>NC_134570.1:67215236-67862736 GCF_050947875.1 Dermacentor variabilis
TGTACATTAGAAATACCCTCCAGGAACAAAAAAACTCTGAGGTCTGCATCTTTACTGGTCTCGTGAGGCGTTGTATACTTGGCCAGTATAGTTGACAAGAAAAAGAAAGAGAACTCCAGAAGGCCACCTCGCTTACAAGCAAAATTGTTACAAGCGTACACGTTAACGCGTTACGTTACAAGCGTTGCGTTACGATGCTTACAGACTTCGCAGGCAAGCCGCGCTGAATTTTAAACGTATATCGTCTGTACCAGCAGTATATCATCTTTAACCTACTTCTCATGCTTCGGTGCATACTAGCCTAGGATGGGACAGAAGAGAGGTGCTTTTTTAACGCCATAGGTGACTGCGGCGACCCTCTGCGGTAGACACACCAGCTGTGCGTGGGTCACCATTGTACTTGCTCTACATTGTTTTTAAGTTGACCGTCATACGGCTCGAAATACAGTGCGGTCATCGTAGCACGTACCGCTACGCGGTAGGCGCGGACACCTAGTGGCTCCGGCAGAGCCGAAAAAGAAAAGCGTAGAAAAGGCGTTTCATCTGGTTTCTATGTGCACAAGTTGCCCGTTTTGCAGTATGAATCTGATCACGCGACGACAGGTATAGGGAGGTTACTTGTGCTCGCGCTCCGGAGTGTAAACTCCTACGAGAACTTTCTATCGCACTATTTCTCGACATTCTTCATGACAGTGCCCATGTTTTCATAGGAACCCCTGCGAACTCATATGCTGAGAATTTAGCTGTGTCACTAAAACTTTCTGAAGACAAACCGGAACTCGATAGACCACAGTAGATAAATAAAGACCCGTTAACGATTTTTTTATATGTAAAGTGTATACGGACTTTTGTGTAGCGACTAGGTCAAAACCTAAGAAAGCAAAGTGGCCTGAAACAAGCCTGTCGACAATTAATAAACTGCCTAGAATCTCTCTTTTTTTTTTTCAGCGGGTAGAAGTATTTCACTAACCACATGAAACGCACTTGCAACGCATTCGGGCGCCTCGCTACGCAAGCGCGCTCCATCTGCGCATTGGTTAAACTACACTGTAAAAAATAAATCGTAAGAAAGAACGAAAATTTAATTTTTTTTTACCACAGAAAAATGACTTTTATGGAATGAACTGATTATTTCTTTAATGTATTTTTTTCTGGTTATGGTCAAAGACATAATTTTACTTAACATCATTGCTCCCCATACAGTAAATCGAAATAATTTGTCATCAATACCGTGACGCGACATGAGATTTGTCCGCCTCTTTACTATGCTCAATTAGCATTTGCGTGCCTGCAGCTTCACCAGCCGCACAAGTACAGGTATATATATCTAGTATGCGCGAGGCGATTGGTGTTAAGATTCTGAATAAGATACAGCTCCAGTCAGCGAGAGTCATACCGATCGGAGCATGGATATATATATATATTCTAAAGGTGTTTATTCGGCAGAGCTCGGGAGCAGCGCAACGTCGACGGGCAGGGCAGTCACAGCTTCCAAGCACGAGAGCCGTTGCTGAGCAGGAGGTGCTCGACCCACTAGCGTTTAGAGCCAGTAGCGCTGAACCCACTAGCGTCTCTTCTACAATATCTTCGCTACAACCACCCCCCGGGAGCGAGAAGGGAGCCGTCCGGCGACCTAAGAGCTCGTCACTATGAGCGGGTCGTAGTAAGGCTTTAAACGGTCGACATGGACAAGGTCTCGTCCACGGCGGCGCATGTCTTCAGATGGCTCAACTGGTTCGATGACATAGTTTACAGGAGATGCGCGTTCGCGAACACGATAAGGGCCTTCATACTTAGGGACCAGTTTTGATGAGAGGCCAGGGGCAGTTAAAGGGACTGAGAGCCACACGAGCGCTCCCGGATCGAAGGTGACCGTGGCAGTGGCGTCACCGCGAGTGCTCCTCCGGCGCTCTTGATCATCGGAAGTAAAGGCCCGTGCGAGGTCGCGGCACTCTTCTGCATGTCGGACCGTGTCAGAAATAGGGACGTACTCGGATGCATCCGGCCGGTACGGAAGAATGGTGTCGATGGTGTGCGAAGGGTGTCGACCATACAGCAAGAAATAGGGGGAAAATCCAGTGGTGCTCTGCGTAGCGGTATTATACGCGTAGGTGACGAATGGCAGAATGGCGTCCCAGTTCGTGTGGTCGGAGGCAACGTACATGGAAAGCATGTCGCCGAGCGTACGGTTGAAGCGTTCTGTGAGGCCATTCGTTTGAGGGTGGTACGCCGTAGTCGTACGATGAACAACGTGGCACTCTTTGAGAATCGCTTCAACTACCTCCGACAGGAAGACGCGTCCGCGATCGCTGAGCAATTCTTGGGGTGGACCATGCCGCAGGATGAATCGGCGAAGCAGGAATGATGCAACATCGCGCGCTGTAGCTGCTGGGAGAGCGGCGGTTTCAGCGTATCGGGTAAGGTGATCTACTGCCACAATGGCCCAGCGGTTACCAGCCGACGTCAGGGGAAGTGGTCCATACAAATCGATGCCAACGCGCCCGAACGGTTGGGTAGGGCAGGGTAGAGGCTGCAGGCCAGCTGGCGAGAGGTGGGCTGGAGATTTTCGGCGCTGGCAGTCGGGGCATGAACGAACAAACTTTTGAATGTAGTTGTACATTCCTCGCCAGTAGTAGCGTCGTCGGAGACGCTGGTAGGTTTTGAAAAGTCCCGAATGCGCACACTGTGGATCAGAGTGGAACGATGCGCAGATTTCAGAACGCAGGGTTCGAGGGACAACTAATAACCACTGGCGGCCGTCAGAGGTGTAATTGCGTCGATGAAGCAGGTCGTCGCGAATGGCGAAATGGCGAGCTTGACGGCGCAGTGCACGAGTGGTTGGCTGCGATGACGGATCAGCAAGGCAGTCTATGATGGAGGCAATCCAGGGGTCCTTGCGCTGCTCAGAAGCGATGGTCCCGATGTCGACGGAAGAGACGTCAAGCTGGGATATTGCGCAGCAGGCATTGTCGTCTGGCAAGGGAGAACGTGAGAGGGCGTCAGCATCAGCATGCTGGCGTCCGTTGCGGTACAGTACGCGGATATCGTAATCCTGTAAGCGAAGCGCCCAGCGGGCGAGACGCCCTGAGGGATCCTTCAATGACGACAGCCAGCATAGTGCATGGTGGTCCGTGACGACATCAAATTGGCGACCATACAAATAGGGCCGGAACTTGGTAAGCGCCCAGATGATCGCCAGACATTCTTTTTCCGTGACGGTGTAATTGGTCTCGGCTTTAGTAAGCATACGGCTGGCATATGCCACAACATATTCAGGAAACCCTTCTTTGCGCTGTGCTAAGACAGCGCCGAGGCCAACACCGCTGGCATCTGTGTGTACCTCAATAGGTGCCGTTGGATCGTAGTGGCGCAAAATGGGAGGAGACGTCAGCAAACGACGGAGCTTAGTGAACGCCTCGTCGCACTCGGACGACCACGAATGGAGAGGTCCGTTGCTGCCAAGGAGCTTCGTCAGGGGTGATATGACGGCGGCGAAATTGCGAATGAAGCGCCTGAAGTAGGAACACAAACCTACAAAACTGCGCAGTTCTTTGACGGACGTCGGTTTAGGAAATTCAGCTACGGCACGAAGTTTGGCTGGATCGGGGAGGATTCCATCCTTCGAGACGACATAACCTAGTATCATGAGCTGCCGCGCTGCAAATCGGCACTTCTTTAGGTTCAGTTGAAGGCCAGCGTTCGCTAAGCAAGTCAAAACATGCCGTAGGCGTTGAAGGTGCGTGGTGAAGTCAGAGGCAAAAACAACAACGTCGTCGAGATAACATAAGCACGTGTGCCACTTCAAACCGCGGAGGACTGTGTCCATCATGCGTTCAAAAGTTGCTGGCGCATTACAAAGTCCAAACGGCATGACGTTAAATTCGTATAAGCCGTCGGGTGTGACAAAGGCTGTCTTCGGCCTATCGACGTCAGCCATGGGTACTTGCCAATAGCCGGAGCGTAAATCTAGAGATGAAAAGAATTCTGCTCCTTGTAGGCTATCGATGGCGTCATCAATTCGCGGCAGCGGGTATACATCTTTGCGAGTGATCTTGTTCAGGCGGCGATAGTCTACACAGAACCGTACCGAGCCGTCTTTTTTCGTAACAAGGACGACAGGGGATGCCCATGGACTGTTCGAGGGTCGGATCACTTCGCGGCGAAGCATATCGTCCACTTGCTCATTAATCACACGACGTTCCGTGGCCGAGACGCGATATGGTCGTTGCCGCAATGGCGGTTGGGAGCCAGTGTCAATATGGTGCGTGACAGCAGACGCCCGGCCCAAGGAAGGTTGCTCGACATCAAAAGAAGAACGAAATTCTTCTAAGATGCGCAGAAGCTGCGAACGCTGAGGTGGGGTGAGGCCATCGGCAATAGATGAATCGAACACACCTGTGGGCAAAGGGTCGGACGTCGCGAGAGAACCGAGCGTGTTGTAACAGGCGCAGGACGTGTCTTCGGGAACATCCGTAATTTGTACGGCGTCGATCACTTCCACGTGGCCAAGACATTCGCCTTGAAGCAGCATCACAGGGTATGAGAAGGGGTTATAGACAAAAATAGCTGTGGAGCCCTGTTTGACGTTCACAGTCGCAAAAGGCAGCAGCAGACGTTTTCGAGTGTAAAAGCGGCCTGATGGAGAAAGTAGTGCGATGGCGTCAGAGAGGCTGCTGCAATGCATTGATACAATCACTGACGAGTTGGGAGGAACGTTGGTGTCGTGTCTGACGAGTAGTTTGTTTGCAAAAGAAGCATTATCGGCAAGCGTCATATCTGAGATCGGCGACAGTTCTAGTTCGGCCCGTGCGCAATGAATGACGGCATCGTGGCGGGCGAGAAAGTCCCACCCCAGGATAACTTCGTGGGAGCACGAGGAAATCACAATAAATTCGACGGCGTATACAACGTCCTCGATGAGAACACGAGCGGTGCACGCCGCAATCGGGTGAATACGCTGTGCGCCTGCTGTGCGGAGGGCGAATCCAGCAATGGGCGTCGTAACCTTTCGAAGGAAGCGACAAAGCTTTGCGTCCATAACTGATACAGCGGCTCCGGTATCCACGAGGGCATATGTGCGCACACCGTCAACTAACACGTCTATCACATTGGTCGGGCTACGTTGAGGACTTCCGCGTTTCGACGGCGTCGCAGCCCTTGCCTCATGGACTGCGACAATTAGTTTTCCTCATCCCGAGCTTCGGGACGAGGCCGCATCGGTGATGGGGAGCGTCGGCGTGGAGAAGTTGAGCGGCGGATGTTGGCGGACCGGCGGAATGGTGGCGACGCAGCCCGAGGTTCGTCGTCGTAATAAGGGCGCGGAGAACCCGCCATAGAACGTGGCCCATAAGGTGTAGCGCTAGGTGACTGCACGCGACTACAGTAGCGTGCGACGTGGCCTGCATAGCCGCACGCAAAACATATTGGTCGATTGTCCGCTGTACGCCACCGAGTCGTTGCGGCAGGGCCCATCCATGTGGAAGGACGCGTTGGACGTGGCGCCTGGTGAAGTGATTGCATAGCAGGCTGTTGTCGGGGCATAGCGAGGACTTCGGCGTACGTGAGAGGTCCCCGTTGAGGGAGTTGTTGAGGCTGGGTGACGACTTCCGCGTAGCTGAGTGGCACAGCCGTCGGGATCTGTTGGGGCCTGGCCATGACTTCGGCGTAGCTGTGAGGCGCAGCCGCAGGAACACGCTGGTGGTGCTCAGGCAAAACCTCGTGCAGTTCTTGCGCTATGACGCGGCGAAGCGGAGGCGCAAAACTTGGCGTAGGCGCGTGTACCGACTGCGGCTGTGCAAAATCCATCAACGAGAGTTGCCGGGCAACTTCCTCGCGGACGAACGCCTTCATTTCTGCGAGCAACGCTGCCTGGGTGGACATGGCAGCCAAACCAGCGAGGTGTTCGTCACGCGGTAGAGATCGACGGGTCAGTGACCGCTGCCTGCGGAGTTCTTCATAGCTCTGGCACAGTGTGACAATTTCAGCCACAGAGCGTGGACTTTTGGCCAGCAACATGTTAAAGGCGTCGTCTTCTATGCCCTTCAGTATGTTTCGGATTCGATCAGACTCCGCCATGGTCGAATCGACTTTCCTGCATAGATCCAGGACATCTTCGATATAACTGGTGAATGTTTCGCCTGGCTGTTGAGCTCGTTCTCGCAAACGTTGCTCGGCACGCAGCTTGCGAACAGCAGGGCGACCAAACACATCGGCGAGGGAAGTCTTAAATTCCGACCATGTCTGGAACTCTGCTTGATGGTTGTTATACCACAGGCTGGCCACTCCAGCGAGGTAGAACAGAACATGGCTCAATTTGGCTGCTTCATCCCACTTGTTATGGTCGCCTACCCTGTCGTACGCCGTGAGCCATTCGTCCACGTCAGTGTCGTCCGCTCCAGTGTAGATAGGAGGGTCGCGATGACGAGGCACCCCGGAACACGCAGTGGGTGCAGGAGGAGGCGTTTGCTGGGAGGCGTCTTGGGGCATGGTAGATGGTAGGGTACGGGACCGGAGTTCCAGGATGATCGTCTGAGGTTACCCCGCACACTCCACCAATTCTAAAGGTGTTTATTCGGCAGAGCTCGGGAGCAGCGCAACGTCGACGGGCAGGGCAGTCACAGCTTCCAAGCACGAGAGCCGTTGCTGAGCAGGAGGTGCTCGACCCACTAGCGTTTAGAGCCAGTAGCGCTGAACCCACTAGCGTCTCTTCTACAATATCTTCGCTACAATATATATATATATATATATATATATATATATATATATATATATATATATATATATATATATATATATATATATATATATATATATATATATATATATATATATATAAACTCACAGAGTGGACACTCGCATGCGTCGCTTAGAGTGCTTATCTGTACACATGTGACCTGTTATAACCACAAACCCATCACCTGACTCCACCAAAAAATTTACACCCTTTGAGGCTTATCTTGTCCCCCAACAATGATCGTCATCTGCCCAGCTCGCGTTTCCTTTCTAGAAAACTTAGCGCTCGCTGCTTTCCTGTGGAGAATGTTGTGTCACGCTGATAACGCGCAATCCGTTGGTGACATGGAAGTACCGGGCTCACAGATTTAAAGAAGGTGAATGCGGGCAAGACGGGTGACGATTGTTGTTGTGGGACAAGATTAGCCGCAAAGGGCGTAAGTTTTTAAAGAGCGTACATGAAAGCTGCAATCACGAGGGGAGTAAAAAATACTGCTTTGATGGAGTAAACAATCTAGCCACTTTTTAATTGTAAAATTACGGGGGAAAAAGACACTAAATACATCATTTTGGTTAAATCACAGAAAAACAAGCTGACAGAAAACAAAAGCGAGCAGAAAAGATATGTTACAAAAAATTGTCATACTTGACTTTTTTTTCACGCAAGAAATTTAACAGTGTAGACATGCCGTGGTATGGTAAGCTACTTAGCTATGCAGGGTTTTATGGCGCAAAAGCCACTATGGCCATGATGCGCCATGCGCAGTGTATGATAAGCGTTGCGACGTCGGTAAAAGGATGGATGAAACTGAACTGCTAACGCCAGACGACGTCACGCGCAAAATGAGTCGCAATCCCATTAGTTGTGGTTGCCGCATAAAGAGCAACCCCGTTTTCCTTACTGAAATTCGCGTGATTCATGTGAAATACAAGTGACGGGAGGCTCTCTTGGGGAACCTCGTGAACAAATTTCGGTAAAGCTTGTTGCGGTGTAGTACGACACGAAACAAAGCAAATACCAGGACAGGAATGATGATTTCCGCCAATTCGCGAGAAATTAGATACCAACAGTATAAACTAGTGGGACAATCGTTTTGACAGACATCCTCGAATATAATAAAATGATCAAAAAATGGCTAAATTAAACAAGCTACAAGCGAGGTTTGCAATGAAATGGCGATTTTGTCAACAGCACATTAAAGAGCGTTGAAAGCGGACAATTTTTCCTCTTAAAAATGGCTTTAAACCATGCGTGCAACTTTCGTGGTATGGCCACCGGGAAACATACGATAGCGAGTCAACTGGTGCACAGTTACGTCGCGTGATGATTCGGGCCATCTTAAAACTCGCCATCCACGGCGCACTCCACAGTAGCTCAGAGTTTCTCTTTTCGTTGCCTAGTTACGGAGTGCGAAACATGGCACTTCAGCCTTCATTGGTCGTTGCTAATTTCATCAGAACAATATGAAGGCCGAATCAAAGTTTTCATTCCAAACAGTCGCTATAGGTTTCTGCGTTCGCGTCTGTTCAACGGTAACCAAAGCACTGACGCCTTTCGCGCGCATTCGAATCGTCAAGGCCCCGAGCTACAGCCTAAGCCTACGGCGCGTACTCCATCGTTCAGAACACGAAGAAAAGCGTGCAGAAATTTGCCTAGCCGACCTTGGAAGTCGCGCACAAGCAAACAATCAAAGTTCAGGGGGAGAAATTAGTCCCAGTCGTAAGCGTGCGACACGTCGGCTGCGCGTCAGTACATCTGATCTAGGTATCTGTCCGGTATCGGCGACTGTGATCTACTCCATTAAATAAGTTAACCGTGCGAACTCGCTCAGTTTCTTTACCTCTCTTTGCGTAAGCGCTTTTGCTGTTCAGTACAACAATGGAAGGCCAGAAATCGGCTTTTGTTGGTGGGCGCAGTGGCTGCAGAAGTCTCTCAAAAGATGCAATGAAGATCACAGGTTACGGCATGTTCACTGTTTTTTTTTTTCAATGTGCTTCTTCATTCAGCTATGCGCGCCAATGAAGCAGTAGAATGAGCGACCGAGCTAATGCGAAAATTTGCGAGATTGCAAGTAAATAAAGTTAAGCCACCTTTTAACAAAAGCCGACTTGACGGAAGTTTTGATTTGACGAAATGCTTTCCATTCCCTCGACCCAGATTCGTAGACACTAACACGTTGAAAACCTTGAAGAAATCAGTTTCTCGCCGATTTAACAAACTAAGTTTGATGAGTGCATAAGCTGTCATTTTTTTAATGGAATAGATATATTTTACATAATTACTTGCAAAAGACGCCTATGCGGGTTCCTCCGAAAGCAAACTATCGTTGAAGAAAGCTTCGTGTTAGTCCGAAAGTTAAACCAGATGGTGTTTTTCAATGGTTGATCTGGAACGTGTTGGCGCTTTCCACTGATCATTTCGGATCAGCTCACTCTGCAACGGATCGCTCTTGCTTACTCCGCCGCCGAGGTGCGGATTCGGGAGGAAATAGGACGAGAATCATACGTCACTTCCGCCCGCTGTGGTAAGGTGTCATTGGTTGCCATGGTAACCTACGAAGCGGAAGTCGGTTTTCCATCGCGGGGCATTCTTGAACTCCAATGGCAGATTCAGACTGGTGAAATCTGACCGCTCCCTCCAGGATTTCGGCGGCCGCTCCAAATCGACCAATGAAAAACATAAGCCTCCACTCAAGACACCCGCATGCGTTTCATGCGGTCGTCTGCTATGTGGCGTTACGAAATTATTCTCGGCCAATGTGCGGCAAGAAGAAATGATTCGAGCTTGGGACAAGTCAAACTACATCTCACTGTGCCTTTAGTCTCAAAGCCCCTCCTACAGTGTATTTTGGAAACAATTCAGCGTCACCTAAGCAAGTATTTCTAATATAAACACAGCTTCGAAACATGCCGCCGTCAGCACTTCGACTCACTGCCATGTTCTCGACAGTTAACGCTCGTTAGTGTGTGCCAAGCTAGTGCTACAATGATACTGTCACTATACGACATCACTTAGCGGTTACAGAGGTGGCGGTGATTGATTTTGACCATGCGCTTTTTCAATCACCGTAGAGCGCTTCTGCGGCTTAACGTGATCGCGGGAAAAAGGCGTGTTCCAAGACGAAGTGACCCCAAGACTGGAGTGGCAGCGTAATTAAATCCGCAGCAGTGTGCACTACTCATGGTTGTGACTTCGGGAAGGGTGGCCCTTATCAGAAGTTGCTAGGCTTTCGGTCAAATATTCGGAACATTTCTCGCGGACTGTGCCCGGCCTACAAGGCTGATAAGGTGGTTCACCGAGTGGCTTTCAGACTAGAGAGCGTTAGTTACTTATCGATTCGAAAAATATGGAAGTAGAAGATTGAAAACTTGTCTGATGAAATGTAGCCGCCTCCGCCTATATTACGCAGGCTTTAGCCTAAAGTAATTGCATCACTGTTGCTATTATACCGTGATAAAGACACATCGCATGGAACCCCAGGTATGGCAGTGCCGTCCTGTGAAGCTCTATTAAGACCTTATTTACGCTTTAGAACAGTTGAAGCGGCGTACGATTATCCGTGATACAAAGGCTTAACGCGCACTGACGCGCATCGATCAACGAAGGAAAGGAGCCGACGGCTTGATTGGACGGTTTGTGTGGACAAAAATATTTTACAAGCGTTGCACTAGCACTAACACTTATCAGACCACTCTGCTCTTATCGCATTTCTTCTATCGTGCCATGGCTTTGTTCCAGGTCCCTTAAGTTTCTAAACGCCATCACTAAAACCACGGGGCCGGTCTGGCCGTATATTCGCAGACCCCCTACGTAGAACAAGAGACCCGACAGAATCTAATGACTTCCTGCAGGGAGGTATCCTATTAAGAGTCCACCTAGTGGACATGTCAATTTCGTCTAGTGCTGAAGTTCTGATTGGCTGAGCTGGGCTGCGCGTCTACAGCAGCCAGGCGCCACAGCCAATTAGAACTTGAACAGCAGACGAAACGGACATGTCCATTAAGTGGACCCTCACGGATTACCTCTCCACTCTGGAATTGGAATGCGCCAGCACTCATCTTCCATCCAGTTTCTTCCTCCGAATATTGTCGCCGCCACAAGAGGACACGTCGAGGCGCCATTCTTCTAACCGTATAAAACCCCAAAGAATGACAAATCCGCTTTTGACGAAGAAAGGTCCACCAAAGGAAAAGTCAGGTTGCCTTAATCGGAAGCAGCTCATTTTAAGTCCTGAATGTTGGAATAAAGTTTGATTTGATTTGATTAAGTCCGGCTTTTCTTTTTTCACGGCGCATTCCCATCTACTGGCCCTACATATTTGTTTTTAGATGTGAGCGTACATTCACAGTTCATACATGCCCGCTTTCAATGGCGACACATGCAGCTGTGGCCTAGCCCTTGATGCACCGAACACCACGTCGTCTGCTGACAAAAATCATCACTGCGGTGTTACAAACTTTGAATTCGTGATGGCGCTAAACCAGCAATGCGATAGGCCACCGAATGCTAGGTCACGTAGTAGTGCTCGTTAAACTGCGACACGCGGATTTATGAGCCTCGAAGAAGCGGTCGTAACAAATGGCAAGTGACAACACTACAGAACGATCCAACGATTGTACTTCAATATCGCAAGCCTCCCGGAAATGTCATCAGCTGTTTCGTGATGTATGTAAGAGTTTTCTTACAAACTCCCGGGTTTAACGGATACAATCTTGGAAACTGACACAGACTCCACGTTCCCTTTCTGCCGTTATCTAGATCATGTAGCAAACTTGAAATTTTCGAACTTTCCGAGAGTAATTCCGTTTGTTTCATTATTAAAGACTACAACCATTACGCAAGCATAAGCGACATGAAAGCATCACTGCAGCTTCCCTGTCTTGCTTCACGTCAAAAAATATTTCCGCCTCCGCCTATATCACAAAATGTACTGCCACCCTCCTCCTATCCACAACAGCCTTATCACCCGAGTTTCCAACGTCACGACTTTATTGACCACATATAAAAGCTTGGAGTAATGCAATATCAAACCAAATATTGTAGTGAATTTTGTTATCCACAGAACGTCGACCACCTGGAACCATCTTTCTGGATGCACATTTACCATCGCCAACCATCTGTTGTTTCGTTCGCCTCTAGCTAACGTTGTACAATGAAGAACTTATTCTTATATGTAACTTTGTTACATAAATGTAATCGATACTATCATATATTTAGATACTGAACGAACTATAACCACTCCCCTTCATAATGCCCTCGGCCGGGATAGAATTTCCAAAGAAATAGCAAAATGACAGGAGTATATTTTGTTCTTGTTGTCAAGTTTTCGTATGGAGTAATGATTTCCTAGGGTTAGTCCTTTCACTGGTTATCTCAAAGCTTTACGTCATGCACATGCTCTGCCCGTATGGGCAATGGGATGAGTGCACTCATACACGTGTAGCGGCTGTCAAAGTTGAGCTAGAGTTTCAGAAAGATGGAATTTGAAGAAATAAGTGCACTCTGTCCGTGCACTATTGTCAATGAGCACATTCCAACATCAAATAGACCAACTTCAAAACAATTCGACACCCCTCAAAACTTGTACTCCGCGCGCGCATTTGTATGACGTCGGCTCGAGGCACGCTGACTGCTTGATATTTTCTTAAATGGGACAGCTAGTCAACGAATGATTACGGTAATGCGTGCGATCGATGCTACCACCTTCATTTTTGCGGAATGTTGCGTCTGAACTGTTAGCGGAAGGCATCGAGTATCTTACAAAAGTAAATCACTAAAGCGAACTATGGCGCAATTGTTTATGGAAGCCGTAAGGTGGAGGTCGGTCAGCATTGGAATGAAGCATATAGTACACGGATCTGCCTAAAATTCGTCCCCCTGGCTTCAAACGAATTTGTCACGTTGCAAATGGATAATTAGAAAAAAATATTGCGTTATACAAGCAACGATTGGCATTGATTATGCATGTTGTGCCCAGAGCTTTCAGAGCTTATAGCAAAAAAATAAGATCGCTTCGACGTCTAGGCAGAAAAAAATACAATGAAGCCCCAAGAACGTATCAAGCCAAACGAACAAAGATCCCACAGATCTATGCACGTACTATTCGCTATTCCCATCCTACAGCTGAACAATCGCAACTCCAGAGTTCCCTCTAGTCATTTTAGTAGTAAATTCTAGGGCCGAGATAACCTAGTCGTGTATATTGCGGCGACATTTCTGCAGCGCTGTGGTTCTGCACAGCTCCACGATATGTCGCCACCGGCTCCCGGCTATTTACCGGCTTATACGTACCACCACGATAGTACGACGACCTATACAGAGTCTCCTATTAAAATCACCAGAGGAAACTGTGGCGCTGCAATCGTTCATCCACCATGGGAATTGTGATGCCTGGACAGCGCATGGAGTTGTCTGATCTTCGCGCTCATGGCTTCAGACGTTCTCTTGGCCTTATTTATTACGTTTAGTCTGTTTGATTGTCCTAATCAAACTTCGAAGCCATTTTGTATCTACTGAACAGAGACGGTAGTAAGGCTTTGTGGACGTGCATAAGCAACGCGAATTTTTGGATTTATAATGCGATATTGTTCTGAGAGAGAGAGAGAGAGAAACTTTGTTGCAATTGTAAAGATTTGAAGGAGGTGTGGTCGGAGCCTCTCAGTCCAGGGCCCCACTGGCCTCTCGCGCCTGCCTGACCTGGCTAATTAAGGACTTTTGTTCTGCCAGGTCGGAGCGGGCGAGCTGTGCCTCCCACTGCTCCATTGTCCTACTGGTATTTGGCCTATGAGGCTGCTTAGTGCACTCCCAGGTTATGTGTATTAGGTGTAAGTATGCCACCGCACCAAGGACAGTTGTCCCTGTAACGAGTGGGATACATGGCGTTTAGCAATATTAAATGGGGGAACACCCCGGTCTGTATTTTACGCCAATCGGCGGCCTCTTCCCCGTCAAGTTGTTCTGAAGATGATCAGCTTGTACTGTCACAAACCAGAAAGATGGAAGTTTAGGCACATCCATGCGCTGACCGTCATTCTCATGCCGGCTGGATCGCCCTTCTTACAGCTTACGCGAGCACTACAGTTCCCTGTAAGAACTTTTTGTTGGCCAATTCCAAGTATACTGTTGATCGATCTCTTTACAAACGTCGCAGAGAGTGTCTCCGCCATTTCAACTGCTCCTTGCGAAAGCCACCGTATTTCAACACTCTGTGTTAAGTGGTCTATCAACGTCCGCATGATAGAATTAAACCCTGCGTGGAATACCACTGAGCGTGGACTTGATTTCCTTTTTTCCCTTCTTCCTTTAGAGATCGCTTCTGACAACAGAATGGGCACCGTGTTACCGAGCGCACAACATGGGTGTGGTGTCAATCTTAAGCACACGGTGATTAGGTGCGTTCACCTAAAAATAAGTATATTACCTAATGTACAATATGATTCTACTTAAATGCGCCTCATAATTCTGTGACATCAGGTTTATGAGAGTAAATGAGAGTGCTTAAAGCTAATGCGGAATATTGTTTGGAAATTCACTACGCCGACTACACAAACGACGAAAAATAAAAAAAAAGAACAGAAAACTCGGTAACGTTTTTTTGCCATGATGCCGATTTAAAAGAATTTACCGCCATGGTGTGCGTCGGCGAATAGCCGAAATTTGCGTTCCTCCCCTTGCCGTCGTTATTGTTACTTCATCATTCGTTACAGAAACACATCTACAATGCCCAGAAAGAAAAAAATAGCGAGGGAGCAAGCGCTGGAAAGAACTGCCACCGAAAGCGGCACAGCGCCTGCCTACTAAAGCTCATAACGCAAGCCCCTCTGCAGCGCCCTTGAGGTGTTGTTTCATTGTTGTTGCGGATCGGTCGCATGACAGTGCTGCGCACGAATCTGCGTGCAACGCTTGATATAGAGGAAGGTGCATCTTGACGTCACTTCCAATTACCTGCCAACACGGCTTCAACGTTTCAACGCGTCACCGCACATCGTAAGAAGCGCACGGTTTTTTCCAGCGTTACTGAACACGTCACAGGAAACAGGGCGCCAGCTTACACTTCTGAAATTGTAATGTTCACTTCTCTTATATGAAATGTTTCGCAAGCTGTCAGTAGTATTGAAATTGATTTTTGGCGACCAATATACATACTGGGAAAAAGAGAGAGAGAGAGAGAATGTGACACTTTCAGTGCTGGACGCGGTTTGATGACTGGCCCACAAATTCACCCTGCCATTTTTCTCGTTTTATCTTCAGAAATCGTACACTATTTAGCGCGACAAAAAGTTATTTCATCCTGACGCAGCGAACGACATGACCGTCACTTCAAGGCCTTTCTCCAGAACTGGTACCTGCACGCACTAAAATAAAACTCATAACGTTTCTTCGGGGAAAAGTTTTTAGCTTATGAGAAGTTAAAACCAGTTTCCGATGCGCTAACGCGTTGCCGTCGACGGGTCGTCGCTGTATCATCAAGTGCACCTTGTACTACCTTTGTTTCCATTTATCAAAGCCGAGCTTTATTGAATCTTTTCGGAGCTGGGTTGCGGTACTTCAATGGCTTCGGAAAAATTTAGAAATGGTACTGTGCCTGGATGCCCAGGCGAGCCGATTCCTCCTGCTACCGTGCTCACTGCTCCCATCGGTTCTGCAAGGCAAAGAGCAGAGGAATGAGTCAGCGATTCGTGAATCTGGGACACTGAAGTATTCAGTCGAGTGAGATCGACACATTATTCGCCTGGAAGTCTATCATCGTTTTATGAGTGCAAGTACACGTACGAATTTGTTCCGTAAAAAAAAGACTGGCACTGCATTTAAGAATTAAGAGGCTTAAGAAGAATTAGAAGTAAACGAACAAGCTGCTGCTGCTTCATTTGAATCACCCGCACCCAAACGAACAAAATGCCGTAATCACCACGTGACTTCGCTTTCTTCGGCTCTCTGTGGAACAGCCAGTACTGACATCACGTGAGAGCTGACGTCAGAGAGGGCACCGCTCCTATTTTTTATTTTTTTCGTGTTATCGCTTACAGAAGGGGTGCTCTCGCTATGAACGATGAATTCGTTAGTACAGAAGCCTAACTTTTTTTTATCCTACGCGGCCTAATATTTTTCTTTAATATCACCTTGAAAGGACATTAAGAGAAAGACTAAAACAGTTAAGAACTCCGAATAGTTCTGTAGGAACTCTACTTTTGTGAGTATCGCTGTAATGGGTTGATTATTAGAAGAGAAAATGAAAATCGGAATTTCATTTCTTTTTATTTTACTCCGCGCCAGAACCGTGGCGTCGCTACGTCCATGTGACGTCACGGATCTCGAATACTTTGTTTTTGTATTCGGGTCGCTGTGGACAAATTAAATGTTCTTAAAACTCGCCAAGTCTCTGGATATTTCATGATACAACGTATTATATCACTGCCGATAGAAAATTAGGCTTGAGCAGAATGCTTTGTCAAAATGCCGCGACGCCCTACCGAGGTGGTGCAGGAATTTGACGGCGGCGTCGCCACATGTTCATGCTTCCTTGCGTCTTTTTCCTGGGTTATGAAGCCTCTCCTCACGGTAAGATTGTTTATTTTTGTTATTAAAAGGGTGTCTTCCCGCAAAACATAAATTACTTTTCTCTTTGTTGTCCCTATTATAATCTTTAATTACGAACCGAACAAATAATTTTATCCAAGCTTATCTTTTTTACCTATGTAACCAAAGTAAATAGATAAATAAACAAAAGAAGAAAGGCCATAGCAGCCACGCAAATTTCAGCACGTTCAGGGACCAAGTTAACAAAGTTTTTGTATCCAGCGTTGGGATTGGCCGTAATTTGCTTTTACGTAATAGCCTACAGGCGTTCCTTGTGAATACAAATCCAGTTTTTGTAACCCAGAGAGGCATCAGGGACGGAAGTCACACGTTTTCTTCCGTAAAAAAATGTTTTGTGACTAGCCAGTGTTTTCTGTTAATTCGCGAACGATAACAACTGGGCGGTTTCTGTTCTCACGGACAACGTTAGCTTAAGGCTGTCTTGTGCTTAGTACAAAGAACTACCAACGTGACGAGGACCCCTAAGAACAGTTACAAACAAGGGGTCGCATTCACAGAGCTTTCCATCCGTAAGTGTTCTTTGCCATCGTTGGACTGCCGCCTTCGCTAATAATATGTCCAGCAGCAGGATTGGCGGGAATTGTCTCTTACGAACAATTCTAGCGTAAGCGTTTCTTTTGTGAATATAGACGCAAGGAACTTGCCCCTAGGGCAAAAATAAACGAATGTTTTAGTTAGTTAGAAATGCGTCACCTTAACCACTCGCCTAAAGCTAATAGAGAGTTTTAGTTGAGCGCGTTTACGCTCCGCTGAGCAGTTAAGCGGAGCGGAAGCGCGAATGCGCATGCGCCGTCCGCTTAGCCGTAAGCGGGCTAGCGGAGCGAGGAACACGGTCCGCTTAGAAGCTGCCTGAGCGGAGCGTGCCTCGCAGTGCTTTGGCTAGCGTTGGCGTCAGAACGGATTGGATTGGATGCAAAAAGCAAGCGCGCTGGCTAACACGTGGCGTTCCCCAAGACGGCGCTTTATTTTGCATTGGATAAAATGGACCGGTAACGCATTACAAGCGCACGTCTAGACACTTCATGGATGAATAGTTATATATATATATACATATATACGTTTTACTGTATAAGAGTGATCATAAGGTGTTTTTCTTTTCTTTCATTACCCTGAATTTGGCCAGGGGGCGCTGCAACTACGAAAGGCTCGCTCCGCTACGCTAAACATGTAACTAAAACGTGAAAATCGCCCGCCGCTCCGCTGTGGCTTAGCGGGGCAGCTCGGAGCGGAGCGTACCGTAAAGACGCTCAACTAAAACACTCTAATACTATACGATCACTCTCCCGATTTTCTTGCTCCACTTTTTACAAACTACTTTTTCGCATGAAGTGATTCGCAAATACGGGTCCTGGGATCGGGGCAAGTACGCACTAAAAAAAATTCTTACGCTAGAACTGTTCGTAAGAACGCCCATGCCAGCCAGTTGTGATGTTGGACATATCATTAAAATAGGCGGTAGCGGCCAGTGACAAACAGTCCTTAAAAGAAGTCTACCGCGGAATCGAAGCACTTCACACGCTTGAAATCTCCGAAAGAAGTGGTGCCAATGAATTGTCTTCGCGATCGCAGGGCCCATATTCAAGTAAAAGTTTTTTTTTTTACGCTAATACTGTTCGTAACATAGTAGGTGTGTCAACAATCGTGTTGGACATATTACCGACGGCTTCCGGCTAACGGCAAGCAGCTCTGGGAATTCAGCCCGTATGGTCGAGGGTGGCTGAATTGAAACGATGAGTCCTGACGAACAAATTCGACCTCAGGACCCACATTCACGGTAGTTCTATTACACAGGTGCGCTTTCGATTGGCCGACGCGCAGAAAGATGTCCAATGTGATAGTGGTAAATGTGACAGGGAGGCGACAGCCAGAGCCCCGTCGAACCGCAAATAGAACTTTGACGAAAAAAAAAAAATTCAGCGATGCCCTTAACTCGAATATATTAATTAGTAAGAACAGTGCGGCATACTAGTGCGAGGTTTTTTTTTTCAACTTTTTTTTTTCTGCGACAATTATTCGCACACTGTGGGTGACGAAAGAAAATGGGTAAAGCTAGATTTTATAGCAAAATTTGTGTCAGCAATATAAGTAAACAGGAAATAAGCAGGTGCGGGCGAGTGTTCGAAGTTTCAAATACGAATCGGATATTACGCACTAACTATTCGTATTCGTATTTGAAAATGAACTATTCCGTATTTTCTGAATGCTCAAGAAGATAACCAAACATTTCGCAGCAACCAACCGCTAAAGTCTGAATTGTTACTGTTTTCTGCCTGCCAAGCAAAGCACTGCAAATTGTCAGAAGTGGAACAACGTCAGCAGTTTTCCAATCAATCTGTCAACAAAATAGATAATGGAAACTTTGTTTTCGGTTTCGCGGTGGTACCATGTGCATTACATGACAACGCGTGATTTTTGCTTATAGTAGGTCGTTTAGTATTTTTAGCTGTCTGGTTATGTAGCGGTTTTATATGTTGCGCCACAAGCAGCGATTTCTTTTTCTTGCAACGGGGACATTTAGAGTTTTTTACAGCACATGTCCTTCAGCGGCTTCTTTCTTTTCTTTTTTCGACAACACACACACACACACACACACACACATTTATATATATATATATATATATATATATATATATATATATATATATATATATATATATATATATATATATTAGCCAGTCCTACAGCTGCCATTCGCCTTCAGAAAACTTGTTATCAACCAAGCTCTAAAGGTGTTGAGAAGCTATTCGAGCAGTATATTAAATGACTATTACAAATGTTTTGTTTAAAACTGATTCGAATTTTCTCTGACAGCACTCTTTTCATTGGTCGGTACAATGGTGGTACTTAATTTAACCGAAATAAATATTCCTGCTGCAAATACATGCACTGACTATTCGAGGAGGTCAAGGAAGACAACAAGAAATTTTAGTGGCGAACTCCCGGATGACATCAACAGTAGGCACCATCATGGAAAATCAATGATAAATAAGTGGTCAACTCACTGGATCCGCTTCCCGTGACTGCCAAGACGACGATGATGACGACGAAGATGAAGATGATGACGAGGATGATGATGAGGGACCGCTCCGGAAATAACGTCAACGTCGTCTCTTCACTGCAGAGCGTTAAGATCAAGAGTTAGAAAGACTCAGCAATGGTACCGACATAGGCTAAGTTAAAACAATGGGGGTCATTTTTTTTTAACGATTTCACGTTGTTGGGTGCATCTATACCACCAGCTTGGCAGGCAAACTACCTCTAACTTTATGTGGTTTAAGACTTTCAACATGCGCTGTCTGGGAAGGCTAAGCGCTTGATTTATTACGCTTTGTCTGACTAGCCCGTAAAATGGGCACTGCAAGCTGGCTGGTACACCCCCCGTCGGTGGTATCGGCGGGGCCGCTTCCTCACCTGGGGTACCGGTCGTGGTACATCTTGCGCATGTCCCTCTCGATGGACGACAGCTCCTGGTCGCTGACGTCGAGCAGCGGCATGGCGCCCACCAGGCCGGCGCCGCCGATCAGGCCTGCCGCGCCGGGGACCGCGGCACCGCCCGCGACCAGGCGCTGCGACGAGCTCGCCATGCCGCCACCGCCGACAGCGCCCACCGCGCCAACCGAGCCCCGCTTCCTCTCGCGTCGCTCTTCGACCTGCGACAGACGCCCCGGTGCGCTCGTTCGAAAGGCTGGATGCAACGGCAGTGGGAAGAGTTCAGTTTCACGCGATGTTCGAAGTAGTGAGAAAGTAGCCCCCTCCCCTTTATTTTTAAAGCGTTCTTTTTTAGTCGTCTTTCTTTTTAGAGCGCAGCTCTTTGGCGTCCGTTCCTGGGTTTCGCGTCGTCGTCGTCGTCGGCGTCGTCGTCGGCCTCGTAACCAGCTCCGCCCCCCTTTCATCCCCCCAGCGCTAGCAGCGACCGACTGATACCGCTGGATGCCGCTGACGCCGCTAGAGAGTCAAGATAACGTGACTGCATAGAACACCGTCGCCGCCATGCAGAAAGAGGAGGAAAGGGTCCCCCCCCCCCTGTTCTTGTGTGGCGGATAGCTGGGGTTGACTCACTATCGCCGTCAGCGGCATCAGTCAGTCGCTGCTATCTGTTCCCTCCTCCCTTTATCGTGTTGTCCGCTTGCTGCGCGCGCTTCTGCCCCCATCGTTTGCCGCTGGGTGTACACGCCGCCCCCCTCCGCTTCCGCTTACTGCTGGTTGCTCTCGACGGCGGCGATGAGCCTCCGCTTCGGCGGCGCGAACGGCAGGGGTCTTCTCGGCGGCGGCGCTTAGCCTCTGCTTCCCCCACGGCTGTGACAACCTCGCGAGGCACTTGTATAGATCTCGTCTTTGAGAATCAAGCATTGGTGTACCAAGTCGAACATATATCAGTCTATTTCTCCGACCACAAAGCTTCCTTCATGACTGTCAAGAACTGTTAGTGGAGTCTTTGTTAAAGGAATACGTGTGAAAAATAAAAAAATTATGTGATAGCGCATACATGTGTTGCTCGATTTCTTTGCCTCAATCTATCCAAAAGGTGAAACAGCTTATTTGCTGCGCTCAAATTTCGCATTAGGAAGTAACGTAATCGTCGGTAATTTTTTTTAAAGCGAATAGCTTTCTTTGCTTCTTTCGGCCGTTTTCGTGGGCTGGTCGATGATCGGGGGTCGGAATCGGTGTAAAAAACGTTCGTTCGTTCGTGTTCGTTCGTTCGTTCGTTAGCTTGCTCGCTCGTTCGTTCGTTCGTTCGTTCGTTCGTTAGCTCGCTCGTTCGTTCATTAGCTCGCTCGCTCGCTCGCTCGCTCGCTCGTTCGTTCGTTCGTTCGTTCGTTCGTTCGTTCGTTAGCTCGCTCGCTCGCTCGCTCGCTCGTTCGTTCGTTCGTTCGTTCGTTAGCTCGCTCGCTCGCTCGCTCGTTCGTTCGTTCGTTCGTTCGTTCGTTCGTTCGTTCGTTCGTTCGTTCGTTCGTTAGCTCGCTCGCTCGCTCGTTCGTTCGTTCGTTCGTTCGTTCGTTCGTTCGTTCGTTCGTTCGTTCGTTCGTTCGTTCGTTCGTTAGCTCGCTCGCTCGCTCGCTCGTTCGTTCGTTCGTTCGTTCGTTAGCTCGCTCGCTCGTTCGTTCGTTCGTTCGTTCGTTCGTTCGTTAGCTCGCTCGCTCGCTCGCTCGTTCGTTCGTTCGTTCATTCGTTAGCTCGCTCGCTCGCTCGTTTGTTCGTTCGTTAGCTCGCTCGCTCGCTCGTTCGTTCGTTCGTTCGTTAGCTCGCTCGCTCGCTCGCTCGCTCGTTCGTTCGTTCGTTGGTTCGTTCGTTCGTTCGTTCGTTCGTTCGTTCGTTCGTTCGTTCGTTCGTTAGCTCGCTCGCTCGCTCGTTCGCTCGTTCGCTCGCTCGTTCGTTCGTTCGTTCGTTCGTTCGTTCGTTAGCTCGCTCGCTCGCTCGTTCGTTCGTTCGTTCGTTCGTTCGTTCGTTCGTTCGTTCGTTCGTTAGCTCGCTCGCTCGCTCGTTCGTTCGTTCGTTCGTTCGTTAGCTCGCTCGCTCGCTCGCTCGCTCGCTCGCTCGTTCGTTCGTTCGTTCGTTCGTTCGTTCGTTCGTTCGTTCGTTCGTTCGTTCGTTTGTTCGCTCGCTCGCTCGTTCGTTCGTTCGTTCGTTCGTTAGCTCGTTCGTTCGTTCGTTCGTTCGTTCGTTCGTTCGTTCGTTCGTTCGTTCGTTCGTTCGTTCGTTCGTTCGTTCGTTCGTTCGTTCGTGTTGGCTATTCGCTTACATTGACTATTCTAGTCGATGGTTTCTGAATATTTTTCTAGAAGCGAATAGCTTTCTTTGTATCCTTTCCCCGTTCCCGTGTTCGGCGGCTGGACTTTCTCCTGTGATAGACTGAGGAGTGGGTAGAGCCAGCGGAGAGAAAGGAGATAAACCGGAGAGAAAGGAAAAGACACCGATGTCTCCGGATCTTGCTGGTTCGGAGGAGGCGATGGTCGAAGAGGCGCTAACGTCTGGTCGGCAAATCGGTGGCCCACCGTGCAGCTTGCGATGGCATTGACGGACAGTGATGCCAACTCTGGGGATTTACTTCTACATCTAGAGTACTTGGAAGCAACTCATAGATTTAGTGCCTTTGTGGCGGCATATATGAGTATTTCAAGTATGCTGAGAACTTCTGGCATACTTCGCAATGAAAGATTCATGCACCTGGGATGGTATCGTGTATCTACTCATTTCAATTCCCACTATTTCGCCCTAAGTCACTGGGTGATACCCTCGTCGTTGTCGCAATTTATAGGCACTCTTAAAACAGTTGCACCCTTTCGGGTGTATATTTGACCCATGAAAATAATTGTCATCTGCCTTGCTTGCGTTTCCTTTCTTGAAAAAAGAGCACTCGCTGCTTTCCTGTCCAGAAAGCTGTGTCACGCTGATAACGCGCGAGCCGTTCGTGACTTGGAAGCACCGGACTGGCAGCGTTAAAGAAAGGAAATGCGGGCAAGACAGATGACGATTATCGTTGTGGGACAAGATACGGCACAAAGGGTGTAACCTTTTTTAAGAGTGTGGTAAGAAATGGGAAGAATGAGTCGTTACAAAACGCGACCTGTACAGTTAGGCACTTGTGAATTACGACTACATAAGGAAGCTATAGGACAGTTGGGTACTGGTTCTTACTTTTTTATCTCTATTTTGTCAGATGCAGTTGTTGACGGTAATCTACATACGTATATTTTGGCCCCTCGGAAGGGAGAATAAAAAATACTAATAAGCCACAACCGCTCTACAGAAGCTCAGCAGCATTGAAAATGATGAACGGTGTTATCGAACCAGAATACACAGATAAATTCAAGGACTTTCGTGTTGAATGCCGTCAAAAGTGTTTCTTTTCAAGCCGTAATCATTTCCATAAGTCGGCAGTTGAGAGGATTTAGGGCCCCCGAATAATTTTTTTTAAAGATTGCCGGAAATCGCAAATCTAGAGATAACTAAACTATTAAATTTACAACTCTGCAAAACTTAGTAATGAAAAACGATATCACAATTCTGTAAATTTCTTCTAATAGCACATATAAAGCTGACAAAATTGATGTATGATACGTTCCTCTGCAACTTACCATTCGTATGCGCGTATGACTTTTGCAAAACCATTGTAAACATTGCAACATATTCAAGTAGGTTGTAAATGGATATATCAAATTTCTCCGCTCCAACGGGTGCAGTTTACAGAATAGCAATATCTGTTTTTGATGACGAGGGACAAATTAGTAAACTTCAAGCTTCCATTTCTTTTCAAACATTTACAAATTTTTGTAAATTTCTTATAAAAAATTCAGCCCTAGTTCAAGATTCCGCTGCCAATAGCCACTAGAATCTACTTTCTTTCTCAGATGTAACAAATTTCGTTAAACTCAGCCTAGCGCTTATTCCAGAAAAGCGTTTCTGCGTTTTACATGTATTTGAGTAGGCGGCATCGGAGTTGGGCCCGAGCTAAAGCTTCCTCTTAAGAGGAGGCTTTAATTTGGGGATTATCGTCTAAGAGAGGAATTATCGAGGAATTATATTGAAATTACCGAAAATAATCTAAGGGGAATTCCGCTCGTTACTTAAAGTATGTTGAATGTCGTAATAACTATTCCCTTTACGGCGCATGTTATAATTTCTAAATAGAAGCCATGCAATGAGTAGCGAAGTCGTGTCTGTTTATCGGGAATCATGAACACAGCAACCCTTACGAGGTATATGCACCAAAAATATCCTAAAATATTACGGCGGAAGCCATCTCACGACGACCGTCGACGGAAATGCATTAGCATTGAATCAATGTAACTACACGACGTATTGCTACCGGAGAATTGCGGTGGCAATTCTTTTTGCGCCTCCCTAATTAGTCCCTAAGAACACTCGGCGCCATCTAGCGCCGCAAGCGCGAAGCCTGAGCGTGGGCTCCGAAATGCATGGCGCGCCGGTGCTTGCGAACACTGCGAAAGACGTCACGCGGCAACTACCCTGGTCTCCTCTCTCTCGCGATTCTTTATGGACAAGCTGCGCCATCTAGGGGCACTGCCGAGAAGTGCGCCCGTGGCCTCCGAGACGAGAAGCGTGGCGCGCCGGTGCCTGCGAACGCTGAGAATTGTTCCCTGGCTTGGGCCGCGCACTCAGTGGCACAAACCCAAGTGACCCACGTTGGTGAGAGGTTCATTGAAGAGCGGCACGCACATATTCGCACGTACTCAGTGACCCTAGTTAGTATCAAATATGTAATTGGAGATCGGCACAGACCGAGTGGTGCATGCCCAGTGCTCCAAGTCGGCGTCATGGAGTTCATTCGAACAGCGCCGCTTACCCAATCTCGCGTCTACAGTGACTCATGCCGGCGCGATAGAGGTTCGTCGATGAGCGTTACGTATGTGCACTTTGCCACATACTCAGTGACCGAAGTTGTGCCGACGGTTGGTGTCGAACTCTGTGCTCAGCGGCCCGATGCGCTACGCCATTCGACCACTGACTACCCAGTGATCCAGGTAGCCGCGAAAACGCTTTGATACGAACATATGAATACAAACATGCATAAATACAGACGCATATCCCCCGAAAATCGCATGAAGTACCCAAAGAACGCTAATGCAATAAGATTTGGCGTTCCAGCTATAAGATCGTGCAGAACTGTTAAAGCCACTATTATGGGAAACGTATCTACAACATGAATGTATTTCTCGAGTTGGAATATACCGAGTATCACGCCTCTCAGGAGTCCTGTTAGGCATAAACGACCTCACTATTTGGTGGCTTCAATTTTGCTATTCTATAATGAGCACGGATGTGAATAATTATGTACTTAGCTAACTATAGCGAATTTATTGTTAAAGATTGTTTCGCTGCTAATATTTATCTAGCTAGTCGCGTAGCCTACCTGTAAAAGTGCTATGAGCCCAGGTATGACAGTTTCCTAAAACAAAAGAAAGTGTCCCACATAAAAACATCGAAAACGCGAAGCGGAGCGGCGTCGTGTGGCGGCGACAAGCCCCTAGGAACGCCGTGAACATTTAGGACACTAACGCGGAGTGCAGATGCGTCGATTTGATGAAGTGAGACAGCAGCGGATCTTCAAAACTCGATAGAATACCCCGCAACAAAACTCGAAAACGTTACTCGCAATGCACAGCTCGAAGGAGCGCGCAACGGCGTTCAGCGTTTGATTGGACATTTTCGCATGTACACAGCTCACAAGAAGTGCTTGGTTGTCTTCGGATTTTTTGTTTCAGCGCATTGCTGTCTGTTCGAAGGTTTTAACGCAATAGCGTTAAGGGCCCCGTGTTGCCGAAAATCTGGTGTCGGTGTTCCGCGTCCTGCACCCAGCGTCGACTGTCCTTTCGGCAAAAATCATTCCGAACCACGCATACCCAACCATGCAGGCCCTTCATGTACTGCAAAGAAGTTACTGAACGGCATTTCTGAAGTGTAAATACGCCAGAAAAATCGTAAAGTGCGACTTACACACAACCTACAGACATGATGGCGTCGGATTGTAGTTTGAATATACGAGAAAACATAACTCTGTTACGTGGAAACTCAAACACAAACCCCTTTTCTAGAATTTCTAAAACTCATAGAGCCGCCATGGCCTCCGAGATTTGCGCGCGCCGGCACGTTCAAATCCAAAGGCCATAAAGAGACGCGCACGTTTCCTTGCACCACCTCCAGATGGCACTCGCCACCACCGCATCCTAGAGTTACTGTATAGGGCTCCCTCAGGGAGCCAGAGTTGGGCTTCTGTTTTCCACGTGCCCCTCCGTTGCTATTCTCCAAGCGCAGTAACGTAGAACTCCGAATTGCTGCAGAGAAGCTACTCTAACAGTGGCAACATGGCAGCACCCATACAGCGCCAACCACCCGCTTCAATCCCAATTCGCGTTTGTTACCGACTCTCCGCCTTATCAGCAAGAAACAAGCGGCAGAATCCGTCATCGCTAAGTCTCATGTCAAGCTGAAGTCAAATCATTAGGTATGTGTTGTCGCAATTATTAAGATCGGCTGTTTGCTAGGACTATAGACAAACCATAAAGCTGATTTGCTTTCTAGTTAGCAGATGGCGCCACAGCATTAGCATTGGTGATGCGTTAACGATGCAGAAAGCTATAGAAGCCTAATTATTCACTGCATCATTAATTTACTACCCTGCTCTAGCATGGTACGTGATGACGGTAGCGAGCAAACGCAAAGTAGATGCCAAATAGACGCCGAGCAGACGCTGTGGCACAGGTGAACATTTGGTAAGGGGTATTTGCCCGTACTGCTTGCTAGGGAGGCTGCAAGGTAACTGTAGGAAAATCGTATAGGTAAAGCGAAGTCCTGCTGTCGCATGTGTGTAAACGCAGTTTATGGTCACGGCATCAAATTTTTTACATCAATCCACCAACCGTGGAGCATGTAACATGATTGCAAGCAGACGCTGAGCAGACCACGCGACGCGGATGAGCACCTCTCGAGGGGAATTCATCCTTCCTATTGGCTAAGCATTCATGTACCTTCCACAGTGCTTGAAACCAGCTTGTGAGATGGATTCTCTCTGTAATACCTTCGTGATCTTGAGGGTGTAATAAATGAAAGAGCCCCTGCGCGAACGAGAGCTCTGGCTTCACTGCACAAAAGTGTATTGCAAGATGGCGGAACTATGCCCAACTCTGGCTCTCTGCGGGAGCCATATACAGTGACTGTACCACATCGCAGGCCGATGCAAGAGGCCGCGTTTCTACCAGAAAGCTCGCCTTCGTGCACAGCGTTCGCCGCCAACGCTTCCCGGTAAACATTACGGTTACATAAACTGCAGTTGCCAGGAACTGTGAGAAGCAGTCTGGGATCTTTTGACTGCTGTCGCCTTCCACTCTTAAAGGCGAAGCTTAAGCGCCCTCCAAATTTTTGATAGCCTCAACTATGTTTCATTCAAACATCAAAGTCAGTAGCGCGAGTGAATATGATGTGCGATTTAAAAAAGTTTATATGAAAGCAGTTCCTTTAATGATGCTTGCTGAAATAATCTTTTTTGGCGCTCTTTGGCATTCCTTGGCCCTTGCGCCAATAAAATCCATATGTCACCATCATCAAATATTATTTCGATATGTGTGCAAATAAAAATGTTTACACTCAGTGGCTTTTTTGCAGTACATAACTGCCAACCAGGCAAGCATGCTTTACAGGCACGTGGGTACGCTGTTTATTCGTGATATTCTATTACCCGGAGTGAGGGGCGTATCCAGGAGTAGGTGAGGGGGAGGGGGGTTGAGCTAATGGAGCTCACTTGCGTCTTAAATCTTCACTCAGTTATTTTTTTCACTCCACTCCCCCAGAATCCACATATCATCATCATCAAATAATATGTCAATGTATGTATAAATAAAAGAAGTTCACACTCTGTTGCTTTGTTTGCAATACACAAGTGCCAACCAGGCAAAGCACGCTTTACAAGCACGTGGGTACGCTGCTTATTAGTCATGTCCCTTTAACCGGAAGGAGGGGCGTATCCGGCAGTGGGGGAGGGGGGTGAACTTATGCAGCTCACTTGATTCTTCAATCTTCACTCAGTTATTTTTTCACTCTCTACTCCCCCAAGGCATCCTAAAGGGCGCCATCTTTGGTAAGGCATTTACCGCGCCTCTTTCTTTTTCGTCTCGCCGGTGTACGATAGCGAGCAGTGTGCTCATGATGCTCTGTGCGACAAGCCTTGCACTTCCTTTTACAGCGAAAGCTGTATATGACTAACCTTCCGTAGTTTTTTCGGCGTCCGGCAACAGAAACTGACTTAGCGATTTCTAACAAACCCATACACAATGGGTTTCATTGTTTGCTTTGCGTGTGATCCCTCCCGTACAGGTGCAGTGCGGCGGTGCAGACGTCAAAATGCGGAACAGATTAGAACGCTCGCCGAGAAAAATAGCGGGACGTCAAGGTTACCGCAGTGTATAATCAGGAGAGGTATCGGCGCTAAAAACAGCTGCGTTGGGATGTGGCGGACACCTATGGTTCTTACACCCGACGAACAACATGCGTACGAGGAGAGCCGGAGGGAACGGCAACGAGAATGTAAACAGCGCCGGTGCGGAACGACCGCCGACGAAGAACGTTCCCGCGATGTTGAATGAACAAATGACAACCATTTCAGTCTGTGAAGATGAAATGGCAGCGAAAGCACTTTGCTTTTGTTTGAAAGCTTTCACTGTCGTCTGCTTAAATGCGCTCTAAAATGTCAAAAGTAAAGCGCTCTCATAAGCCGAATTAGCACAGAAAGAAAAGCCGATACCCTGAAAATCAAATCAACGTGCTTAGAAGTAATAATTGAGAAAACATCTCATAAGAAACTATCAAGATTGAGATATTTCAGCACATGATTCATGTTTATTAAACATTCTCGCCTAACTGTTTGAGACAATTATAAATGTTGCGGTTACAAAAATCCAGGCCCATTCTTTATGAAACAGATGAAAGTCAGTTCTGCGATCCTCTTTGTGATACCCTTGCTGCAACATGCTGATTTAGTCCGGATTCTCTTGAAAAAAAAAACCATTGTTGCAGTCAACTGTTGCAGTCAATTCTTGCATATAGTGGTCCATTTCTGTCTGGCACATTCGATAATTGCATAGGATATAGGCTAAAGAAAGTTGTACCATTGTGGGTGCGTAGGCTACTGACGCAATCTCCTTGCACCTTCCTTTCTTTCTCTCCAATTTTCGGCAATAGGTGTATTTGTTAGCAGAACCCCCTTAGAGCACCCTTACTGCAACTTTGCATTGCTTCAGATTGCTAAAAGGGTACACATTGCGGATACATCTTACACAGCTTAACTTTTTAACCGAATAATAAGCCATACAAGGACTTTTCCCTGTGCTTCGTTCCAAGTCAGAGTAGGTAGACTACGTACGTCGTTATTCAGTTTCGTGTGTATGGCGCCCAGGATACTACGCCGTGCATTGCCTCATCACTTAATAGAAACACTGAGTGACTGGCACTGTGAGAAGCCTGTTAACCACAGAACGCGATGAGGTGAGGAAGTTGTTCATGTGCGACATTTAAGAACAGAAAACATGTTTCTGCCTTACGTACGTGTAGGTCCCCCAAAAGATGGATAATAAAGTGTTCTAATTCATATTCGTAGAAAATTTTGGTCAAATCTGCCACTGTCGCGTTGGCGCTCTCTTCCATAGGGGTAAGGGGATGAGAAAGTGCAGGGATAGTTATTTGCAGGCTAATTGCCCGAACGGGACCCTTCGTGTCCATCATTGCATGTTGTCCGGAGTTAGAAAACGAAAACCCTCTCCTGCATGGCACTGCCGATAGCACGATATGCCAGTTAAGGTTTCGGAGGCCATCATTTTTACATATTATTGGTTGCCCCTGCTCTTCAGACGAGTGGGACGCGCTGCACGCTATCTTTTTTTCGCCACAAGCAAAGTTAGTTCTAAATCATTGAATTTAGTGCGTCAGAAACTTGGCTGATTAAGAGCAACTTTACAACAAATGATTGAGGACCTTAATGGAGAGAATGGAATAATGGGGCGAATATTACTATGCCGAGAATAAAGATAACGATCAAGCCTGGCAAGGGAACAGAGTTCAGGATCGCCAATCAGCCTCTAGAGTCTGTAAAGAGTACGTTTACCTAGATCTATTACTCACAGGGGACCCTGATCATGAGAAGGAAATTTACAGAAGAATAAAAGCGGTTTGGAGCGCATACTGGAGACATTGTGGGATTCTGACTGTAAGCTTACCATTATGATTGAGAAGGAAGGTGTACAATTAGTGCATTCTACCGGTGCTAACATATGGGGAAGAAACTTGGAGACTTACAAAGAAGCTTGAGAACAAATTAAGGTCTGCGCAAAGAGCGGTGGAAGGAAGAATGTTAGGCGGAACATTAATGAAGAGATAGAACGAGAGCGGTGTGGATCAGAGAGCAAACGGGGATAGCCGATATTCTAACTGACATTAAGAGAAAAAAGTAGAGCTGAACAGGTCACGTAATGCTTAGGTTAGATAACCGGTGGACCACTAGGGTTACAGAATGGGTGCCAAGAGAAGGGAGGTGCAGTCGAAGACGGCCGAAGCCTAGGTAAGACGATGCAATTAGGAAATTCGCAGGCGCTAGTTGGAATTGGTTGGCGTATGACAGGGGTAATGGGAGATCGTAGGAAGAGGCCTTCGTACTGCACTGGACGAAGACTGATGATGATTATGATGATGATGATGACGACGATTAGAACGCACTTAAAGAGGAATTTCCGAAGCTAGTGTTAATAAAAGCATGCGGTCAAAACCAACAAAAGCGGTGCACATGGCAAGCGCGAACTCAACCCCCGTACATTTATGATTAGTTGTGCATTTACTATAGCTATGGCCACAGCTACAATAAATTTTATATAGCTAAAACAAGTAGTATAGTACGACACACCCAGCTAGCCTGTATAGGGTAGCTCTTCTGGCCGAAGCACTAGATGGTATACGATTTGGATGGGCAGGGAGATGTTTTTTACAATACCTTTCACAAGGGCCCATTATGCATATGCTGAGCCCAGACATGAACTCGGACTTCCGTATAACCTTCAAAAATGATGTGTTACAATTTCAAAAGTTACCAGTAACAATGTATCATTGTTCACCGTTGTGTACCGCTAGAGCGGCAACTCCCTAAATGCACCCTTCAACCCTCGCACCCCAGCCCATTGTCTCCGCGCGTTCTGCGCGAGGTCAGCCTGCTCTCCTTAGCTTGATTGTTATTAATAAATATTTCGAATTCAATACAAATAAATAAACGCAAAAACAATAAAATTTATCAAATAGTTTTTAGCTGAGTACCAGAATTATGACCAGAGCACCGATTACTACACCGCAAAGAGGAGGATGTAGAAGTTTAAACGTCGTGATTCGTAATATATTATAGCTTTTGGTAGTTTAAATTCTGTTATAGGTTGAAATGATTTGCTCATAAAAGCACTAAAATTTATTATTTTGCAAAAAAGTTACCAATTACATCTCTCATCATGTCATCCTAGATAAAATTACTTTTGAACACGATTTAAAGGACTTCTTTAGCTCCATTCAATTACCTAAATTCCCAGCCGGAACGCTTTGTTCGATGTCTTGTGGTTAACCATAGAAGAAAAAAATGTACCGCAGAAGCTGAAGTGGAGAAATGCTATAGGGATTTACAGAAGAGGCGTATGTCCGTTGCTAGGCGACTGGGCTGAATACGCGCAGAACGGGCCCTTCTGGAATGTACTTCTTTTCCGACCAGGGCACGATGCTAAACGATGCGCGGCGCCTGGCGCCGGAAACCGTCGGTGACAAAAGTGTCCGCTGTTTATTGGACACCAGCTGTTGTGCCTGAAGAGGACAGCAGCTCTCTTTGGCCATTACTGGGCCTTACAGCAAGAAAACAAAAAAAAAACAAGCCCATTCTTCTGAAGAGGGCAGATCGGGGGCACGGAGAGCGCATTCTCTCACCTCAAAGTACTCGCGTTCGGTGGACGAGATGACGGTGCCGCTCCTCATGGGTCTCATGTCTCCCCCCATGGGCGACGCCATCATGACCGTGTTGGGCTGCATCTGCATCATGGGCCCCGCAGCGCCGTAGTCGTAGTAGGCGGGCGGGGGAGGTGCGTTGTCGTAGTATTGGACGTTGACCAGAAACTGGTCGCGGCTGGGTGACATGCCGTCGCCGTAGAAGCCCTGCGCTGTGAAGGCGTCCTCGAACGGCCGCCGCCTGCGCGCAGGCAAAGCGTGCTGTCATGCTCGGGCACCCTTATTTGCGTCTGCTTAATTCAATAGTCCTTAAAAAAGTGCCTCCCGGAATTTGTCGCTCACGGCCAACGCCGCCGACGCCGACGAGACCGGTTTTCTGCGACACGAGCTCCTTAACACTGTCGCGTTAAAAATGATTAACCTTCTTCGAGCCATGCGTTAATTTGCCACGTTGCCATCCCATGTTGCCGATTGGTTCGTTGTTTTTAAAGCAATGATTTTTTTTGTTCTTCTCACCACTTTGCGGTTTATCAGCTTCTGGCCGTTTACTGCGAGCTAGGGACGCACTGGATGTCACTAGGTGCTACTAGGCAAACGCTTCTATATATAGGGTTTATTTGGCGGCCAAGTAGGATCTCCCACCTTAGTTCTGCGTAGCAACAACAATAACAAAAACTTCCTACATAAAACCTAAACATATTGACACGCGCACTTGTTTATCTTTATCCGGCGATCGGATTTCACCGGCTAACAAATGCTAAAGACAGCGCGCACTACAGACGCGCATTTCTGTATCGCAAGTTTCTCTAATGTTATCGATGGTTCTATCTGTTGCCTATGTTGTCGCTACTACTTAACGCTACTACTACTCTGTGTTTGTGTATGTATGTGCGTGTGCTTGTGCGTGCATGCGCGTGTGCGTGCGCGTATGTGCGTGCGTGTATGTGTGTGCTCGCGCATGTGTGTGTGCTGCAATGATAAAATGTTTGTTTGTCTTACGCAAATATATCGCCAATGTTATATTTGAAATTTATTTCTTAGCCCACTTTAAAATATTGAAGTAACGAAGTCATGAAACTCAAGCTGAAATTATGGCGCAGCGCAAGTCGCTATCCTAACACACAGTCTCCTGCTTCAAGCCGTGTTCATAGGAGAAGACGCCAGCACGTATACATGTTGTGGACCAAAGTTCTTTTACACCTAGAGCAAAGTACCTAGGTTAGAGAACTTTATTCGAGTTGTAAAGACGATGGGTGCCGCATGTCCCTCGCAGATTAAACCAATGTGAAAACAGTGCGTCACTTCACGACACTGAAGTGAAAGATGTGACTGATTTTTGCTAATGCCGTGCACGCGGCTAATTTTTCTCCTCCCTCTAAAGCAAAGCTCGCCCAAGCACACGTTCACTGAGACTTACGTCCAAGGTTGCTATGCCAGTGGGCGGTTCACGGTAAATTTTAGTATGCACGTTCTATTCGGTTATTCAACGCCGCGACCTCACTGTTGCGCTCGGCTCAGTATATACGTGTCTGCGTTCACCAATATTTGTTCGTTCTGCTTTGCTTGGCGTTCCATCATACATTTGTTTCGCCGGTCACACACACACACGCACGCACACACACGCACACGCACCTCTTTTAACGCTGGCCATAAGGAACCGCGCCGGCGAAATGACGTCACTTGCAGGTTTGAGCACTGATACTGTTTTGCACGCTTAATAATTAATAGTCTGAAAATATTTAGAATAAAAGGCAAGCGAAGTGGATGTTGTTTCATGACATTTGTTGATGGGTTGCCATTCTTGAAATTCCGAGGAATAGTTTAGTCAAGTGACGTAAGCCTCGGTATGAGCAATCTTATAATTGAATATAACCCGCATATAGATAAGCATATAGCATACATATAGCTCTACCACACCAAACCATACTACCGGTAAATCTGGTTCCGTATTCAGAAGAAAGCTGTTACGTTTCACATCAAAGTACAAAGTTCATTTTGGCATCAGTGCATAACTGTGCAGTTGTCGAGAGTGCAGGCAAAGCGCACAAAATAGGCTGGTGAGGTTTGGTAACCCTTGAACAAATACTCACATTTGCAACACGGGAGGGAGGGAGGGAGGGAGGGAGGGAGGGAGGGAGGGAGGGAGGGAGGGAGGGAGGGGGCGTGCGGGGGTGGACTGCGGCCGGTATGCTAGAGGGAGATTTAACGAGTGAAGGAATAGCCTCACCTCTTTGACCAGTCGACAGATAGTACGGGTCCCGCGGGCGGCGACGGCGATTTAGACGCAGGTGTCGCCGCTCCCGATTCCCGTTCCGGAGACGCGCTCTTGGACCCCCCTTTTTTCTTCGGAGAACCCTTTTTGGAGCCCTTCTTGGATCCTTTCTTTCCTTTGGACCCTTTCTTGCCCTTGGAGCCCTTCTTGCCCTTGGAGCCCTTCTTGCCCTTGGAACCTTTCTTGCCCTTGGAGCCCTTCTTGCCTTTGGAGCCCTTCTTTCCTTTCGAGCCTTTCTTTTTCTTCTTCTTGGCATCGTCATCATCTTCTTCGGGCATCTTGGAACGCTTGTAACGCGCCTCCGGTTCCCGGGTTAGCCAAGTGTCCGATTACTGCGTGATAGTCAAAAAGTAATTTATATTTGCAGCTCTGTTTTACATTGCACAGCAAAATTAATTATTTAATTAGTTGATATATTGATTCATTCATTCATTCATTGGTAGCAATAAAAAGCTACAGCACTTTGTATAGTGCACCTCAAGCAGCGACATGCAAAAAAAATGTGTACCTTGTGTGACCTTGGCAACAAGAATAAGAGAACTTGGGAACAAGACGAAAAAAAAAAAAAAACCGGCGGAGACACTTAAGACTGCTTGCGTGTGGGGATGCGAGAGTATTATACCGGTTGTAGACCTTGGAACGTCGTGAACGCGCTCATTTCATGCACTCATGACGTAGCGCCACCTCCTCCACATTGGCTGCGCCGTTACGCGCCCAATGACGCACGCACTAGGCACACATTTAGTCAGCCAGAACCGCGGAGCCTCCATGGCGTCGCGAAAGCGTGCTCGTATCGCACCCTGGAGGCCCGGCTTCAATTCCCACCCGGACCTAACTACACCAATTTATACCAATTTTATACTCAATGTATACCAATTAATATAGCAATTTTCAGCGACATATTAATTTACTTTGTTTACAGGAACCTCCCCTGAGAAATTTGATCTCAATACGAGCACCTTTTGACGTGTTTTTACTCTTTGCGCCGTCGGCCATTTTTGGCGCAGTCTTTCGGTGCCGCCGTCGACGACCATTTTTCGCGAAATGGAACACATAATGCTTTCGCATTAATCATCTCGATCGTATTGAGACCGTTCGACACAATGAGGCGCCTGAAACACTTTAGGAACATTAAAGTAAGTGGCCCAGTTTCCCTTTGATACACATAATGAAGAAATCGGTGAATTGTTGAATAAAAGCGCAGAGTAAAAGTACACAACCAGAAAAACAATGCCGAGTACGAGGGCGCCACAGGTGAAAAACTGAGCAATCGAAAAGAAGTCGTTTGCTCAGTGAACTCTACATATATGAAACCATGGCTTCTGTAACATGTTCGATGCAGCCTGGCGTTTAAGTCAATTGAAATACTCAAAGAATTGCATTCGCACGATTGTACAAGATAGGCGTACACAGAACTTCACCTCCAAGAATGCAGATGGAATGAATTTAAAAAATTAACTCTGGTGTGTTGCTTGCCAGACCCACGATCTGATTGTGAGGGACGCCGTGGCGGGAAGTCGACCCACTGGGGTTTTTTAACGAGCACTCAATGCATGACACACGGGTATTGCATTTCGCCCCCATTTAACGGAGCCGCGCCGGCCGGAATTTGTTCCCGAGACTTCGTGCTTAGAAGCGTAACGCCACAGTCATTAAGCAACGCAGCGGGTGCGGAAGGAATGTAAATGAGCCACACATCAAGAAAGAAGGGCGCTACCAAAGAACACGTTATTTTTTTTTTGAACATCTCACAATAGGCAGTATCAATGACGTTGCTTTTTTTTGTCAACGCATTGTCGAGGCTAGCATTGCTTCAACGCCCAAGAGGAATAAAAAAATACGCACCTGATTCCGAACTGTAGATAGCAAACAACTAAACAACGCCGTGCGGCGGCTACAAAGCAATACGTGACTTTTTCCGTTCAGCACGAAACAGGACCATGCCTAACCACGCGGAATCATGTCATCCGGCTAAAAACCGACTCAAATGGCGATGTATGTAGTTTCGCACTCCTATGACAAGACTATGATCCTTGTCACGTCATTCGTGTCAACGTACTTTTTTTTTTCGTTCACTTATTGTCATCAGGTGTTTCGAACCAGTTGTGATCCCGAAGTAGAACGTATCCCCAATTCTTCATGTTTCCAATTTTCCAAATCTTCCAGCGCCACGCCCGATTAATAATGGGAAGAAACCATGTACTACTTCTAGAATTTACTCCGCATGCCGTTCACATTTATCGCTATCACCATGCGCGATCATCGACTGAGATCTTACAAAACTGGCCTTCAGCGTCAGGCACATGAACAGAACTATATAAACGCGCCAGTGTTCCTAAATGTGGACAAACCAAACGCACATTAAAGCACGCCGCAGTGCGTGCGCTGTTCTAACAAATGCTCGCCCAGCCGCCGGGACACTCGACGTAGCATGGTATCACTGCTATTCACAGTGGGCTCGCCCTAATGAGCGGATCGCCGTCGACCTTCTCTATAGGTCATGACGTCTCAGAGATACGAGGGTTGATCCAGAAATAAGGTTCTCAAAGAGCTCCAGCCACACGGGAAGGTGCGAGGCGAAATCCGGCAACGCGGCCTGCGCGCGGCCGTTCCCCCACTCTCGATTCCCCCCGGCCGCGCTTCGCTGCGACGCTCATTCATGGCTCAGCAGCAGTCCGATATGGAGGTTCCCATTGATGATCCCGCCAAGAGCGAGGTTCGTTACGTAATTCGCTTTTTGCGCGCCAAAGGGCACCCACCCGTGATTATTCATCGTCAGTTGACAGAGGTGTATGTCGACATGTCCGTCCAACACGTCCGAAAGTGGTGCAGGGAGTTTAGTGCCGGTCGGAAGGAAGTTCACGATGAAGAACGGAGTGGAAGGCCGCCACTTTCGGAGGCAGTTATCGAGGTGGTCCATCGCGAAGTGCTTCAACACAGGAAGACCACCGTCCGTGAACATGTTGCTCAGATTTCCTGGGAGTTCTTACGGTACAGGACAGAAAGCTTTGACTGAAAAATTGGGGCATCACTAGTGTTTTCCTCGATGGGTACCGCGGCTATTGGCATCAGACCACAAGGAGAAACGCCTTGACTGTGCTCGCCAGTTTCTTCAAAAGTGTCAAGAAAATAAGGGAGGGTTCTTAAACTCCATTGTTACGAGAGACGGAACATGGGTGTTTCATTTCACTCCCGAAATGAAACAAAAATCCAAACAGTGGCGTCACCCAGAGTCACCAGTCGCAAAGAAGTTCAAACAAACACCTTCTGCTGGCAAAGTCATGACTAGTGTTTTTTTGGGGATCACGAGGGGATACTGCTGATCGATTTCATGGAACGTGGGACAACAATCAACTCAGACAGTTCTTGTGCAACACTAAGAAAACTCAGGCGAGCTATCCAGAACCGCCGGCGAAGACGACTGGCAGCCGGTGTAACGTTGCTGCACGGCAACGCCCGACCTCACGATTCCCGTCAAACCCAGGAACATTTTACAAACTTTGGGTGGACTGTCATGCCCCCCACACTGTACAATCCAGACCTCGCGCCTAGTGATTATCCCTTGTTCTCCAAGTTAAAGGAACATTTGAGTGACCAACGCTTCTGGGGCGACGATGAAGTCAAAAAACAGGTCAAACGCTTCCTCAACAAGTTGGTGGCGGAATTGGGATATTGGGATACAGAAATTGAAGCACCGTCTACAAAAATGCGTAGAAGAAAGGCGATTATGTAGAAAAATAGAGCAAAGTTTCATCTTTCCAATGATGTAAATTTCTATGACAATAAATAACGTTGTCTATTTCTAAAATTCATGGGAACCGTATTTCTGGATCAACCCTCGTAGCTGGATACCGTTGCTATACCGCGGACCTGCTGATTCTGGCAGGTGCGTGTGATTTTATTTATCATGAATCTTTTATCGTCGTAGAGGAATAAAATTCACTGACGATTACGACAGTCCTGAAAGCAAAATTTGAGTGCAGCTCTATACGTATTTCCATTTCTCGTGTCAATATTTCACATCATGATTATTTGGTACACGGTTTATATTAGGAAGAGAACGCTGACAGCAGCGTGGCTGGTGCGGGCAATCTGTCTCGTGCGGCACATTGCAAATGGAGCGAAGTGTGGCGCGTCTGCCTCGCAAATCGGGAGATCGCAAGGTTGAGGCAGCGCGTGGGTGACGCATGGGCGCAATTCACAGCCGCCGCAGACAGACCTCTGCTCATGCAGTGCTTTGTTTCCATATATGGTATCGGTGCACGGGCTCGCTGCATGCCTTATCGATGGTGTCAATTTGTGAACACACAACGGCGTGCTACTGTGGCGCCATCTCGTAGCGGTCGTCGCTGCAGAGCTCGTTTTGCCCGGCACTACGTTATTATCGTCACACTTTGGTCGTGCCATCCACGTCCGCGTTCCTCCTCGCGCTCTCTTCTCTATCGCCTTATTTCATTCCCCGCTGCGCTCCGCCTTCGCTCCTTCATCCTTAGCTGCGCTCGTTCGCTCGATTACGTCGATGGACGCCGCGGCCGCCGAGGGCCGCCAACGCTCACCTCTAAAGAAAAAGCTTTGCCACAGGTTACGGCGGCCACAATTTGAAGTGGCTCGATTAGAAATCGCCAAAAAAATGTTTGCTTTTATATTCCACCCAAGCGTGTCTGTGCGCTAGCGACGTCATAGGTATCTTGTTTACAAACATAAAGCATGTTCAAAAACAATAAAGCGTCTCGAGATGCCTTGCGCGTGGCACTCGACACCAAGAAGAGAGCCGTTCTACGTACGCCACGATACATGGTCGGCCGATCGACCGTTGCACCTCAGCTGCGAAGCTGACGTGCAAGAACAGTGCGCACTCGTCGATACGCAGCGGAGTGCTAATGCGCGAGCAGCGACGCGACGTCTTTCTTTCCGCCAGTGCTGAGCTCACCATGCAAAGGCGTCGTCGTCGAAGCCGGCGTCGATTTCCAGCGACGAGGCGGCCTCGGGCAAGCTACAGATGTTCGGCCTCCGAACGTGCGGCAAAAGCGGGCCGCCGCGTTCGCCGATCGCACGTGCGTGGCGTTTGCTTCCTCTTTCACGATGGATCAGACGCACGGCAGCAAATCATATGCACCTATAGAACTCGCATTACCAATACCCCTTTAACACGTTCTGTATAATCTGTAAAATTCCATCTTAGTTTTCTGTTTGTTTTTACTGCATACTGCCAGATTCACGGGTGATCATCCGTAGTGGGTTGAGCTGTATTTCCAGGCACCAAACGAAACGAAACCAAACCGAACCAAGGAAAACAGCACGTTACATTTTGGACTCACTATAGACTCTAGTTCCCATTGGATGCTCGAGACTGGTGCTCGTACCGGAGCCTTGGTGCAGTCTTCTTCACAAGATTGTATTGCCGCGTACACCGAAAAAGGAATTATTTAATGATTTATTATTAACGGCACTCGTATCACTCCGTGCTCACTAATCTTCCCTTTGTAATTAAGTTCGGAACAACTGGTTGATCCTTTCTATCCCACAATATTTCTTTTTCTCGAGAAAAAGGAGCTTCGGAAGCGTCGTTTCCGGTTGGCTCTGCCTGAATTTAACGTTTCCTCTTATTATACAGCGATTTTCGTGGTCACTGTCACAGGCATGCTTGTTTTGCCATTGATTATTTTCTGATTCCTTCAATGGTGCTTACTTTGATAAGGAGATTGTAATTTCGTTTACTTTCGTATACCTTTTTCTTTCTCGTTTTCTTTGATGCGCTTGGCCTCGGTTTTTATGCTCCTCGTTGGCTCTTTGAACCGCCGCCTCGAATTTCTTTTTTTCAACACAATCTGATTTTCGGCCAGTCACACATAGTGGGTGGACGCTATATTCTCTGTGCAAAAAAAAATCAATTAAATTAGCGGCTATTCATTGCAGTGGGCGCAGAATACGCAGCCTATCGGTTTTCATTACAGGGCGGCACTGCAGCGAAAGCTGCCCATTTCCTCAAGATACTTAGCATGAAAGAGAGAGAGCAAGAATAAACTTTATTTAAAGAATAGATGATAATGATTACTTTCATGCAACGGCACATACCCACGACGTGCGACTGGCTAAGAAGAGGAGGACGCATTTAAAACAACATAACGTAAATTGAATTAATGAATAAAAGGCGGTAAAAGAGTTAAAGAGAGAAACAGAAGAGAAATCATGCAGAAATTCTTGAGGGCGAATGAAATAAAACTCGGAATTAGCATGATAATTTCCAAGAAAAAGGATGATGTCAAATTGATCTTTAAATCCTATCTACCAGATACTTATTTCATTTCACCCTAATTTATTCAAAGGGAATTGCTAACAATTCATTCACCGCCCGATTCATGGCCAATCCTCCAGAGTGGGTTGCGCCATATCACTGGGGAACAAGAACAAGAGCTCAGTAATATTTTTGTGTTGCAAATGAAATTGCTTAAGAGGGTGATTTCGTTTACAACGCCGTCGTCGCTTATCGCTGATATCGAAGGCGAGCCCCTTTACGTTTTTTTTTTCCTAATTCCTTGAAAGGTGTGGGGATTTGGGGAATTCGACGCGCCATTGCGCGGGCGCATTTCACCCATGTCTGCAATCCAAGCCACCTGGCCCTTGCTCCGAACCAGTTTTAGCGGTGGCGTTCCACTCGCCATTGTTCGCAGTGAGGGCGGAGCTAGTGACGTCACGCAGTGGCCCCTGGTGGCTACTGCCGTGACGGAACCGGCTCTCTTCTCCTTGGGACGGCACCCGGTACGTACATGCTTCCTCTCGTCCGCCGACACCTTTGTGACTGGGACTGAGCTCACGCACGGCGCCTTTGCCCGTGCGGGGAGCGCGTACCTCGTGTTGTTTCCTATCCCGACGCTAAGCCGAAGAACGGGTGCCTAGTGCTCGCGCGAGGTCGTACCACGCCGAGCCGCACTCATCGGAGGCCCAAGCCGAAGGAGATTGCCCGAGCTCTCGCGAGTTGGCCCATTGGTTATCGCGAGAGCAAGTAGCATAGCCGCCGGGACTTTTCCTAGCGGCGCGTCCCAGCTTGAGCCTGTGCTCTCGCAGCGACGTGCTACAGGCTCCCCTAGCTGTATTTTTCGCCCTTGGTGCGGGACCCCTTTGGTTCCCCGCCGTCCCGGGACCGGGCGTTTGTGCAGTGTTGGGTGCCGTTGGAGACAATAAACGGTTTCCTTCATCTTAGGGCAATACTGTGTTTTTGCGTGCGTCGCTCGGTAGCCCCTTGTGGCCTGAGCTCGCGCGCAGCGGCGCTAGAGGCTGACGGCTGACGCGGCCCTGTGGCTCGCTAAGCTCGAACCCGCGGTGGTCGGTACTCCTGTGAGACCCCCAGACCCCACAAAGGTTAACTGAAGCACGACAAAAAAGCAAATAAAAATTATACTGTAAGAACTGGACGCATCCGCGAAACATCAAGGACACATCAATGAGTTAAAAAAGATGGCGGACGGCCACTGGTCATGTTCCCCGTCTTGTTCGTTGAGCGCTGTCGATGACGTGTTTCACGATTGCAGTAACTATAACTCGCACAGTTTTCAGAAATAATAAATGAAGTTGCGCGTGACGCAGGAACATCGGTATTTAAACCTCGCTAAGTATATGCGTGACTCCTCGATCGTGGTCCGTGTTTGCAGCAAATTCTGGCTGCTGACTCAGCGTTCTTAACGAAACCGAAGCAGATATGTTTGGTGTTTTGTACCCCTCATTCTCGTGCTTCCAGAATTGGCCTCTCTGCACAGGGCCTCGCTCGTCGGCTATTTCTTTAACCAGCTTCGGCATCTCCACGGTTCGCGCCATTTTTGTTGCTCATGCCATCCGCTTCTTCGCCAATCTCACATATACGGTACGTGTGCGCCACATTTGTGAGACAAGCGATCAGGACAGAAAGTGAGAGAGGCATAAAGGAGAGATGCCTCTACCTGGCAAGGCGAGAAGGACAACGGAAAAAAAATCAAAGTTCCGTTCTTAAAGAAAGATGGTTGAATGCGAACCTTTCCCCCAATGCAAACTGATTCAAAGTCCAAAGCCAATGACCCCGCAACGGACCCCGAAAAATACTGAGCGACCCGATGCTATGCATATGTGATTTGATTGCTTGTTTGGGATTGTATATTTTGAACGTTCAAGTTTAATGAACGCACATCTCATGAAGTTGCATAGCCTTTATTTGAGATCACGTAGCCGTTGATTACACGCACGGACTGACACTTTCACGGAAGGCTATACACTTGCGTTAGCGTACTGCAGCCTCTTCTGCCGTGCACTGCACCCGCAGCCTGCCCATGGTGACGGCCGGGAATGCATTGCGTTACGCGCGTAATGCAATGTAGATATATGCAGTTCGTCTGGGTAGCGTGTCGTTCAACCATCTATCTGTCTTTAAGAAAGGGGCTTTGATTTTTTTTTCCACCACCGGCCAAGCAACTCGATAAGACGCAATAGTTGACCGACTCGGATACGCCGTTTCCCCGTAGTGGTGGCGCTGGCTAACACTCCCAAGATTAGCTCTAGTAGTAACAAATAAATACCCAAGAAAGTGGATGGGGAAACGGCGCCACGATAGCTCAATTGGTTAGAACATCGCACGCGTAATGCGAAGACATAGGATCGTTCCCCACCTGCGACAAGTTGTTTTTTCATCCACTTTCATTGCCATTCATTTATAATTTTTTAAATTCAATTAGTAAGTAGAAGCAATTTCCCCTATCTTGTCCTTGGTGTCTTTGTTTCTTGGCTTCTCATGATACGATTCCCAATGGTGTGTGTTTTATACATTTTTCATACATCGTTGGTGAATTTTTTTTTGTGTGTGTGTGCTCTTCTCCTACTTAGATGACTAGGTATGCGACAATGTTAATGCGCACAGCAAGTAACATATGGAAAAAATGGAAGACACTTTGTCTAGACTAAAGTGTGAAACGGCGGAAGCCTGACGCCATTGCCAATGGCGATTTGTTGCGTCGGAAACACCACGGAGGCACACAACTCGTACACTGTTATGTGAATGATTGTGTATTTATTAAATGCCTGCAACGTCGTTCTGGACGAAGCGTCTGTTAATGTAGTTTGTGGCCGCCTGGAACTGTTGCAGCACCGTTTGTGGATCAGAAGGAGACGCGTCTTCGGTGTCGGGGTGTAGTTGGTCATCCTCATCATCCACTTCGCTCGATTCACTTGTACTTGCTCGGCTTGCCGCGGCAACATGGCGGTCACGTCGCTTCCGAGCTTTATTTGCCTTGGTACCCGGAGATGCAGCGAGTCGCTTCAAACGCATTGCCTCTCTAGCGTTGGCCCGTCGCGTCCCTGGACTTTGTGGTGTCGGACGCGCCTCGCCGTCCTGATGCATGCGACGTATACGCTCAGCCTCTCTTGAGCGCCGCTTACGTTCAGCGGCTGCCGCACGTCGTGTGTTGGGAGACACTGGTTTGGCGAGACGAGGAATTCTTCCCACACGATACCGCAAAGTAAACCGCCGCCACCGCCGCCGCCACACCACACCCAAGCAGATGGTCGCCACGCGCGCCTCGCGACAGTGACGTCAGGCCACACAGCGCCCAATCGGGAGGTCACCTCAAACGCCTGACGACAGTGACGTCAGGGCGCACCATCGAACACACGGCCGCCACGCGTGCCAATGTGATGAGTCATCCCGCGCGGTGCCGAACCATCCCGACACCCGCACTTGACGACAGTGACGTCACGCACGTGAGCCAATCAGTAGGCGCAAACCTGCACCTAGCGACAGTGACGTCACAACACAGAGGAGACCAATCAGGAGGCCGGAAAGCTGTGACAGTTTCCGCTAACGGCAGATGACCTTGACATGCAATAAGCCATTAAAGGCTTCCGCCTTAATATAAATGCTGGAGCTCCACGTCTTAGCTTACCGCGGAGAGCTCTGTTGGTGGGGTGCATTTGCATCGCAGTTTGCACTAGTTTTCTGCTTTATGTACTACCTGGTGCCATGAATGTGGCCTGCCTCGCATGAGTGGCAGCCTTTCTCTAAAGCACACATGAAAATTCGTTTTCCAGTGTGTCAGTCCTTAAAACCCTCAGCGTGAAATCACCGGAAGCACCGTGAGCGCCTTCGTCCCGTCGTCTGGTTCACATGTAGGTGCTCTGACTTCTGCCGTCCGCGGCGCTGTTCGCCAGTGCGTCGTAGGGTGCCTCTATGTCCTCCTCGCCCTGTGAGCGGCGGGCGAAAAGGACATTGAGGTACCCTAGTGCGTCGCTTGGTGGAAGAATTGTAGGGAAACGAGAAACAACGGAGGCGTGCAAAAACAAAGTTCAAAATAGGGGTTGAGAAAGTTTGGTTAGGGGAATTCATCGTAGGTTATTTTTTTCCTTTCCTTTGTTTTTCTTTTTTAACATAGGTAGGACATTAGACACTATAATAACAAGAGCTTGGTGGCGCAGCCCACCACACCATTCCAAAGGGGACGCTCATAGCATCCTTCCATCCATCCATCGCTGACGCGCCGCTAGCGCCTTACGACGGCCGCTAGGTGCCTATAGTAAAGGACAACGGATATTTCTAGAAGTACTAACTGTTGGGCGTGTTGGTAATCTATAGTCAAGGAGAAATGGTGCAAACGAACAGGTGCAAGATAGAAAACACGAACAAGCGCAAGGGTATGTATTTATGCCAGGGTATATATATTTGGCCGTGTTTTTCAAAATAAACTATTGTTGCTAGCCTGCGCTTGTCCGTGTTTTCTATATTGTCCCTGCATGTCCCCAATATTTTAAGAACGGCCTCTCGCCGCTCGAGGTGACGTTTGGGTCAGGTATCCACCAAGCTCACTGACGAATACGTCCGGTAGTAGGAATCAAGGAAAAAAGGTTTATTTGACATTGTTCAGACTGTCTCCAGATAAGGAAGCCCACTCCATGGAGGAGCATATGAAACGTCTGAGTTCACATCAGGAGTCGTCAGCCTCACTCGATGCACCGAAGGTCTCCGCTTTTAATACCGTCGTCTTCCCTAGGAGACTGAACTAAGGAATCATGACTGTATCGCGGCCAATCACAATCGTCGAATGGGTCACAAAATCCCGCCCATGATATCCCACCGCTCCACCGAACTCCGCCTCCTATGTTGGCACCTTCGCCTCCGCATTATGGCGCAAGCGCGTGGCAATCTGGGAATGCGCTGTCGAAGTCGTTCCCACGGTTCCTTTCGACGTTGGCCGTTTTTGTCAATTAGTTCAGATCGTAATGCTCAGTTAGAGGGGTCCTTCGTTGACCCGTCAATAGTCGGCGTCAATGCTGCGTCGACTTCTGCTGATAGCGCTGTTCTGCAAACAGTGCGGCCGATAAAGGCACGCTGAGTCTAGTTTGGCGGCACGGCTGCCTTGGAATTTGTCACTGATTTCTGCACTTGGACGTCACTTTTTGTATTCTTTTTACACATTATTTAGACGTTTCGCTTACTCAAAAAGTCTTCGAGCGCAGCCTTCTGCGTCGGATTTATTAAAGCGGTGCACTTATTCACATCGACATCTACAGCCGCAGGTCGTTGTTATCGTCAAATATTGCGGAAAAGGTCCATCACTGATATGAAATAGTGTCAAAATGTAGCAAAACATGCATATCTGCGCATATTTGCCATGTCACACCCCGAGACGAGTCAATATGAGCGGCCGAACCACTTAAACAACGGCAACTGTGATGCAGAGACATATATTACGGGCTGTTAACTCATTCTCGCTTTTCTTTAACCCCATCATACTTACAGTTTTAGCGTGCCATAGAGCATTATTAGAGAAAACTGCGCTCCCATAAGCGCTCATTTGTAGGCCATGTTGTTCTCTCGCGAAAACACGTGTATGCCATCGCTCACACGGCGTTGGTAAAAAGAGCGAGGCGGTTGTTTATGCTGCTGTATACCTAATACACCGTCTCTTGTTTGCCGCTTGATGCAGAGGCAAACAGTGCATCTCTGAAATTGAGAAATATGTCGGCAGAGCAACACGTACAGGCCCATCCATATACGTAGCGAATGCGGCCAACAGCCTACAGATACGGTGACGTATACACATGTTGGCACAGCGTTGTGTCGCCGCTTACCGCTTATTGTGCACGCGCCGTGCGAAGTGAAGTGTAACTGATTTCAAATCGCTAAGGCCAGAACTGAACTATAAAAGCAGTTCAGTTCCACCTAACTGCTTACATTTCAGTTCAGGTCCGCCAGTAGCGAGTGCACGAACTCGACGGCGCCAGGTTAACCTAAACGACAGTATACGTGGACGCATCCACGTATGCCAGAGCAGCGGGGCAGAGCAACAGCAACGCGGTAGCAACGGTGATTGATTCGAACCTACGCGAGATCACCAGCGCATCACTACAAGGCTGTACGATAGTCGAGGCTGAAGAAGCGGCCGTCGTTCTAGCGGCAGCGGAGGGATATCGGTCTAAACGGTCTCTAACAATCCTTACAGATTCGCAAACAGCGTGCCGCAACTACCTACGCGGCAGAATAGGGCACGGAGCGCTCCGCATACTCCGCTCCGGAGACCCCATAACAGAACGACAAACAAAAGAATAACCAATTAGGCATACGATAGTATGGACGCCGGGACACACGGGAGTGGCAGGGAACCAAGAGGCGGACAGGATAGCTCGAGGGTACACTTATTACCGAGCATCCAACATAGGCGACCTCGAGGAGACCGAACCTGTACCCCAAGACTATTCGGAGATACTAAATTACTACAAGGGCTGCAGAAAGCGGTATCCACCACCGCACAACTCCCTTAGCAGAGAGGACTCTGTCACGTGGAGGCAGCTACAAACGGGCTCGTACCCGAACCTAAACGTACTCAGCAAAATTTATCCCACACAATACAATGACAAATGCCCCTGGTGCCACGAAACACCCACGCTGTATCACATAACGTGGGCATGCCAGAAGATAGACGTGGTACCCGTTATACCAAACCCGAGTGCGGAGCAATGGGAGGGAGTGCTCTCCAGCGATCGCCAGGTCGACCAAGAAGGTCTGATTCGGCGAGCACAACTGGCAGCAGCATCCAGCGGAGCCCTGGACTAAGGGCAACCGACCGTTGTGCTAGAAGATGGACGATTCCATCTGAAGACCGCAGAAGACCAGCGAATCTAGAGCTGATAAAGTTTTTCACTCACTCACTCGCTGAACAGGATCTACATTGGCTCAAACTTCGTGGGCGCAGCTTGAGAGGGTTAAAGCTTGTGCATTTCAACTTGCTAGGCGTGCTTCACTCATTTTGAGCACGATTAATTATATATACAAGCGAAAACGCTGTCGCCATTGTGTTGTCAGTTCGATGACCGATCGCGCGGGGTTTGGTCGAACGATGGTCGACATGCACGCTGATTTCGCCGGTGCCGTCGACAAGAAAGCCTGTCGCAGTACAACTCGTGCTCGTCGGTTGCGTCGTTTTCGACCTAGTATGATAAAAAGGTTTCAGTGACGTCGGTCAATCATTAGAATGAGCGACTTGTCGGTCTCGTATCGACCCAGTGTTGCCGGGCGTTACGAGTACGTGCAGTCAGGAACGCGCTGCCGCCACTAGCAAGTGAGGACCGACGCTGCAAAAAGACTTCGTCAGCAATGTGATGTACTTAAGTGTCGCCCAAGTGTAACGCATGGGTTTTTCGTTAAATTAGCGAGCCACTCGTGAAAGGCGGCAACTACCTGTCTCACGGTGCAGGCCGGGCAACTCGGACGATGCCCTGGCCGCTTCCTCTTTTAAAGTGAGGCTGCGGTCTTACGCTACGTACGTTTTCGGCACCGCACCGACGTCGAGCTACCAGTAGAGTTTCAACGCGGTACAGTGCACGAGTATTTGTAGCAGCGCAAGCCCGAGCGCTTTTTTTTTCATTTTTCGGGGGAGGAGGAGGAGGAAAAACTTTATTTGCTCTAATTGATTAGAAATTAGCGGTGGCTGATGTGGTCGGCCGTCTTCACGGTCTTATTCCCCATCTGCGCAGGGTCGACGCCCCTATTCCAGGGCACCACTGAGGGTGGCTACTCGGTGAGCGTGCCTTACTAGTCCATGCTGGACTTCCCGGCGCGCGGCCATGCGCGCGACCCTTCCAAAACGTTTAGCGACTAATCCGCTAGGGCAGGGCGCATGCGCCGTCGCGCCATAAAAGAGGCGGATTCTAGTGCAAATAATGGCAAGTACGCCTCGAACGTCCGGAGTATTGGCGTATACTGGGATGACAATCCAGCGCTGCCAAAAATTTTTCCAGCGATGCTGTTTATGCCGACCCTGTGCCGTCGTTGTCGGACTTCGCTAAAAAGGGGCCAAGTGACCTAGCGGTAGAGGAAAAGAAGAGCTCAACAGGGGGAAATGGGTTGGAGTTACCCCTTTCCCCCTGTGAGAATGCTATCTTGTATACGAGAATCTTATACGGTTGTCGCACGGTGCATTTTCGGCGATCCAGCCAGATCGGCATCGAATTTATCGGCGATTGATTCCATCCTGCCGCGAAACAAACAAATGGTATGCTGGCAGTTTGCGGACAACAAACAGTACCCAGCGATTGAAAGGCGATACTAGGAGCACGTGTCTGACGGCACTTAATACGCCAGCAAAAAGTATACCAGCAGCCACGTCAATCGTCAAACCAATCCAACCAATCGTCAAAACGATTGCCGCGCCCGCATCTCCAGCGGTGGGCCTTGTGCTCAATATATGGAGCTTTGAATTAGTGGTTCCGCACATTCCATCCCAGCTACAACTATGGAAAGACCACGAGTAGTGCGTGCTCCTGATGAAGAAGCTGCCTACCGCGAGCGTCAGCGAGAGTTGGCTTGTGAACGGGCTCGTCGTCGTAGGGCATGCTGACCACGCGAAGCACGCAAAAGCGAAAGTAAGGTGAAAGAATGGTGAAACAAGAGATTTACGTTATAGACTGCTTGCGAACTTTCACTTGCATGGTGTAACACTCGGCGTAACTAAACGCAGCTTAGCTGTTCGCCCACGTTCACGGACAGGAAGGGGCGGTGATCTTTTGAAGCGTGTTGCTGAAGTCGCTTAAAATGTCGCTAAAACTGCCCCTAAACACTCAGGTGGATCTTACTTAACGTAAACATTTTGGAACAGAATAATGTACGTTGAATGAATAATTGAATTAATGAATCAATGATTCTTTGATTATGAGGCACGCGGTAGTGGGGGACTACGGACTAATTTTGACCACCAGGGGATCTTCAACGTGCCCTCAATGCGCGGTAAGCAGGTGTTTTTGCATTTTGCCCCCATCGAAATGCGGTCGCTGCGGCCGGGAAAGAATAATATAAGCTAACGTGACGTAAATCGCTTTACCTACACGTTTCATGTATTTTTTTTTAAGTCTGTGCAGGTAACCTACAAAAATAAAATTAATAAACAGGGAGTAGAGGGCTCTTATTATTTATTTATCTATGTATCTGTTTGTTCATTTATTTGTTTATTTACTTATACTGCAATTCCAAGTGGGGACGTAGGCAGTGTGCTTCACAGACGAAAACTTGTCCCGTCCTAGCGCAGTTCACCCAAAGTTAATGTGCACGTACCAACAAGCCCAGCCGAAAATAAAAACCCTCCTTCATTACAAAATTTAATAAAATGTAACAAATACAGCTACGAATCACAGCATACAAAATAAAAAAAGAAAGAATACGATTTCACGACACTACTTGCGAAACAAGAGTTAGCATTTGGTTGAAGAACTTCATCACTAGTCAGACTGTTCTACTCGTTAACAACTCTCGGAAAAAAGGAGTACTTGAAACAACTAACGCCTCTCGAAAGGGAGTTACTGTTAAATTATGCCTTTGTCTGGTCGCATATCCGGATGACAAAGAGTATCAGTGCTGTAGTGCCCATTAATTAGCTGGTAAAATAATTAAGACGAGAACAACGATTTCTATGGGACAAGGTAGGTTAATAGTCTCAGCTAAATATAGCTGTTATTGAAGAGCTTCGAAAACTATCATACGTAAAGCGGGCATCCTTTTTTTCTCTTGCATTTACTCCTTTTTTTTGTCAATATAAGCCGTAGTAAATAGGTGCCAGATTATAGAAGCATAGTCTACCAGTAATAAGACAACGGGATTATAGGCTAGCAACCGAACAGCAGAAGTTCATAATTTTAAAGCTTTAAGCTTAAAGAACAGTTCCCCGTTTGGGTTAGTTGTAACATGATCAATGCGCTTTGACCCATGAAGGGTCTTATTGATCCAATGTCCTAAGTATTTCAAGTGAGTTATTCAAGCAAGAAGCAGATTATTTGCACAGTAGTCAAACCTTAAGGGTTTTAATTTCAGAGCAATGATCATAAAAGCAGTCTTTTTGAAGTTGATTTCTATTTGCCACAATTGACATAATTCGATAATCTTCTGAAAGACCTGTTTCAGCTTGCGTTGCTCAGAAACACATTTGATCTCCTTGAAAATAACACTATCAGCAGCTTACAATTTTATTTTAACCGAAATATCATATACTATGTCATTAATGGATATGAGAAATAAAAGCAGCCCCAGCACAGATCCCTGTGGAACGCCAGAGCCTACTGAGTCTCGTGTTTAAAAGTAGTCTTTGTAAACAACATATTACTGCCAGTTTCTTAGGTACGCTGATAAGCAGGTTGTCAATAGTGCATTTTTGAGGGCCTATTTTATTTTGTAAAGTAAGATTTTGTAGAAAACATTGTCAAACGCTTTGCAGAACTCTAAAAAGTGCGTCCGTTTGGTCACTATTATTAGTTACTACTGCGAAATAATGAACGGTTTTAATTAGCTGAGTGGGTGTAGAATAACCTTTTCTAAACCCGTGTTGGTATCTTACTCATATACTTACATAACGGATGATGAAGGCTTAAATTCTGCGTCTACACTCTTGTTGTAAGATTGCAAATGCAGCACTATTCAAGAGAGCATGAGAAGATACTTCGGTCTACATTATTCCTGAATATTTCCGGTTCTCAATGTTCACGATAGAACTAAATTCTCCGTCTTATGCTGTTAACACAGCGATGACAATTATTCGAGCTTTTAACAGGTCAACTGCTGAGCTTCCGTCCTTGATTTACATGAGAGCTGCCGGAAAGCGATGATTGATCTGAAAGCCGTGACAAGCAGAAACGATTTGTTCAGATTCACGCGAACGAGTTGAGCCGCTCTGATATCTCCGCCGTCCTACGCAGTCGACCTTACTTATTCAGCTGCACTGTTCTAAATGTGTACGTAAAATTTACTTGAATTGGCGTTGGTAAATTAATTCACTGTTACGCTTGCGAACGTCCACCGATCGGTATGCATTTAGTGACGCCGCAGAACCCGCAGTGTTTCGACCCATTCAAATCTAAAAAAAGGAAGTAAGATACACAATGCAAAGTTTCTGATTGACCGCTCTGCTGTGAAGCACAGTTACGATGTGACTTACGAAAAATTTGAGTTAAGTTGAGTCACTTTGAATAATGAACTTACGGCATTTTAAGAAGAAAGGTTTCACGGTTTGAGGTTCCCTGCAATAATGACATTGAGGAGAACGAGTGAAGTCGGCCCTGTGTGAATAAAAATTGAGCAATGGTATCCGGCAACATATTGTGGTAAATAAAAACTACAAATCTGTACAGCAAGCCTCCAAGCGCTTACACTGTTAAATTTGCATATCCTTTATCTCTCTTTCTCCATTTTTCTATTTTTTGCTAGATGGTTGCTGACTATTTACGCTGAGGTTCTTCTCACTTCTCCTTTAGCTTCATTCAATCGGCGCGTCTTGGCTCCGGGGATGGCCCCGCAATTAGCTGGTTTTTCTGTTGATCGGCTTTGGCGGCCAGCTTACACACCACTGACTCTCTCTCTCAGGACTGAAAATTCGTTTCCGATTATCACTAGGAGTAATCCACTCAATTCTATAGGTCAATTCCGAATAATGGGTATGCGCCATATTTCAACTGCAACAGTCTTATGACGATGATGCAGCGGGTGCCCTTCGAAATTCGCTCACACGGCGATGGTGGCGGCGGTCGTGCCGTTTGTGACGCTCCTCGACGACTGATCTCAATGCCGATGCTCCCGTCATTGGGCCGGCGTTGAGAGGAAGAAGAGGCGGCGCGGCCGCCGCAATGGCGACCCGGCGGCGCCCTTTTGCCTGGTCGCTGGAGCCCGCCTGAGACGTGCTCGTCCCACCCGGAGGACGCCGAAAGCGCGTCCAGGCGGGCCCTACCACTAGCTAGGCACGGCCCGCCTGAACCCACTTCGAACGCCTTCGCTCCGTCGATCCCGTCGTGACTTGACTCGTTTGTCTCTAGCCAGGTGAGAGAGGAGAACGGCCTGTGTTACAGATAACAATGACACGATGCAGTACGCCGTTGTGCAAGTTGATGGCCGTCGCGAAGCACTTCGAGTGAACAGCACTATACGCGAAGAAACGACGCTGTCTCTGACATGTGGGCGGAGGTGGTCTCTAAAGATCAGCGACGACTGACAGTCGGCATGTATAGTTGATCTGTGATTAAGCGAAGACTTTACACTGGAACCCACTGACTGCCTACAACCCGAAAATTGTCGAAAGATAGTATTCAGCATGTAAACCCATGCATATAGGCACGGCTTCGCAGTGTGCGGTAGGAGACTCTACGAACTCGGATATTAGCGCTTTTGATGAACTGTTGCCTACCCGCTGTAACAGTATACAGATAATCTAATGGAGAAAAGAAAGGTTCGAGGCAGAGCGGCACGTTGGTTGTCTTTAAAGAAGTTATAAATTATGTGTGTCTATCTTTATAAGGCGAAGCAGCCTCCCACGGTAAAAACGCTTTCGGGTTATGAATTGCGAGCGCTACATTCTAAAGTGTGTTACGTAACAGCGCGCGCGTCGTCTTACTCTACAGCGACACACAAACTGTCGACGTCACAACGTTTCCGGTGTGCGGCTAGAGTGAATGCGCTGGATGACTGGGCGACGTGAAAATAACATCGACAAGGGGGGCGTCCGTGACGGTCCGTCTATAAGTGTCAATCGTTACATCCGCCTTCAATGCCTTAGCCCAGTCAGTAGGCACTTTTACATCATATTTCCGAGGGATCACAGCTGCGCCATGGCTGCGCACAGCAAACGCGTCTTTTCACAGCTCGCTGGACCCTCAGGCCAGGGCTCGTAACGTGCGTGATGCCCGACAGTGTAGGAGACAGTCGGCAAAGCCCTTATGTTACATAAGGAGTGAACTAAGCACATATGAGAGACTAGAATCGAGAAATGCAGAATGGAAGAAGAAATATCAGATGGGGAAGGAATCATGAGTGCTGCAACTCATTAGGTGGAATCTCAGTGGAAGGAACGAGACGGGGCGTTTGGACGCATATAGGAACGATAATGTTTGGGTTTTAGTGCCATTAGCATTTTCTACCCACTTCAGCCGTTATGAGCTTATCTATCTATCTATTTATCTATCTATCTATCTATCTATCTATCTATCTATCTATCTATCTATCTATCTATCTATCTATCTATCTATCTATCTATCTATCTATCTATCTATCTTAAACCGCTTCACCACCATCATCTGCATGAATAGGTTACTTCAACAAAAAAACCGACAACGAGCATGCTTCGAGGTCGTATTCTCGCACTTCTTTCTTAAAGTACGCCTCGCTGCGCACATAGCAACATTAGGATGCCCGCAGAAAAGCGGGAGGCTGTTGTTCGCGCGTGTTTCACTTACTAAAGCCGTAAACAAACGTTTTGTTTTCTTCACTGCGCAAGACAGAAGATGTTGTGCTGAGGAGACCGTACCGCGAACGTGAATCAATGTGACTACTCTAAAGCGGCATGAACTAGTTTTCTTTCGAAGTGACATTTCTATGAGGGACCCCTCGCGGAGTATGGTGACGCTATGTTCCCAACGTGTAACGCATATCGTCACGTGACCGTATCTGACATACTAATAGAAATATCCACCATATTGAACCGGCGAATCGCAGCACAGACTCGAAAAGCCTTAGCCACTTGCCCAATATGCCCTTTGGTTACGTCCATTACAAGTGTGGATGCACAGCATGCACCTTTCTGTTGCAATTAGCGCTTTACTTAGAACGACGGTGCGCGATGTTTCGTTAGCTAAGCGTGGGCACAGAGAGCACATGAAATAGGAACATGACCTTTTTCTGTTCGGGAACACCCATTCACTTCTTGTATACGCTTCGACTTGCGCAACGCCTTCTCCCCATCGAATTGTTTTTGAAAAGCGAATGCCGTTTCTTTTGTACATCGAAAGGGCTTCCTAGCCTTTTGTGCCTTAAAGAAGCGGTGATGTTTGTTGTCCAAGAGCCGCTTTCGTCACGTCGGCTTCTGGTGATGTAGTCAGCTTTTGGACTGTCTTTATAGGCAGAACGTTTCTCTTCTTTAGACAGATGATTGCATATCTGGTGGCGCAGGACCAAGCAAACAACCGCCACCATGAAGAAGCTGGCGTCGACGTCGAGGCAGCGCAAGAAGCAGGCCACCACCACCAACCTGGTGCATGTGAAGCAGGTAGAGAGTCGAAACACCAATGGCGGCGTATTCCGGCGCACTGTGCAAAACCAAACGCGTTCGTGCGAGTCCGTGGTGCAGTCCTCCGACAGCGTCCAGGAGGAAGAAGAGACCTTGGCCGCGTCCAACCTGAGCAGCGAGATGATCAAGAGTCGGGAGTCCACCGTGGATACCGGCATGCCGCCCAGGAGCTCGCGTGAGCCGTCCGACAGCAGTCTGACGCTGAGCCTGCCCAAGGAGATCCGCACATCGTGGCTGGAGCACGAGCGGTCTTCCAAGTCGGAAATGGACGCCGCCGCTTCAGCCGCGCTCGCGAGACTGTCACCGCCACCGGGTGTGGTCCAGCTGCAGAGGACGCACACGTCAGAGACCCGGAGTACGGCCAAAAGCATATTCAGCACCAACAAGTCAGTCGTCATGGAGACACAGCGGAACAGCATTTCGACGCTTCCAGGGGGCCACGCGCCGCCGTCGTGCAGACCACCCGACTACCCGCCCGAGGTATCGACGGAGACGTCCGAGTACTCGGACGTCCACCAGTATCAGTCCGTGGATGGGTCGTTCAACTCGCACTCGGACAAGGAGTTCCGCAGCCTGTCCTCCAAAGCGGGCGCGCCCCAGGGCTCGGACATGTCTCTCGTCGGCATGCCGGCCAGTGGGGCAGGGGCACGCGCGGGCAGTGAATCTTCAGTCGGGACAAAGCCGTTCGTGGTGTCGAGTCGAGTCGATGTCGACTCGGCCGAATCCCGCGACACAGTAGCAGGACTACCTCGCAGTGGGGAGGAGGACGCCTTTCAAAACGGCTGGTTTTCTCAGGTGCAACAGGGATTCGTGATGCCAAGTGCCAGCGCGTCCCTCGACACCACGGCTTCCCGTGGCGGCGCCATAGATTTACCGTCAGCGACGTCCCTGGAGTCGCACAAGTACTGGAGCGCTGACGTCCTTCCCGCCGTCAGTTCGTGCACCTCGGCAGCAACGGGACTTGAGAGCGATGAGTCCGGCGCGATTGCGAGGGACGACTACCAACGTCGCCTATCGGGCGCGCCGTCGGCTGATACCGGTCCACTTCATGGTCACGACGGCAGACCCGCACTGAGGTCATCGAGTTTCAAGAGCGCCGTTTCTTCGGCGGCTTCGGAGCGTGACGCGGCATCCTCTCTTCAGAACATCCCAGGAAAAATGGCCGACTTATTCAAGGCGTTCGCAACGCCCGCCATAGAAGGCTACGAGGCTACGACCACCAGCAGCACTACGTTTCCCATGCCTAAGGAACTGACCGGCACAAGGACGAGAACAACAGAAAGTAAACCCGAGCAATTTCGCTCTTCTAGACATATATCGACGACGACACGGAAAGATGCTCACCAAGAGCACCCAGTAGGCCTTTCGACCTCGGCTGTGCTAGGTTCTACTGGAGGGACAGCTGCGGCGTCAGCTCTCCCTGGTGGTCTTCCCGCACGTAGGTTTTCCCTTCAGGAAAGATCGGACGCCGCTTCGAAAGATGAACCCGCTGTCAGCGGCACGCCAAGTGCGATTGCTTCGCACGAGCAACAACGGACAGCTACAGGCTCAGCGGAATCGGGTGTTACCGCGCCAAAGCCTTCTATACAAAGGCCTCCGAAACAACAAGCCGCCAGCCACATCCACGTCGGCACGAAACCTCACGGGCTGCCCAGCGCAAGACATCTCAAGAAAGGGCCTGAGAGCAGAACAACGACTCCATCTCTCAAGTCAAAAAGCCAGACCGAAGCTCTTCCTGGTATAGCAGCCAGTGCCGGATCGGCGACAGCGGCAGCTTCTTCTGTCGAACAGCTCCCCAAGTCCTTTGTCGGAGCGCTAGTGCCTAGTGATATATCCTCGAAAGATCAGCAGCTCTGTGAGTTGACAGCGACAAGCCACGGCCCAGGTGGAGCATCGCCGCTTACAGCAGAACACGGTAAACGCACAAAGACTGGTAGTCCGGCTACTGCTTCTGGGCGGGCCTCGCCTAAGGTGGGGAAGGGCGAGCATCGCAAGGTTCCCTCAGCAGGAAAAGTATCAGAAGGGGCGGTGTCTCCAAAAGGCGAGCAACGTAAGAAGCATTCTCCACACAGTCCGACAACGTCTGGCGCTGCGCCGCCTAAAGTATCATCAGCTGAGGGACGCGCCGAGCATCCACCAACACGCCGAACGGCAAGCGGGACTTCGTCACCCAAGGTACCGGCTGGCATACAGCAACAGATGCCCCCCGGTGTGCTGGATTGGAGAGGAATGGCAACGTCTGTTCAGCCGTCACTCGCACCAATCGACGAGAGACTTGAGCGTTCCACAACTAGTTTCAGCATATCCGAAGTCGCGGCGCCAAAGCCGCCAGCGCACGCGCTTCCTTCTGCTGTAGATCGCCATGGCAGTGCCACGTGGGCTATGACGGAGACTACAGGGACAAAAGCTGAAGTCGCAGCAGCGGCAGCTATTATAGAGGAGACACCCTCCACAAAAGTCCAAGCCCACTATTCTTCCGACAATGCCGCCGTTCCTGGTGTCGGTCAAACACCCACTTTTCCCGACAGCATCGGTATCGAAGCAGCAAAACGTGAGGGTAACGCAGACGGAAGCACAGCTCACCTTGCGCCCATCCGGGAACACTTAACTAGTTTAGCTGCCGACACAAACTTGGCAGCCGAGGTGCCTACAACTTTGATTCGACAGCCGACTGAAAAGCCTCCTGATGAAGAATTGGAAGAACTCGAGCCCGGTGTGGTTGCTGAGCATCAAATCACACAGACCGTGATGCGTTCGTTTACTGTGATCCCTCTTACAGAAAAAGGTCCAGACAAAGAAAAGGAGACAGGTGTTTCACTGACTGTCACTTCTGACGCGCTTATTACTCAGAAGCTTGGAGGAATAGGAGCCGAATCCAGCGAGATTGATGTCACAGTGCTTTCCGAAGACCATCGTGAAAAACTACCACCAACCACTGGAGAACCAAAGGGTGCAGGATTTGCGGGTGCAGCCAGGCAACTTGTAGAGCAACCTTACGAGGTTACTGCCCAAGAAGATAGTTTCCCAGTGCTCGGTTCAGAACTAACGCAACCAAAACGACCTAAAGAGCTAGACAAGACAGAAAAAACGGGGTTGAGAGAAATTTCGCGAAGTCTAGAGCAGGTGAAAAAGCCGCCACCGTTAGTACAGCTTGAGCGACCAAAGAAGGAAGGCAGCGAACTAGACCATGAAGATTTGCAAAAGATTGAAGTGCTGGGTAAGCCGCAGGTACGGTTAGATCACACACAAACCACGGAGCCTAAGGTACCTTCGGAAGAACTTGTAGAGGCACTTTTTGCGGCTCCCGTTGATGCTTACGAAGGTTCTAGAACTAGTATTGAGCAGACTATTGACTCATCACGCAGAGGTGTGACCGATGATCAATCTGAGAAGAGAGCGGAACGTTTGGGTCCTGTTCCCGACAAAACAGTTACCGCCTTGCAGGAGCCTTTCGGGGAGGAGCGCGTAAGACCGTCAGCTAGCACTCCCGTCTCAATAGAGGGCAGGGAACCTGGATTTTTATTCGAAGAATCTTTACGACGACCGACTGCAAGCTCATCTTGGGCGGAGGCTAGCACACAAGATGAGGAGCGTCGAAGAAGCTCCAGCGTCGGTTCTCCAAGGGCTGCGCTCACGGTATCCGCTGCGCCTAGCGACGATCTTCATCTTGCCATCGACCGTGGAGACAAGGTACAGGCCGAACAGCGTCGAAGAACGTCAACACCCAGTACTGCGCGTCCAAGTACTATAACAACCGGCACCCGCCCGGACGAAACTACTTTAACTGCCGCCAGCGATGGCCGCGAGCTCTCCGGATCGACGTCTAAAGAGTCGCAAAGGGGTCCAAAATACCGGTCTGACCCTTTATCTACTGACGGCTCCACTGCAGCAAGTTGCAAGACACCTAAGCTTGACTACCACGGCGACGTGTCGAGGAAGAGCCAAGAGGTGACGGGGGAAGCAGGGGTCACGCATGAAGACCACACAAGCGCTTTGCCAGGGGGCGTTTTCGTCGACAAGCATGACCAGCGAGTTGCCGGGCCTGCGCCCGAAGATACCGCTAGCGAACCCGCAGTTACGGTGTCCGATTCGCGTGGCTTTCAGCCGTCCTTGGTAGAAGGCCTCTTCCAACAGCTAAGGCAGGGCACGACCGGAAGGCGAAAGTCCTCCGAGGTAGCTGCCGGCAAAAAGGCCGAGGAGCGCTCGGCGTTCGTCGAGACCGCCGTAACGAAACCGCGCGCAGAACTTGACATCGAAGGTACCGCGTCGGGAACCCCCGACGATATCGACGAGGACGAGGAGGCGGAGAAGACCAGAGACCTGTACCCTTTCTTCGCCCCCGAAGAAGACCTGCGAATGGCGGTGTCCGCCATGAACTTGCCGTCCGAACCTATCGACTTCGAGGCGTCGTTCGGCGGTAGGTCGACGCTCCGCGATGACCAAAGCTCGACCACTTTCCTGCCCGTGTCCTCAGGAGAAGTGCGCCAGGGGCACGGCTTGGGTCAGCGTGGCGGCGCGGCGGCTAGCGAGTCGCTCCGAGAAGGGTCAGCAGAATACGACCAGGAAGACGGGGCGGGCGTGGCACTGTCAGACAGCGACATCGGCCGGCCTCCCATTGTAGAGCTCGTTTTCACCGGGTCGCCGCCGCAAGTCCGAGGTATTCCCTGCATGGCTCTCGTGGAGATTCCGTCCGAACAGCGAATCTCTGTGGCACCGACGCGCGAGCTTCTCGAGCAGAACATTTGGGAGTCGGAGGGTGGTCTCAGCCCAGGCGGTACGTGCATCTCCCTGGAGGACACCGAACCATCCTTCGGGAGTTCTGTAACGCAGGCAGCTGCTCGCATCTTCCGCGTGGCATCACGTAAGTATCCTCATGCTCAGCCAGTTATCTCTCATGTGTGCTTCCTTTGAGCACGTCACCACAACGCACAGTTTCGCCATGAGTTGACCACGTTAGTGTATACGAGAATGTAATCCGTGGTCGGGGAAAAGTCAGCGACAGACGTTATTACCCTCAAGTGCACCGTATACATGTTCAGAGTGTGTTTTTTTATGTGTTTGACCACAGCTTAACATGCTATATGTTAAAGGAGCTGAATAGAATAAGGATTGCTGGAGGCTGCAGGATCAACCGAATGAACCAAGTTTGGGATGGGGCGCCATTGGCTTAGCGAGGAACACAATGAACACTTCGTGCCAGGCGGCTGTTTTCTATCTCCCACCAGATCCTAGCGCGTAACCACCGATAACTTGTATATCATGAACAGAAAATATCTCTTTGAACGTCAAAGCAGATTCATTTGGACAATCATTTGGATTCATTTGGATGATTCATTTGGACAATTAGACGAATAAGCACCGCACACCACAAGCGACTGCAGGCGAGAAAGCATTCAGCCATCTACTATACTAAACAAATGTTTCTCACAAAAATAATTGATGCTGATCTCGTTAAAACCATGTTCCTGTGAGAAATCGTTTGCCATCCGTTGTCACATTACCTTTCTGGTTAGGTTTCTTGCAGAGCTTGTACGTGTTATTGCTGTTTGCTGTCCTGCCTCTTTCCGAATCCATTTCACAAAGAGGTTCTTACGATAAGCGTGTTCAGAAACGTGGATGTATAAATATAAATTATGGGGTTTTTACAGGCCAAAACCACGATCTGATTGTGAGGCACACCGTAATGGGAAACTCTGGAATAATTTGGACCACCTGGGATTCTTTAACGTACACCCACATCTAAGTACACGAGTACTTTCGCATTGCTCCCCCATCGATATGCGGTCGCCGCGGCCGGAATTTCGATCTCGCGACCTCCGTGCTCAGCAGCGCAACACTAAGCCACCATGGCGTGTCGCTCATGAGTTGACTTTCAGCAAAAGAACTGGCGGACGCGCCTTTCTTTTTCCTGCCTCGCATACTCTCGACAAACCCTTGCTTGGGCGTGATCGTGACCAAGTGTATAAGCGGTGGCTCGATTTCCTTTTTCATCTTCCTGAAGGCAACCTTCACTTCATCGCGGACCGAGAAGCGTGGTCAATGCTTTAATGCTCTCCTACGTACGTCTCAGGCCCTCCGCGCGTGCGCAGTATACCGCGTCTAGCCGTCTGTAAGAACCACGGGTGACTAGTTGCTAGCGCCTTCCGGGGCGTCCTTAATTAGACGTTGTGCATAGAAGGCGAAACCGTGACGGAAGCAATCCGAACATGTTGGTAGTTTATTTCAGAGTATTCAACACGGTGTAAATAAGCAACAGAGCGCGCCTGTCTACGCTGCTTATGCCGTCCCTCGTCAGTTGCTGCGGTACAATTCTCGCGACTAATCATACACCAGCTTGCCCAGCAACCTGTTTCATCGAACGATATAAAGCACCTCTTGTTCCTGCGCCTCGGACGTCTTCGTATTCATCCCAGGCGATCGAACTGTTCCGGCCTGACTGATCCTCGTTCACGACAAATGATTAACTAGACTGCAGTACTTGTAAAATCCGTGATCCTACCCTATCCGGTATACAATCCAATGAGGCGATATGCTAGATCTGTGTGGTTGCCTGTATACGAGTAGAGTGAACTCGTGGGGCTGGTTGATGTGCCATATTATAAAATCCAAAAACATGGCATGGCGCAAGATTACGAGGACGGAGGCGAAGAAACCGACTGGACAATTTCACACTTTACGAGTGTTAATTCATTTATCTCGTTGATTCTCTCGTGTATTGTTCCGTCGCCTTGTTCGTTCGCGTCGGAGTCGACCATCCTCTTGCGCTATATAGTTTTGTATTATATGACGTCTCTAAATCATCGTAGGAAGTGTGCAGCGTTTTGCTCAGTGTGAGCGATCGAGCGCTGTAGCGCCTGATGCCTCTACGTGTGACTGCGGTTGGTCGCAGCGCTGCCCGGCATGTTTCCGGCGCAAGAGGAGATTCCGCTGAACGTGCCCGTGCTGCCGCGCGCCCACGCACAACCGGCGCCGCCACAGTCGGTCGCCGAACAGTGGAAGGAGCCCGAGGAACAGGCCTCGAAAAAGAGAAAGATCAAAGCGGTGCCCGAGCGCATAGTGAGGTGAGTGCTGCCGCTGCTCCGGAACTATACGTACCGGCCTAAACGCATACCACGAAAAAGGAGGGGGGGGGGGGTATTTCAGCTGTACCAGTAACTTCTTATAAGGTACCCCCCCCCCCAAAGAAAAGAAAGAAAAGTCGCTATTCCCTTGCAAAAACTCTTGGTGAACAGCTAGAAAAGAAGCAAAATAAAAAAAAAATAGAAAGACAGGTGGCGGCGCCGCCTTGAAATTCTCGTACCAGCTTCCCGTGACGTCATGAATCTTGACGACGTCTGCTTGGGCCTATCTCGAAATTTTATCGGCAAAAAGAATCGTCCGCGTTATATTCTAGGAGAGCAGAATACTGAATTTGAAGAATACTGAAGTTTCAAAGACTTTTACCTGGCCACAACCACCGAAGTACGAAAAAAGATGTTCTGAAATTTGTGACGTCACACTGGCGCACTGAAGCTGGCATTCTAGCGTGAAACTAAACATTAAAAAATGGCGTTGGTCTTCATTTCCTGCTCTAGTGATGGACCTTTTAATGCGGAATTAACGAAAATAGAATTTTAAAGAAATACTTTGTCTGGACTGATTTAACGATTCACACTAGGGGCCACTGACGCTTCTTTTTCAGACGGGAGCCGCTCAGCTGGTTCAACGTGGTTTCTGACGGCAAAACAGCGCAGAAAAAAAAAAAAAGAAAGATAGCAGTCAGTGCTTTCTGGTGCGCGCTGTTCTTGCTTTCCGTCCGTCTTCGTTTTGCGCGTCGTTTTACTGTCACGAGACATATTTTCCGAGTTGTTAGAAACTGCGCCGCACGCTTATGTTACGTAACGGGATAACACTTAGCAAGTATTAAGGCTGGGAAACACTCATACGAGGAAAACGGTGAAAAATAACAAAATAGCCCTCTTCCTTCGCTAACCCACGGGTCGAATCGGGTCCCTGCACGTTTAAGAACAACCCCCAGCTAAAATTTCGAAAGCAGAATCAAAGTTACCTGACATTTCAGAAAAAAAAAAAATACGGGAGAGCAAAGCGTTGGCCCAACCGTTCATAAGTTCTCGCGCTCGCGCACACGAACCCGCAACCTCAGGACCCCATCGAGGACACAATAATGTTCTCTCTTTCTCCCATCATACCTTGCCTTATTGCTACACGACGTCATTAAATTTCGCGCAGTGTCACGACGTCACGTTAACGTGAATGACGACAGGTCAGGCGCTTCGAGATCAACTTTAATATCGCAATTAAATATGGTACGCCGTCAAGGTTTCTGAGTGGCGGCGCTGGCTAATACTACCAGAGTTAGTTCTAGTAGTAAAACATACGTAAATACCCCAGAAAGTGGGTAGGGAAACGGCGGCGCGGTAGCTCAGTAGGTAAGAGCATCGCACGTGTGATGCGAAGATGTGTGATCATTCCCCACCTGCGCAAGTTTCTTTTTTTTTTTCGATCCAGTTGCATCTCTATTAATTTATAATTTTGTTTAATTCAATTAGCAAGTAGAAATAATTTCCTCTATGTTGTCTATGATGTCTTTGATTGCTGGCTCTTATTATGATATGATATTATATGTATCTGCATACCGGGTGTTTCAGCGAACGCATTCAAATTTTTTTAAAGGTTGCCTGTGACAGGTAGGACAATTCTAGTTCATGAGCTGGACTACTCGAATAGGCGGACATTACTTGCAAAAATAAATGGAAATGCATAATCGACTCATTAACATGAACTCACTAATTACGTTTTTAACTAATTACTTTATGGCCCATATTACAATTTACAAATTCTAGCCGCGGAGTTCGCAAGGCGGAATGAATTCTTAGGATGACACCAGTTTCGAGGTATTAATTCCCGAATATTGCGGAGAGATGCATTGGCGTTCCAGTTACTTTCTTAACAAGACGTTGTTTTATGCATTGAAGCACAAAAGTAACACAAGGTAATTAGTTAAAAGCAGAATTAGTGCATTTTTGTCAATTAATCGATTATGCATTTCAATTCTTTGTGCAAGTAGTGTCCGTCGCTTCGAGTAGACCACATATATATATATATATATATATATATATATATATATATATATATATATATATATATATATATATAGCCATGTCATAAGAAGCTAAAAAACACTGACACCAAGGACAAAATAGGGGAAATTACTTGTGCTTAATAAATGAAATAAAGAAACGATAAATTAATGGAAATTAAAGTGGATGAAAAAACAACTTGCCGCAGGTGGGAACCGAACCCACAACCTTCGCATTTTGCGAAGAAAAATTGGCTGTATTATCATACTGCTAGAAATATATATATATATATATATATATATATATATATATATATATATATAAAGTTTATAATTCTAGAAGTATGATAATACAGCCAATTTTTCTATTTTTCACTTTGTGTACCTTTTATTGCGATATGTGTTGGTTTTTATCTCTACAATAGTTGCGTTTACATCGAGCTGGCAAAAGCGGGTCGAGTTGCCGTGTCGGGCTGAAAACTGGCACGTCGGACCGAGCGAGCGAACGTCGAGACGAGTTCGGTGATCTCGCCTGCTAAGGGGCGGATGTGACCCTCCCTGTGACCCGTCGCGAGGCGTCCAAACGAAGCGCGCTTCCGCGACGGGTCGGCTCGACTTCCGATTCGACTCGCTCGCGTCGACTTCACGTAATGAGAAAGCCCACCGCTCAAAAAACAAATGGACCGAACCGCGATTGTCGGAAGAGCGAGGGCTCGTTGCCGATCGGTGGTTGGAGATCTGTCCGGGTGTTCCTCCCCTGCCGCAGCACCATGAGGAGCACCCTGGACTCGGTGGCGCCGGTCGTCGCCCTGTCTTTCGCCCTGTTCGCCTTCGTGACGGCCGCCGCTCTGTTGCTCAGCCGGGATGGCGACGAAGTCTGTACGTGAGCCCGCACGCATGCGCCGCCTCGTCTTACCTTAAGCGACTCCATTTTGACATCTAGGCATGGAGGAAGGAAACCGAGGAGAGGCCCTACCCCTTCCGCGCGCTAGGAGAAAAGTGTGAAGGAAATGACGTAGTAGGTTCTCCTTTGTTTTGCTGTTTTTTTTTTTATTTCCTTGCTGTAGTGGCCCCGCCTTTCGGGCCACAATGGCGGCTTTGTTATTGTTCTGTGCGCTCACACGTGTTGCTCCGTAGGTTTCGTACCGTGGCAAAGGCGCCGTGCGGGCAGGTTTGCGTTGGTCTCCGTGTTTTGTTGCGCTGCGTTACCTGGACCGTGCTCAACCGGAAGTTGCTGTGGCGAGGTGGGACAGGAGGAACTAAAGTTCGTGAAATGAACGCGCCTGCAACGCTGTGCGCAATGTACCGCGACACGGCAACGGCAACGGGCGAAGGAATATCCGCGGGAAATTTTGCCCTCTTTGGCGGAATCATGCTAACGTGCTAACGATTGTTTAGTATTGCTGCGGAGCGCGCGGGTCCGAGCAGCACGGTTGCGCGCAGCGCGGCGTGGTTTCGCGAGAAACGTAAACAAGAGAGGAGAGCTGGCCCGTTAGGCGGAGCAACGCCATGAGCAACGCCCACTTCCGGCTTCACTTTCGCTTCGCAAAGAGTGACGTCAGGACCTCTCCCGAGTTTCCTTCCTCCGTGCATCTAGGTCACGGGGCGGGAGGCATTACGTAGACGTCGCTGCGTAGGTGTCGTTTGCTCGTTGTTGTCGCGATACTAAGTGACCCGAGTTGAACGTCAACGAGGTTCGTTGAAGAGCGGCGCACATATCCAGTGAACTCGGTGCCACGTTGGCCCACATTTTCCAGACTGCGCTATCTTCAGGAGTGGCTCGCGAAAACGGGGGAGGGGGATACACAATACAGAAAACTGGGTTGGGCTGGACAGGAATGTTTTCCAACGCGGGCTTATTGGTGAGCTGCCTGCTCCTAAAGTTTACGCACTACGTACGTGACGTCATTGGTGAAACGGATGCTGCGCATCTGCCGCCGTGACCACGGGCGGCGCTGGCGAACACTCCCCGAATTGCACGCACGTAAATACCCAAAGAACGTGGACTTCGGAGCAGCAGCCGCCGTCGGAAAAGCGATAGTGCAACGCACACGTAACGCGGAGGTCGTGGGTTAGACTCCCACCGACAGCATGTTGTTCTTTAAAAGAGTATAGGCTTGGGCTGAATGGTAATGCATAGTTACACTGGAAGCATAGCGCGGGAAGGACGATCGAACAAAGACTAGACAGGACAAGCGCTAAAATTTTCTTTGGCGCCTGTCCTGTCTAGTCTTTGTCGATCCTCCTTCCCGCGCTATGCTTCCAGTGTAGCTAGTTGTTCTTTCGTCCGTTTTTCGTTTTTATTTAGCTTGTTATTTCCACGCTTTAATTGAAAGTTGCAAGTGGCTACCCCTATGCTTTCTTTGGCTTCGTTCTCTGATAGATTCGCATGGTTCTAACTAAAAAAAAAAGCATCGATCACCTCAGTTCCCCTTCTTCGAATTTTTTTTTTTTACATTAAAGGAGGAACAATATGTAAGTACTGACACAACTCTGCCACTTGCTCCTCGTACGTAAAAGAATGATACACAGCAAGTATATGAAGGCTGGAAAACATCAGCTGTACTAACCCGATTCTAAAGTTGCATGATCTCGAAATGCTGTACATGGCGTCATCGACTTTATCGTGACGTCACGGCACAGATTGAAATTTGCTGACTGCGTTTAACAATAACACACAGCTATGATGACGTGGCTGGCGAGAAATAAGAAGAAGATAGTCAACGAGAGAGCCGCGCGGGATTTTTTTTCTGGCGGCGATCGCATGTTGCAGCCGCACAGCGATCGCAAGAAAGAAGAGAGCCGGTGCGTCATGACGTCATGATGAGGCCACTTCCTGACTACCAAAACCGAAACTGGTGTGCAGAAACATTAAGTACTATATCAAATTATTTAGGGCGCTCTGACGCCTGCCAATATTTCTTTCTGTGGTTTAAAAGGTTTCGTTATCCATTTAACGCTAAAAGCGAGTGGAAAAAAATGTAATTTAGGTACTCCTTTAGAGGACCCCTCATCAGGCCCCGCCGGTTATTTCGGTTATGCGCTATAACAACAACAACAACAACAATAATAATAATCTGATCGAAGATTTGTAATGTGCAATCTAACATACAATGCATGGTCAGCGCAATAACTGCACGACGCTTCTATCAAGGAAAAGGAGGTAAAGGTTACTTGATGACGCCTCGCTAGACGTCATCCCCCCTTGCTGCACACAGTACCAACACTGTGGGTGTTGCAAAGCGACTGACAGGGAGCGTTCTACCAGCAGGCTCTATAAAATCGTTTTAGTAGTAGCCGAGACAGAAGGAAGTGAAATGTCGAAGCCCATGTTGACAGGAGAAAAATTCACCGACGATTACGATACTCCTTAATGCTATATTTGAGCCCAGCTGTATGCGTGATTTCATTTCGCGATATATTGGCTGGCGCGGGCAATCTGTCACGTGCGGCACGTTGCAAACGGGGAGAAGTGCGGCGCAACCGCCTCGCTAATCGGGAGATCGCGAAAGGCGGCGTGTGGCCGCGATTCACGGCAGCCGCCGCAGACAGACCTCCCGCTCATGCAGCGCTTTGTTTTCATAGAGATAACGCGAGCTACTCTGGCGCCATCTCGTAGCCATCGTCGCCACAAAGGCGTCTTTAACGGCGCTTTTCTTCTCAACCTTTCGCCATATACCCTTCTCCTCCGCTCTCCGCCTCATGGTTGTGAAATTTAGCTCTTGCGCGCCTTCTTCATTTCATGTTACTGCACTCAACTGCTAACATGCTTTGCAATGTCTTTTGTAAATGCTGCTAGAATGTTATACATATATATATTTAAACCTTCTTTATACTTCGCACTTTGATGTTGCTACTTAAGATGTTTGCTATTCCCATTATGTATTTGAATCTGGTCTTTCTTTATTCACGTTTATACTACGACTTCATGATGTTCATTGTTTGACCTTGTGCCCTTCCTGTAATAATCCCTTATGGGATTGGCAGTATGTTCTAACTAAATAAATAAATAAGTTATGCTGCTAGAAGAATGCAGGAGATTTACATACACTTGCAAATACGCGAGGCAATGAAGCCACATTTCTAGGTCTTAATTTATAGCTCAGAGAAATCGAGAGTTATGATCTTTAATAAATAATAAATAATACCGCGGTATCAACCCAGCAGTTCATGTCCACAGTAAATCACTATCGATACCTGAATATGTACATAAACGAAGGAAAGATCTCTACTCAGACATCCATGAATGTAATCTGAAAAGTAAGGGGAAACGAAATGCAACTATAATGAAAAATAGGTTAGTTTTGGATTTAAATAAGTATGAGATGGCGCAAAGAACTTGTAAAAGAACAATGATGCTAGCGCTAACGTTCGGAAATTTCATTCTGTGAAAATCAGAGTATTTGTTGCGGTTGGAAACTAACCAGAGGTATGTGGGCCGAGTGTTATTTGGGGCCCATGGTAAATAAACCACAAATGACGCAGTGCAAGGTGACATGGGTTGAAGCTATTTTGATGTCAGAGAAGCACAAAGCAATATTGTTTTTGAAGAAAGACGCAGGAACATGGACGAATAGAAATGACCTGCTAAAAATGCACACACATCCGTACCTCAAGACTGGGCACACAACAATGAAGGAAGAGGTCCAGAAATGTTGCAACCAAGTACAAGGTAACTGAAAGTACAAATAGACGAGTCATCAAAAAGAAAATGAGAGAAACAGATACGATATAAATTGAATGCAAAATATGGAAACAAAGTGCACAGAGATTTACATATACTACAAAAGAGAAACCAGGGAAGAAAATCCACGATAGCAAAAAAAGGGCAGTGAGGCCCGAGCCAGCTGCCTGAGGACAAAAAAGAAAGCACCGGAACAAATATTCGCAATACGATGAGGCATATGTGTCTGCTGCAGCAAAAGTCCGGAGACGGCTCAGCACATTTTAATGGAATGCCAAGAACCACAGGAAACGTCCGCTTCCCAGAAGCGGTCGGATTGACAGCGAATGAAAGCACTAATTAGTCACCAAGAGATGCTTAGAGTACTGGGGGCAAAAAAGCATGGAATAAATCGATAGAGATGGGGTCGATACAGGCGTGCAATACAGAGATAGTGGTTTTAATGAGGAGAAAGAAAATAGAGAGAGACAGGAAAAAATGATAAACTGCAGTATACGTAAACCTGATTAGCTCAAGCAGTCTTGGTGACAACCGTTTGACTCGTGTAAGGGCCGCACCCCCAAATTGGCAGCCCAAAAGTTTGGAAAAAAAATTCCATCAGAAAAGCAGTCGCGTTCAGTGCTCCGACGCTGCGCGCGCGCATTGGCGAATTTTCGCGTGCTACGTATACTTCGGCGGGCCGCTACTAGATGGTGAGAGCTGCGCGTTGACTTCTGATGCAATTATACATCCGGGGATCGGGGGTGTGCAGTAGTAACGGTCGCACCTCGTCAAAATTGTGAAAAAAGAAGTGCGACCCTTACACGAGTCTGTACGGTATTTGTGACCGCCTCGTTCCAAATGGAACGCCAATAGAAATCATCATCAGGCAAAGAGTCGTGTGTGTGACGGCAACGATAAGAGGACGGCACGACGACGATATGGTGACGACGACAGCTGCACATGGTGACGAAAACACCGGCGAGGCTAAAGCACGACAAAGTCTACCTGGGCCGATGCCAAATGTAGTGCGCTAAGTATACCAGGTCGATAACGAAATCGGTGCAATTTGACATTGATAGAAACATACATTTTGGTGAACTAGTTGCCATGTTTTCGTGCGATTAGGATTTTCAGCATACTTCCCGCACTTTCCGGTGTCTGTCGGTGAATGTCTCTAACCGTTTACCCACCAACTTGGGTCACTGGATAGCCCATGGTCTAATGGGTAGAGAATTTAGCTGCTGTGCTGAAGGAACCGGGTTTGGAACCAACCGTCGAACCAACTTGATTTACTAGGTATATGTGAAACTGGCTATACATCGCTCTTCACTGAACTTCGCTCACGTCGACATGGGTTACAGGGTATCTGCAACTGGGAATGGTGCCGCTCTTCAATGAACCTCTTTGAGGTCAATTTTGGTCATTGAGCATGTGCCGATCTTAATGAACCTCTCTGACACCAGCTCAGGTCATTGCGTATGTACCACTGGTCATGTGTTACTCTTCAATAGCAAAAAGGTATTTAAAATTTATCCGGTGCAGGGCGGTATCGATCGAAACCATGTCGCATGTATTCAAACAGTCTATAGTCTGCATATACAGGGTGTTTCAACGAACACATTAGAAAATTCTTACAGGTTGTCTGTGCCAGGTAGCGCAATTCTAGTTCATGAGGTGGTTTACTCGAAGCGGCGGGCACTACCTGCATAAAAAGTTAAAATGCCTAATCGACTAATTAACGAAAACTTACTAAATTAACTTTCTAACTAATTACTTTATGACCCATATTGCAGGTTACAAATTCTAGCTGCGGAGTTCGCAAGGCGGATTCACTTGGAACGAATTTTCGGATTGACGTCAGTATCGAGATATTAATTCCCAAACTTTGCGGAGAAGCGCACTGGCTTCAGTGCATAAAACAACGTTTTTTTTTTTTTTTTAAATAAAGTAACTGGAACGCTAGTGCATTTCTCCGCAAAGTTCGTTCATTATTATCTCGAAACTGGTGTCATCCTAAGAGTTTGTTACAAGTGGATCCGCCTTATTTTTGTTAATTAATTGATTATGTATATGTTTTTTCTGCAAGTAGTGCCCGTCGCTTCGAGCAGACCACCTCATAAACCACCTCATTGAGCTTTCTGCCACAGGCAACCTTTCAAATATTTTGAAAGTGTTCGCTGAAACACCCTGTATATTCACACATGAGCCACGCACGAACTTCGAGGCGCGTCCGCTAGACGGCGCGGCGCGTCTTGAAGGAAGCGCGTGTGTCGCTACATTATGTCGCTACATAGCTTCAATGCTAATCGCTTTAACGTCGACATTGATCCTGAGATGGGTCGTGCCAGAATATTTTCCTTATATGCATACGTAAACGCGCTAAAGACATCGAAAGAACATAGCGTAGACTGAATGTGCGCTACTAACAACTGCATTCTTGCGATTTATAGACATACTGCCTATCGGAAATTGCAAGATCGATGAATGCTTCGCGTTAGAAAATCGCCTCGACAAATGCTAGGATGGAGTGGCAGTGGCAGCTCTGTATCTCCGAGACGGGTTTATTTGTGCACAAACTGGTTGTAAATTAATTGATTCGTTAGATTTGACTTCCCAAAGCAACACCGGGTATGTTGACGCCGTAGACGCCGTAGTGGAGGGCTCCGGAATAATTTGAGGAGCACCTAAATCGAAGTGCACGAGCGTTCCTTGAATTTCATCTCCATCAAAATGAGGGCGTCGCGGCCAGTTGCTGAACCACGACCTCGTTCTCGGGAGCAGAACGCGGTAGCCAATGATCCACCGCAGCGTGTGACGAGCTTGTTGTACCAACAATCGTAACACGTCGACCAGGGATGTAGTAGTTCGGACGACTAAATGTAATCAAGGTATGCCGATAACTGATTCACAATTTGCGAAACGCTGCTTGATACGAAGTGCACGTAAGTCACCCCATGAACCAACACACGTGAACGCGCCATTTTGCAAGTACAGAGCGGTCCACTTTTGAGTAGGGCGCCCGAGCAGCCAACTCCGGTAGGACGTGTCAGAAGCCTGCTTAGTTCGAGGTAACGCGTGCAAGATCGTCCGCGGCCTCACAGATGTGCAAGAATGCGCTTTTTTTTCTGAGATAGCAATCTATGCGGACGCTGAAGGCGCACTTGCGCCGTCGCCGTTGTCGTGCTGTCCCGCTATCGACGACGCATGCACCGCATGCGTGCACTAAGGCGAAGGCCTCCAGATACGCGCAACGCGTTTCTGCGAAGCTTTATTTGTGCCAACCTAAAAATGTCGAACGGTGAGCGAAGTGTTAACTACGCCACCGCGTGGGACACGGTTCATAAAACAGCAATACCTGCGCTCTTGGCCTATAGGCACTTTGGTAGCTTGTAGTTTATTATATCTTCGCTAATTACTACTACCTGCCGTGGTTGCTCAGTGGCTATGGTGTTGGGCTGCCGAGCACGGAGTCGCGGGATCGAATCCTGGCCACGGCGGCCGCATTTCGATGGGGGCGAAATGCGAAAACACCCATGTACTTAGATTTAGCTTCACGTTAAACAACCCCAGGTGGTCAAAATTTCCGGAGTCCCCCACTACGGCGTGCCTCATAATCAGAAAGTGGTTTTGACACGTAAAAGCCTATAATTTAATTAATTTAATTATGACTACCGCATATTACTGTGTTTCAAAATAAAGTCGTTGACCGCGCTTCCCACATAACTTAATTATGCGACAAAAGCTAAGCGGTACGAAGAAGTACGAAGAGGTGCTAAACTGTACGGTGTACGGAGAAGTTAGACAAATCAAAACAAGCTCGCGTAGCTGTTAGCGTTTGGTAAAACTGGCTTCTCCACAATAAGAATCATTGTGGGGAGAAGCTCGCTTCGCGTCAAAATATAGACAAGCGCGTCACGCAGCATTGTGCCACTATTTTCGTGATGCTCAGCGGATGGAAATTCCCCTCAGCCTCGGTCCAGCATCGATTCAAGTCCGTGCATAACTTATATTGGGAAAGGAGGTGGGTGGGGAGGCGTCGTTAAACAGCACAGTAGGGGATGGGGGAGGCCATAAAATCAAGGACGCTGGATTAATTATTTCAATTAGCATTCTCGAAGAACTTCACCCACTTGGCGGTATGTATGTATGTATGTATGTATGTATGTATGTATGTATGTATGTATGTATGTATGTATGTATGTATGTATGTATGTATGTATGTATGTATGTATGCATGCATGCATGCATGCAACCTATTTCAGGTCGCTCTTCAGCGAAAAAAAAACACCTTTTAAGATTTCTCCGGTTCTGGGCGAAGTTTCCGTTCTTCGTCTGCGGTGGACCAGTGAAATTCTACGAAACAAACGATAAACGATCTCGTTGTTGTTGTTGTTGTTGTTGTTGTTGATGATGATGATGATGATGATGATGATGATGATGAATGCTAACCGGTGCTCTCTATCTCTGGTTTCGCAGATCACCTGTAAAGTCTCACCGTACCCGGATTAGTTTGTGTACAATGGACCAAAAGATAGACTTTCTTTTTGTTTTGATATTTTGTGACGTTGTGAATTCAATTAAACGCATCGAAAGCTCCGTCTGTCGGTGTGATGTCGTCTTTCGCCCTAACTTCACCCTAAACCCGCATTCTTTTTGTATATCCGAACGTAAACACAACAATAAACACGGTTTTGCGTTTCCAGTCTACGAATAAAACTGCACTAAATTTGCGTTCCTAGTCAATCCCGTTTTCAACGTCAAAATAAGATAGGCATCGTTTAGAGGCCTCTCTTTGTGTCTATTCCTCTATAAAAAGTGGCACACATTTCCTCAACCCTCTTCTGGATAAGCCAAAGCACAGCGCTGATTAGTTTATGATCTTCATGAGATCACGTCTGCACGCAGGTCGCCTTCGAACAGATGGGTGAACCATACCCGCCTGTATGAACATCTTGAAGGGGCAGCTCAAGACGACAGACAGAAAGCAGGAAAGGCACAGGACAGCGCTGAACTCGCAACTAACTTTATTGGAAAGTGTACACAAACATAAGTACTGCCACCTTGCTTGCATTTTCTAGCATCAGTGGTGTATCTGTTAGTAGTTTTCTCGAGATTCTCTCTTTTTAGTTAGCTTCAACTTTTGTTGAATGGAAGGGAAATTTATTCCGACAAAAATCTGGCATTTGCATTGGCTCCCAAGTTGCTCTCCAGTACCACCTAACATTTTCCTAGGCAGGGTTGACAGGAGTATAAAAAGTAACCTAGACGGCCAAACGATCAAAGTACTGTGATATGTTGATTTTCTGGCCTTTGTGAATAAAGCTCATTTCCAACAAACGGTTGATAGCGTAGTTCAAGTGTTCCACAAGTGTGGCTCAGGGTTAGAAGTCACATATGAACTGCCAGATAAGAACGAGCTGCAATTTTTTTAGATACGAGGATTAAACTAACTGTTAAGCATGTGTGCTGGATGTATTGCCCAAGGTCATAAAATTTTTTAAAATTTTAATTCAACACATTCAGAGGTGGTAAAAAATGGCATTGCATTTTCGGTGCTCCTTTCCGCACTTTGGAAATCTTGTTTTCACCAGACTTCTGAGAGTTTTTTAATATAACTAGAGCGTTTGAGAGCGGTAGGTTTTCGGGAGGACGCTATCCGGGTGAACCATGCAGAAGCTTGTTAAGAGTGTAAAATTAGGAGCGCCTACAAGAATAAGTGATTCAGAGCCTGCTGAAAAGAAGAAAAGAGTAGTTGTAATTCCATATATACATGAACTATCACACAGCCTCAGGAATGTAGCATTCAGGTTTGACGTAGAGGCTCATTTTTTTCTGCCCCTAACAAGGTAAGCAACATTTGCGGAAAGATTGTTCGGAATTTGGCACAGGCTGTCTCCACTGTTACTAAGAAAGGCTACACTATTAAGCACGCGTCCCCACCTGTGCATTGTAGAATGAGCGTTGTTTACCAGCTTCCGATTTCCTGTCTGTATCGCCCAAACCGGTTTATGCCTGGACATTATATTGTCTGAGCACATGCGCTCGCTAGCAGGTAATGCCTACTCACATGTCGCGCGGCATTGCCCTGAGCATGGGTGTGCTTTGAAGAATCTATGAAGACGCCACAACTCTTTCCGTATATCAGACTACGATGGAAAAATACCAGGAAAAAAGAATACGTTGTGTAAGCATGCCTTCATTAACTTTGCATGACAGTGAGAGGGAGAGTCAACTTTTATTATTTCCAGCAATCGTGAGGGCACGCAGCCTCCCTCCGCCTAGCAGATGGCCGAGATCCCCCGGAGTCTCAGCGGTTTCTTAGACTAGCTGGGCAGCCAAGACTGATCTCGCTGGTCTGAGCTGAGCAGCAGGGTCTCCCACTGCTGTCGGTTTTGAATTTTGCGGCTTTCGAAAGGCAGTTAATTTGCATTTTTAGACCGCTTCATAGTATAGCATTGGATTACAGGTTTTTACTGTTTCCCTGTGCACTGATAATACCATCGAAAGGAGAGCACGGGAGTATAGGTTAGGGGGGGGGGGGGCACTTAAAAAAATTAAATTAGATTATGGGGTTTTACGTGCCAAAACCACGATTTGGTTATGAGGCACGCCGTAGTGGGGGACCCCGAAAATTTGGACCACCTGGGGTTCTTTAACGTGCACCTAAATCTAAGTACACGGGTGTTTTCGCATTTCGCCCCCATCGAAATGCGGCCGCCGTGACCGGGATTCGATCCCACCACCTCGTGCTTCAGCCGTGGTAGTACTTAAGTCTGTGTATGCTTTCTAATAAAGTTAGTTGCGAGTTCAGCGCTATCCTGTGTCTTTCCAGCTTTCTGTCTTTGCCGTCTTGCTGTTCCCGCCGCGCCGCGAAACAAACAGCTATTCCTCCACGGCTAAGCCGGCATTCCTCCATGACATTCCTCCATGACATTCCTCCATGACATTTTCCGAGGGAGGAGGATCGCGAACTGGCCGTGACCCCGCAGATTGTAGGATATTTGGCAGGTCACAAATCACGCCGAACCTGACAATGAAATGGAGCGGACGGCGCCTGCTTTTCACTGTCGGTGCCGGCAACGCGAGTCACGTGATGCGCGGTCCTTTCGTCTGTCACACAGATTGGCCTTGTGATAACCCACCTGCCGTAAAGTTGATAGCCCGTCTAAATTAGGAGAAAAAAAATGAAAAGTAAATATCCCTATGCAATAAATAAGATTGCTGCAAAACGCAGGTCCACTATTAAACTAAGAACTTCGTTGGCATTCGGTACAACACAGCGTTAGTAATTCGTTAGTTTAAGAGAAATAAAAGCGCTTGATTCTATTTAACAGAAATTCAATTGATAAAGAAATATTTTCCAGACCTTCATATACTAGAACTGAGCTGTAATCCGTGCTGACATTCTAATTTGGCGTTCCCTTTAATAAGAGCAGACCATGCTGTATGTCTCGATTTCTATGCACCTATGTTACTGATGGCTTGCACGATTATTGTTATGCAATGCTAGTAGACTTCCAGGCATGTGCAGCACCGCTGCATTTCTTGACCATAACTATTTTTGTAAGCACTAAACAATGTTTTTACAGCGAAGCTGCATATCTCTATACCGTCCAAGGAAATTTTCGTGTCGTTGGCGTGGTAGGCAAAAAACTCCCCGTACGTGGGCCGATCCCTGGGATAGTGCAATGCCGGGCCGACCCGCGACGGAGGTGAAACAGGCGTTAAGCACTCCCCATACGCGGGCCGATCCCGAAGATAGTATCATCATCATCAGGATAGTTCATCAGGAGTGCGCACTACTCGTGGTCTTCCCATAGTTGTAGCTGGGATGGAATGCGCGGAACCACTAATCCAAAGCTCCGTATGTCGGGCGCAAGGCCCACCACTTGAGATGCGGGCGCCGCAATCGTTTTGACGACAAAGTCCTTATTTGGCGATTGTTTGGATTGGTTTGACGACTGACGTGGCTGCCGGTACTTCTTACCGGCGCAAGAAGTGCCGGCAGCCGCGCGCTCCTAGTATCGCGTTTCAATCCCTGGGCACTGTTCGTTGGCAACAAACCGCCAGCATGACATTTGTTTGTTTCGCGGCAGGGTGGAATCAATCGCCGATAAATTCGACGCCGATCTGGCTCGATCGCCGAAAATGCACGGCGCGACAACCGTATAAGATTCGCGTATAAAAATTGCGTTTTCACAGGCGGAAATGAGTCACTCCAACCCCTTTTCCCCTGTTGGGCTCATCTTTTCCTCTCCCGCTAGGTCGCGTGGCCCCTTTTTAGCGAAGTCCGACAACGACGGCACGAGGTCCGCATAGACAGCTTCGCTGTAAAACTCCCGCATCCCGTGCATTGGGACACGCTGAAGATCCCCTGGTGGTCAAAATTAATCCGGTGTCCGCCACTACGGCGTGCCTCATAATCAAGTGGCTGTTTTGGCACATAAAACCCCAGAATTCATTTTTCTTGTCTTGCACCAAATGGCACAGACCTATACGCACGCCTGCAAATTTCCTCATCTCATCACACATCATTTTGTTTGATGTCGTCCTCTACTGCGTTTTCCTTCCCTTGGTGCCCATTTTGTAACTATTAGACAAACAGTTATCTAACTGTTCTATACACTGGCCTGCTTACTTTCATTAGAATTTTGGTTACCCCCGTTTGCTCTTCTGGCTACCCCCGCTTACCATGGATGTTTAAAAAAGTAATAAAAAGGAGTTCGGCAGCGTGTCTCGCTCCTGTAACACGTGAAGGCATAAGCCTGCTGCACACTTGGTAATGCGCCGCCTCGCATCGTCCCGTTGCTGCTTTCGCAGTTCGGCTCGTTCGGCTCGTTTTCGACGCTCAGCTGCGGCTTCGCGCGCTCGTATATAGCGGGGTCAGACTAGCGCCACCGACGTTTCTCTTCGACTATATGCTGCATCCCCTCAGCAGAGAATTGAAACGTATGCTGTTCTGTGTGCTGTGTGGGTGATTTCAATGGATGTATGCACTGTTCGCTTAACTTTGCTGAGCACTTGTAGCCTCAGCCTTACGGGGTTATGAGCCATTGCATTTTTTTCCTTGCTTGCGGGGGTATGAGCCGTTGCGAAGGTCACGTATTTTTTTTTTTTTTTTGACCACTCGACTATTAACCGCATTTCTGTACGTTGTATACTTGAATCTAATGAATGTATACACTGTACGCTTCACTTTGGTGAGTGCTTATAGCCTTCGCATTACGAGAGGCATGAGCCATTGCCTTTGATAGTTTTTGTACCATTGGACCGGACGACGCGTTTTCAGAGCGATAGCTCTACTACTCCAGGTACTACCTCTGCTGGTAAGAAGCTGCGGCAGCTACCACTAAAGAGAACAAACATTTGAACATCATTAATCCACAACGCGCTGTCTTCTTCCTATCACTTCGTTACCTATAATTTTTTTTGTTCCAGCACTAGTGGCGCCGTTTTTACCCAGACGCTCATGGACGTCCTAAAAAGATCCACGTCTCCACATCGAAATGAAGACGTCCGGTGGAGTTCCAAGCGACGTCCACGGCAAGTTCTAAATAACGCATCGATCATCACGGGCATCATTGGGATGTGGCATCAGCATGCGAAATATCTTTTGCGAACGAGCGCCAGAAGATGGTCTGCCAGATGGATGTGTGTCTGCTTCTCAGACGGGCGCGCTAGCTACCATGGCGCTTCCCGAGGACATCACGCCCGGGCCTTTTTTCAGCCCACACGTTAGTATAATCGGCCTCCAGAAGTTCGATCTTTCAGTTTCCTAGAAAGGAACGTGCTTACCATATGCTCAAAATGTAACCCATAGCTATAACATCTCCAGCTCATGTATTGACCTTTTTCACGGCGATCCCGTGGGCGCTGCCATCTTTGATCACGTGGTGACGCGTCCATTGCTTGCCTCAACTGCCTCCGTTGCCTCCACTTTACAATGGGCGTGTATGACGCCGGAGCGGCTTAGCAAAACTCTGTTCCAAGAGATATTGTAGACGATGACTGGGTGGACATGAAGCTTTGGCCACAGCTTCAGAGAACATGCAAAAGCGCTTTGGGAGCTGATTAAACTGTGTCCAAATGGCGTGAACAGCGTATATGGTGCTTGTTTGGAAAGCGAGGCTAAATATGCATTTCAAGCTATCCAAACTTTCCGCTCATGAATTGAATCAGGATTAGGCTGTTTTGCTCTTCGTCCTTTATTTGGCAAATATTTTGAAGCAGCGGCTTGTCACTTTTCTGACTCATCAAACTTCCTTGGTGCGATCACTATCTGATTATTTCTATCTAATCATTCGCGGGTGCGCTCAGTTTCAATAGATTTGTTCTTGCTGCACGCAAGAGGTTGGGGTTGGGTGGGCCAAATGAAACTTGGGGGTATGCTTACGCATACATAGACAACTTCAGTGGAGTTCCTACATTTTTCAGTTCTTTAATTTGCTTTGAATTGGGCCGCTACGAACGCATGAGTGGGTGACGATTATTATTAGTTTTTATCACGGATACAGGCAATCTGCAGGGGGTGTTCGCATGATCGTGCATGCTTGCTCGCACTGAAATTGCACAACTGTCCTATTCAGTTTCACATTGAGCTACATAGCTACTTTCCCATAGCTATTTCCACATTGATAAGAAAAACACATGGGCGGACGATGCAATCGCGACTAATTCATTATATGAAGGCACGCTGAATACCTGCGGTGCGCATGGGCGCACAGAAAAAAAAGACATACAGAGAGATATGTGCCACAAGCAGTACTAGATCAGATGCACAAAGTAAATCATCTTATCACGTGGCAGAAAAAAAAAATGTCTGGAGTATAGAACTCGCCTCAAAGCTCCTTTCACGTCAGTATGCCCCATTCATGCAACTTTCGGAAGGAAACAACCTTCTCATAAAGGTTGCCTTCAGCATTCCCGATGCTGTTATCATCATTTTTCAAAATTTTCTGCAACACTGGGACGCGCAACAGTTCCAAAATCATGCGCCTCCATCGAATACTACGGCCCGTGCACGGGAGCCAAGGAGAAAAAGCGTGACGTGCGCAGCGTGCGCGGGACTGGCGCGTGAGGAGAATTGAGGGGGAAAGCGTCGCTCGGAGGAGACTGTCTCTACTTTCCCTGAGCACGTGCCGGTGGGCGAGTTGGTTATGCATGATTACAACGAAGGCGCCAAATAAAACAACGGACGAAGGAAGGAGACACGAGACAACCACGTAGCCGCACTAGCAACTGAGCGTTTTGTTTCTTGACACAGGAATAAATACCTGCTGTCAAGGATCAAAACAACAAGAAGGAACAGGGACGTCATCTGCATCGCACAAGGAAACCGCAATACAGAACAACTTCTAAGTGCCGCTCCCAAGATACGCCAGTTCGTTTGTCGAAAGGGAAACTGAGGCTTCACTGATGCAATCATCACCACGCTTTTTGATCTCAAGCGCTTCCAATATCTCCCTTGTCACTTGATCATCAGCTCTGTTCAAAACAGCTGATGATGATCTTCTTGTTGTTTTGATCCTTGACAGCAGGTATTTATTCCTGTGTCAAGAAATAAAACGCTCAGTTGTTAGTGCGCCTACGTGGTTGTCTCGTGCCTCCTTCCTTCGTCCGTTGTTTTATTTGGCGCCTTTGTTGTAATCTCTACTTTCCATAATATCAAGGGGTTTTAGCGGCACGCCGCCGGAAGCGCCATCTTATTTCTCTAGAACAAACTGCTTCGCACTTCGTAAATTTTCTGATAGGCAGTGATAACATTGACTTCGAAAAATTTCTTTAGTTGAATATCCTTTATCCAGGGGGAAGGTCTTCAATAATTGAACTGCCCAATTCACTTCCATGCAGACGCGTACGCGATGTACCTGCTCTTACATGTGTGATGTACCATATGTCCCATCCCACGTAATATATGTGTCAAAATTTAAAAAATATATGCAAGTGTAACGTAACCGGCGAGAACCAAGGTAATGACTATTTATTGTACTTCGCCTAATAACATAACTAGTTATTATGAACAACTTCTAAAATAATGTGAGCAAAAGTGTCAATGAGAAAATTGTAGACCATTCTGAAAAATTCCCGATCCAGCTTTCTGCTGCTCAACACGTGCTACTTAAAATTGCCTTCCCTCCCCCCCCCCCAACCCTGCGGGTTTTCTCAGAGAGAGAGAAACTTTACAGAAAAGATCACACGAGCGTACGTTGCTCTTCCGCTGTGCAGTGGGTGGTCACCTCAGTCCAAGAGTCCAACGGCCTTAGCTGTCTTTCTCGCTCGGTTGACCGGTTTGAACTGGTCCGTCGAGTCGGAGCTGGACGGCGCTGCCTACCGTCGCCGTGTAGTGGGGTGTGTTATGGGTGTGAACTGTGGTGTGCTTGCGCAAGTCCATACCATGTGGTAAAGCGTTGTGCATCGATCGCAGTGTGGGCATTTGTAGAAATACAGCGCAGGGTGTATGGCACACTGGTAGAAACTCAAATGTGGATATATGTTTGTTTGGAGTTCTCGCCAAAGTGCATGTGCCACGTACGTGAGCTTCGCAATTATCAATTATAATAAACTGCGATCGATGGAGGTAAACCATATCGTTAAAAGATCACAATAATATATGTCGCATCGAGGACGCGTCCTTTACGTTAGCTAGAAGGTGCGAGCATATTTCGCTAACGTGTCCGTCGCGGAACACCGATCTTCCAGTAGAAAACAGTGCCGGTGAAACTCAGTACTTTCTCACTTGTACGCCGATGAACCTTGCGCGTGCTTGCACCAAGGAGGTTGGTTTGCACTAGGTGGGCCAGGTGGAACGTGCTCCGTGACCGTGGACAACCTCCTACTTTTATTTGACGGCGCATATTGCAGAAGTATTTAAACCCGCGAGGAAGTTCAGACGTTCAGATAAGTGTCAATGCTATGAAGTGGAAAGAGCTACAAGACAGTATTTGGGCATGTCTAACAAAGTTTCAGTTTGATTTGCATTCGTTCTCGCTACTCCATTAGCGCATCATCGCATTGTGTCGCAGCCGGCCAAGAAATGGATAAGCTAATGCAAAAATACACTTCACGTCCATAACAGCAGTTTCAGCGTCCTGTTTCAACCACCCCAATGACCATCCTTTCGAACTAATTTTAGCGTTGCTAGACTGCCGTCAAGCAACTATGACAAGAGTTGCTTTTATTTGTGTGTTTTTGTTAGCGCATTTTCTTGGATCGGTGTGGCATGCGTAGGGAATGAAGAGGATAAACAGCCGAAGTGTACGATAATTGACACGATTCGCTTCTGATTCCGAACATCACCATGGCACTCGATTGGCTTACGCAATACGTAACGTTAGAAAACGTCTGTCTTGGTGTCAACCTTGTCACGCTCAGTGTAATCTACAAGGCGTACCGGTCTAAAGTGACGAATTTCGAGGCAGTGCAGGTAAGTTTCGTTTGCTCCTTCATCAAACATCCTAAGTGATCCCGCTGCGTGTTAGTTCGATCAAAACTAAATCCAACGCCAATCGAATCGGAGGTGCCTTGAAGGGCGAACGAATCAGTTCCCTTTGGTTAAGAGGCCATCGGAAAGAGGAAAACACTGTTTATTTAACTACGCGTGTGCTAAAGACCGCCGAGGACTCCCGAGGTCTTTGAGATCGCTAATGACCTTGTAGAGACTAAGCGCTGTACCAAGCTAACAGTTATTTCGTTGTCGGTAAAAGGAGAAAAATGCGTGTTATGAATTGCTGATATTGAAAGAATCAACAGCTGTGTTTGAGGTATACACTAGCGACTGAATCGCAGCATATTCACGAAGCGTTATTAGATCACCGGCTTATATAGTTAAACTTCTCCCTCGGAAAACACTTAATCTAGTATGTTCATTTACTGTAGCGCAGCTCGAATCAATCCAAACCTGTTGACACAGTTGTGTTCGAGACACAAAACACCGATACTGTGTTGTTTCTCTGATTCGGCCGTCGTTTCCCTGCAGTTTGCTGTGTGAGTTACACCTGCTTCTATGTTTTGTCTTTTACAGACAGCTCGTCAATTGGACGTTGACAATAATTTAGCATCGAAATTGCGCGAAGAGTACCCCAATGCCACTGCGGTGCACGCCGTCATCAGAGGCCAAGTCAGGGCCCTTGGAGAAACGATCAAGAGCAGGCACGTGCGCGGTGCTAAGGCAGTCATTCAGGAATGTTGCCTCACAGAGCACAAGATTCAGTGGAGCCCGGTATCCCGCTTCTGGTAAGTACGTGGTGGTGGTGAACTGACACCGTTCGGTTCTTTGGTTCTCTCCAATGCTGGCTTTGTCTTTGTAGCATCATTTTCTTTCTTATCCTGTTCTTCTAAATGTCTTACCCTCGCGAATTGAAATGCCTACAGGTATATATGAATGAGAATGTCTTCATTTAAGATGTGTAGTTAACTTGTAGCTAGCTTAAAAGCGCACCATAGCTCAGAAAACTCAATGCTCCATTCTGTGCGAAATGCCAATGTCGCTTGTGAGTATGACTGTGCTAAGACACATTGTGGTTTCTTTCTTTCTTGTTTGTGCTTTATTCTATATAAGTATTGTGGTATGTGGCATGCCCAGACAAAGCATGTAATTAGAAATGAAAAATTTTTTCCACTTTTCAACATGTTTCTTATGCATAAGTGCCTGACACAGAGCATAAGGCAAATTATTTTAAAGGGACTGACAACTGCCCAGAATGTGTTGTGAGGCTTTGATATTAAATGACCATGATTTATAGTGATATAATTCAGCATGCCGTTCGCAATTTAAGTAGGAATTATAATTTTAAATTGGCAAAGAAAGTCACAAAATCCAGTAAGTGGCATGGCCTGGCGGTGAAATCTTGGTACTTCAGATGTAGTCTATGAGATTACTGTACGTAAGTCGGCTGTTGTTAAGTACAACATGATTATTGCCTAAAATTGCTGTTGCTATATTATTAGGCTCTTGCACTTTATTCTATGATTCGGAAATCAAAACAGCACGCATGGCAAAGGCAACATGCTGAACTGCATATCACATGCAAAAACATTGTTTCGTTCTCAATCTGTTTGGTTTTGCTTTGACTGGTTAAATACCAAAGCAGTTGGGCAGGGAACCACGGAAACACGTAACTATTATTACAGAAGTACTTCAACACATTGGAAAACATGAATCACAGGAACATCGACTTGATAAACAAAATAATACTTTCTCACAGTTACGATGGCCCTTGTCATTGCCTCCCACTAATGCTGGCGTATAATTGCTATTGCGGTCACCTACCACCGCTTTCAGCATGTTTCCAGTGAACGGCTACATCCTCACTGAATATCGAAAATTTCCAACAAAAAATTTTCAATCGCGTTTTGCGCATTGCCACGTCATGATTAGATACTCTGACTGGTAAGCTTTCCCTCGCATTAAAAAAATAGGTACCATGAAAATTGGTTGTCAGTCCTTTTAAGGAAAGATCTAGTCTTTTGAACTTGATATGTAACATTAGCTATAGTCACTGTTGGAATGTCAATGCTTTGCTCTTCCTCAAAATTGTTACATATGTTGCGCTTCTTGTGCTTTTCAAATTTTTCCAGTATAAACAAGTCACATAGCCATTTTTAGCTATCTGTGCAGAATTTATGTGATGGTTGAGGATGAGAAATTAAATAACTGTTCAGCATGCATTGATGTTCTGAAAGGAGCAGGACTGTCTTATTGTTATTCATTCTGTTCTGCCATATAATTTAGATGATGAACCAGCAAACAAATGCTAAGAGCATTGACTTCTCTCATGCTTGCTGAAGCTTGCCGAGTTCACTGAAAGAAGTTTCCTCTTCTTCAGGTCACAGACCCAACGCGAGATACATCGTATCATCAACTATGTGCCATTCGCCATTACGTCACGACACAGCAAAGTGATGGTTGAGGTAGTGGATCCACAGGAGTGTGAGAGTATTCCAGTAAACTGCGTCTATGAAAACTTTATCCCAAATCGAGACGGCCTGAGCGGTGTTTTCTTTGGCTGGCTGCGTGGAGAACAGACCAAGGGCATTGAAGAACAGGAATTTCTTCTAGAAGAAGGCTCCACTTTAACTGCCTTTGGCACATTGACAGTCATGGAAGACGGTTCCGTCAAGCTGATGCCACCAGCTGATGGCGTCTGCTACTACCTTACACAGCTAAGCCACCCAGCACTAGTGTCAAAGCTTCGCTCAGAACTCAGCATATTGCGCATCGTTAGCTTTGTGCTCGGCTGTACAGCTCTAGGCCTTTCATGCTACCTCATGTTCACATGGTGGAAAGCAAGGCAGGCAATGGCCCAGCGAAGAAAGGACTCAATTCGTCGTGAAGAAGCGAGGAAGCAAAGACGAAAACTGAACCGTGAAGCACCTTCAGAGAACCCGTGTTGCGTCATCTGCCGCACAAACCCCGTCGAAGTGATGATTCTGGAGTGTGGCCACGTTTGCTTGTGCGCTGACTGCTCGGAGATGGTTACTGGGAACTGTCCCATGTGTCGCTCACCCATCAAGCGAAGTGTGGCAGCGTTTCTTCCTTGATCAAGGTGCAGTGGTGGATATGCTTTCTGCAGAAAATATATCATCAGTGAAAGCTTTGTTCTGTCTTTTACATAAACATCATGAACATTGATGGACACTCAGAACTTCGTTCCTGTGGTAATGAATATACAACGTATTAGTACTCAGCAAGATGTTGCTGTATGTGCACATAACAAAGAACAACGTTCTATATAAGTTCAGAATTTCTTATGGTATTTACATACGCAATAATTGTTTTCAGGTTTGAATGTGTGGTCATGCATTCATTCACAATTTGACTAGTTGACATACTTTGGATATGTTGTGAGAAGTCACCAATTCACTGGTAAGATTGTTGTGCGTTATAAGGGCTGCCTACTGAGCACCAATAAAAAGTTATCTGCTTTTATGTTGATGTATTCACAAATAAAGTTTGTGTAAAGTTCACTTGACTACTGAAGTAAACCCATTTATGCAGCTTATTGTGTCAAATGTTTCAGCATTTAAATTTTGCATGTTATACAAAGATTGAAGCGGGGGGGGGGGGGGGGGGGCTGTAAGTCTACCCAAGCTTTTGGCCTATAAGGACAGTTTGTCAGAGCCTGCATTTGCAACACGTCATTCTGGCATAGTAACATCTTGGTTAGTGTCGATCAAGCTTTGCTAAGTCGCTGAATAGTGTGCTGACGGCACTGCTAACTCGGAGTGCTAAGGTTGGTGTATAGAGCGCTATCGATACAATGAAACCAAGAGCCTCAGGCGAGCAAAATTCGCCAACTGACGGCGTGCCTGTAAACGAAACTAGAACTGGCGGGAACATCGCATTCAATTTTTATAATTGTATATATCGTATAGATATCAGCTGAGAGTAAATGTTTGCATAATCTAAATATTTCTCCTAGCTCTTTTTTTTTTCCACAGCGATGTCTGCGAACGCAACACCAGAGGTAAAGGGGTGCAGCATTGAATGGGGTGAAGTATGGCGTCGCCAGTAGAGGCCGCTACGGTTGCCACTTACTTTCCGGTGCCAGTTTCCAAAGATGAGCAATAGTGGTGCTAGCGCAGGCAAGTATTTCTATTTCTTTCGTGTTGCGCTTCACCCTTGTTTCCTTGTCGACACTGAGGTACGCTTGTCGATGTTGCGGTCAGTGCATCCATCGGATCACGAAACGTTTGCGACACTGCGAACTCCTTTTGTCACTCAGAGGCGCCTATGTGCGCGTTATATGTGGTACGGGGTAGTGCTGCCAAAGCTAGTCGCGCATTTTTTGCTTCTCTCACGCCGTTAATACGAAATAAGGTATTGTTCGCATGACTGATTGACTCTATTTGCATCCTTCCTGTGGTTTCGATTGCTGATGATACACGACAGTGCACTCAGTACTGGCGCACCTCCGTTTGACTGATGATTTCTGGATACAGCGATGGTTCCCCGTCAAGAGCTGCCCCCTACGTAGTGCCGTAGAGTACGCTTGCCGAAGTTTGCAGACACTTTTTTAAAGCCTATGTACTGTTTCCAGGCGTACCTCCGCCAAAGTCTGAGGAGGTGAAACCAGGCGTCCAGGATGCGACGAAATCGTGCAAGGATCAAGCAGCGAAAGGTGAGCGTTGCTCCTGTTCGTGCATTTTCATGTAGTTGTAGAAGGCCGATAAATGCGAAAGTCACGCCAGAAAGTTTGGTCATGTCATGCTTGAACTGCGTCGCGGCTGGAACTAAGAAATGTATTTAACGTAAGCAACGTAGCTGTGTACAACTACAACAAATTACGCATAGTTAACTATTGTAGTTTAATTTTTCCTCTTTCTCACTACTAGAGGAAGAAGATTTCCCGACATTATTGGAGGTTTGGCAGCTCGCTAGTGTAAAAGTTAAAGCGCGTAATTTGCACTTAAATGACAGAATGTAAGCTACCAGTCGCACAGAAAACCAATCGCATGTACTCTAAGTTGCAGCAACGTTACAGGAACGAAAGCATTCAAAAGATATGTTTCATGTGTAAATGCCTCATGAGAGGCTTAATTAAATGGTTTTTCGTCACTGCATATTAGTCATTCACTACTAAATGTTGTCAGCATTACATTATTTTTTTAAGAAGCCTATAGTTAAACGTTGTAGAACATGATGTAATCCTTATTACAATTTGAGTTAGCCGGTGCAGTGCTTTTCAAAGGCTGTAACAGTTGCGTCTTCTTTTCATGACACCACGTTCACAGCACCACAGGGTACTGAAGCTAAAGGAACCCCGGAAGCTGCTAAGACCGCTCAGCCCGTTGCTGCTGCTGTGAACAGTGGTATGTTAGCGTTCAAGCATAAGATGGTCTAGTTGGTTATGCTTATCATGAAGTATGACCTTAAGGTACACATTTAGACAGGACAGAGGGAGATGTACAAGACAAATGCAGAACCGCTATTTTGGGGGTTGACCTCAGTATTTTGCTCTGTCCCGTCTAAACTTGCACCATAAAATTGTGTTCCATAGTGTGTTAATGTACTTGCAGAGGCTGCGGGTTGCCACACCTGATCCATTGCATGGTTTGCTTTTGCACTTCTACTTTTTGACATTGTTCAACCAGGCATGAAAACTTAATGCTTGCTTTGTGCATTGTCACTGCTTGTTTCATAATCAATGCTGTCAGAATATAACCATTCTGCTTATACTATTCCTACTCATTCCTGTTATGCATCACACCAGACTAGCCGATTCTAATGGTAATGTTAGCGGGGTTCGGCCACAGCCAGTAGCGAAAGGCAGAAATGATTGTACTAACCAGAGCAGAGGCATTGCATTTTTCAGGCTTAAGGAGATCAATTGTATGTCATTTTATCTCTATTTGTGTGCAGTGTGAAGGTCGAATATTGTAGGGGTTCGCTAATGTCAGTGTAGTGAACCTCGATATTGTGTGGAAAAGCAAAGCTTATAGCATGTGGGCTTGTTCAACTTTACGCAATCAGTGTTATTTTGCTGTGCAAGTATTGGCATAGTACTAACGTTGTAAGCTCCAGGGAATGAGTGATGGGATGTTGAGTCGAGGCTAGTATGACTAAAGTTCATAACCTCTCTGTTGATGAAGCTGATTGGAGCTCTGTTGGGATTGTTTCCTCAAAGAGATTGCGATTTATGGTGAAATTAGCCTTATGTCAGCAAGGCAGTTCATCATTCCCACAATGGAGTGCATACTTACAGCCATTCACAGGCCCAATTCATTGAAATGGAACACTTCTGCTAATGGCAAAACATGATAGCATTTAATCCACTTGAACACATAAGGGAGTCAAGGAAATTTGATTGCTGAAGCAAAAGCTGGAAGATAAGTGTCATACAAGCCAGCTACCATCCACAAAATCTGGTTATGATAGTGTCCTTTCATGTTCTGGCATTTCTGGTAGAAACCAACATGTGAAGAGCACATGTAGAGTCAGTGCTTACATGCCTCACTGTAAGCCTTGCTTCACTGCTACAATTGCTTATTCAATATCTGCCTTTATTGGTAGGCACCATGCTGCCACTGGGGGGAAGGGAAACGGGGCCAAACCTGTAAGGACACAAGCTGAAATCAGGGCTTGAAGCAAATGTACAATTTTGTTTAGAACATCAGTGTAGTTTCTAAGCATGAATACAAGTGTAGTGCCACATGCTCTAGTTGAGCTACTCTCTTCCTTGCTCAGTGCTGGATTCTGAAGCAAATGAGTTACCACAACAGAGGTGCCATGTTCTTGACTGATCGCTTTTTGCAAAAAAAAAGTATTCCACTGAGCAAGTACTGACTGGCTAAACCTAGGAAATGTGGTTGGGACAAATGAAATTGCACACCTGCCGTCATCATTATTTTGGCGTTACATGATTATAATGCATGTTGATTATGTTTCTCACTTTACCGGCACATTGCAATGCATGCTGTATTATACCCAACAAGGTGGCTCCGTGACTGGCCAGGCACGAGGTCATGCATTCAATTCCTGGCAGCACTTCGGTGGAGGTGAAATGCAAAAATGCTTGTGTACTTACACTAAGCTGCACATTAAAGAACCCCAGATGGCCAAAAGTAATCTGGTGCCCACCGCTATACAGCATCCCTCACACACCACGCTGAAATTTTGGCATGTTAAGCCACATAATTTTAATGCTGTGCAGCAGGAAAGTGAAAATGTCCCTGAAAAAGGGTTGAGAATATGGCCCCTGTCATCAAAAACATTTCCATGGGTACCTGTTTGAATTTACCAATAGGTGTTTTCATTGCCTTTTCTTTTGATCCTTCTTTAACCATCGATACATTTTTGATATGCAGTAGACAATCGATAGATGTGGAAGAAAACAAGGCATTTAGTTTTGGCGTCTTGTCACAAACTTCATCCCACGTTTCTGTCTTGATGCATGTTTATGATCTTGTTGGGCTAGTCAGACATTTTTCTCAAGTGCACTTATTTTTATGCATAGCCTATGCTTCAGTGTCCATTCTGATAGGTGGCATTTGTGCTTCTTGCGGACCAAATCGGGTGATGCTTTGGCTTTCAGCAAAGACGGAGGGTGCTCAGCCAAGACCTGTCCAGAATGTCGAAGGAGATGCTAAGGTGGTCTGCAGCGTTGCGGTGACCCTTTCGCCATCCCTTGGTACGGAACAAGGCGCTTTGACCATGTTTTTGCACACACTGTATGGTTTAATTATGAGCAACGCAAACAATACTATAGTTTAAAAGGGGAGCTTTTGGTCCATTTCAGCTAAAGGGGTGGGAATTAGGTCCAGTACAGCATTGCAGAGAACTGTAGAAAAATAACTGGAGTGAAATGGAAGCTGTGCTAGTACTTGACTCAAATAGAAAGTATTTATATGCTGTGATTACTGCGATCAAATCTTCATTCCTCTACTTCACCAGCATTGAATTTTTACATGCGTCAAGTAACAAAGAGAGTAGCATATTCTATTTAAACATTTCTATGTTGTACAGGTTATGTATTATCGTACTTGATATGAGTGGCAGATGGTATGCACCCACCACTTTTTCATTCACTAAGAAAAATGACAGGCACATTTTTCTTGTAAATGAGGTGCTACAAGTAATTAGAAGTGTTTAGTTTACAAATATGTGCTGTACTGCCGCTGTTAGGTCCCTTCGGTAATGGGCGCCATTGTTGCAACTCATATTGGGAACACGCAGTACACCCTATCGCAACAATAAAGGCCAGGCATTGTTATCAACAGCCAGGTGGCCTTAACCTTTTTGCAATAGGCTATATGTCTCGGCAGGATATCTATCTGTGATAGAGATGCTAACTCACTCGTTAAGGTGGATAAGCCTCTTTTGGCTCTTCGCTCAGGCTGTTCAATGGATGTAAAAATTCACTGTGGACGAGCTGTGAGAGTTGAGCCCGCAAGTTCATCAGAGGCTGATCTCCATAAATGGGACTAATGAATCTTAGGATAATATCTAAACAGAGTTGTCTATGTGAGCATTATGTAAGATCCGTAAAAAATGTTAACTAATGTTCATAGACAATAACACTAGGAACAAGAAAAGCCTTCTGCCCAAAATCCAACTTACGGCCATTTGAAGTGATGAGTCACCGTAGTGCTACATGCTAGAAAAGCTCCTCTACATTAACAAATAATTGCTTGGCAGTGATTGATTGGCAGGCATGCTGTCCTCCTGTGAGCTTATGTTGCTGCAGCTGTCATACTTTTGTGCTGCATTTTGTGTTCAAGATTAATTTATCTTCGCGCATGTGTTGGAATGCTTTGTCATGACCTTATGCGTGCATGCTTGCAGCATTTTCGCTTGCATTGTGCATGTTTTTTATAATGGGCACACGCACAGTCAGTGCCATGACATCTGTGCATGCACTTGCTTAACTTGTTCATTTCAGAGTTTACTAGACTGCTATGGACATTATTTTTTTCTATACTAGTGTAAGGTACTCCTAGTCTTCGCATATAATTCTATATTAAATATAAAGAGGCATTTGGACTACAGGCTTTTGCCGTGCTGAAGGTTCACCTTATCATCACCTTTAGTCTAATATATGCTGTAGTAACCCACACTCACTTCTAATTAGTTGTCTTTTTCTCTTCTCTCTCTCTCCCTCTCTCTTATTTTTGTTTCCCAGCTGGCACAGACCAGAAAGGTAAGCTGCAACCAGTTTTTTATACTTCATAATCTGCCATGAGAACGTACTCAGTAACCTTTTAGAAGGTAATTCCACATCTCTTATCATTTTGACTTTCCTTGAATTTCAATCATCCACAGACCAGCAAAAATCAAAAGGACCTGAAGTACATGAAATATCATTGGAAGATATTGATCCCGACGCAACGGTGAGTTGTGAGAGCATTGCTGTCGGAGATAATTGGTGGTTGTAGCTTGCGAAACACACTTGCGGCTCCTACATGCAATTTGAAGAGGTCACACTCCATAAAGAGCTTGAAATATTTACTTGATGGCTGATTGGCTGCTAGCTGTAAGTGGGAAAGTTTATTGCAGCATAGTCATTACTATAATTGCACTGGGTGTTCTTTTTTGGGCACAAGCTAGGATTATGTGAAATGAGATACATTAACTCCAATAAATCAGTGTTCTCTCTGCAATGTGCAAATAATCTGTGATATTGTAATATTTATTTAAACATGTAAGCTTCAGCATCCAGTTTTAGAATTAATGCGACATACCAATAGTAAGCTCCTCAATGAGGTGTGGACACTTAATGCACATATGGAATACTAACTGGCTGAGTCTTGCTGCGAGCAGGAACTTAAATAGCAGGAATGGGAAAATGGAAGACTGCTGGTGATGCTAATTTGAGATTCCGGCACCAACTTTGTGAGATGTCACTGATTTTGACAGAGTGTGTGTGCTCAGGGATAGTAAATTGTCTATGAATCAAGAATAATCACATTGCTTCGTGAAGTAAGCAGACAGGGAAATGCGATGCAAGGTAAAGGTTTTTAGGGAACTGCCCTGTACAAGCACTATGTAAATTAATGTACTACAGAGTCTGTGATGCCACATTTTACATCATTTGTTTAATGGCTTAGACATGAAATTTACGTTGGAAAAGTTTTGCCATCATTTTCTGTCTTGCTAAACAACCCTTTTTTGTATCGGAAGAATGTGTATAAAGGTTTTGAAAGAAGACTGCCAGTCTAAGCTGTCTTTCTTTCTTTTAGTTTTGTCTTTACAAGTGATGAAGCAGTTGTGAAGCAGATTTTCTTTTTTCACTGCTGCCCTATCCATGGGCTTTTAACTGTTGCTGTAAACATCCACACTTTTCATCGTCCATTCTTAGGAGCATTAAAGAGATGCTCAAGACGAAAATAGTCTAGCTAAACAACATATCAAGGCATTGAAATGTCTCGGTGTTTCCTGCGCCTAAAGTTGATCTCATCGTTCAGAAAATTGCAGTTGAAGACAGCATGTCTCTTTCTCACATTAAATTGATGATATGCAAAACTTGCAAGTGCATTTCACCACAAAGTTTGTTTGACGTAACCAAGATGGCGGCCCCTTGGCTAGAATCGTAATTGAAGTGTCACCATGCGAGGTTGTGACATCGTTCCTGCCGCCGCCCATTTCTGGCACCATCCAAGCTTTCAAAATGCGTATCTCAGCTTTAACAGCGCACTATTGCGCTAACACGTCCATATTGGTTAGGGCAAGGCAGATGTGTGGGAAAGCCTCATTGCGGACTTTCGCATATCGTCTATTGCCGCCTGAAAAATGGAACAAGTGCACCACACAGATACTGCAACTGCACTGGCAGTCTTGAAGGCCATGCTGTAGTGTAGCGAGTGAGTAGGTTGCAGGGGGACAATGACACACTTCCATTAAGCGCTGTGATGAAATAACATCCGTGCGCACTGCTTGAGCACCTTACAAAATTAAATTCGATAAACATTACCACAGTGCATTTCTCTTAATGTTCAAGAGAACTGCAATTATCATCTTATTGTCACTGGCTGATGACTATTTACTGCACTTGGGCAAATAGTAGGAATCAAATAAATCGGGCAGTCAAACCCAGGTGCATACAGCAAGAATATTTATTTTGGTATAATTATATGCCATGCCTGTACTGACTAGTGCAAAAAAGATGGCAATCAGGAGCAAAGGATTATTTTTATGCACAAGATCACTAAGTGTCACTAAAAAAATAGCTTCTTAACATATTTGGAGCCTACTTGCAAACAAGTTTTCCACTAATGAATGACTGCTGTACGAGTAGCTTTCCGAGAATGCTAAATAAATCGGAACTTGTGAAAAAAGAATACAAAAATCTGCTAAGAGACTTGTGGGCCGTAACCACTAAAAAAACTTCACTGGTGGTAACTTAAAATATCAAACTGCTATATGAATGGATTTCCAAAAACATAAATGACAGATTACATACAAACATCACGGTTGCCATGTAGGCTTCCACCGGGAAGCCAGAAACAAAGCTTGAATTATCCATTTTGCGTCTGCATTGCTTTGAAAACTTTTTGTCTTTGTTTCACTTCTGATCATTCGCGGTACTTTCTTTGCTTAGCCAACCGAAAACAGTATCAGAGCATTAATAGTAGGTTCTTGTAAATATTTGTTTAGTTTTGAGTATTTGAATATGCTGAATATGTAGTTCCTTTTTAAATACAAATATGGATAGTTAAGATATTAAAAAAACAGCGCAGACAACAGGACTACGAGCAGACGGCAACACGGATGCTGCGCATACGTCAATGTTTAACCAACCAGCCCAAATTAACACTCTTCTTACGAATGGGTAGTGTGTCATGTTCAATTCATATTTGAAACTTCAAATGTTTACCTACCCCTACTGTTTAGCAATTATGTTTGGTACACAAGATGTCATACCTAGATTATGGTTCCGGATTTTCGCAGTAATGGTGCCAATCCAGCTGAACATTAGCATTATTTTGCCTCTTGCAATACTTTCGTTTCCTGGATCCTTGACGTTGCAAAGTGCTGATCTATTGTTTTAGCTTTACTTATTGGCATGCCCCTTTGTGTTTGCACCACAAAGAGATCCTTGGCACTTCATTAGAGTGCCTCAATGACTATGTTGAGACCCGTCGTGGTTGCTCAGTGGCTATGATGTTGGGCTGCTGATCACGAGGTCGCGGGATCGAATCCCGGCCACGGCGGCTGCATCTCGACGGGGACGAAATGCGAAAACACCCGTGTACTTAGATTTAAGTGCACGTTAAAGAACCCCAGGTGGTCAAAATTTCCAGAGTCCTCCACTACGGCATGCCTCATAATCAGAAAGTGATTTTGGCACATAAAACCCCATAATTTAATTTTTTAACTATGTTGATGAGTGTATGAGATTCGTGTGCATTGTGATGGCTGCCGAAGCTCTATGACACTTTGCAAGCTAATGCTCATCCCCCCAGTGTCTCACACTCTTATCTCATTAGGTGCTTTATGAATTTAGTAAGGCGGCAGCTGGTGACAAAATGCTAATTATCTCATTCTCACCTGTTTCACCCAGGATGTCGATTTCACCCATTGTCGCTTGGGGAAATTGTCAAACTTGGAAGGACTGCAACGAGTAGAGGTCAGTGAACTTATATGTACTGTCTTCGACATGTCTTCTCTTTAGGGGTGTAGAATAGCTTCACAATTTGCTGTGGATTGTTTCATGGCTTGTCACGTCTGCCTTCAGTGCGACAGCGACAGACAAGCAATGAGTCAACATAGTTTCGACAGTTGCCCTTCACACATAAATGAAATGCCTGAAGTTTGCATTTAATGAAGCATATTTGTTATTCAAGTGATGTGTCAGAGGACTTGCACAGTTGACTTCAGATGAATTCAGCATCAGTTATTTCACCCATATTTTTAGTTCAATTGCGGAAAGTACTGAAGGCCAACCATACTTCGTAAATATTGTAAAATTTAAGCTACTAAATATACATCTGTTTATACTTGAACAACTTAAGAAAATAAGATTTGCCATATGCTGTTGCTTCCTTTGCACTCGATATTCACTACCAGTCGATGGAATCGCAATTCATGTGTTGATGCGAGATCTGCGTTATCTTCTTGCCGTGATTGATATCACAAAACGATTCCACTTTGTCGAATCATGAAACACCAAACAGCCAACCCCACTAAATTGCCCTGCTACATGTATTATTCATGCTGTGTTAAATCTTTAGTTGCCAAACGAACCCGGCAAACGGCAATGCCAAGTGTATACAGGAAAAAAATTTATCATGTAGCAAAATTTGAGTGGGAAAAAAGTGGGGCAAAATCATTTTCTAAAGTTGCCAAAATACAGTTGTCTGATCTTTCTGACTCCATAGGGACCGGGAAAACAAAAAAAAAATGAATTCTTGCATTTTACAGCTCCCAAGGGCTCAAATGGTCAAAGGCACATCCAAAATAGCCCTGAAGGCCTGCCAGTAGTACACTTATTAGGCGTATCGGTGCTTGTACTGTGACAGGAGATGACGAATGCACATGTGTAATAAAGGAATACATACTGTGTCCCGGGATAGTTGCCCCTTTCCACTCTTGATATGCTCGATCACAATAAATTGTGTATGCTTCATTGCGTAACACCGCTGCGTTCCTGTGTCCAGGATTTACGACTGTTATTATATTACACTGGCTCTATGGGATGCATTTCGGCGCCACGAAGGTGTCCGAATTATTGGGCATGTCAGAAAAATCCGTCATTGACTGTAAAGATGCACGTCTGTAAAAATGCACATTACCACTTCTTGGCGCTCTTTGGCCATCATTGTCAAATATGCATGTCACTGTTTGTATGCACTGATAGCCTTAAACAGACCTAACGTGGTAGCAGACTTATCACAGATAAATGCCACCTCCTTATTTTAATCAGTATAGAAGATTTAAATGTGCTGCATTCTTTTTATTTCCTTTTAAGGTTTTAATATTTAGGAACAACCTGCTCAAGAAGATTGAAAACGTGCACATGTTGATAACGTTGAAGGAGATAGAGTTCTACGACAACCAGATTACAAAGATTGAGAATCTTGATGCCCTGGTTAATCTTGAGTGAGTACTGCATTTTGGTCTTTTGGTAAAAGAGTGATGACTTCACTTGAAGTGTAAGCAGCAAAGTTACATTGTTCTTATCACCAGCGTTTTAAGCACAGTCACAACTTGATATAACGAACGCTGTTGTGGTACTGGAGATGCTGAATACTCAGCACAGAGCAACTTGACATGGCACATTCTTGATGCACGTGCGCATTTCGACCAGCAGACTGGCTTGGCTGTGTCACCAATGGCAAGCCAACATGCCAATGCAATGTGATTCAATCTTACAATTGCATATTAACAGCAGTTTAAGCGCATGTTGGTAATACAGTAGAACCTCGTTCATACGTTTTAGAATAAAAGCTGCAAGAGAAAAACGTACTAACCGAGAAAACGTACAATCCAACGTAACTAAAAAAATTTGACAGACTCAACTATTCTTCACATCTGTGTAGCGCGAAGCGTCGCATCGATCATTGCAGCACGAGACGCTCGTCGGGCTCTTGGTGTTTCAGCACCCCTCCCCCCCCCCGAGACATGTTTTGTTGTTTGCCTATTGCGTAATGTTTTGAGAGTGCAACGGGAAACCAAAACGAAATCGAGCTGGTGGGCGATGCCAGATGCTGCCGAAGCAAAATGTGATGCCCAGATCCCGCCACCTGCAGCAGGGAACGGCAGTCCATTTGGATTATCACCTACTAAAACCATGCAGTACGCTACCAGTGGCACTACCTCCACGCGCTGTAAAATGGATAAGTGAAGATGCTTATCGTAATAGGTTTGGCGGCGTTAGATGTGAATGCAGCGATTGGGAGGAGATTTGCTGGTACTGGAGCAAGAAACTACGTGCCGTCGTTTTCGCGTGAGACAGGCAGCTATATACTGTTCTCGATCATGTGCGCCTCTCGTCTTTTCTTGTTCACATGGGATCTAGCAGCCGGAAAACGTATACAATTGCAGTCTGCAGCAGAGAATGGCGCATTTCGGTTAGCGCCTATTAAAAGTGTGCGCTATGCTTCCGACAGCCCCACGCACTGTGAAACAGATAGGCGAAGGTGCTCATCATAATAGGATTGGCAGTGATAGCTGTGAATGCCGCATGCGATGATTCCGGCAAATATTTGCTGGTACCGAAATGAAAAACTGTGTGCGCACCGGCGTTTTCATGCAAGATGGGCGGGCGAGTATTGCGGTGAAGCTGCCACAGCAGGCAGCTATATACTGCAGTCGATCGCGTGTGCATCGTGCATTATGTTGTTTACATGAGATCTAGCAGTCAGAAAAAATATCATACGATCACAGTTTAGCCACGTACGGAACGTTGGTGCCGAAACATAGTGTTTTCTGGGAATGTATGAATCATTAAAACATGAGCGTACCTTTAGTGGGTCATTTTCTGTGTTCTTGATTGCGAATGTTGGCACCAGGAAAACCTACGTAGTGGGAACGTATCAGCAAGGTTCTACTGTATAGTGTTGTTAATGTGTCATGTATCAGTGCAGCAAACTGCCAATGGTCCATCATAATTAACGGGACACATTTCATTGGTCCGTGAGACGTGTCACAGTTGCATTTCTATTGCATAGAGCTGGTTGTGATGTCGGCATTTAATTTCATTTATTTCCAACTTAAGAGCCCGAGAACCTTCGAAAGGGGGGAGTATTGAATTGTTCTTCAGTATCGCAGAAAATAAAACACACAATAAAATTAATGACCAACCAAACAATGAGAAAAGCAAGATTGCTGTTTGTCAATAATTATTCAGTTCTATTGCAATGCTTTGTTGACTTCTGGCAACACATTCATCCATACTAACAGAAAAGACACGCACATTGTTTGTTTTGCTGACAGCATTTATAAACCTTAGAAGGACATAGAAGAATTTATGCAATATTCGAGGCACACTGTACCTTCAAAAGTATCCTGTAGTCTAATGTATCATGGTTGGCATCTGGAACTATGTGCTGGTATTCCGGCAAATATTTGACAGTCTGTACGTATGAAAATATTGTCAGGTAAGGGAATTCCATAGATTTATTGTAGGAGAGGAACGAATTCCTCATTGCTGAAGAATGGCAGCGTGCACGAGCTAAGGGATGGCATTGAATAATACGTGAAGAAGTGCTCAATGGCAGTTTTAGCAGTGTGTGCCTTGAAAGCCTTGGGTTTTTGCCAGTATATGCATGTATGCTTATAACAATTATTAAAATGTTAGTTTTTTTGTCGATCACAACCGTTTTAACGAGTTCAACTGCATATTAGCCAGCACCTAGCATGGTGCTTCATTGCTGGGGTGACCCGCCTGTCTTTGTTTCTCACACTGTTTGTTTTTAAAACGCACAGAGCTGAGAACCTACAAGTACGTTGCTGCTTGCTTTCACAATATGGTGCCGCACTAGGGGCATCTGTCGTCTCTGTTGAAATGCATGCGAGTTGGATAGTCCATTTCAATTCCAGCGGTGGAGCTATCATTGTTGCCATAATGGGCTATGAGGGGTAGTGTCTCAACCATTGACTGTTTGGTAAAAACGTATTTGTCACAGCTAATTTAAAATGCTACTCATCATTAATTCAGACCTGTGCATTATGGTTGCTGAGGGGTTACTAAGGAGGCACAGTATGTAATGCAAACTCAACCTTCTTCCTTTCCTTACCTTAGCCAAACTGTTTAATAAAAGCTGTGTAGTTTGCCTAAAGGCTGCATAAGGATCTTTCTCTTTTATTTTCTTTGCACATCTGTGATCAAGAACACTGGACATCTCATTCAACCGGTTAACACACATTGAGAACCTTGACAAGCTTGTGAAGCTAAAGAAGCTGTTCCTGGTGAACAACAGGATTAGCAAGATTGAGAACCTTGATCATCTTGTCAACCTTGAGATGCTTGAGCTGGGTGGCAACCGAATCAAGGCAAGTGTTGCACAATTTTGCTAGGTTTCAACTCCACGTTTCCTTAGTATGCTTTCGTTTAACTATTTGCTCCCCCACACCTTTTGTAATGCCGTCTGTCTTTTGCAAATCGTTATTTGTAGTGCTTCTGCCAAAGTGGAAAAAAAGAATGTGCTATATTCTCAACACCTAGTAAAATAATATAATAGTCTGGGATTCATTTATTTGATGGAAAATTTGCTTGTTAATAAGGGGTGCTGTTTTTCAGACCTTCTGTCTCTGGTATGAAAAGAGCAGCAAGCGGGGTAGAAAGGATACATGATAGCAGTGTTGGTAACTTAGCAAGAAAGTCGCTGAAAATAGTGAATTTTTCGTCATCTGAATGACAACTTTGCCTTTTTGGTGTCTTAGCAGCATATTTAGTGAACTTTTTCAGGCCAGTCAATGTTTCCAAGAGCATCGACTGAGTAATTGCTTCTCAGATCGTAGAAGTCAACTGTACAGGCACAGCTAAACTGGATATCTTTGCTTTTACATTCAACACTGTTTTTGCAACATTGCCTTTTCACATGCCAACATTTGGCTTGTCACTGCAAGAATTTAAAGCTGTCATTTAAGATAATCAGGAAGACATCTAAATGCTACAAAAATGAATATAACATTTAAAAAGCAAAATTCCAAACAAATCATTATCATCACTTAGTGACATTTTGCTAAAGGTGAAGTGTTTTGAGCCACAGCCTGGCAACTTTGTCCAAGAAGTCACCAACACTGTGTAGTAGTGACTCAGCATGCAGATTGACGACTGTCCTTGAACCTTCACCTGGAGGTTTTCATTTTATAGCATTTAGTCTACTAATTTTTTTCTTCTGTGTATTGGGGACACTGTCTTATTGCACTGTTAAACGAAAAGAATATTGTGGGCAGAACCAGTGGCACGTACATCGCTTTGTCATGCTTGTCGGATCATGCGAGCAGTGAGCTGGGAAATGTGGCAGTGACGTGTAAGACGGCACGAGTTAAACTTTGCAGAGTGTAAGGATCAAAAGTGGCTTATCCTGCAATTTGTGCTCAGTGAGCAGCCATGTTGAGACCACAGACACTCATTAGTATCACTGCCATCCTTCGGAGCACACCATTCACGATCCCTACATGGGTGTGATTCAGTTAGCAGGCTCATGAGAAGGAATTAAACTCTTACCATGCTTTAGCTGCAGTAAATTGTTTAATGCATAAGCTAGTAAATAGAGTGTCCAGTTGGCTATGTGCAGTAAAATATTGCAAATACTTGCTTGCATGAACTAACATTTGTCTGCTCCACTAAATTGGCTTTCCTAAAGGCATTCATGAAGGCATGATCTCATTTATACAAAACCTTAAGTTTTTCATCCTCTACCTTTCTTTAAAGCATACTGAACAGGGTAATGTGGCAGATTTTGTTGATATGTAGTTTACAGGGCATTATCCCTGCCGAAATGACCCCAGCTGAGACAATTATACCTATATGCAAGTGCAGGAAACTACATAGTTATTTGTCGCATAAGTAGAAACTAGATGTTCCTGCCATAGTGTTCATTTTTATTTCGAGTGCAATCCATGGAACAGTGCAGTTGATGCCAGTAGTAGGATTTTGTTCTTTCTTTTCTTCTTTAGTTAATTTGTAACAGCAGGTCATTTTGGTATCCTTTATTCTTTCACCTCTTCAGTGTTTTGTGTGCTGAACTGTAGGCCTGTTGCTATGTGCAGTTCTTAGCTGGCATTTGGGGGAGGAAGGTTTCACTGTGGTCATGGCTCGTTGCCAATTACAGGTCATTGAAAACTTGGACCGGCTGGCAAAAGTGAAAAGCCTTTTCTTGGGGAAGAACAGGATCTCCAAGCTTCAAAACCTTGAGCCTCTTAAACAGCTGGAGCTTCTCAGTATTCAAGTGAGCCTTCTCTAGATGAACGTTACGGTTTGTGTATGCCCACACTAGTTGGAAGCAGCGTAGTGCTGTTGCTAAACAAAAGGATTCAAGCGCTGCTCGACGGTCTGCCAAATGAGCGGTGCATGTGATGGCACCGCATAGAAGATCCATATGCAGACAAAACCCACAACCTACGACAGTGATGACTGATGCATAGGGTGGAACTGTAACTTCTTTAGGGGGGTGAGTCAATTGTACTACATGAAATTTAGTCAAATTTGTTTCAATGATACGTGAAGTTTTGTGAAATTGATATGCAATATACAAAATGTAATTAAGTCAAATTGTCATGTAATAGTTTACAATGCACCGGATACTTCCGTCAGGTTGTCATCTTCAAAATCTCAGCTCTGACACCACACGGCAGAGATGTGTAAATGACACACTGATGTTATGATGCCAGTGGAGTGTACATGGTGCACATGTTTCATAAATGCAAAGACAGTTTGGTTTTTATTGCACATTGTATAGAGATTCTGACATCCACCTCACAGAATGTAGTGGGGACACAGCTCTGCAAGCTCTCTGTGGGTGCAGGACGTGGTCATGGTGACTGACTTTTTCTATGTTCTGCTTGCACGAGATGGCAACATTGTGCGCCCTTATTCGCCGAAAGCCCGTTGCTCTTACGAGTTACACTTTGTGCTAAGCTTGGACCTATGTCTCATAGTTAAAGAACCAAGGTATCTGTTCTCCTGTTTTCAGTATGCAAACTTGGCACATGGACCAAGGCTCTCACATTACTGATTTACTGTATGAAAGTGCTGAACCTAGGCTGACTATATAGCTGCTTGCTGAGCATGAAAAGTCACGAAAGTTAAGGTACGATGTCCAATGTGTGGTGGGCTGGTTGAGAATTTGCTTGCAGAGGGACAGTGTCTGGCCCTTCAACTAAAGAACTACGCTCTGTAGCAAGTCAAAGACACTCTAGCAAATAGTGTTCAAGATCACAATGAGTCTTGCAAGTCACACAGAATGGCGATGCAGCAAGTCCTCTTGTATAGCCATTCCTGAGTATGCACTGAACTTGTGCAGAGGCAACATAGCAAGGATGCCCCTGGTCTGCTCAGTCCCTTTGTCGCGCAGGACCATAAAGGCTAAAAATGGCTGGCAGCAGCTTGTTTAAGAAGACATTAAGGGTCCTTAGTGGGCGTTCTTCATTGTCCTGAGTGCTACGGCACCGCAGGCAAGTCTATCAGCCACCTCATAGCCTACTACACTTACATGCAAGGGAAACCAGTGAAACTTTATAGTAAATTCACTTAGGCACTCCATGTACTTGTGTGAATGACATGGCGTTTCTGCGAGGCAACTGGACATTCAGGAGGGAGGTTTTGCAACTCCTTCTGGATGTCATAGCCCATGATTAGTTCTTATTAGTGCTGCGATTAGTTCACTGATTAGTTCTTCGCTTGAGATTGGTAACATTTAGCAGACTCTTTTCAGGATATTACATCGTCAGGGGGAGGCAGTTTGGCATCGTAAGCTGGATGGCTTATAAGCTGTAGGCTGCTGTCCTGTTCCGCCGTGCTCTTTGTGTTGTCTTGTTCACTCATCCCACACTACATTTGTGAAAGATGGCAAATTGAAAGACTTAACTACCTATAGCTTTTTTCATTTATTAAATTTTCCGGAGAGGAGATGCTTGGGCGGAGCTGCCAGCATGTCTTGTAAGACTAAATCTACCTGTAGCCAACAACATGCTTCTCCTCCAGCATTTCAGAATTAGAGGGGGGGGGGATGACATAAATACCTAGAATACAGTGCCCAGGAGAACAGTCAGGGGACAACTCAATAATGTGTGTTCACACATGTGACTTATGGGATTTGCATGGGAACATAGGTCCAGGGCATTTAGAATGTCCTTCATGTTGACACTGCAGTGGCAGTTCCAGAGATCCTGGCTTGACAGTGGCCGTCCACAAGTGCAAACTTGAAATCGCGTGCTCGAAGGCACCTCGAGCCCTACAGCACACAACTGGCAATGCTTCATTGGCTTGCCTTAGATATGTTTTTATTCCATGTTATGTGAGCATTTTCAGTATATTGATTCAACTAACTGGTTTTACCTCCTCTGTAAAGCAGTCGAACCTCAGTATGACAAGGTCGCACCCGACACAAAAATACCTTCATAACATTCAATATTTGTAGTAAGCATGCATTCATTGCCTGCTGACATTGCCAACCAAATTTCAATATTTCAATTCTTTCATTGAATAATTCATTACATATCAGTGTTTGTTATATCGAAGTTCGACTGTAGTGGGCTCACAACTTATTTTTTTTCGTTGCATGACACAAATTTCTTTCAGGGCTGGTTCAATAAAATATTGTTGCTCTTTTCCTCCTAGAGTAACCGAATAGTGAAGCTTGAAGGGCTGCATGAGAACAAGAACCTCTGTCACTTGTACATGTCTCACAATGGTGTTGAGCGCATCGAAAACCTTGAAAACAATGTAAGTAGTATCTCTCCTTTTTATTCAAATGGTCTTATTGGTGCCTGTTTGCAGCTTCATGTGCGACACTGCATGTTGGCTCTTGAACAGACTACAAACCCAAAGAACGCTCACTGAGTTGTACTGTCATCTTTGTTCACATGTTGAGGCATAACGTAAATGTTGGCAGATTTGATTAAACCACTTAATTCATTCCATAGTTGTAGTCTCATAGCTTGGAGAAAAAAAAAAACATCATTGTCCGCACGTTTAGCATACTTTTCAATAAGTACACTAGTGCGATACTTTATAATCAGGCATGGTACACTGAAGTAAAATCACATTTTTCTAGGATACATTTTTTGTTCAATATGGACATAAGAAATCGCTGATGAAATCACCATGCTCTGTGAAGAGCTTTGTTGGTACCCCTAGCATAAGAAAATGGAAAGATGGGCCATGAACATTCTATTTAGTATGTATGTGAGATGTGACGTATTTAGCACTCAGTGCCATCATCAGCTCCTTCCTCTTATTTTCACGTATCTTAGGTCAAAGATTTTCTTATTCAACTTCAGGGGTTTTAAAAAAATTTACTTTTGCAGTAGGTTTGTTTGTTGTGCTGATTTATATGTAATTAACAACATACTTGACGCCATAATTATAAACCTCTGAAGCACCTAATTATGTGTTAAACACTTTGGTGAACTCGGATTTTTTAAAATAAGGCACACTAATGCACTTGTAGTACAGCTGGTTTTTGTCATCAACAGTCGGACATTTTTTCTAGGCATATGAAAAGTGTGGAATCTATAACAAATCGTGGCAGTTGTGTTTCTTATTGTAATGCTTTTTCTTTTTTCTGTGTGTGTGATGAATGTTGTACTTTGCAATTGAAAATGTTAGAGGAACCATAGGTTGTCAGCGATACATTGAGTAGGTACTAATTGCTGCAAATTGCGTTTCTTCTTTGCTAACTTTAGATTTCCTCTTATATGCGCAGGTAAAACTGGAAACGTTAGACCTTGCAGCCAACAGGATCAAGCACCTGACCAACATTAAACACCTCGTCAACATTGAAGAATTCTGGGTATGGAACTGGGGCCTTTCTTGATGTCTCTAATGAGCTCCTTCGATATTGACGTGGTGGGAGTTAACATTATGCAGTTTCTACTGTATCACTGAACTGTTTTCATGGCTCCCATTGGTTTGATCCTGGCTTACTGACCTATGTGTCCTTGGCAGCCAATGTGTGCCAAGGCATTGTACTAATAAATGCATTTATTATTACATTTATTGTTTCGCTAAGAGCAATTCGATTCTGGTCCTGTCCCTTGGTGACATCTCGAGCTCAGACTGGTTGGCCGCTGAATACCCGGGCATCAGAATAATAGGCATTCATTAAGAATACTTTTGTACCTTTACCCTTTTATTACTTTAGGCCCATCTACATCAATATTGTAAGGAAGTGGGGTGCCCTATTCCAGTGCCATTGCCAATGGTTTGCGCATTGTAGATGTTCAAGTTTTAAGGCATGCTCAATGTGTTGGCAGAGCTCAGTTCGCTGGTGCACTTTCACCAGTAAACTTCTTGACAATATCTGTTGTTAGCTCTTGCAATGGGCTGATATAAATGGACTTATCTACAGTGCTTACATTGCAAGGCAACACTGGGGCTATGGGAGCCATTGTAGTGGAGTCTGGATTAATTTTGACCGCATGGGGTTCTTTAACGTGCACCTAAATCTAAGCACAGAAGCGTTTGTGTATTTATACTGTGGCTAGGAGTCGAAGCCGTCACCTCTCACTCAGCTGCAGAACTTCATAGCTACTCAGCCATCACAGTGGGTGAGCAAAGCAAATAGCCGGTTCTGAAGGCCTTCGCTGCTGTAGTATGCCTTCTGTGTGTTGTCTAGTATGTTGTGTTTCCATAGTGTTTCTGCATGCTGAATCACAGATCTTGTTCCTTGATTTTTGTGCATATGCCAGGCTTTACATGTGGGACTCGATGAATTCTTTTACAGAATTTAAAAATCCTAAAATGGAATGTGTGTAGTTGTCTAATACACTCATTTCTCCGCAAGCTCGTACATGAGACTACTCTTCATGCATTTCATACAAAATCTGCCAATTCTGCTTTCTTCCTCATGATGCTTCCCTAGATTTATTACCCACAAGGTCTCTCATCTGCTTAGTGCTATCCAAGGGCCTCACTTAAGAATTTTTGAAAACTATAAGTGCCCTGGAGAGCTTTCATCTAGAGGGCTTATTATTATTCTCATAATTTTGTGATAGGAATTCCAATAACAAAGAGCTGGAATAATTTCCAGCCCAAATGGCCACATTTTGTTTGGGCCCATTGATTGGGAATGCCTGTGTATTCAAATTTTTGTGCATGATGAAGAATTTAATGGGGATTGTCATTGATCAGACACTCTTCATCACAGTGTTCCTTGTAATTAAGGCATAGCTTTGGAACATTAACATTGTCACATCATGAAACATCTGCACAATCTTTAGTGACAAGCAGCTTTCCTGCATGCCTGATGGCATTATAAAATGTAATTAGGCAAAGACATGTACTAATAAGCTCTTTTTGGTCTCTCTCTTTCTTTTTACTGCACAACTTAATTGCTGCAAAAGTGGAAAGCCATTCCAACTGTTCAGCTTTGTCTTATAACTGCTGCCTCTCTCTTCTTCTTTTTTTGCTCCGTTGCAGTTCAATGACAATGAGATAGAAAGCTTCGAAGAGGTGGAGGTGCTCAGAAACTTCCCCAAGCTAGCCACAGTCTACTTGCACAGCAACCCCATTGAGAAGGACCCCATGTACAGGCGCAAGATCATGATGATATCGTCCACTGTGACGCAAATCGACGCCACAATGTGCCGGAAGTAACCCGCCAATTCACCGGGCTGCACAACTTGACTTCTGCGCTCAGTGCCACAGGGTTTTTTTGTCCACGTGAGGCTAGTGGTTCAAAACTTGGTTTTGTTGGCTCCGTAATAACCAGCAGCGGTCATCAGCTAATGAGCTTCGAGGCTAAGCTTATGAGCTGCAAAGCTGAGTTGTGAAAAGGGCATCAAGATAGGGCGGACGAGAGCAGAGACCTCTTTGTTGTTTTGTTTGTGTTCTAAATAAATGCTACTTGGAAGTGTTCACTTCTCCCATAGATCCTGTGAAAAACTGTTTAACATCTGGTATTTGTTTTTGTACTTAGCACAAGCACTCTGCTTGTAGGTTGTGCTGTGTTAATTGATGCTTCTGAAATCCAAAGGCAGGCCATCAGAAGTGATAGTGAAAAATATGAACAAGGTAAACGGGCAGTATCATATAAACTATCTGTATACTACCTGCCTGCTTTACCTGGCTCTATTTTTGTAAGAGAAGGTGGCTGCAAGCAAACTTTTGATGTATGTGCTCATCTTTTAGTGTATTATACCTCTGCTTGCAATTTGCCAAAGAAAAGCAGTCTAGAGAACCAGATGCTTTTAATAAATTTAACCTATTCACAATATGTTTATGCAGATAGCATCCAATGTAGAATGAAGTCACTATACTTTAGTTGTGCACTAAAGAGAGACACCGTTTGTAATATGAAGCTCTTCATTAGGATTTACAGATTTTTATTTTATTTGGTGCTGAGTGATTCACATTACTAACAGACTTCTGCACCTCACGACACGCCAATTTGCTGTGTAACATTGTATTTTGCTTACGAAGAGCTGTCCGAAAATTAATTCTAGAGAGAGTGGGAGTATGAATAAGTTGACATGTATATATGTCTGTCACATTTTGACTTTGCAGTGCATGAATCGACATCCCTCCTCTATGTCTATTTAATGTAAATTGAGCTGCTCGTCTGTGCAAGAATAAAGGAATGTTTTTTGGATTCAATATTTCTTAGTGCCCATTTTTATGAACGAATTCTTGTAGTAATGTGTTTTTCTTCTATAGTACAAAGTCTATTCTGTATGTGCTCACACTCGCATTTAGTTAAAACGCTCTCCATTGAGCTCAAGCAGAACACTAAAACTTGCTATTGCGGCCAGTGCTTTGCCCTTCAGGTGAAACTGCTGCCAATTTGTAGCGGGCTGAAATGCCCTACATCCTGCTATAGATGCTTGGGGTGAATGATGACGGTAACTTTTTCTATTGCACGATGCGTCGCTGCGTATGAGCTGCTCTTTAATGAATCTCTTTGGCGCCAACATGCGTCACTGGGTATGTGCCAGAAGAAAAAAATTCGGGTAAAACTTGTATCTCGCGATGAATGTTGATGTAAATGCATTTAACATTGAAGCAATTTAGCGACACACCATATTGCCACTGCCGAAACATGTCTAGTATAAACACCCAGCATCGGTCAAATCCTAAAGGATTTTTTATTTGTCAGTGAAGAGGCTACGCATATCCAGTCACACATACCCATAGTGACTCAAATTGGGGTTGCAAACAAGGCACTGCGTAACATCGACCCAAAATCGATGGGAGCGATAAACGAATACATGAATGAGTGCTGGCACTCCAGCTGTTTACCTCCTGAGTGGGAACACGCACAGTTGTTCATACCAAATCCAGGCAAGAAACTGAACCTAGAGAATTTTCGCCCCGTTTCACTCACCTCCTGTCTAGGCAAGCTCATGGAGCATGTAATGCTCTGCCGCTTGCAGATCTTTGCAGAGGAACACTATCTCCTACCCCCCACGGTGCTCAGTTTTGGGCACACTTGTCTGCCCAGGACGTCCTCCTTTAATTACAACACAACCTCTTGCATCCAGACAGTGGTTCGAGCACGAAAGCTCTGCTGCGTGTGGACGTCCATAAGGCTTTTTGACGACGTGCGCCGCACGGCCATGCTTGAGAGCTTAGCTGACTTACAACTCGGCAAATAAACCTACAACTGCACCAGGTCGTTCCTCACAGATGTGACTGTCGAGCTCGTGGTCAATGCTCACCTGTAATCCAGTTCGGCGACAAAGGCATGCCGCAAGGCGCAGTCTTGTCACCATTCCTATTCAACCTAGCAATGCACACCCTGCCTCCTTAACTGAATGAAGTCCCGGGACTCGGACACACGCTATATGCCGATGACATCACGCTCTGGACATGGGAAGGGTCGGACGGCACAGTTGAAGAAACACTCCAACATGTTACCGACATAGTCGTGCAACACGTGAACGCAGCGGGACTAGAGTGCTTCCAGCACAAGTTGGAACTCGTCCTGATCCGGCCACCCACTCGAAGCAAGTACAAGTCACCGCCCCCTCCCATCACAATATGCGTAAACTGGCAACCAGGCACCCATGCCAAGCATATGCGAGCACTGTGCGTGATACTACAGCAGAACCAGCGGAACGTCGTCACCATTGACGGGCTCCAGATAACATTATACCAGACCACGAGACTGCTACACAGAGTGAATGCGCATAAACAAGCCACGAAGGAGAAGGACCTGCTCCAACTAGTCCAGGCCTTTGTCGTCACCGTCTCACCTATGCACTACCATACCTCCAGTTACAGAAGGCGGAACGAGCTCGGCTCGACTGCATTATACAACACGCATGCAAGGTAGCCCTCGGCTTACCGAGACACACATCCACCGAGAAACTTCAACTGGGAGTCCACAACACCATCGATGAACTCATTAGAGCACACCACACATCACAGGTTCACCGTCTCTGAAATAGCAAACCAGCCGCTGGATCCTCGCTCGAACGAGCCTCGGAGCGTCCTCAACTGGCAGAGACCTCACCACCATTCCACCACACATAGGGGACAAGTTCGTCATCAAACCGCTGCCCCAAAAACACACTCGCCGGCCACCACGACGGCAGAAGAAGAGCGAGGGCCCAGGCGCTACACAAGACGTACGGGACCAACTCCGCCGTGTCATACGTGGGCACAGCCCAGCTCTGATCGACCCCACACCTACACCATTTGCACCGTTTCGGGCCCAGGACTCAAGGCACGGACAGCTTCGAGCTTTCTACATGCTGCCACACCCACTGAAGCAGAAGAAACCGCCATTGCGTTGGCCACGGCCTCAACAGACGCCTGTAAAGTTATGAGCGGCTCCAAAACCACCATAACTTTGCGTGAGGAATAGTGGCACAGACCACATTAAAGCGCCTACAGTCAATATACAACAGAGAAGAACCACGCTCAATAGAGTTGATATAGGACCCGGCTCATGCAGGGAATCCAGGTAACGAAGCAGCCCACCAACATGCTCGAGGATTCGTCAGCCTAGCGGAGGGCCTGCCGGGACCGGAGACCTCGAACGAAGCCCTGCACTCGTATCACGACATAACCCAATATTATCATCTGGCACGATGCACTACGCTCGCACCGCACAGTAAACTAAACAAGCATCAGATCACCTGGCGCAGTTTACAGACGCACTCATACCTGAACCCCTACATATAGTGGCACATTTACCCGGACAGAGCAAGCCCGTACTGTCACTGTATGATGAGCTAGCTACGCTCAGTCACATCCTCTTGGACTGTGAGGAGGACCTCCTCCCTCCGATCTCCTGGCCTCTCCCTCACCTTCATTGTGGGAGGAAGTGCTGCTTAGCTCGAGCCCGGATGTGCAACTGCGAGCCGTTGAACCAGCCGACGAGGTCGCTGTCACACATCGCCTGGCGGCCATCTGGCCTTCCTGACTAGCACATGAATTAACTCCCCACTCTGACGAATAAAGTTGTCTCTCCCTCTCTCTCTCTCTAAAGTTGGTGTCAAAGAGGTTCCTTGAAGGGCAGCACATACCTAATGTCAGCTTAATATGCATACTTAGTGACACCAGTTGGTCCAACAGTTGGTTTCAAACACGGTTCCCTCAGAACACGTAGCACTATGCTCTCTCTACCCATTAGATCATGGACTGCCCACATGACCAAAGTTGTTGGTAAAATGATCTAGACACGCAAAAAAGGTACAAGCATAGTTACCGAAAAGTGCATGAGGTAAACTAAGAATCACAATCACATTAAAAATAATTTGAAATTTATCCGGTACTGGGCGGAATCGAACCTGCGTCATATATTCAGACACACGCGGCCTTTGCGTGGGTGCCGCCAGATGGCGCAGCTTGTCCTGAGGAAAGCGCCAGAGAGGAGCCCGGCTGCAGTACACGCCTCATGTACGCGTTTCAGGGGCGATATTGCGGTGTGTCGCTACTTTGCTTCAAGGCTAATCGCATTAACTTCGACAGTCATCCTGAGGTTGTTTTGTTTCTTTAGGGAAGCGTGATGTCCGTGATGATGCTAGGTTTCGTCGCACATTTATAGACACGTTGTCTTGGAATCTGGCAAAAAGGCAAATAAATGTCTGGCGAACCGCCTGTTACCCATAAGCACTTACTGAATGTGAATAACAAGAGAGAAAAAGTTATCCCAGAATACAACAACAATAAAAAAACGCAAAAGAATCCCGGTGATTTACGATATTCCCCAATGCGAAATTTGAGCGCAGCTGTATACATGTTTTCATTTCGCAAAGAATATGAGACCGAAATCGCCGCACTGAGTGGCAGTGGACCAACGCCTTAGCACAAGGAGGGGCAGTACATGCGAACACTGGCACTACGAGCGGCATCGGAGCCAGCTGTGGACGACGACGAACTCGCGAGCGGCACGTGGCACAAGCGCGTTCGCGCGGTTATGCCGAGGTACGCAGACCCTCAACCCAGGAATGGGCGCCCAAGAGCTGCGCTCTAAAACCAGGAGCTCATTGTGCACCTGTAAAGAATTAAAAGAGGTATAAGTCACATATACCTACAAGGTAACACAACATATGCAAAGTGTAGGAATTCTCTCTCATTCACTAGATTGGTCCTATTCGATTAGACTTCCCGATTTTACTCCCATCTATTTAGCAAATTCCTAGCTGCAGTTTTAGCCCTGTGCATACTGAAGCCCTCTCATGCATGAGTAGCTATTATCACCGACTCACTCTCTTTATGTCCAAATTGCTTACCACGTGTAGTGACACAAAAGTTATGCAAGCACTATATCTCATGGCTCCGTCTCATATGGGTTTGCTTCGTTTAATTTGGGTGCCTGGGCACAAAAGCTTGCCTTTGAATGAGTGTGCCGACTCATTAGCAAAAGCTTCCATGACTGGGGCGTTTATTAGTTCCTGCCGCTCCCCCAACCACATACACCACTGTCGCTACGTCGCTGCCATCACCACTTAAGCCATAAATTCTGCCCAACACGTAGATTAGATGCTACACTAACGATATTGCGCTGCCCTACACCAACACTAAACCTCCATACACACAGGGCTGGTTTGGCGGCATCCAGAAACAATTGACCACCTCCTTCTTGCATGCCGACGATTTTCCTCAGTAAGAAGAAGGGTGCTCGGTTTTATTTATTTATTGATACTGCCGTCCTGTTTCCAGGACCTTAGCAGGGTCCTGCAGGGTCCTGCAGCAGTGTCCGCCACGGATGTCCCTATAAACAAGCTTGGCCTGAGCATGAACGTTGCGGTCTCCCAGCCACTAGAATGTTTGCACAGCGATGAAAGACTTTATTCCTGACACCAATCGGCTGCCTTCCTGAAACAGTCAATTATAATAATTAATTACATATCTTTTTATTCATGTTAGCATGATGACTGTTCCACTTTGCACATCCAGCAGAATACATATTCCCCTAGCATTTTCTTTTCTGATCATCTTTTTTATCTATTTTCTCCAAACGGCCCAATTCTTGGCCGATCCCCCATGGTGGGTATGTGGCATTTGTGCAGAAGAAAAACAAACAAATAAACAATAAAAAAACTTAAAATTGTGGGGTTTTGCGTGCCAGAACCACAATCTGATTGTGAGACACGCCGTAGTGGAGGACTCCGGAAATTTCGACCACCTGGGGTTCTTTAACGTGTACCTAAATTTAAGTACAAACAATAGGCAAGGCATGCTAACATCTGGAGTTGAAAGAGAGAGAAGCATTTATTATGATAGAAAAACTGAGATATCAGCCTGAAACAAAGTTCTGACCTGTTACTCAGCATTGCACTGTACAAACAGTTGACGATGGTGCTGCACATCACCTTATGTCCACAGAGTAAGACAAATATTGATGTTATGCTGCACTGGAATGGCCATGTCTATACGAAGAAACGTGACGCAGACCTCACGTGGCTACGTCCCCGCGGCTCGTTAGCTGTGTTGCCAGCTGAGCCGCACTTACGATAATCGCTTCTTTTGAAATACCATATCTGCAACATTGGCCAACCCCCCTTTGTGGGCGTATGCGTCATGGTCTGGAGATCATCATCATGACGTGCCAATGTGAAAGGGCAGCCGCAGCACCAGCACGAGAGCACGCGCATCACAGCTCGCGTTCGTGACGTGTCGGGTGGAGGCAAACCCGTTCGAATCTCCCACGAGTCATGCAGCAGCATCTTCAGGGTCGGGAACACCAACAAAGTTGGGGGCCTCAACAGGGCCAGCAGCCGACCGAAGAACCACGGCAGCAGTCCCCGCAGCCGCAGCATCCTCAGCAGGCTTTGCAACTTGAACAGCGGCCCTCTGCATTTCGCGAGCGCAGAGATCGCGTGGTGGACTCGGTGCTGAGCGCATCCCGGAGGGCGTCCGCGCAGGCGGCCAGCTTCGTCAACACGGCACGCAGTGAGCTTTCTTCAGCACGCGCTTGTTCAAGTGTCACTGCAGGTTTTTTTTTTTTGTCTTGTTGACCGAACAGGATCGTCGCCACGGAACAGGAAGGATTAGCGTGTGGGCCAGCCATTTCATAGCCTCTCGTGCCTAAATCGGCTACATATATAGGTATAGATAGCACCGAAGAGAGGGTACATGCGGGCAGAGGAATCGCCGTAGCACTGTTGTTTGAGCAGCTGCGAGAAAATTTAGAGGCATTTCGCGGTGAATTTTGTTAGAAACGCGCGTGCCTAACGGCTTTAATCGCCAAACGCTTTGAGCAGATGTTCAGATAGTGAACGTCGCTTGTCCCTTCTCATTTAAAAACTTCTCGCGCCTCCGAACTATTCGCGTGCTGGTTGAACTGAACGCTGCTATACGGTTACAGCGGACCATGGGTTCGTTGGGTCTGGAGGCAGATGAAGCGTGCGCGGTATTTCAAAGGCAGCAGGAACAATTTTTTTTTTTTTGACAAAAAGCAGAGGTGTGCCCAATGGGAGTGAACGTACTCCGCACTACTTCGGAGGTATACGAAGACTCTCAAAAGGAGTCAAATTTGGCAGGAGCGCACCCCTATGAAAAGTTTGCACCCTTTGGGGCTTATCTTGCCCCCAGATAATCCTATATCGTGCGTGCCATTCCTTTCCTTAACGCTACGTGTACGGTACTTCCAGGTCACGAACGGCATGCCCTTTAGTAGAGTGACAAAGCATTCCTGACAGGAAAGTATACCGACTGCAGCGTTCTCAAAAGAAAGAAAACTCAAGCAAGACAGACGACGGTTATTGTCCGCGGACAAGATGAGCCCCCAAACGGTGCAACCGTTTCTTAGAGCGTATATAAGTTAGTCCTTCAAGCAGTTGCTAAGGTTCCCTCTGTTGCTAGAATGTATATGCACTCTATGAAGTCCTTTGACCGCGCTCACCACCAATCGCACCTGTGTTCATTGGCGTACGCACACACATGCAAACATGATGGACAAGTCGGATAAACGGGTAATGGATGAAAGAACGCGCGCACCTTTGCGATGCGCATGCGCACACGCAGAGCGGCTGTCCTGCTGGAGCCAGCCTCCGCTGGGGCGCCTCAACGAAAGCGCCGTGTACGGTACGTGCGTGGCCGGCGCCGCCTTGGTCGTGCTCGTGGCGCTGGCGCTCATCGCTCGGGCCGGAGTGCGCGGTGCGACCAGCCTCGCCTCGGCCGCCGGCGACGTCGGCGGCGAACCGCACAGCGTCGAACACGTGCCCGCGTTACAGGTATATATATGGGTCACCACAACAGCGCGAACGCATCGTCGGACAACGTTTGGAACGTCGACTAAACGATTAGTTAAAGCGAAGCAGCATTCTCTGCCTCTTCCCACGGGTATACACTGTTGTCACCAGAGAAGATGCAATCAAAACCGGATCGATCCCTGATGCACTGTAATCGAAGCTGGTGACATGGTGACGCGAGCCGATCCTGGACGCAATGCATGTCGAAGGGATTGGTTGGGCGATATATTGATAGCATGCATTACGGTCTCTCAGATGGAGCATAGTTTTGCCTATTGCGCCTACATTATCCGCGTTCGGTGTCTTTGTCTCGCCGATTATAGATGCAGCGTGGGGTCTCACAGATGTGCGCTGTGTTCGTCGGAGCTGCGTTAAGATATTGCCCTAGATAAAACAAGTTTTTTTTTTCTTTTTACATGATGAGGGACACTTGCGTCGCGGCGAGGAGAGTTCCGTAGCGCGGGAGGATGCATGTGTCGTAGCGCGTTCACACTAACAGCAGCTGTGACGTATAAAGTAATTTGGCGCACGCCGTAATTGGTGTTCGTATAGTTCAATGCTACCCCGAAATACGTTTACCGACATCTCGATTGGGAGGTGCAACCGACTTGTCTTTGCAAGAGGTGAGGGGTCCGCATTATCATATGCCATTCAAACCGTGCTCATAGTAGTCCAATACGACCTTGATTGGTTCAGTCATTTGGTGCTGCAAAGTGAAAAAGACAACGAAGACAGAAAAACCGCGTTCGCCGCGGCGCAAGACTGACGTCATCGCACGCGCCGGAGCGGCTGTCACTGAAGCGTTCCCTTTCTTGTGTGAGCGTTATTATGCTCCTGGCCGTCCGGCCGGATGCCGTTCCCGCCCGGTCGCAGTCATAACAGTCATATGGTTTCGTGGTAGGGGAACTATAGGGAAGAAACGATAGTGTATATGTATAGCGAGCCCTTAGTAGCATATGGTTGCTCAGCTGGGAAGAATTCTGCGGGACTCGTTCTGCCGGTTGACTGGGAAGCATTCAAAGGCCCGTCTGCGAGAAGTCGTGCCTTCACTGATAAACAGAGGAAAATTTATAACACTGACTACCAGGATATATTGTCAGTGCTCAGGATACAGCAGATACTGGTATATCCCTATTCATGCCAGTACATGCAAACGATCAAGGACAGCTCTGGAAAGAGATCGCCAATTACTACATTAAAACCGACGCAAACGCCTTTCTCAGGTTGGCTGTTTCCTAATTTATTTTGTATACCATGCTTGCTAACATTTTTTTTTCTTTTTTGACGTGGCCACTTGTATTTCACGCACTGCACGCGACTGAACTGTGTACCCATCTCTTCCGCCCCTTTGTAAGCAGCAGTAGGGTTGCTTCCCGGAGGTGTTAGTGAGATCAGGACTGTGCTCATGTAGCGACCTTATCGTTTCGGCGTGCAGGAGCAGCCGTGCTCTTCGCCGTCGTGCAACCAGGTGTCGCGCACGCTGCTTCTCTCTCTGAGCCACGAGACGTCGCCCTGCGCCAACTTCTACGAGTACGTCTGCGAGGGCTGGAAGCGAAGGCATCCGCTGCGAGATGACAAGTACCAAGTACGTCATCCCTTGCAGAGAGCCAAACAGGACAGAAGTTAGCGGTGAAGACGGTGACTTGAAGAGATGCAGCGGTGGTTGAACGAGGAATGTCGCTGTGGCCAAGGTTTCGACGAGAGGAGTTGCCTTCGTCGTCGGGGCAGCGAATGTTTTGCTTAGCAGAGTTTGCATGCAGGGTCGGCCACCTTTAGGGGAAACGCTTCATAAGTATTCAAGAGCTCATGGCAGCTGATGTCCAGCGTAAAGTCCGGAAAACGATTATTTCGTATATCGACGTCATCATTATATGCGTTGTGTAAGGTACATTTCTCCCGTAAAGCTTATGGAAGAAATATTGAGGTTATATATGCAGGCTTGAATGATATTGAGGCGTCTCTCATAACAGTGCACGGCCCTGTGTGCATAGTTTACTCACTCCGCCCTCACCCACCCCCCACTCTAAGTGAGGGAGGATGAAGAGAGTAAGCTGATGCGTAGAGTATGGTGAGGGAAGTCGACTCATGAAAAAGAAAAGGGGGGGGGGTGATTTAGTTGTGGTATATTGGACACAGGTAGGGGTACCGGCGTTGATTTGATTCTTAGCTTTCTATCTCAACTAAACCCGATGTTTCTTTCTCTATTGAACAGTCTACATACCTACTTCTCTTCCTCCACTATTTGGAGGAGAGGGGAGGAGTGGGCTACGCGTACATAAACGCTGCCGAGGAGAGCGCTTGCTGACCTGACTGCCCTGACGAAGGAAAGTCTCCTCGTCGAAACATTTACCATAGCGACATTCCTGGCCAACCTCTGTTAATCCCTTGCATAAAGTGTTCCACACATGCATACTGCCTTTAGAATTCAGTCTGCTTATCGAAAGGTTACTTGCCCTTGAAAAATCCATAGATTTTCTGTATACAAAGTTGGGTGCCAAAGCCATTCTTTTTTTTAAAGGTCCCATGGGTCGTTTTCAGGAAGTCTGTAGACAAGAGTCCACAAAAGGTGCAACCCCACAAGCCCGTACACATTAAAAACACGAGAAAGCTACATAGATTTCCTATATAGCATAGATTATCTAAAATGACTTGACAGAGCTTCATGCGTTAGCACCCCACCCATCTAAAGAACTGGGGCTAAATACCGGCTGTACGTTGTCGGCATAATTCATCGAGTCCGTTTGTCCAAGGCAATTGGGAGACGCTGCGCACAACGCCGGATGCCGCTGACTCAGAACTTGAGAGAACGCGCCGGGGGGCGACTCTCAAGATGAAAGAAGTCTACCCAGCTTTCTCGTTCATCCCTCGTTGCCCGTTACCGAAGACGTCCAGCAAATGGCGTAGTATTAGCTCTGACAATAAGCATGATGATATATTTTTTTTTCAATATTTACAAGGAAGCCTGCATAAGTTAGGCTGACGCGTAGAGTACTGACGCGTAGAAAGCACATCGCGAAAGACGGAAACGGGATAGAAAGGCACACAGCATCTATCTTGTCCCTGTCTTTCGCGCTATGCTTATGTCACGATGAATTAGCAACACGCCCAAGCCTCTACCTTTGTCAGCGTAGAGTAGGGCGAGGGAAGTCTAAGTGTTAAAAAAAAAATTGTATAGGTGCTTAGCTCTGATATAGGGGGAGGAGGGGCGGGGCGATGGGTAAGGGGTATTGGCGTTGGTTCTTCGCTCTTTCTCACAATTAAACCCCATTTTGCCTTCTCTCTCTCTCTCTCTCTTTGCTCTTAATGAGGCAGAGAGACGCGCAATTTTGGCGCTAAAGTGTCGACGCTCTCAAGCCGACAGACAGCATGATTGGCTCGTTTCACATGCCCTAGCTAAGACCGTTTAATGAAGTCGTGAAGAGTTATCCATTAATTGCCATGAACTGATATATCCCAGGTGCGTAGATGGACTATCTGCCTAAAAGGTGCATGAGTGCAGATCACAACAACGTCGCATCCGTCGATCATTTTTCCTTTTTTTGTTGTTGGAATCATTCCCATGACATTGTGCGCGGAATATACTTCCAAGCCGTCGTGCAGCTTTAGGCTATCTATAGCGCACCGGGGCTGATGGAAGGCTCAAAGGGGTGTTGCAATGTCTCTCGTCGATGGAGTGTTTTTTCTTTCTTTCCTTTGCATTTCCTGGCCTCGCTTACGCTCCACCATTGCAAACGTGCTCAGTCAATCCTGATTCAGTATGTGCGCGGCCTGCAATGCTCGAAAAAATACACGCACAACCTTGCGATATATACATTTATTTTTCTGTGGTCAGCATGGTCAGTTCCTTATTGAACCAGGTAACGCGCTTTCTAAGTCTTATGTCTGCAATGGATAGTTATTAAAGCACAGAGGATGTTAGTGCGCTCAAACGTGTACATTAACGCCGATCAAATTGATGACTTATTGCATTGCGCTTGCAATTGTTATGGTTGTGTTATCTATCTGATCGGCCGTCTCCCAACGGTCGTTTTTATCGTTCATCAGTCGCAGACGGGGACAAGTAGATGGGCGGAACTGCGATAAAATTCATCCTCGGTAAACATGCCCCAAGCTCGCGCATGCTCGTGTAGCGAGATATCTCGCCGAAGTGGTCTTCACTGCAAGCGCACCTAGTGAGTGGAGAGGCCGCCCTTACACTGAACACCCGCATTTGCTGCATCGCTCTGCGGCGAGGAACTAAATCGGATTGTTGGTTTGTTAACGCGCGTCTGTACGGAAATAGCACACCTAAAGCCAGTGTGTTCGGCCTGAAAATTTGGGGACGGATACATTGGAGTCGGTGCTTGAAAAAAAATGGGGAGCTGAATTTCGATGTTGCAAAATTGTGGTATAGAAGTTCCATAAACAGCGATAAAGTGCCTCAGAAAGGCTGGCCTACGTTTGTATAGGTCCACCTATCCAAACAAAGGCATGAAATGTCAGATTTCTTTGTCAAAGACATCTGATAGAATGGTGCATGAATGTTTTTTTTTTTGTCAGCCATCTTGACTTCTTTTTTATCTGTACACAGTCTGTAAGTCCACCGTATATATATATATATATATATATATATATATATATATATATATATATATATATATATATATATATATATATATATATATAGAGCGAGAGAGAGAGAGAGAGAGAGAGAGAGACTTTATCGGTACGTAGCAGCATGTACATACACCGTATGTCTATAACGTTATGTCAGTAATTATTTGAACGCGCAGTCGAATCGTACACACACGGGTAGAAAGGTGTGTACGCGTCCCATCCGCGCGGCCACAGGTCAGCGTCCTGACGGAGGCCGAGCGCGAGGTGCGCAAGCGCCTGATGCTGGCGCTCGAGACGTCGGCCATCCCCCGCCGCAACCAGTCGCAGATCGACAAGGTGGTGGCGCTGTACCGCTCCTGCGTGGGCTCGCTGTCGCGCGGGGGCCAGAGCCTGCACGACCTGCGCGCCTTCTTCCGGCTGCACAACAGCCGGTGGCCCGAGCCGCACGCGCCGGAGCGGCCAGAGTTCTTCGACCACCTGCTGGAGCTGGACATCCGCTGGAACCTGGCCATCGCGTTCCGCTACCGGTTCGCGCCGGCCGACGACCGCGCGGGAGGGCGCACCGTCGTGTTGCAGCCCGTCGTGCCTGACGCGTGAGCTAGGCGGGCCCCCGCCCTCTTTCTCGTTCGTCCCGTTGCGCGGCGACGGACGGAGCCGTTCACACTGGCGCGATCGCGGATGCGAAATCGCTTGTCAGGAGAGAGATCGGCGGAGTACCGGAGAATTAAAAAAAGAAAACAGTCGTTTAGGTTGTAAACGCGCGGATCATAGATCATCCTGTGGGAGCGCGCATTGTCCCTTCCTACTGCGTCTTCGATTCTGCAGATTCGCGACGCCGTCCCACGTCTGAAGTCGCCTGTGTGAACGGATACGCACTGACCCGCACATTTATTATGTGACCTTTCATTTCTACTGCGTGCGCGGACGAAGATTAAGTTCTCTGGTGACAGTGACATGCCCATGGTAACCTCGCCCAGCTTCTTTCCGAAGCCTGTATCCGGGTAGTAAACCCATCTCTTGTGTTGAAACGCGACACCTGAGAACAAAATTTAGCGAAGAGCACCGAGATGTTCCGATGCGAAACCTGATAAGGTCACTTCTTGTGTTTGCACGTTACAGCGTTGCTGGCGGATTTACCTGTCCTCCCCCAAACAAAGAATGAATGAATAAATAAATAAAATCAATAAATTAATCATAGTTAAAAAAACACCGAGCTTTTTCTTATTTATGCCAGCGTGGGCGCAGTTGGAACAGTAGAAAGCACTCGCGTTACTTTTCTTCTGCATAGTAAACTGGGTGCGTATTTATTTACTTATTTATTCATTTATTTATTTACTTATTTACACGCAAGCGCGTCTACGAAGGCTTGTATCGGAGCGTCGACAGAGGCGTTTCTGGGGCCGTACAGGCTGCAGCCTTGCAATCGATCAGTTAGTTTCGCGCTAGATGGTCTTGTCTGCCTTTCCGAAGTTAGTAACATATTATACAGCCAGTGCTATAGATTGCTTATTCCTATGTACGGCTGGTTATGCTTAATATAAGTGATTAAAAATACGTCAATGCAAAATCATAGTAAACATGCGCAAAGAATACCGCTTCTGCTGAAAGCGAAACCATAAAAAAAGAGCCTGCAAGGAAGCTTCTAGCTTGCACTTGTCTTCAGATTGTTCAAGTCTGCAGAACCTTACGTGAGAACTAGTAAAACCCAGTGGAGAATCCTGTCCGCCATGTTCTCGCAAGTTCCAATTTTTATTTACGGGCTTTACATTTTACCACCCACTCTGGGGCTTTCACAAGTATGCACACGTGGACCACTCGTGGGTCCTGCACTGTTACAAGTCGATACGTCTTAGCGATCACTTCAATATCGCCCCCAGGTCCCTGCTTGCTTCACGACGCCCAACTTGTGGCATGCCCGGACACGGGAGCTCATGACAAGACACGTGTCCGAAAAACGTTCCCGGCACGACGCATCCCACGATGACTGTCGATGTCCACGCGATTAGTGTTGCAGCAGTGTGTAGCGACAAACCGCATTACTGAGAGCACCTTTGTTTACAATCTGTAGTAGTGGAAGTATGCAATAAGAACGACCACAGCGTGTACACAGCGTCACGAAATACGGCCTCACATCCGCAGCCAGTTTTTTTTTCCCTGTCCCTGGCACTATAGAGTTAGGGTCTCACTTGGGATCACCAACGGCGCAGTTGAAGAGGCCAGTACTTCAGGCCTCAGTTATTCATCAGCAGCTATAGAAGAGCGGGCGTTCTCACTATTGTCAGTCGGACATGTACCTGTCGAGCGGGCTCGCAGCAGTTGAAGGGCGCCGTGAAAGAGGTTAGACAGCACCGGCCGACAGAAAAGTACCTCGAGTATCCAAGAAAATTAGTCACTTAAGTACCCTTACGTGATATGAATGCGAAAGCATTATGACTTCTCTAAGTCGTCACCTTAAACTGAAACTCTACCTTAGTCCACCTTGCTCTAATTTGTACCAACCTTAATCCGCCTTAATTCCTCTTATTCGACCTTCATACACGTTAATGCATCTGAATTTACCTTAATCGATCTTATTCCACTTTGATCAACTTAATCCATCTTAATTTACCCTAATCCACATTATTACACCTTAATCAACCTCAATTCACTTTAATTCACCGTAATTCACGCTGATGATGATGATCTTTCATGCCACTCGTTGCGCACAACGCCGGCTTTTCTGACCCACGGGGCACACAATGCTTTCGCATCAACAACGCCACTCGCATTGAAACGTTCTTTTGAGAAATAAAGATGGCGGCCCGCGCCGGCGCAGGAGCGTGCTGGGGCCGCCCACGCGGCGCGCGTACCAGTCGCTGATCGCGACCGTGGCGACCCTGGTGGGCGGCGAGGCCAACTACGTGGACCTGGTGGACACCGTGGTCAGCGTGGACAGCGTCCTCGTGCGCCAGCCCGCCGACGACACGCGTCTCGCGGTGCCCTGGACGCGGATCTACACCGTGCTGCCCGGAACCACGTACCAGATGTGGCTGCGGCCGTTCGCCAAGTACCACCCGCTGGGCGGTACCGTGCGCGGGCTCGACCCCGTGCAGGTGCACAGCCCGCGGTACTTCAACGTGAGTGCGCGCCTGCTGTGTCCTACATATTCGGCCGCGGAGGCTTCGCCGCTTTTTGAACTGCACCAGCGTTTGACTCGAGCGGAGATTTAAAAAAAAATTTAAGTGGTAGGCGACCCTAATCATTGACTTGGGTGTCTCCTAGTGGCACTCGCACATCGGCTTTGGTGTTCTTTAGGTTAAGCGAGCGAACGTCTTTCCCCTGGCAATGCTAGGAGAATGCCAGCAAACTTGAGAGTAGGAAAAAATTGAGAGGCAGACATAGACAAAGTGACACCTTCCTGTCACTTTGTCTATGTCTGCCTCTCAATTTTTTCCTACTCTCAAGTTTGCTGGCATTCTCCTAGCATAACCATGTACCAACTAGCCCAACAGGCCACTCTCATGAATTCCCCTGGCACGATACGCGGGCGCAAGCCGTTCGTCACCGGGCTCGCAGCGCTAAAGAAAAGTAAATGCGGGCGAGACAGACGACGATTATCTTTGTGGGACGAGATAAGCCCCGAAGGGCTTAAATTTTTAATGAGTGTGTGGTATTGCAGCCAACTATATAGAATTTAACTCCAGAAGAGCACGAATTTGCGCCCAGCTCAGATTAAGAGATTTATTTATTTATTTATTTATTTATTTATTTATTTATTTATTTATTTGCTTGTTACTTGCTTTTGCATCCTACAGCGCCATTGGTGCAATTTAAGGCGTGGAGATAGCACCACATATCACTTGCGAACAAAAAATTGGTCAGTGGTAATAAATAAAAATCTCCAGGCAAAGCATTCGAATGTCCAATGTTAAAGGGGGATGGGGGTGGAAATATCGGCCCTAGGTCCCAGTTGAAAGGTTAAGGCTATAAGATATGAGTACGGAGTGGTTCAGTGAACTCACTATATTTATCTATAATCTATTTATCTGAGCCGGTACAGCGGGACGAGGTTTAAGCTTTCAATGTGGTGACGTCAGTTGACAGAGGGAGGGGTTAGGTTCAGATTAGTAAGGTTAGAGGAAGGTGAACCGTCCCTACCATATCTACGGCAGATGTAAAACGAACAGCTTTCTTCTGTACAGACTCAACCTTGTCAATTTCATTTTATCTGAGGGGTGGTTCGATACTATAGATGCATATTCAGGAATTAACCAGATTTGTGTTTTGTACGTTAAGAGTCCGTGCATAGGCTGCACGGTTCTAACTATAGGGCCGTATTTATGTACATGGATGAATTTTAGGGATAATTGAACTTTTTGTGTCACGTATAGCGTCCAGTGAGAAACTTAATTCGTTGGAGCAACGAGCTGCTTCCTGTCGCTGGCCTATATATATAGCCAATCAGCGTTCACTGAAAGGGATATATATCCGCGAAAGCGACCGAGCCAGAATACGGGCCTCCGACTAGCACGGAAAAGCAACAGCAGTGTTCGTGCCTCTTTCATTACATGGGAAACGCGGATATATTTGCTCCCTGCATGGTTTTTCTTCTTTTGTTTTTCCCCAATGTCTCTTTATGTTATAAACTTACTTTATTGCGTATTTTTTTGGCGGGTTTTACGCTGTCGTTCGGGCTTATTTTGGACGCAGCTTTCCTGAAAAGGTCACGGCCGATTGCTATAGCACAGCTCTTTGGATAAAGAACGGTGTTTATTTCACATAACCCAGAGGGCTGGAGAGTCTGACGTCGCAAAAACGACACTAGCTGCTCTACAGTGAGTGAACTAAAGAACGCGAAAGAATAAACGGAAATAAAGTAGTGTCTGGGAAGTTTCCAGAAATAATTCGAATCATTCTTATAAGTGTGTCTCGCCACACGTCATTCAACTTTTCGGGATATTGCAATAGCCATTAGCTGGCTGGAGGCGATCTGAACAGCAAAACTTGGTCAAGAAGAGCGATACCGCACTTGAAGGGTATCACTCTTTTCTCTCTCTCTCTCCTTTTTTTTTGTTTTTTTTTTTTTGAAGCTAAATTTCCCAGAAAGTATAGCTGTCTCGCTGTGCCTGTCTTCGGTAGGTTCCAGATTCCTGAAGCGGCGTTTTTTTTTTCCCGCATTGCATAACACGGCATAGGGTCAAATGGCGTTGTTGGCTTCCGGAAAAGTCGGCTAGGCGCCATCCTCTCCGCGTCATTATGCTCCCCGGGAAAGACAAATTGCTTGCGTGCATTGTTTTGAATACGATCTGTTAACACTGATAACCTGGCGTTCTCCTTGTAAGCTATACGCTTTTCTTATTACTTTGTTCCATTGTCATCCACCATCGAGATGCCTTTTCTTTTTCCCTTCGCAGTTATACGTGTAATATGACGCTGATGTCTCAGCGACCGTCGTTCATACTGTATTGCCGGAAACTTTTATGGCGCGAGTCAACCCGCGCTTACGACATTTCGGCCCGCCTGCCTGAGGATGCTGTCTGGCTGAGGATGCTGTCTGGCTGAGCATATGTTGACTGGCGTATATACCGTACCGGCATATACGCCAGCCAGCAGCGTTCGCTCCTCGACTGAGGCTATGGTCCCCAAAATATTCTAGGGACCGTACTGAGGCGATTCGCTTCTGAGTATATGGTTGCGAATTCGATTTTAGACCGCATTGGCTGCATTCCTATGGCGCAGCACGCTGTACTTGCATGTACAAATATTTCGGCTAATAACGACAAAGAACTATTGAAATTTTGTGTACTACAATACACGTAAGGCGCCCTTTAGAGCCCTCTTTAAGAAGTTTTATTTCCGACAGAAAATTCAAGACCTGTCTTTTTCTTTTTTCAATTTTTCTTTCACAGCCTAAATTCGAAGTTTCGCGACCTTAAACATGACTACAGTGGCATCGTTATTTGTACGATGGCTCCTTAATGGCATTGTATGTAGTGCGATCAGAGTGGTCGATATCGTCCGTACGAAGACGTCGTACAACAAAACGACGCGGATTGTTTGGGAGCTCTTGGAGAATAAATAAAACAATGAAATTAGGTTAAAGTAGATAGTTTATATCGTTTCTAAAACCGCACAGGTAGGTATGGATGAATAAGAGCTTCGGACTATATTTGACCAACTAGGTTTATTCTTTAACTTACTTGCAGCCAAAGCACGGTACACGAGCGTCTTTCGCATTCGTCCCCTATGGGAAACAAAGAACAGCAAAAATAGTAGAGAGATGGTCCTCCACCATGCATCGATATATATATATATATATATATATATATATATATATATATATATATATATATATATATATATATATATATATATATATATTCGCTTCGCAATAATACATGTGATACTGCTGGTGTCCTAGCGACCGGCGTTCCCGTGAGGACATGCAGGGTCACAAGAGCCCTGATGTTAGGAATTTCGGCTTACAAATTTGAATCCGCAATATCTTTAACGTTCTCCAGTCCTTACGAGAATTATCCGGAAACGCAGAACCTTACCGAAACGGCATTCTCAATCGATCACTTTCAGGGCTGTATACTTTCACTTTTGTGCGACGTAACGACAAGCGCGCAGGTCGCGTCGTTAAAGCGATTGGGTGTGTGTCTGCCGCCTTATCCAATGAGCGCGCAGTGAAAGTGGTCCCAAAGTTTATCGACCGAGGATACGCATTTACGGTCTCGGGGCGGGTACCGTTGGGACATCCGCGCGGGTCTCTCCTCACTGCGCATGCGCAGTCCCTGCTGACGGTGCTGCTGGAGAACGTGGCCAACGGCCGCTCGTCGTGGTACGTGGGCTGGCGGCTGGTGCTGACGCTCGCCTGCCAGACGTCGCACGAGTTCCGCTCGCTGCGCCAGACCAAGTTCCTCTGGCCCCGGGGCCAGTGCGGGGCGTTGGACGTGCACACCCACTGCCGCGCCCTCGCCCAGAGGCTCTTGCGGCCCCAGTGGCAGGGGTTCGTGACCAAGGTATAACCGGCGCGCCCGAGTCGCGTCTGTCACGTGGCACAGCAGTCATCATTCTCGCTAGCCTATTTTAACCATGTAATGCCCGAACACAATTACGCATCAAAAAAATTTTGAACTTGTTCACCTTAATTCTGGTCGTGGAGAGTGAACTTGAACAAAAAATATCGAGGAAATGTTAGTTGAGTGTTAACTTAAATAACGTAGTAAATATTTAATTGGTAAGTGGAACAACCGCCAAAGTGCCAGAAATGGGATGACATACTAACGAAACCTCTTATCATTTTTATCACATGTCCAGAATTGAGACTAAGAAGATCGTTTTTCCGCGTCGTAAAAAGAAAATAAGGAAAAAGAAAGCACAGTTCATCCTGCCCAACCACTCGGAGACGACTCCGTAGTACCCCTGGGAAATGCGGCCATGTTCTTGAGAACTACACAGGTTTTTAATCAACTTTAGACAAGCGCACCTAACCAGATAAATCATTTAGATAACAGTGCCGTTCTATTACATTTATTTATAATTGGAAATTAGAATAATTTCGAACTGTAAGTACTTATGCACATTGTGAGTGACGCCAGAAAACTCGACACCGGTATCGTAACCCAAAGGAGTCTGAGCACGCTCCCTATATAGCAAGTCTCTGTAACCTTTTCTGTGCCAACCGGGACCCAATTATGTGAAATTACTATGAAGTGCGAGACATCACTCTGACGTATATGTACCGGCGTCGAGGTTTCGGAGCGATGATTTAAGAAAGGAAAGTTCGACCTTCACTTACAGCATTAGTAAGCGAGACATTACCGTCGCGAGAATGAAAGTATGTATAGTTCAGAAGGAAATAATTATGGTTCATATCACAGGAAAATGAAAGGACGCCGACCGAAAGTTGTTGTTGTTGATGATAAGTATTAGACGTTTCAGCTTCCGTACCGAAGCTTTGTTAAACTCTCAACTGCCCAAAATGTGAAGCCAATGTGTACGTCACATACGAAGGGCAAGCTAAAGAAGGAAACGTTGCCACCTGGTGTATATAGAATACCCTGCGTTTACATAACCGAATGTGGCCATTTCGAAAAGCGCTTGAAGCAGCATACGTGTATGATTTCAAAAAAGAACGTGTCTTCCGTTGCATTTGCGGAACGCTGGCAGCCTCCATTCATGAGGCTGGCTGGCACAAGACTTCCATTATACTGCCAAATCGACTGGATTACACGGCGGTCTCTCGAGTCTCTTGCTATATCTAGACTACGATATGCAGGACAAACGCCGAATCGCAACGGTGCCAATCTTCTGCCCGCATACGCAAGATGCTATAGGTCGGGGAAATGTACCTAAGCTCGTGCGAACAAAGTTGGTGTTTGGAAGCCGAAACGTCCGCTGCTTATTAACACTGCCTTTCTTTTTTTTTCTTTTTCCTTTCTTTCGTGAGATACCCCAACAGGCGAGAGTCGTCAAACCATCAATTTCAGCGCATTAATACTGTATAAACTGATCTAGTGTTGGTCTGTGGTATCCCATTAAGCCCGCTGGAAGACAAATATCTCTTTTTAGAGATCTCCAGTCGTGCTCGCGCATGTGCTGCGTCAACTGGACACATTGCTTTGTATATTTTATAAGTTATCGTTGTCTTGTCTAATGTTGAATTCCAATGGCGGAGTCGGAGCAGCCGACGGACTCCGTGAGCGAGCACTCGACTCTGGCGCAGAGCAACGCCTCCAGATCCGCGAGTGGAACACAACCTGCGCCGCCGGAGCAAAGCGGAAGCGGAAGTTCTATCACCGAGTTACCCAGGATACCTTGCGTGCTGTCATTTCATTCCGCTGTTTGCTCCCAGCACCGCTGCACCGGTCACTTGTCTCTTCAGCGCCGTTCACCTGTTGTTTATTTAAAAGCGCGGAATGCATATCTCGCCAAGCGTGCAGCAGCTTTTGCTTCCTCGCGAGTCGTGACCAGTGGCGCCTCCTAGCAGACAAACGTGGTAAAGGAAATACGTCACGCAGAGTTCCGGTCCACTCCGCCGATTTTGGCGGAGCATCTTTTTCTGCTCCACGGACTGACTCCCGCTCTGAATCCCCTCCGACTCTCTCATTGGAACACCTTACTCCCGCCCTCACTCTGCCATTGGAACAAACTTGCTCCAAAACGAGCACAAAAACTTGCTCCGACTCCGCCATTGGAATTCAACATAAACCTCTTGCGCACTCGACTGTGTTTTCTTGCTTCACCGGTATACCACTTTTTTCAGTTTGATAGACACCACTGGTCTTTCTTTTTTAATGTATATCGTTACACGACCTGGTCCAGCTGCCCCTTGTTCCTCATGATCCGATGGGTAATAAGGATCTCACACTCGAACGAGCGGTCCCACCAACGCTGATAACAGCAGTCATGAAGTTAACCGGCGCTATTGTCTGCTATGTGCATCTCTGTAGCCTTAACCATTTCCTGGGTGCCCCGCTTCTACGCAACCCTCGCTCCACCTCTTCCTCTGCTTGCCATCCCATGCCGCGATCGCTCTTCTAGTCATCGCATAGCGGGCTGTGTACTATAGCTCGGAAGCGCCCATTCTGGACCCTTTCAAATTCCGTCATGGCGTTTTCAGCCAATCGGAGAGGGCATACAGCCGCCCTTAGAAGCCCATGAGACCAGACAATAGGATGGCTAATTTGACTCGGCGGCAGCGAAACTTCACAATTTCCAGAATGGCATCCCTATAGTTCAGGGTTTGCTATACTTATAGTGCGGCGTTTGAGCGAGTGTGTGCCGCATCTCGGCGCACGCGGGCAGGTGCTGCTGTCGCCGGACGCCGTGTTCGAGGTGCTGGGCATCGTGAAGCGCATACGGAGCACCCTGGAGGAGCGGCTCCGCCAGGCCACGTGGATGGACCCGGAGACCCGGGTGCGCGCCTTCACCAAGCTGGAGGCCCTGCGAGAGCAGCTGCCCAAGTTCTTCGTGTTCGACGGACGCACGCCCGAGTACGAGCGATACGCTCGACTGCCGGACCTCACGCCCTCTTTCCTCGAGAACTGGCTCGCCTTCAGGTACGTCGTTATGGCCTCCGAGATTGCGCGCGCTGCCTGCGCGCGTAATCTCGGAGGCCACGGGTATGTGCTGTGCGCACGCACGCCTATCTGCACCGCGCGCGCTCATGATGTCGTTTGTTGCGCTCGCATGACGCTTTTATATAGGAAGAGTTGAAGAAAATGCTTGGGAGTAGTTGGGTGCGGTCATCGGATATCGTGTTATTGCGCGCAAAGCTGGAAGCAAACGTCAACATAGCCGGACGAGTTTTTTGAACGTTGTATATGCCCTGGACAATAGAGTTGAAGTGCGAGACACATATGTGTTGTTTTGTCCTTCAGAGGGCTGGGAACGACGTACGCAAGCGCAAACTTCCACACCACACCAAAACTGAGTTTTGGTGTGTGTTGGTCTCTTATTCAGCTTTGTGCGTAATATCTGGATATTTAGTAGAAACAACGGAGAGGCAACCGCTATTGTTTGTTCTCGACTTTCCGTGACAATGGAGGCTTTTGTTATACCGTGGCAGCCCTGTACGCGAAGTACATGCTCCCTTCGGCTTATTCCACTACTACCACAAAGCATTACTGTCAAGGTGACTGTCACAAGGTGTCTGTCACATTCGAACGTGGCGATGCATATGGAATATTTCGTGAAAACCAGAAAAGAGAAAATAATACTCTTGGACGGGTTCTTTTTTATTCACTTGGCGAAGAATTATACAATAAACATGCAGTTAAAGAACAGTTAATAACAGCACCAAGAGCGTATCAAATAACAGTAAACATGTTCGTGAGTGGCTGTTTAATCGTCTATACTTCTCTTTCGCCACACCTATAGCTGTTTAGACATCTGCATGAGCCGTATTCTTGGGCCCATGCAGGTTTTGAAGATACTTTCAATTGCGATTGATCCCGATGGAATGCATCCGAGGAGCTCCTAACCCTTTCCAGAAATGCAAGAAGTTGACGCCGGATTTTTTTTTCCCCGAACAATTCTACACAGAAAAGCGCAACTCAACAGCCCAAGAGCGCTACTGTCACGCCCTTGGTAGACGCCTATGAGCGCGACTTGCTCCTTGCGCCTCATCGTCGGCACAGCATGAAGCGACCGAGATCGCGGCTTGATAAGGACGCATGCTTGATGCTCGCCCACCGGTGAGGCTCAAGCAGTTGCACGTTATTCATGTGTATCTGCTATGGGCGTCACAGTTGTGCTCTTCAGGTTTTCAGTTTCGCTTTACTTGGTGAGGTTGTCCGGAATTCGTTATATGCTGTAGCAGCGTCAAGTTCTTGGATTTCTAGAAACTCACCGGATGACGCGCTTCGAGTCTTCCATTGGGATCAGTTGCATAGCTATATTTAATAGAAATGGTTAATTAGCTTAATTTACATACTTTGTTGTCTAATTATTACACCGAGTCATTTTCGAATGTTTGGATCCGCGGTAAACGCAGTCAAGAGAAAACTTTGCCTATTCTTTGCCTATTCCTGAAGAATTTTGAACGCATATCGTGAAAATCTCCGTATGTATATAGTAGCTCGCCCAAAGGAATTACATCGTGGGCAACAACCTTGCTGACAAGGCTGCCCAATCTGCCCACGAAGACACCCAGACGCGTCCAACAGGTTTGGTGAGGTCGGACGCTGCCAGGGAACTTCACCTACTAGCACGCAAAAAGTCACGATTTCTCTGGAGTTCCAAGCGCCTTCAACTGCCGATACCATAAAGTGGACCCCACGCCATCGCTACAACTGCCATCTAGCCTTTCCCGCGGCGAAACAACCTTGCTGTGCGGCTCGTGGTTGGGAGTGGCGTTTACAAGCGCCTACTCCTGTCTTATGAGAATGGCTGAGAAACCCCTGTGGGTGCGAGGAAATCGTCGAGCACCTATTGTGTACCTGCCCTCGCTACGACGTACAACGCCTCTCTCTGCGGACAACTTTAAACCGACTGGACTCAAGACCGTTCCCCGAGTCAAAGATACTCGGACCGTGGCCACATCCGTCACTGGCACGAAAAGCAATTTGTGCACTAGTACAATACTTGAAGTGCATCGGCTTAAGAGGCTGTTTATATTGTATCCCTGTGCATCCTTCCACGCGCACTCAGTGCTCACTCCCTCCCTCTTTTCCTCCTTCTATTCCCCTTTCCCCCACCTCCATTGTAGGGTAGCAAACCCAGGTGCTCGTCTGGTTTATCTTTCTCCCTTTACTGTCCTTGCTCTCTCTCTCTCTCTAAAGTCATTGCGTACCTCGCGCGAACAAATCGAAGAACCAGCCGTCAGAAACCAGTTCCGACAGCGTTACTTTCCTCCAGCGCTCTCACACGCGGTGAGTGACGCGATCGCGGCTGCATCCACGCAGGCACGCGCTGGGCCCCGGCGTGGACCCGCCGCACACTGCCAACGGCTCGCTGGCGTCGTCTTCGGGCGGTGACCGCAGCGAATCCGACGAGGAGGACCTGCTGCGCTTCGAGGTCGCCTACGAGGCGGCCGCCAACGAACTGCGGCTGAACGTGGACGTTCTGGCGCGCCCCGTGTACAGCCGCGGCGCGCCCGCCCCCATCAACTTCGGCGCGCTGGGCGCCATCGTGGGCCGCGAGCTGACGCGCGCGTTCGACCGGCAGGGGGCCCTGGTCGACGCCGTCGGCAAGCCCAACCTGTGGTGGTCGCCCGAGACGCAGAGGTTGGTGCATGCACGCGGTGCCACCGCGCTTGCTTTTGACGTCGTTCGCTACGCATCGCCGTTACATGGGCGGGTTAAGTTGAAACGCGAACGAGTAAATAGCACGCCTTATTTGCGTTTCCGTTCCGGGTTCGCCTGTGTTTGTGACGATAATCGCGTTCATGCTTCAAACCGTAACGCATGCACAGTGTACACGCAATCCTCAGAAACCGGCCTCGGAGTGATTGGCCATCGCATTCCTGACTATGGGATGAATTATTATTATTATTATTATTATTATTATTATTATTATTATTATTATTATTATTATTATTATTATTATTATTATTATTATTATTATTATTATTATTATTATTATCCCGTACGCGCTTTAATTTATGCCGATGGTATACACTTGAGTAACTCATCTAGTAACGCACGTACGAGTCAAGAAACGCGTTACGTAACGTGTTTTTGGACTCGCATGATAGTTGCGTGTATTCTAGAAACAATGAAATAGAGATTTTGTTTCGCCAGACTCAGTGGCGTAGGAGAGAGAGAGAGAGAGAGAGAGAGAGAGAGAGAGAGAGAGAGAGAGAGAGAGAGAGAGAGAGAGAGAGAGAGAGAGAGACTGCGTAAATTCGTATAGCCATGGGATAAAAGTAGTCGAGATGACTAGTCCTAGTTGCCAAATCGATGGAGGATGCACCTTCCCTATTTGCGTACGTTTTCGCATATTTATATGTTAGCTTACCTAATTACACTGTCGGAAGAATAACTGTAGGGCTGTTTAGTAATGCATATGTGCATGCAGTGTATAATGACTAGCAATGTGCACGGGCGATCAGTTTTTCTTCTCTCTACTATAGCAGTGGCATTCCATTTGTATGATGGATATTGTGACACCCTCCGCTTAGTGCAACTGATGTTTGACCAGTACCTCTTGGCCAAGCTTACCCCTTCTGAAAGGAAAAGAAAATCACAATCGTTAGATTGAGGTACACAACAACGAGCCTGTTTACCTGCACCGTGAACAAACCAGACTGAATTAAATTTTTTTCTATGATTTTGCGTGTCAAAATAACGATATGACGGTGGCACACCGTAGTGGGGGCTCTGGATTAATTTTGACCACCCGCACTTCTTTAACCTGCACCCAATGCACGGGTGCAGAGCGTTTTTTGCATCACATCTGACTACAACACAAAGGCAGGACGACACCACGCCAGCGCTGGCTCACGGCTGAAAGTTGCTAGTTTACCAGTATAAATAGAAAAAGAAACAGACAAATCTGAAAACAAAGCGAACGAAAATTGTTCACGTTTGCAGGAAGTACGAGATGCGCGAGCGCTGCTTCCTGGGTCAGCTGACGCGTCACGTGAACGACTCGGCCGCGGCGGGCAAACTTCTGCGGCGGATCGTGACCGTCAGCTCGGGCCTGCGGCTCGCCTTCTTCGCTCACAAGGCGCACGAGTTGGAGAGCGGCAGGCGCGAGACGCTGCGCGACGTCACCGCCCTGTCGGGCGACCAGCTCCTGTTCGCCAGCTTCTGCTACGCGCACTGCCACAGCGTGGGCAAGCTGGGCGAGGTGCTCGACCTGCGCTTCGGGCGTCGCACGCTCGGCGAGCTGCTCTGCAACGTCGCCGTCACCAACATGCTCGAGTTCTCCGAGGCCTTCGGATGCGCCGACGACGCCAAGATGGCCGCTGCGGTCAAGTGCCGCATCTGGTGACGACGCGGAGGGGGGAGCCGGTGTCGTCTTCGTGTCGTAGCCGCTGGGGCCGTCGCGGCGCGAAGCTCATTGCCCGCTCATCGCGTTCGTTTTAACCCCTCCTCCCATGTCCTTCTGAAGGCAATTCCTCCACCGCCTTTTACGTCCTTTAACACGGCCAGGGCTGATATTTTTCTTTTATATTTTTCTTAATTGTAACTCTCTTGTAAGTCTTGTAGCTCTCTATCATGCGGTTATTCTTTTTATAAAAGCGTGTCTTGTGACTGTGCATCTCGCGAACGTTCGCGTTACCCTGTTGACAAGCTTGTGCGTGACTTTCTACAGCATGCATCGGGATTCCTGCCGTGCGATACCTTGTATCTCTAGAATTTTGTGCGTCTGAATAACCTTCTTGTTCCACCCGAAATTGCCATTTGACTTCGTGATTCATTTTCTTTGTTAGTAAGCACAACGGTGTGGTAAAGCAACAGCTAGCCCTCTAAAGATCGCGCTTTGCTTTTCACCTCCGATAGTAAGCCGCACACTGCGACGCGCATGGCGCCGCTGTTGGCACGAAGCAGTTTAGTCGTCTGCTAACAATGTGCGCGCAGAAAATGGCGTTGTTCGCCGTGTGAAATCAATCCGTGGGCCGAGTTTCACGGAGTTTCGTTGATCACAATGTGTCGATGCCTGTTTTTAACGCAAGTGTGCGGCGACCTAGTGTTGTAACTTCACCGTGCAACGCGACCAGCCTTTCTGGGGGACTTGCCCGGCGAAAGGCGGCTTCGAACAGGTATGAATGGGCTGTGTTCGTCAGCTGATCGTTGCGACTCGGACGTAAAGCTCATTTGTCGTCGTTGCGGATAAACTCGCTTTCGTATCGCTCGCTGTTGCTTGGACTGGGACCTTATTGGTCTTATTTGTCTGTATGAAGTGCTTTGGTTAACTGTGATCCCGTGCATTCTTTCTACGCTTGCGAGAGAACTAAACTCGATCGAAGCCATCGTAATGAGTCTACGTTTCCATGGTGACTCATTTCGCTGAGCAGTGGTTACTTGGTTTCGCTTGGTGACACGCGAGTTGATCGTAATGAAAATATTCTTTAATTTTCACTATATACCCACTACGTGCAAGTCATGACTGCGTCTTTCGGCGTTCTTGATTTTTTTTAGTGTACTGTTCTCATTCGGTTTGTTTTTGTTTTTCTCTCGCTTTTGTTTACCGACTCACTCTGTTTCGTACCATAGTTTTTTGTTTTTAGAAAAATAGCTCGTCCACAGCTACGCTGCATGCGTGTTGGTCAGGACAGGTCGGATGAAAAATCTCTCCGAGATGCTAGGAGGTTGCGTGATATTTACTGTTCGATGCACAGCTGCGCTTTGCGGAGTGGTGTCGCCGAAGATCTGGCTGTTTGCCAGGCGGCCGTAGCCGTGATGTAATGCGCCCGCGCGCAATGAAACGCCGTGTCGACAATTTCGCAAACTTGTAGAGCAAGTGTGCTAGACGCATTGCGAACTCTTTAGCATTGTTCATTTGCCTCGCTGACATCGCGCACGAACCGTGTTGTTGCGCAGTGCTTCCGCGTGCGCTTCGTTTCGTAGATGCGCTTCTTCAGAGCATTTCTCTTTCGTTTGGGGCGGGGTCGCGCAAATGTTCGTACAAAGACTTGTTTTGTATTGACATCTCGCCTCGGCGTCACGTTTCTGCGCTTCACGTATACTATAAGTTCGTGCAAAAATCGCGACAATCGGACAACCTTGTTTTTTGAAGTGGCTGCCGCTACCGACCCTTTCTTCTTTCTTTTTTTTTTCTCATTATGTAGGCTTGATTTCTTGTTCCTTTCTTTTTTTTGTGGCAGCTATCTTTAGCGTGGTGACTAATTGTTGCTTCTAGTCGCACCTATCTATGGCGTTTACCTTTATGAGCGGGCTTGCGAGCGAAACTGGTCCAGTGGTGGAGGCGATAAGGCGAGCGTGGCGTCGTAGCTGTAGATAACAATTCGGAACTGAGATTATTCTGCAGTTGTTACCCGAAAGCTAGGCGTTGTGCCAAACTGTGCGCTCGCGTGCTCGTGGTATAGGCTGCGCTTATGCTGACGACGGTCGTTCACCTGTAATACAAACGCAATGCTAGCATGCGACGGAGTTTGACCATTTGTTTGGTGTGAGCGGCTGTTATTGTGCCGACGTACTCCTTCGGATGTACGATCCCCTATATACAATCGTCTGAAAGTGCAGTGAAACCAAGGGAATATGCCGGATCACGCCTGTTCTCGTACAGTGTCTCACAGTCGCTCGGATGTACATGGTGGCGACGAACTATGGTGACGATGGGCATTGTTTTTCCAACACAGATCACGTTTCTTAGGAATCCGAGCTGTTTGTACTCGTCAAACAAAGCCGCTAGTGAAGGGTATCTGTACGGAACAACACAGCGGCTATAGAGCTTGTTTTCCTAGATGTGTATGCCTGGCTGCGCTCCTGCCTTAGACGTGGGATTCACTGTACAGTACAGGGAGCCACGTGCATTACCTGTTCGCACACTCGTCCATTTGGGCGTCGCTCACGTCTTGCTCAAAGGCATTGTCTTTCCGCATCGTGCTTGGAATACTGGCGGAAGAAGTTTAACGCGCCTACCCATCTCCCGCTGTGGATCGTTTGTACAAGATGGGCATATAAGATTGCTCTCTGCGAAAGGGGAGCTGGCTGACTAAGATTGATTTGGTAGTCGTTGGCTTCGGACGATGAGTGTCGGAAACTTTCTCGAGTCTGGAGAACCAGATATGGGTTACTCAATAGGAGGGGGTGGGGTCGACACGCGTGCTCTGAATGCGCAATAAGCGAGCAGAACGGGACCGCTAAAGATTTGAAGAGCACGACGCGTTCAGGCCGAGTATTTTAGTTTCACCACCAAGGAATTGAGGATTACGAGAGTTGGTGAGCCTTCATATTTATGCTTCATGTTGAAACAGAAGTTGGGCGAGTTGGCATGGGTTCATATTACAGTGAAGCTGTTAGCCTCTAGTAGGTCGGGATTTCTCGCGTCGCATCCTCACGAAAAAAAAAAAAAAAAAAGAACGCCCTTCAGCGATTGAAGGGAAGAGTACATACATTCCTTGGCATCACGCATATAACATACAGCAACGCATTCGTTTCAATAAAGAACTAGCACCAAAACAAGCATACAAATCACATCATTGATGATAAGGCGCTCCTGTTAACAATGCGAAGCATGTAGCGTTTCCCGCATACGTTTCCCGGTTACTGTTGCGCAAGGTGTGTCTGCCACGGCAACTTGCGACGTGGAGAGTGACGTCACTAGCCTTTCATATATGAACGAACCAGCTTAGCAACTGATTTCATTGTTGTTGCAGCACTACTATGGGTAGGCAACGCATAGTTAGGACTACCGAGGAGTAGCATGAATACGAGGAGCGGCAAAGGGAAAAAGAAACGGCATTACGACCAGCAGCGGCGTGCTGTCAAAATTGCCATTACTCCCGTTACTACCATTACATATACTGCATACCCCCCCTCAGCAGTTGTGGTGGGGGTTTTCAACAGGTTCGCTGGACATTCACTTTCTCAGGGCCGGGATGGCGAGTAAATTTTTTTTTAATTATGGGGTTTTACGTGCCAAAACCACTTTCTGATTATGAGGCACGCCGACCACCTGGGGTTCTTTAACGTGCACCTAAATCTAAGTACACGGGTGTTTTCGCATTTCGCCCCCATCGAAATGCGGCCGCCGTGGCCGGGATTCGATCCCGCGACCTCGTGCTCAGCAGCCCAACACCTTAGCCACTGATCAACCACGGCGGGTAGTAATTTTTTTTTTTACATGTATTCTCTGATCTGATCTCTGAGCTGAAAGGTAATTAAGTAGCATTGCAATGATTTCGGTTGCCAAGCTACCTTTTCATGACACTTAGGTTTTGTTCACTCACAAAAGCCAGCCAATTAACAGAATCAGATGGTGGTTTCGGCACGTAAAACCTAGAACTTAATTAACAGACACGATTCATATCAAAAACGCGTAGAGAGCCATGTTGGCCGTCCTGGACCATCAATCTTTTTAACGACGAATTTGAAATCTTTAACGCCCTATCTGCTTTTACCGACTCATCTTAATCACTTGTGATCCGCGCATGTCGAAATGCATTTGTTGCTTTCTGTGTGTATTTTCCCATATTATTCCTTTATGACTCCCGTTGCTTATTCGCGCGACTATTGAAGGGAAAGTGCGCGAGTCAGCGTTTTCATCCGCGCGTCTTCGTTTCGTGCTGTGGTCGCTTGTGCACACCAGGGAGCTTGTTCGGTGATAAATTTCCACACGCACACACACACACACAAAAGAAAAGAACTCTCGGGTCCGCTGTATAATCCCATAAGCCTGTTTCGCGTTGTGCGCATATAGTTTGCGGTTGTCGAGCTCGCCTCCCGGCCGGTCAGTCATGTCCGCAGCTACGGCTACTTGGAAAGGCGAGAGGTCATTGCCTCCGTGAGGAGACCAGCGGGGACGAGGGGGGGGGGGGTAGAAGGGAACGCAAAAGCATGCATGCCAACCCAACACCCTCTAGAGAACATCTCCTGCCGTCTAGGAGGTGCTGGCCAACCGCGCTCACGCACTGCCCCGGTGCTACTCTCGGTGTTACTCCTTGTACTCGTTGCTATACTCGTAGGGGTGTCGAAACCGACGCATTCGGGGAAGGCAACGGAGCGAAGACGACGGCGGTGCTGGCTATGTCCCCTCCGTTTTGTCAACGGTTATACTGTCAGACCCGAAGCGCACAGGACGCTCGTTCACTGGTTCGACTTGAGAGCTAAACAAAACGTGAGTTTCTCATATTCGTTCGGCCTGTAAGGCTGTTGATTTGTTTCATCGTGCGGGAAGAAAAAGAAGAAACCCACGAAGACTGGTCACCTGTCCGTGGATATGGCCCGAACTGTCCCACGGGACTTGGGACTGCGGTATACCTACACAGTTTACGTCAACCTTCGGGTACACGCCTCCGACGCGTGTATATAGTTCCCGGGAACGACGGAGCGGTCGGTGTTCTTCCTCTGCAAAGTTTATTATTCAATACGACGCGTAACAAATAAATAAATAAATAAAATAAAAGAAGCATGCGTTCGTCGCAGTTTGAGAAAGTGCCGTTGTATAATTCATTACACAGTTTGCCGCTATAGCGCTTGTATATAGCGACTGATTCAATTTGTAACGCAAAACGGTTCGTACAACTGCGAGTGACAGTGTTAAGCGCGACTGAACGATTCACGCGCGTTCTCGCTTCATCGTCGGTTTGCACTTCTGCGCATACTATATATCGTTTCATTAAGGTTACGCAAGCGATTTTTGCTTTCTTTTTCGATTTCGGTAACAGAATCGTATGTATATAAGTGTTTCGTAAAAAGGGTCGGGGTACAGTGTTCGGGGTTGAAGGTGCGCCGCCTCACGTAACCTCCTTTTATGCGTGCCGCGCGTTACAAAACACGCGCGGGCGAGACACACCATCATTTTGTCGAGCAGTCACGAAGTCCGGTGGGAGCGGTGCGTATAGATGTCAACGTCAACTGACGCCCGTGATGTAACCAAGTGCCGCCCGTTGTAACCCCGACGCAGTTGCTATACCTCTCCGCGGTGCGAAGATGCCGACGACGCTATTTTTCTTTTTTTCTTTTCGAGCGCCTCTGTCACAGTAAGGTGTTCTCCGTAATTCATTTTGTCATTCCAATGTCTTATCTTCTGTTCTATGCATAAAGTACTCACGCCTCAATTGCCTTCAGAGTTGATAGTGCTTAAAGGAGTATACACTGACATGACATTTCCGACTTGTCGCTTTCTTTTCTTTCTTTCTTTGCGTTAGCTGGCGGTACAACCCCTCTTAACCATTAAAAACATAATAAAAATACTGTCAGTCGTCAGAGCGCTGTAAATAATTATCTATGTTTATTAAACAGTTTCGGTTTCGGTACCCGCGATGTGGACGTGTCGTGACGTCATGATGCACCGACTCGGACAGTTCCTGCGGTACGTCACTGCGCGTGGCATGCCACACGCGTGCGCAGGCAGAAGAAACAGGCGCGCAGCACTCGTGACGTCACGATATCACGTCGACGACGTATAGGTCCGTATAGATGACTTATAGATCAACAGTGGTCGACACCTTCAGATATCAAACTAAAACATCGTATGCAAGTTTTTCACAACCTTCACAAGTTGCCGAGTGTCGTCCTCTTACGTGCGAGAGGCGTGTGGTTGGAGTTTCTATACGTATACCGCATCGACAGCATGTGTATCAGCACGCTCCTTTAAAACTGCGAGTAAAAGAAGCTGCCGGCAGGTGCGCGCTTGTGACCTTTGTGAGAATGTGAAGGAAAAACACCGTCACGTACATGCACACAGACACAGCGGACGTATTTTCCCTTTCTTTCCATTTCCGTTTTTTTTCCTATTTTTTTTAATTGTGCCTTCCAGCTGCAATTGTCAACGACAGAGAATACGGTAACCTTTGTGTGCGGGCGGTTGTTCGCTTCGTGCCGGTGATTCATTACATGGGCGCGTGACTTGTAAGAATAACAATGCCGCGCGCGAGCGTATATCGCGTCCACGCGAACATAACTATATAGACGAAAATATCGCTAGACCGGGGAAAACGAGGGAGCCTGATGACCGAAGGAGACAAACGATTGCCTCGTGCACTCCGTCTGTCCGTCATTTAAGCAGCAGTCTATACGACACATGCGCCATGAAGTTTGATGCGATAACTGCACTAAAGCTTACTATATATGGCGTTTGCAGCCATCCCTTCGCTACCCTTGGGAACGATGAGGAGTATACGTCGATCTCGCTCGGCTTGGCCGAAAGCGGACTTAAAGCTTCCTTCGTTGTTCTTTTAGACTCGCTATGTTTTGTCGCACCTGCGCAGTATTTCTTTTACGATCGAGTACTTAACGTCGCGAGCTTTGTGGTCTATAATCTCCAGAGTGTATACTATATGTAGGTGAGTGTCTTTAACTTCAGAACAGCAACGGACGTCGTATACGTGCAAGGATTAGACAGGGGGGTCACAGGAAGCTCAGTACTTGAATTGATCAACAGTGGTCGAGCGACGGAAGCCTCCGGCCAACGTTTGGACAAGGGGATCTGTCGAAACGTTAGATTCCGTGCGTATGTATGGATTACGGTTTTCCACTGTACTGGCTGAAAGAGTGCCTGTAGCTCCATTTATTATACATTATAGTTAATTTTTGTTGTTTGTTCACGTAGCGCCGGCGTTCATTTGCAATGATAAATTACGACTGTGCGGTGACCTGCGCGTCTCCAAGTCTGTATAACAGTATTAGCGGTAACGCTTTCACAGTGGTCGAATTGTTTTCGGTACGACGAACGGTTTATCCAGGAGTGCCCGGGCGCCGAAAGCTATTGAATAGTAATGTACTGAGAGATTGAGTAATGTTAATTGTAGTCGCATGACTCATTATCGACTATAGAATTAGCCCCGGGGAAGAAAGGTTAATGTAAGAATTAAGCCAAACGGGCGCGAAATACGTATCGCTCAACCTATGACCACGAAACTTCTTGGACTATGACGTCAGAAGTATAGTTTACCAGACCGCGGCAGCAAAGCTATAGCTTCTCGCAGTTTCTCGATAAAGCCAACAGCTCCCTCTGTTACGTACTGTATATACGCACTCCATATGACCCGTAGTGGGCGTCGTAAATACGCTCCTAACGTCACAATGGTGCGCCCGCACCCTAGCACACTTATACGCAACGTTAGTTCCATCGTAACGTGCTCATTAAACCATCGTTATAGCGAAATCGCTTTATCCGAAGTACTTTATGGGTCAAAACCGCAGTGCATGCGTCTTAGACCGCAGGCTATCTGAAGTGCATGCGGTAGCGCCAGTCTTCGCCTATAGTATACGAAGTGCGAAGCGGGAAATCCGCACGGGCACGCACGGTACAACATCGTCTATCCACTGACCTTCTGCGTTTCTTCGTATCAACCTGGAGACGCAACTGATGATGCGTTGAAGTTCACTCCACCGCATGGCGGCTGCTCCTTGAACCTAACTACCCGCCGTGGTTGCTCAGTGGCTATGGTGTTGGGCTGCTGAGCACGAGGTCGCGGGATCGAATCCCGGCCGCGGCGGCCGCATTTCGATGGGGGCGAAATGCGAAAACACCCGCGTGCTTAGATTTAGGTGCACGTTAGAGAACCCCAGGTGGTCGAAATTTCCGGAGTCCTCCACTACGGCGTGCCTCATAATCAGAAAGTGGTTTTGGCACGTAAAACTCCAAATATTATATATTATTGAACCTAACTGTCTCGCGCGATGTTATAAGCGACAGACGAGGCAGCTGCTCGCGGGCGTCACCAGGATTTCTTCGTTGCCAAGGGAGCGGTCGGTATTGTGCGCGGACGGTATTGTACGTTTTACAAGCTCTCACGCTATTAAGAGTGCACGTCTCGCCCTATATACTTTGGGTCCTTTTAGAGCCTCTTCGCTTTAGCGAAAAACTGCTCATAACGAAGTCGGGTTCCCGTCCCGACTGCTCCGTTAAAACGAGAGTTTACGTTCACGTGCCTACCGGAGCCGCACTACACACACACACACACACACACATGCAATATATATATATATATATATATATATATATATATATATATATATATATATATATATATATATATAGCACATTGCAGTTGGGTGGAACGTGGTGCAAATAAGAAAAACTGCTGCTGAACACCACATCGCCAAGCTGTGCAGGGACCACAGTGTCCACGCATGACTTATTCGCATTCGAAGGCAGCTCAGTCGCATAATCGCTTTTCAAGTCCGTTTCATAATGCCCTCTGTTATCGCACGAACGTGGAAAAAAAAAAGTTTTGTGCTGAAAGATGCTGAAAGCAGTACCTCCATAATGCGTCGACAAAGTAACCGTCTCCTCGCATTTGTTGTCGTATAAAAACCGGTTTTCGTTGCCTAAACGCAAAGACGATGACGTAACATCGCCTGCGTGCCATATAGGCTGTTGTATTTGTCGACGCTGCGTTCTGGATTTTCGTTGCACGTCGCCGTATTCGAAAAGCACTTCACGGGAGCTCCTGTCTCTTTTTGTACCCTCGTCTGTGATGACGCAACTGTCTAGATCGTATGTTATGTCAATTTTTTTCCCCGGGCATCTGAATTCACATCCCGAATGAATATTTAGCGTACTCGTTGCCGCTTTAATTATTACAGGGATTCGAGGCTAATTGTACGGTTGCCCGCAGACTCGACCGTAACCACGAAGACACTCATCTAGCGGCCTAATTTTAACAAACGCAGGCTGTAAGGCGCAAACATCTAGTGCCTTAACTGGAATAAAGGATTAAACCAAGTTCAAGGCATCCTCTAACCAGAAATCTCCTGCACCATCCGCATGGCATAAGCAAGAAAGGCGCTTGAGGCATGTTCGGGTTAAGTATTACGGAGGCCGGCGTATAAGGGAAACTCACGAGGATATGTGCTCAGGATTGTAGATCCGAGATCTGCGCACGCAGGCGGAGGCGCCAAAAATCCTCGTCTATCGGCGCGCCCGTGTGAACCTCTCTCCCTCCCTCCTTCCCTCCCTCGCCGAGGAATAAAGCGCGGAAACGACGGGGCTCTACTAAGCACGCAGCACGTGTACAGGCGCTGTCCATTCATCATGGCGACGAAGCTTTCGGCAAAACGCGGACGATAAATTACATACGGCAGCGTGACGCCAGGCTTTGCGTGCGTGCGTGTGTGCGTGCATGTGCACGGGCCACGGCGGCGGCGGCGCGCGTAATCCGCGCGGCCGTGCTGCAGCCCGCGCCGCTTGCGGGTCGTTTGCGGCCCGGTCGGGACTTGTGTATTTCGCGGGGATCATCCGCACCGGAATGCGCGTCTGCCGCCGTCTTTTGGTGTCGTTTTTTTTTTTTTTGCTTTTTCTTTTTTCGGGCGAGCTGCACCCGTGGACGCGGTTGCGCGTGGGCGCCGGAGACACGGCGGGGAGAGGATAAATAGACCGCGGCCGGTTTGCCGGGATTAGTGGACCGCGTCGAGCGCCGGTTGTGTTTGTGCGGGTCAATTCTGTGGCCCGCATGTTCTTATCTTTGGCATCGTTCCTCCTATTATTTCTTTTGGCTGTTGTTATTTTATTTTTGCTTGAAAGCAGCTTTCGTGGTTCGTATATACGTTTACGATTCTAATTAAATGTTGATTATCCGCCTCTTTACGCGTGCAACGACAGCGAGAGCATTGCGGTCCGCGGTCACGTCGTTGTTTGCTGGTGGTTGAGGGGAAAGCCTGGTGGGATCGAGCGTGTGCGTAGAAATATATTTCCTAACATTCTGCTCGTGAAAAGAAAATTAGTAACGATCTTTCTTTGCATACGCTCGATCCGGCCACCGACTTTCTACTCAACCAATTTCATCATCTCATCTCGTCATCAGCCTGTTTTATGTCCACTGCAGGACGTTCGTCGCACCACCTAGTCTTCTGCCGTCCTCTACTGCGCTTCTCTTCTCTTGGTACCCGTTCTATCACACTAATGGTCCAACGGTTACCTAATCTGCGCATTACATGACCTGACCAGCGCCATTTTTTTTTTCGCCTAATGTCTATTAGAATATCATCTATACCCTATATCGTCTATATCTTATGCCCTATGTTAGAACATCGTATATACTATAACCTATACCCTCAACGAACTAACTCACCAGTAAAGAACACCGTGACTGCGACCTACAATGCCCAACTTTCTCTCTCTCTCCCCTGCACACACACAGACGCGCACGCGCGCACGCCTCAAGAGCACGCGCTACTAAGCTTTCAGCATTGTTTGTCCCCGTGACATTTCTGGGAAGGGGACGGCCACTTCCGGACTCGCTGACAGATGTCCGCTCTAAAGGAAGCGACCGAAGTACAAACGCAATAGATTTGTGCCGTCGCGCTCCCATTCTCCCACTTCCTTTCGCGAAGAGATTGAGTCTTAATTGCTTCAGTTCTGCCGACTGCCGCATCAGCAGTGTTCTGTCGTCGATGCGGCAGTTCTTAATTAGAACGTCTGAAAGTTGGGCAAGTTAGTATAGGGATTCACGGCATACAGAGATCCAGACTTGGGAGCCACGGTCACAAGCGGAACGAGCAAGACAACACAGATGCCGGCTAGATAAGTTTCGCGGATCGGGCTTGTGTCTTCCTGTCTCTGCACGCTACTCCGTCGTCTTTCGGTTAATGATCGGCGTTTGTGTTTTCCTTATCGCTTAACCTGTGTCTGTGTTTGCCAGCCTACCCCTCCGCGCCGTCAGCCCTTGAGTCGTCTCCCTGTCAAGCTCCATTTGTTCCAGTTCTTCTAGAACATCTTGTCTTATTATATGTGTAAAACAAGTTTACTCTTTGCAGAACATAGTGCTTCGCCTCGTCTCGTGTTCCGTCTCGTGTTTGCGAAACCGCGCGATCGGATCGGATTGTTGAGGAAGCTTCTTCTGTGTAGCGCTAGCGCACGTGTATAACCGTTGATAAGAACACTATCGATTATACCCGAGCGACGTTTGTCGTAAGAAGGGGGTAACCGATCTACACGGAGCACTGGGTACATTGTTTGTCCGAAAGCTTTGTTTATTTCGATCTTTGTTTTATTCGGCGCCCACGCATTTCAGCGCACCATTCTAGTCTTGTCTCCTACCGATTTATTTATTTATTTATTTATTTATTTATTTATTTATTTATTTATTTATTTTCCACTGTACTCCACGTTCTGAAAGCTCATATCCAGCGGTGACGATGCTGCGCTCCGCACGTTGACACATCATATCGTATATATCCTATGTTCGCACGGTTGCCTTGAGGAGAGCACTTCGCCGTTTTACTTGAGTTGGGTGTTTTGTTTCTGCCATGAATTTTTCGGACTTCGAGCTAGTTGGTATAGAAAGTAAGTTACGAAGGAGAAAAGAAGCAAATACGAAAAAGAAAAAAACGAGAAAGGAAATAAAAGGAAATATGGGGTCTCGAGCCGGCAAATAGGCTTAACCGTTAACTATAACTATTATTTATCGTTAACATAACTATTGAGTCTGTAACTATCACGTCACTAAATCGGTGATGGCATGCTTAGACAAAGTAATACTAAGGCAAGCTGTACTAGTAAATTACGCACATCCGGTATAGCAAAACAGCCACTCTTATACCGTGTAAGGGGAGGGGAGCTTTGACAAAGCCTGAATAAAAAACGTTAATTAGTGATGTTTGTTAGTTAGTCGAACATGCATCTTTTAAGACTTATTTCCTCACACATAGTCGAAGAGAAGGCCGACACAGAAGGCATGGGTGACAAGACGCCGTGCCGCTTAAATCAGGTGCAGTGATATTGCTCTGCTTTTTTTTTATAATAATGTCAGCTTTGTTTGCAGAATGATTGAAATTAATGCTATCTCACAACGTAAAGGGACAGCGTCAGCTGCCATGCAGCACATTATTAACCGCTAATGTTTCCAGGCTGCCTTGCACATGCGTAAAGAGAATTTACAACCGTGCATTGTCAGCGCTTAGGAAACGCGGTTTAATGGCCCGTATTCTCTATGTCGCCTTTTTAAATTTAGAACGCATCTAGCAGTCCTCCTGACAGAGCATACAATTGTGTCGACGTAGTCAAATTCACATTTATGCAGTTACACACAGCTCCGATTCCGGCATTACTTCGGAAGAAGTGGGAATAAAATTTAAGAAAAAGCAAGTACAGTGTAAATCCATGGCCTACATACAAACAAAACGTGCAAAAATTTTAGAAATTTGCTTTAAATATACCATTGCTCAACTCAGAATTATGACAATGGCCAAGAAACCAACGGCTTAAAAATGTTCGAAATGCTTGCCTTCCGCCGCAAAACACCACATGAACCGCTCTCGCGTCGAGTCAACAACTCTGCGCAGCATTTCCATGCCAATGCTTCTACAGGCAGTAACCATTCTCATCTTCATGTCATTGACATCGGTGGGCTCAATTGCGTAAACGCGATCTTTCACGTAGCCCCACAAAAGGAAGTCCAGTGGAGAGAGATCAGGCGACGTCGGCTGCCAAAACATCTCTCCTTCGCATCCAATTCACTGCCGTGGAAAGTTACAGTTTAACCAGTTCATTGCAGCGGAGGAGAAATGTGGTGGGGCCCCGTCATGCTGGAACCAAACTTGCCGCAGTTCGTTGAGAGGGAGACTCGAGGCAAATGTATCGACGACAGCAGCAAGAATTTCGTGCGCAGAATTATTTCCAGCGAGGTTCCCTTCGAAGAAGTGAGGGCCAATGATTCTGTCCCCTAGTATCCTACACCATACATTTAGACCCCAGCGCATTCGGTGGTTGGGTTGCCGCAGCGAGTGAGGATTTCCTTGCAACCAGTAGTGAGCATTGTGACTGCTCACTCTACCGTTCCTGCAAAATCGAGCCTCATCAGTTCAAATCACTCTTTGTACGAATTCCTTGGTCAATTTTTATTAGGGCCCAATCACAAAAGTCTGCCCGTTTTTCAAAGTCTGCCTCACTTAGGTCCTGATGAAGACTTACATGATATGCGTAAAATTCGTGCTGTTTTAGAACGTCGTGCACTGTTCCCACGCTATTCCCGCATTGTTTAGAAATCTCTCTGTTGCTTACATTTGGCATTGCATGCATGCAGGCAGAGGCAATCCTCATCAGTGATGCTCTTCTTGGGGGCTGTGTTTTTTGGTGAACTGAGCCTGTTGTGCAAAAACGTCTGAAAACGCTAACAAATGTTCCTTTGGTTGGAACTCGCCGATCCGGATGGCGAGACGCGTAAAGACTCACTTCTAATGAGGCATTGTCGTTCATCTACGCCATTGATAGCACTACATCATTTTTTTTTCTGCCGTAGAATAGTACCTCGACCCAGACGAAGCAGCCATTTTTCAACGCAGAAAGCCCCCAACGCAGGGCTTGCTTCTTCCAACGGCCCAGCTTACTAGAGTCAATCAGTGGCAAAGACAAAGGCACATAATGAAAGCTCAGGGGCTCACTCGATGCGCTTGCAAGGTGATGCCTGATCTGTTCGGCACTTTCGCAAAACCGCGAAGAATAAAAAAAATCGTCAGGCATACACCAATGAAGCGCATTACTCACGTCAGTTCGCAGTCGTCCTTCTATTTCACAGCAGTTTTTCAGGCGTAGGCAATGCAGGGCCATCAAATCACACACTTCGGACAGGTGCAGCGTCCCTGGAACACCACAGGCAACTACAGCGCTGCCCGGCAGCTGTCACCTTTGCTTCATGCTTAGCGCTTGCATGACTTTGAGCCTCCGAAATGAAAAAAAAAAAAGAAACCCCAAAGCCAGTATTGTAATCCTGGACTTGATTGCTTCGACAGTACGTGTATACGGTGGCACCGCGCTTTGTCGCCAACTCTGCAAGTCATTGCTTCAAAAAAAAAAAGAAAAGCTCGGCTAAGCCGCCAGGCGCAGTCATTCTTCGGTCTCACTGGCCAAGAACGGAAACGCTGGCCGAGAACGAAAAGTAATCACCGTCGCCTATCACCCCACATTCTTGTCAGACGGGGCGCCATACGCAACAGCCGCGTCACACTAAGGAGGGGCCTCGATGCGTAGTTAGATGGCTTGGGCTGAAATTTCAGACGTGCATACCTCGGGACGCAGGCGCGTTACTAAAATTGTACAAAATGGAATAGTCACCAAATGGCATCGCCTCTGAGTTTTCAATATAAACATGCATTCTAATTGCAGTAAATAAAACGTTAGTTGTCGAATTTAATGAAATACTGACATTACGACAACAATTATCCTCACAGATTGCGGCCGCCTGGCCGCGTAAGCTAGGTAGACAAATGGCTTATGTGTACTCTTCGCATATGTTTAAAAACCCGGAAAGTCTAACTTTGAACACCCTGTATAGAGCATGTACTTGATTTTTATTTTTGTACTGTTGTAGTTTAAAGCAGTATATCTGGTCAGCTTTTTGCATGTTGTATATTATACATAATGGCTGTTTTCTTAAATATCTTCTATTTCCACGGTAACACTCATATATTTTTTTTCTGTTAGATAATTAGTTGTAGTTTGTTAGAGTTGTCGTACTCAAGACTATAGTATGCCTTCACTTAGTTTAGGAGTACTCAAGTGTGAAATATAGGGTCTCTTTTAACCTTGTTATAATGAGCTCTTGTATCTTATACATACACTACCAATAAGCACTTCTAGTGCAAGTAATATCTGCCTGTCTGAGTAATCCATCTCGATGTAATAGAAGTTATGGTATCTGCCACACGCGATCTTTTATTTAAGTACTTTGAAATCCGTCACGTCGCAGTAACGGTATATACCGGCGCTGGGGTCTCCCGCGCGAAGTTCGCAGAATTTAATTTTCGCCTTCATTTTCCCGTCGGTATAAACCATTCTCCACCGCGAAATTAAGGAAAATGGGAGTTCTGAAAGCATGCTTAATCTGCCTATACTGATTAACTGTCAGGCGTCCTTATTAAACACATGTAAAGTGAACCTCTTCTACTGTAAACTTCTACTTTCCGCCGTATACCGGAGCATACGGCTAGGATTTCGTTTATCACGTACAGCCCGAGGCGTTGCCCCGTATGTAATCGGAGACGTTTATACGCATTTATCGGTTCTTATATTTAGCGCCGAGGCGTATATACCTGATAGACAGAGGGTCGCTGCCGCATGTTTGTTGTTGCCTCGCCCACGCGGATGTTATACGCTCTCCCTAGACTGCTGTACGGAAACAAAAGAGGGAGGGAAAATGTCTGCGAACCTCACGACCGAATTCATCCAGGCTGCTGCGTACACTGTGTTCATTTCCGCATATACACTGTTTGCGTAGTGAGTGTGCGCTCGATATGGGGATCAGGTTGTGCTTGCTGTAGGATGCGGTATTATTTTTCCGTATTGACTGTTTGCACAGCCAATGGGCGCTGGCGGGGATTACAAGGACCCTGTATATTAATGCCTAGCGCCAAGAGAGAGAGAGAGAGAGAGAGAGAGAGAGAGAGAGAGAGAGAGAGAGAGAGAAGAACGATAGAGGAGCAAACACAATGCTGGCACGTATACGATTACTTTTGTTTTTCCCCCCACTATCCTGCCGGCGATTTGTCACCCAACGAAAAGGTCTTTAAGTGGGAGATTCCGCCCAGTCATCTTGGGCTTAGTATGTGTATAATGCTGTTGTACTCGCACTTGGAGCATCAGTACGAAGCTTGGAACATTTGCTGAGCCGTGTGCAATGCCTCTGCGAAGCAATAAGATAATACCTTGTTAGTGTTTCAATATTTGATCACCCGCCGTGGTTGCTCAGTGGCTATGGTGTTGGGCTGCTGAGCACGAGGTCGCGGGATCGAATCCCGGCCACGGCGGCCCCATTTCGATGGAGGCGAAATGCGAAAACACCCGTGTACTTAGATTTAGGTGCACGTTAAAGATCCCCAGGTGGTCGAAATTTCCGGAGTCCTCCACTACGGCGTGCCTCATAATCAGAAAGTGGTTTTGGCACGTTAAACCCCATAATTTAATATTTGATCAGTCTATGCCACATCCCCGCCACCCGCGTTTTATTTTTCCTCCGTAAAATTATGAAATTGATATTTCCATAAAGAACAAATTCCGAAAGTTGAGTTCGAAATCTGTGAGGTGTATAATCCTTTACCACACTCCGTCCTTGTTTACCCGTAATAATTTCGTTCTTTTTTTGTTTTTTGAAAGGCTGACTACTGTATTGAGCATTGCTCTATTTGTTTTATGGTACGTTTACCTTGTACTTTCATTCGTTGTTTTTTTTTTTCTGTTCCTGTGATGGACACCAGTTTCTCGTGCTATCCGCTAAAGGGGGCTTGTGCAATTTTCGGAGGAAATCGCCGGCGTCGTCGTCGTCGTCGTCGTCGTCGTCGTCGTCGTCGTCGTCATCATCATCATCATCATCATCATCATCATCATCATCCCTTGCGAAGCAGCGCAAGAGCCCGTATACGTACATGCACATCCACGGTTATTATACTCTCGGAGTCGTCTGTTCTAGCACCCGCTACACGTACGAGTAGAACTTCCTTCGTAATACAAAACACGTTCCATTTTCCCTTTGCCAGAGACGGTATGTTGGAACCTTGCAAAAACTTTTCGCTTCCGACTTGCCTTCGTTTTCTTGTGACTTCTGTGCTGCGCGCAGTTTCGCAAACTGTTCGCTCGGAGGACGCGCGTTTGTCGGATCCGAAATGTTTACCAAATGCCGCCATTGTTATTTCTATACGCGGCAGCTCCGAGAGCAAAAGTGAACGAACTGTCGAGTGCGCGCGTCTCGGAGGCACGCGTCTCGCATTTTCGATCGTCTGTTTACTGGCCTCGCATTCCTTTTCTTTCTTTTTTTCCCCCTCGTATAGTACGTCAGCATGTCGTCTTACCTCCCGTCGTCTGGTGCAATCTCCCAGGAGACTTCTGCGCAGCCTCGGTGATCGCGCGCGTTGGCGGCCAGTCTCGGAGGCCACGCCTTCCGTGAGCACGGTTTCAGGCACGTCGTCTCGCACAGCAGCAGAAGCAGCGCCACCACCGCGGCCCGTTATGAATAATGTATGGTCTTTTATGGAATGGGCCCCAGCTGTGCACGTGCGCACTAAGCAAGCAACGCATCGGGAAAGCGTGGATGTTCGTCGAGCCCGCACACGATGTAGTTCGGTGGGGAAGCAGACCTGCAGGCAGCGTTTGCGAGCGCCGAAGCCGCGGTGCGTGCCCGGCATGAACTTTCTGGTCTGCGACGCTCGTCTGATAAACGACGAGGGAACGAAGAAGACTATATAGCATTACCGCAATTTGCGCCCTCTCTCAAAAAAAAAAAAAAAATAGCCGTCACTCTATGGCAGGGCGCAAATTGGACGTAAAGCGAAATGGGCGGGTCGAGCCTGTTGTTCAAAAACTTAAGCGACCGAAGTGAGTGACCCGAAGTATGACGCGAAAGAGAAACAAACAAACAAAAAAAACAACGCCACAACCGTGATACAGTGAATGCAAACTTGAAACGAATTTTTTTTTTTTTCCTGTTGTGTCGTTGCTTAAGACACATGTGTTTTCGTGTGCCTGCTAGTCCCTCGTGCCCTCACACTCTAAACGTGCGCACGAACCCTCCTTCTCTGCCTCTCTCGCCAGTATGTGAAACCTTCATAGCTCCCTTCCGCCATTTCAATTCAGTTATTATTTATTGACCAGAAAACACTGGCTGAATGCTCTCCGCGGGCTTTAAAAAAAAGAAAGAAAAGAAAAGGAAGACGTGCAAGAGACCGACAGCGCGGCCGTCTACCTATAGAACTATATTTATTCCACTCACTTTATTGTTTTTATAAGTTTCCGGAGTTGTTCTGTTTCCAATAGCGTTTTTATAGCGCACCAAAGCACGCGAGCGAAATACGCAACGTCACCTCGCTTCCTCCACGGTCGTCCGCACCGCACGCGAACACAGTGCTATATGCGGTGCGGTTCGCGCTTACCTCGTCTGTGTCATCGTGTTCGTTGAGCGTATTTTCTCTACCGTATTTCTCTCCAGTTCAATGTTATCGACTCTCGCCGCTTTCCCTTCACATGCCTCCGTTTCTTTCAACACCTTAACCCCCACCCCTTATTTATTTATTTTCTATCTTTGTAGCAGCGCAAAGATAGAAAATTTCTTCGGTGGAAAGTTCCTTCGGTTTCAGTTCTGACTGCCTTCCCTTTCATTTCTCCTCCTCCTTTCTGACTACTGTTGTGTGTGTGGGGGGGGGGGGGGGGGGAGGTGAGTGTTTCGTTTTTCGGTAGTTTTCTCCTCTTTTCCGCGATGCAGACTTGCACCCATGTCACGATTCGTGCTACTCTGTCCACGTCCGCGAAAAAAAAAAAAAAAGCTTTCTTTTTACAACATGCAAGTTTTTTTTTTTTTTTTTTTTTTCAAGCACGATGCAGTTCGCTGACTGTGGGACCGAAGTGCGCTCGCGTAAACAAGCATCTGCACACGCACACAGACAAGGTCGCATCTGAATTACTGGGTGCGCATACACTATGTGTTGTTGAGCTGAAGATGCATATGACACTACCCGTAACGTGTGATTGACCAAGAATTAGTTGCTTACGGCAAACTGACAAAGGCGAGCTATATTAATAAGGATTTGGGCGTGGTCGCAAAACGTAAATAATCTCTCGGAGTACTCCAACAATAGAAATAAAAAAATTTTAAAAATAATAAAAAAGCGATTAGCAAGGTGATCGGTTTGCTTCCCACGGGACGAAGTGGGCGTTCGTCTTCCTCCGCGGAACGCCTGCCTTAGGCTGTACCCAATTTCCACTGTTTGTGGTTACGCATACAGATGCTTAGGCGCTGCAGTCCGGAACGCTTGGCGCACCGAGGATCTCGAAGGCATTGATCGAGGCAGGCTCTTTTGTAGCGCGCAGTGCTCGTCGAAAGATCTCGGAGGCCACGAGTGTAGGAAACACCACGCACGCTTCGTGAGGGACTCTTCAAAAAAAGCGGCGCAGAAGGCCTCCCGGCCGTTTCTTCCTCGAGGGAAATCTGGGTCGCCCGAGGAGCCTCGCAGTGCGCGCCGTCCCAAGGAAGAGCTGCGGCGGCCCCGCGAACGCCGCTGCGAGGGTATTTGACGAGCCGCCGGGACGGAAGCAATAAAGACGTCAGACAAAGGCGGCTGAAAAAAAAAAAAAAAAGGGCCGAGAACTCCGTGCTGCGATGAAGGAAGACAATGGCATAACGGGCAGAGTACATGAGCGGCAGAGGGGGATACGCGATGTCTCTCGAGAAGCGGAGGGCAGCGCGAAACGACCGAGTTGAAAGACCTTCCGTATATGTAGACGGTCGCTGTTCGCGATTTGTGCCTTCGAACGCACTTGCGCAGGCGTGGTGTGCAGGGACGGACGAACGAAACCGCACCTACATGAGACATGGAGTCGCGGTTAGAGCATATGCGACAGTTACCGCTGTCAAATGCAGTCAAGTATTGGACGCGAAGAATCAAGTGTGTAAGTGCACGAAGGCTCGTTTGAAGCAAGGGAAATATAGTAGATCAACAGTGGGCGCACGAGGGGAGCTTCATGCCGGGGCCAGCATGACTTGTCTTCGTCCTGAACTATACGTATACCCGTATATAGCAATCTATATAGAGACAGCAAGACCATCGCGAGAATTAAATGTAGTAATCTAACACCGGTTACAGCGTTCGGATCAAGCGCGCTTCGGCTGCAAACAGCGACAGAAGCAATAGTGCTGCAGTGGCAGCAGTAGAGCGTCGCACGACGTCTGTTCAATGAAGGAGTAAGCGTAGAGAAGAAGACGCGCTCGCGCTTTTGAAGCGAGCCGTGTTCCCTGCATTCTAGCGTCGATCGACAGTGCGCGCGCGCTTGGAAAACGCGTCCCGCCGTGCCACGAGCCTTCGGGTCCGTTGATGCGTGGCATCATTCCTCTGCCGCGTCCTGTCGATATCGCCGTCCTCAATACGCAGACTGCGTAGACGTACCATTATGTATAGAGAAGGGTGGGGGAGGCCAAAGAAAAAGGAAGAAGAAAGAACAAAAGATGCTAGGCGCACGAAAGCGCGCTCTGGAATCGCAAAAGGAAAAGATTGCTTCCACCATGCACAGGCACGAATGCGTTCAATTTCGCCGCTGGTATGCGATTCGCTCCCGCAGCTCTCTTCTTTTCGTTTCTTTTTCGGCATGTCGGGGACAAACAAACAAACAAACAAACAAACAAACAAACAAACAAACAAACAAATACGGACGCCGTCCAGGAGACCGGGAAAAAGAAAGGGGGTGTCCGAATGCTTTATCGCCCCATAGTATAAGCGGAAACCTATAGAGCGCAAGCACCTGCAGGTTTGCCTCAACCGGTATTCTGTACCACCTCTTGCGGCTTTCTTTGTTTTTGTGCGGTGCACGCGTGCAGGCGCAAGCTATAGCAAGCGCGCACGTACACAAAAAAAACCCCGGTACCCGCCCACGCTGGCTCGCGGAGAGACGTTCGCCAAGCGCGTTCTTGTGGATGCCAAAAGACGAGCGGAAACGCGGGAGCGTTTTCTATAGCACAGAGTCCACCACCATCGGCCTTCTTTACTATTCTCTCTCTCTCTCTCTCTCTCTCTCTCTCTCTCTCTCTCTCTCTGTATGCGCTAGCCTGAGTGCATCGCCGAGGCCGAGTCCGCAGGCGGAGCCCGACGTCATCTTGTTTATTTTATTACATGCCGCATGGGCCACGGCTCTCCATGGGCTGTTCTCGCTGTTCGAAGGGAGTGGGAGTCCCATGCTGCTTGCTGCTACTGCTGCTGCTGCTTGCTGCTTGGCTGCGTATATAGCCGCATGCTGCAGTCGCGGTCCACTCGCGCCTGCTGCCCACATATAGCCTCTTGCGCAAAGCGATCCTGTCGGTTCGATACACGGCGGCTCACGACTGCAGCGCGCGCGTTGCTGTGCGCTGCGGGGCCGGAGGAGAAGCACGGAGCGTTCGCCGTCGTCGGCTGCCGGCGGGATAGCAACAGGAGGAACGTCGGCGGAAGCGCGCGCGGCGTTATTGCTCCGTCCGAGTACTTTCCGTGTATGTAGAGGCCCGCCCGCCTGTATGAGAGCACGTAACCCCGATTTTCGAATATTCTCGCATCACGCAAAGAAGGATAGGATGGAGAGGTTGAATGCAGTATATATAACGACATGAACGATCCCTCTTAGCAGTCATATAATGGTAATACTAGTAATAAACGCGCGATTTAATTTAGCGGAGCCCCAGATTAGTAGGGAGTTTTCGATTTTTGTGCACCCAAAGCTAGGATAATAAACGAACGTGAAAGCGGGGGGGGGGGGGGGGGGGGCTTACGCGTATACGCAGGGTCGCTCGGGCTCGCCATATTTTTAAAACTCCTTAGTATTAGGTTTTCTCAGACGACGCCTCATGGATAGCAAGCCTGTGCGCTCTGCTTTATGACGTGATGCTACTTGGACCGAACTTTACACTGTCCAACCCGGCGTGGCCAAAAGCGGAGACGTCAAGGGGAGAGCGTCCTCGTTAGATTTTTGTGGCAGTCGGGCGAGGCTGCACGGCTTCATGGATCGAAATGCACAGGCCTCGTGCTATGCCTATAGGAGGCATTGGCTCAGACGCGCGTAAGCGCATGCCTCCCCCCCCCCCCTCCCCCCTCTTTCTCTCTTTTCAAGAAGATGTAATGTTTGCCATCCGTTCTTAAATTCGTGACCGAAGAGCCCACTTAGTTGGCCAGGAAAACGATATGCTATATATGTGCAATCAACCGCAGTGTCGGGTACATTGTTCGCTTCAGTGGTTAAACCGATCAGATGGGTTTAATTCTGTCGCATTGTTTAGCGTTTACCGCATTCCGCAACGCATGCAAATACGGTCGCCCTCGCCAGGAAGGAAATACACCCATCTTATATAGTCGGCGATCGACAGTGGGTGTGTGTCACCCCCTCCGAGGACAGCAAGGACTTGAAGCGGATGAACAAGAAGCACTGCAGCGGGGTATGGCGTTGCGTCTTCTTTTCTATATGTCTTTTTCGAGCCGTTAGCTTCGAGTCGCATCGATCTACGAAGCAGCTTTTCTTAAATATATGTGGCCGCGCTGAAAGATGATTCGACCGACGGACGCGTAGTGCCGGAGCTGTGGCGTCTTTCCTTGCCTGCGCCATTGTGCGTTCTCGTTAATGCAGTTTGCACTCGCTGAACTAAAAGTCTTTGCTTAATTGTCAACCAGATTTTATAGAGGATCACTTAAAGTCACGATCGCACCTGTAATTATCGCTATCGTCATCGACGCTTCTATACAGCCATCATTAGCAATACCGATGGTGATAGTACCACGGCGGCGTTCTTCCATAAATACCGGTTGTCATAGTTGTTATTCTTTTCTTTCTCTTTTTGTATATATTATACAGAATCTTTAAAAGTCACCTGTGGCAGATAGCATACGTCTAGTCATTCAGCTGGATTAACCAACGAGGCGGGCATATTACTTGTACGAGAAAATCGAAATGCATAATGAGGGAATTATTACAAATGAATTAATAAGCTTCTGAATTATTTTACTGCTGACATTGCGATTTAGATATCGTAGCGGGCGCGTTCGCAAGGTAGTATCCACTTAGAACAAATTTTCAGCATGACCAGCTTCGCGAAGTTGGCGACAAAATACATTGGCATCTGAATTACTCCTGCGATTCAGTGAAAAAATAAAATCAAAAATAAGTAAAACGTTTTTTTTTATTTTCTTTAGAAAGTGCATTATTTGCCGCAAGTTTGACGGCGCGTATCACGCAACTGGTGCCATCAGTATTCGCTCCTGGTGAATTTGCCAACTGCAACGTGTGCCGTAAGACAATTAATTAAAAAGCTAATGAGTGATTATTTGTTAATTGTTCGATTGGGGTGCATATCGATTTATTGTGCGAGTAGTAATGCCCGCAGCTTCGCGTAATCTACAGCTCAAGGACTACAATTATAGGTTGTCCGCATGCTACAGGCAATTAAAAAATGCACGCACGCGCAGATCGATAAATCGAATCGAGATATGCATCCTCATTGGTATGCGTAACGCCTTTAGCAGACGTATAGGAAACCACGCGCCCAGTGTTAACCCACTAAATTAACCCGTTACCCCTATATACAGAACGGAAGCTCGAAAGAATCTCAGCCGACTGAGATCGCACGCCCTCGAAGAACGTTTCTTTTTTTTTTTTTTCTCCCCAAGAACATATTCGCAGGGTTAAAAGACGAGCGGCGTTGTTCCTTCCCAAATCCCGTCGCGCGACGACTGTTGAAACGCATGTCTCTCTCCCTCTCTCTCCTCCCTCAGTCTGCCCGCATCCCAAGCCTCGTAATCCCGCAAGACCTAATCCGCCCTGATCCGGCCGCGATATTACGAGCGTTCCGCTTTCCTCCACTGCGTCGCGGAGTCGGTACATAAGCGCGGAGCACCCTGATGGACTCGGGTTCATTTTGTCTTCGTCGCGGGCGCTCCTGCAGCTTGCGAAAGGGTCGGGCTGCGCGATCGAGAGGGCGGCGCGCATGCGTGCGATGCGGGCTGTATGCGCGCACGTACCGTGCGTGCGCGTGTGTGCGTTGTCGCTGGAAGGTGAAGGTTAATTAGAAACAGGCCCAGACATGCGCCGCAGTGCCCTGTGTGTGTATGTATTGTACTGTTCGCGCGTAATGGATATATATGCGTCCGTCCGCGATCACCGCCGCTCGCAGGCACTCGCTCGCTTCATCTTCTTGTTTGTCTTGGGGTGAACGGGATGTCTTGTTCCTGCTGCTCGTTTCTCGCTCGTTGTTTCTTTTTTTTTGTCGCTTTTTCTTTTCTTTTTTTTTCGTTCGCTGCGGCCTCTCTTTTCGTGCTGTGCGCCGTTTCGCTAAAATACCAGGCGCACACTTTCTCTCTTTCTGCGCCGTGTGTTGGATGGGGCCATTTTCCCCGGGGGCCGTTTCTCGTTGGCCGATATATAATTTCATTTGATCCTAATTAGGGGGCACCATCCTCCGTCGCGGTCTTTTGTTACCGCCTATATCCGTCACTTTCGCGTTTCTCTTTTGTCATCGGCCAAGCTCTCCGCCTTTCTGCTCATTGCCCTCTCTGTTTCCTTTTCCTCTCGTCTTTTTTCCTAACTCTAACCATATATAATGCAATAAGACTACCGAACCGCCTATAGTCTGCGCTATCGATGAGCGAGGCGATGACGGTTATGTCTGACGCCCGTTCTTGCGCAAACGGTGCATGGCTCTGCGAGGAGCCGGAGCTCATTTAGGTGTTACGCAAGCATGCGCCGCTGATGGCGTGCCGCGCGGAAAAACTTGGTTATCGTGGCGTAAAGGTCATCGTAACACGGAAGAGCGGGGAACGGGAGTTGGCAGCGCCAGTGATCTGCGGCCGTAATCGCCATATGGGCGCGGAGAGGGCTCTCATGTAAGAAGGAGCCGCTCTGGAAAGTGGATTTTCGCACCATGTCTTCTGTGTCTTTTCCATAAGCGCGCAAATGTAAAATGACTTTTTTTTTTTGTTGCTTCTCAGTCGATATACGGGTCGTTGGTGGACATTTTCATACTGTACAGAATGCATTTTTGTCTGTTATATATAGAAATGGACATTCGGGAAGAGACTGTTTCGTGCACGTATGGTGTAACTTTACCTGCTTTTGCATAATGATTTCTTAATTAGCAGAGCTATAGTGTTATTGTAGGCCCTCCGCTGTCTGCAATGCAGCATGGAGCGCGTGTCACCGTATTTTCAGATATATACGTTGACAGTGTGCGCCTGCCTGAACGTGTCGGAGTAGTCGGAAGACTTCCGCAACAAATGCTTTTCATTCATGCATTCATTCATTCACCGGTCACATAAAGTCATGAAATCCTGGCACAGCACTGGCTACTATAAGACTATATATACGAGAGCTTCGTTAATTCTACCCGTGACTATCGGTCGCGGCATGTATATCGTGTATTAAGAAACCACAAAGGTGCGAACGGGAACAAAGCAATGTAGAGCGGACCTCCGCCGCTGTGACACTACAGCACGATTCGTGCTCGGGCGATCCGCAGAGAGTCGGAGTAGTCGGAAGACTTCCGCAACAAATGCTTTTCATTCATGCATTCATTCATTCACCGGTCACATAAAGTCATGAAATCCTGGCACAGCACTGGCTACTATAAGACTATATATACGAGAGCTTCGTTAATTCTACCCGTGGCTATCGGTCGCGGCATGTATATCGTGTATTAAGAAACCACAAAGGTGCGAACGGGAACAAAGCAATGTAGAGCGGACCTCCGCCCCTGTGACACTACAGCACGATTCGTGCTCGGGCGATCCGCAGAGAGTCGGAGTAGTCGGAAGACTTCCGCAACAAATGCTTTCCATTCATGCATTCATTCATTCACCGGTCACATAAAGTCATGAAATCCTGGCACAGCACTGGCTACTATAAGACTATATATACGAGAGCTTCGTTAATTCTACCCGTGGCTATCGGTCGCGGCATGTATATCGTGTATTAAGAAACCACAAAGGTGCGAACGGGAACAAAGCAATGTAGAGCGGACCTCCGCCGCTGTGACACTACAGCACGATTCGTGCTCGGGCGATCCGCAGAGAGTCGGAGTAGTCGGAAGACTTCCGCAACAAATGCTTTCCATTCATGCATTCATTCATTCACCGGTCACGTAAAGTCATGAAATCCTGGCACAGCACTGGCTACTATAAGACTATATATACGAGAGCTTCGTTAATTCTACCCGTGACTATCGGTCGCGGCATGTATATCGTGTATTAAGAAACCACAAAGGTGCGAACGGGAACAAAGCAATGTAGAGCGGACCTCCGCCGCTGTGACACTACAGCACGATTCGTGCTCGGGCGATCCGCAGAGAGTCGGAGTAGTCGGAAGACTTCCGCAACAAATGCTTTTCATTCATGCATTCATTCATTCACCGGTCACATAAAGTCATGAAATCCTGGCACAGCACTGGCTACTATAAGACTATATATACGAGAGCTTCGTTAATTCTACCCGTGGCTATCGGTCGCGGCATGTATATCGTGTATTAAGAAACCACAAAGGTGCGAACGGGAACAAAGCAATGTAGAGCGGACCTCCGCCGCTGTGACACTACAGCACGATTCGTGCTCGGGCGATCCGCAGAGAGTCGGAGTAGTCGGAAGACTTCCGCAACAAATGCTTTCCATTCATGCATTCATTCATTCACCGGTCACGTAAAGTCATGAAATCCTGGCACTGCACTGGCTACTATAAGACTATATATACGAGAGCTTCGTTAATTCTACCCGTGACTCTCGGTCGCGGCATGTATATCGTGTATTAAGAGACCACAAAGGTGCGAACGGGAACAAAGCAATGTAGAGCGGACCTCCGCCCCTGTGACACTAGCACGATTCGTTCTCGGCCGATCCGCAGAGAGGGTCGGGCTGCTGAGCACGAGGTCCGAGGGTTGGAGCGCCGCGGCTGCCGCGGACGCGTTTCGAGAGTAGCGTCTTTCGTATCCATTGTTTTCTTGTGTTGTTCTTGGATGTTAAAATAAATAAATAAATAAATAAATAAATAAATAAATAAATTTCGGACGCCGAGTTCAGGTACTGCGGTGTGTTCGAGCTGCCGGATGTACATGCAATGTTACCGAGCACACTCTTCACCACGCATCCGGATGTATAGAAAATTAGGCACGCAGCCTGACAAACCTTTTCTTTTTTTCCACTTTAAGAGGAAGCTTTAGCTCGGGTGCTCCTATCTAAATACATGTAAAAGGAGAATTCGTTTTTCTCGGCAACCACTGCACCAGATTTGACGAGGTTTGTTGCGTTTAAAAGAAAGACTTAAAATCTAGTGACTGTTGGTTTCGAATTTTCGAGTTAGGTCGTGAATATTTTATTAAAAATTGGCAAAAATCGAAAATTTTCAGAAAACGAAACTATCAAGTTTACACCTCTGTAACTAGACAACAAAAAATGATAATACAATTCTGTGAATTCTATCCAATAGTACATCTAAAGCGGACAAAATTGATATGTTACTCATGAATATAGAAAATTTTAGCAATAGGGAAATGCAACTTTTGCAGAACCCTTGTAACCAACGTAATAAAATCACGTAAGATGTAAAATGACACATCAAATTTGTCCTCTTTGAATGATCTAATAGATGGCGTTTACAGAACCGCGATATCAGTTTTTTATGCAGAGCTATGAATTTGTAAACTTCGTGCTTCTATTTCTTTCAGACGGTCAAATATTTGAAAATCTTTTTAAGAAAATTCTAGCCCTAAATCGAAATTCCGCTTCCAAGAGTCACTAGAATTTAACTTTCTTTTTCAAATGCAACAAGTTTCATTAAAAGCTGTCCAGGGGTTATCTCACAAAAACGTTTTTGCGTTTTACATGCATTTGAATAGGCCGCGTCGGAGTTGGGCCCGAGCTAAAGCTTCCTCTTAAGTTAGGGAGTCCGTCTCTCAAGTGACAACTGATGTTTGAGGTCCCGATTTGTAAAAATTCTGTCATTCGCTTTCGCGTTTCAATTCAAGCTGCACCGAACCCGCCCATCGCGCACCGCCTAACTAAAAACGAGGAATGAAAGAAATCTGTCTTTATTCTTTCACCTATATATATATATATATATATATATATATATATATATATATATTTCTTGCTGATCTTCCAGTAATATACACCGCCTCCGTACATTCCTAAAACCTGAGGACCAACTATACGGCTGGGGAACATGCTATCAGCACAGGGCCACGGCTACCTGGAACGGGGTGGCCGCCCACTTTCGGGCACCAACAGCTTGGACTCCGAAACAAAGTTTAGTCACTTTCTCTGTGCGAAAACGAAGGCGCGTTCTCGCGTAATTCCGAGTTTCGCGACGGCCACCTTACGCACGTATACGCGCACTCGATCACGCCCGCGTTGTTTCCGTCGTGAGACGACGGCCCTATATCCATCGAGTTGCCTCGCTCGCCCGACGCACGTCCTCGAGCTACAAAGCGCGGCCAGTTCACTCTCCATAGGCGTTATATAGCGCGGGCCAGTCAAGTTTTACCGCCGCCGGTCTTAACCACTCCCGCTGCTCCTCTTTCCTCCGCGCGGAGATATATACTGTAAGCAGTAAACTATGATTCGAGAGTCGTCGGGAGCTCGACTTTCGTTATATGGCCAAAAAACGGCAAAAAAAAAAATAGCAAAGGGCAAAGAAAGAAGATGGAACAACACTGGCCCTCGTGTCAGATAGGCAGCGAGGCGCCGCCGCGTACACCCGCGAAGCGATCGTATACAAAAAAAAAAAAGAAAAAAAAGAAAAAAGAACGCGCTCCGCGAACTCCTCTTCCTTGCTCGCCCCCCCCCCCCCCACCCCCTTCTTTTTTCTCTCTCTCAGCCTTTGGCTTCTCAATGAGTGCCTCCGCTGCGTGAGTGCCGCACCACCAAGTGTACGCCTCGAGTTCGAGGCTTGCGAAGAAGACGAGGGAGGCCGCAAGGAGGAAGGTCATATAGCGTCAATGACAGGCATGGTGGCGCCCCTTCTATATACTGCTGTATAACGACCCGAACACCCTGCCCCCGCGAGGAGGGCTTCTCCTTGACGCTCCCGTTCGGTGCGCCTGCGCGCGAAATGCCGCATATACGCGCGTGTTATTGGATGCAGCGCTAAGTTTCACGACCCGCGGATTCACAAAATAAATAGATAAATAAATAAATAAATAAATAAATAAATAAATAAATAAATAAATAAATAAATAAATAAATTGCCATCATCAGCCTATTTTATGTCCCCTGCAGGACGAAGGCCTCTCCCAGCGATCTCCAATTGCCCCTGTCCTGCGCCAACCGAATCCAACTATCGCCCGCGAATTTCCTAATTTCATCGCCGCACCTAGTCTTCTGCCGTCCTCGAGTGCGCTTCCCTTCTCGTGGTACCCATTCTGTAACCTTAATGGTCCACCGGTTATCTAACCTGCGCATTACATGACGTGCCCAGCTCCGTATTTTTTTCTTAATGTCGATTAGAATATCGGCTATACCCGTTTTCTCTTTGATCCAAGCCGCTCTCTTTCTGTCTCTTAACGTTATGCCTAGCATTCTTCGTTCCATCGCTCTTTGCGCGGTCCTTAACTTGTTCTCAAGCTTCTTTGTCAGTCAGCACCGGTAAAATGCACTGATTATACGCCTTCCTTTTCAATGATAATGGTAAGCTTCCAGTCAGGAGCTGACAATGTGTGCCGTATGCGCTCCAACCTATTTTTATTCGTCTGTGAATTTCCTTCTCATGATCGGGGTTCCCTGTGATTAACAGACTTAGATAAACCTACTTCTTCACAGATTGTAGAAGCTGATTGGCGATCCTGAAGTCTTGTTCCCTTGCCCTGCTTATTGATCATTATCTTTGTCTTCTGCATACTAATCTTCAACCCCACTCTTACACTCTCTCTGTTAAGGTCCTCAATCAGTTGTTGTAACTAGTCTGCAGTGTTGCTCAATAGAACAATGTCATCTGCAAACCGAAGGTTGCTGATATATTCGCCGTCGATCCTTACCCCTAAGCCTTCCCAGTTTAATAGCTTGAATAGTTCTTCCAAGCACACAGTGAATAGCATTGGAGAGATTGTGTCTCCCTGTCTGACCCCTTTCTTTATAGGTATCTTCCTACTTTTCTTGTGTAGAATTAAGGTAGCTGTGGAATCTCTGTTGATGTTTTCCAAGATATTTACGCAAGCGGTCTGTACTCCTTGATTACGTAATGCCTCTATGACTGCTGGTATCTCTACTGAATCAAATGCCTTTTCGTAATCTATGAAAGCCATATAGAGAGGTTGATTATAATCTCCGGATTTCTTGATTACCTGATTAATGACATGGATGTGATCCATTGTAGAGTATCCCTTCCTGAAGCCAGCCTGTTCCCTTGTTTGACTAAAATCCAGTGTCGCCCTTATTCTATTGCAAATTATCTTGGTGAATATATTATATAATACTGGGAGTAAGCTAATGGGCCTATAATTTTTCAATTCTTTAACGTCTCCCTTTTTGTGGATTAGTGTAATGTTTGCATTTTTCCAGTTTTCTGGGACCCTTGAAGCCGATAGACACTTCGTATAGAGAGCCGCCAGTTTTTCAAGCATTATGTCTCCTCCATCTTTGATTAAATCGACTGTTATTCCATCTTCTCAAATAAATGAATAAAAAGCTCTTAAGCTAGAATTGTTCGCAAGAAAAAAATTACAGCCAGTCATGGCAGCCTACCAATGGCAGGGAGCACTTACGAACGAAAAGCCTCGTGAATTCGGCTCCAGAAGGGAAGGACGTAAGACGTCGTGTATGTTTGAGCAATACTTCAAGTATTTTACGAATGTGTAGTTGATAAACGTGATGAGGTGAACGCACCGTGTAGCACAGAACAGAAAAGAAGCAACGGTGTGTATGGGAGGGGGGGGGGGGATCTGAAGGGGACACAGTGCTTCTCAACAACCAGGACCTGCATTCACACACACATAGAATAAAGGAATCTTACGCTCATAAAGAATTGTGAGAAAAAAAAAATGTCAGCCAATCGCGAAAGGCGGCCGGCGAATAGCAAACAGCGCTTGCGAACGAAAAGCTCTGTGAATGCGGCTTTATATAGTTGCTTTATTTCCTGAAGCGTCACACGATAGATAGGCTGAAGCGCGCAAAACAGCAATGAATGCTAAAGGATGGAAAATAAATCTTGCCTATCTATCCTTTTCAGGCGTGCGAAGCCGCGGGCAAGGAGAAAATGGCTGGTGGATAGCGAGGGAATATATAGCTGCATGCGGCTCTGTAGCCCTAAGTTGTCTCTTCTTCTTCTTTTCAGCGACCGTCAGAGACAATTGATTGTGTTCCTGCTTCCCTGCCGCCCCTTCTCCTTCCTCCGCAAAGTGTTCCTCGAATTTTCGTCGAGACAACTATAGCTCTTTATCGATCACTTAGTCGTCTTGATCAACATTATTGACCTATTCCCTTTAACTCCATCGACATGCGATGTCTTTCGGCGCGTTTCAGTTCGGCGAAGGCCGCGGGACCATTCTGATGCGCTCTTCACAAGTCCATTCAAGCGTCCTGAATGCAGCACTATACTGTATAGGTTTGCGGTCGAGGTGTGCTTTTCGCGCTCTGTGAAATGACACACTGTACTCTCGTTGTGTCTGTTAACGTATTTATTTATTTTATGTGATTTTATTTCTCGCTTCGCGAGGACATTATCTCCGCCTGAGTGGCCAATCCCACCCCCCTCCCCCTTTTATCTATCATGTTTCGAGACGACTACAGCCGGGCTATGTAGCATATACCGTATACACGAAGAACTCGTACTCGAGTACCACACACGATAAACTAAGGTACACGAACAACCTGACTTAGTCACCGACCCTGTGCGATCGTTTTGTAAATAGTCTCTCTCGCTTCCCTCTTTCCCTATCCTTTGCGCTGTATAGCCTTTACCCCTATACCTCGTCTTCCCCCCCTGTGCTGGCCACCGCTCTGGTAGCAGCAGCCTTGGCTGGACAGTTAAGTATACGGCCAGCACTAACAACACCAACAACAGCAGACAATGACAAGCTGCGTTTCCTATGCTCGCTTCCGCGCGGCGTTTGCTCTTCCCAGCCGCTTCCCCACCGCGCGTGGTGTTCGAGGTCGCGGCCTCGGAGACGCGGCTTTCGCAGCGACCTCGGGTATCGGAACCGCGGGATACGGGGCGTTTGCGTGAGCGGCGGGTGGGGGCGGCGAGTTTACATTTGCGCGGCTAAACAACGACAACAACAACGACAACAACAACGGCAACAACAGCAGAACCGGGACGGGATATGGCGGAGGGAGTCGGGAGCGGGGAAGCGGGTGCGTATGCGGGACTGAACGCTTGCCGTCACGCAACGCACGCGCGAGCGCGGCAGGACGTTCCCGACCTAATTTTTCGAGTGCGCGAGAGTATATGTGTATATACGTGGGCAAGGGAGACGACGGGGGGTGTTTGCATAATTACGTAATCACGTTGTCACGCCACGTTCGAGAAATCTGGGCTGCCTCTAAGGGGGGAGGCTAAGCTTTCGCTCGGGGTACGACTTCCCTCTATGGGAAACGTATAGAGGTACTCCCTCTAGAGAACGGATTCATGAACACATTGGAATGTACTTTGTTGTAGTTAAGAAAAAAGAAAATACGCTGAATTTTACGGTTTGTTAGAAAATATAGGCGTGAATCTCTCTATAACAACGACCATAGATCGGCGAATTTCAAAATTATAACGATATAATAAAGTATATGGAGGAAAGTCACAGAGCCTACGACTTCGTAAGCTTTCTTTAAAAAAAAAACAGAAAGATCTGATGTATATCACAGTTCTGTGATCTGTTTGATCGTCGAAAACACACGAATATGGTGCGGCGTGTTTTACGGCCTATGAGATGTTGCTGCATTCTTTGACGCGAATTCTGCACAAGTCCTTCTCACAAATTAGTGACAGTAAACATTCCATTGAGTTGTGTGTAATATACCTTATTTGTCCGCTTTACGGATCTCCCGATAAATGCGTTCTGCGGAATTATGATGTCGTTGTTTACTGTTGACTTACAGAAATGTCAACACGACGATTCGTTTTAATCCCTTAAATTATGTGCAACTGTTCGCAATCTCAGCTAAAAAAGAAAAAAAATGGAGTGAAATCTTTATTTACACCATTTGAATGTTTCGGGAGCGTAGAAAAAAAAAAAGTCGTTATGGAGGTTTGGAAATGCCGAAGTTAAATAGGGCGGGGCCGGGGGGTATAGTCAACGAATTGAATTTTAAAACACCGCGTGGTGTGTTTTTGGTTCGGCCTGTAGTATCAGCAGTGAACGTGAACGCAGAGCAACGTGTTTAAAGTACGTCGGACGTACGGTGTAATTACCCAACATATACGCGTGTTTTCTATACCCTGAGACGTCCCATCATCGCCTCAGATTCACACGTTTACTTGGAAAACCGAAGCGTACTGCAGCGAGTCGTGTTGCGTGTTTAGGGAGGAGGTATTTAGAGTGACGTATGGCATACCGAGTGTTTCTGCGAAGACCTTTAACTAATTTTTAAATATCACCTGTGGCAGATGGCGCAATTCTAATCTTTGAGCTGGATTGCACAAACAGGCGGGCATTATTTGCACGATAAATGTAAGTGCATAATCGATTTAATTTGTTTAAATATCACTAATCGAGAGAGAGAACCCTTTAATGAGAGGTACTAATTGAGTTCTTAAACTGCATTATTTTACGGGAAACATTGAAATTTACGAATTGCAACCGGTATAAGTTCGCGAAGGCGTACCAACTTGGAACGAATTTTTGCAGGATGACATGCACCAGTTCCGGGATATTAATGACCGAATTTGGTGACGAAATACATGGGCGTCCCAGCTACTTGTGTGCTTCTAGGCATAAAACGACGTTTTCTTCAAAAAAGTAAGCGGTACAACAGTGCATTCTTAACTCAAATTTGACGGCGCATATCTCAAAACCGGTGCCATCCTTAGTATTCGCTCCAAGAGATATGTCTTGCAAGCTCACTGGCTCCAATTCGCCAATTGCAATATGCACCGTAAATTAATTAACTCAAACGCTGATTGTAGTGAAGTTTTATAAATTAGTCGATTGCGCATTTCGAACAGGGACAGTTATCTTTGCCAACGCATCCGCCCCATTGTCAGACTATAAACGCCCGCACGCAACAGTCGCGTCACATCAGGGACGAGCTTTGCGCCGATCCTAACTCTCTTTTCAATACAAACGTACCCACTTATTCCTGTCAACAAAAAGTGAATTATTCAATTTTAGTTAATCGGGCTGCTGACAGCTGTAATTTTCATCTCACTTCGTGCCCCCTGGCTACATAACTTATTCGCGCAGGTGGTCCTCGCGTGCCTCCCAATGCTTAACTTTAAGAAAACCATAAAGCTTAATTTTGAATACTGTGTTACGTGGGTCACTTTCTCTTCTCCGAAAAAAAAAGTACATAAAGTGCGTCAGGCCTGTCATATATATATATATATATATATATATATATATATATATATATATATATATATATATATATATATATATATATATATATATATATATATATATACGCTGATCTGTGTGTGTGCTGGCCTTACATTTCGCGTCACCGCCCTTGACAGATCGATGTCCTATACGTTCTGACGTGTTGAAGGATGTGGGAACACCAACGCACTCCGAATTAGATTCAGGCTTTGCCGCGTAACGCGAAGCGCGACCGGCAGTTTCGTGCATAATGACCGCGATAACGCCTCGCTTATAGATTTCTTGCGAGGCATCATTTTAACGGGCGTGAGAAGGAAGACGCCGCCAGCAGCAGCAGCAGCGAAAGCAACTGCAGTAACTCGGCTTTGCCGGTAGAGCACTGACAAAGTTACGTGCACAGAATTCTGTGGGTAACGATGGCTCCGGCCTGTCCGGTCTCACAGGCCATTTTACAGAAGCCACATATTATAGAGACGCCTACAGAAGCCATCTATTTGACTCTGTAAAGCAAGCCATCGAGCGCCAGCTCCGTGACGGTTGACATTTCTGCGGGGAAATCAATGAGGCTGTCTCCATGCACCGGAGAGGCATGCAGCCGTCTCGCGTGTAGCGGTAGCGTCTTTGTTCGTCATCGTGTCCGGGTGAGCGTGCTGCGAAGATGCTTTAGCTTTACATTCTCTTTTAAAACTCTCCTTTGCGTAGCCTCCACGATTATGGAAATAGCTCGTGAAATTCAACGGAGACCGAATTCACAAAGCCTCTCGTTTTTAAGTTTCCAAGCGCCGGCAAACTACATTAGCTTGATTCTGTGCAGCTATACGTGGCATTTGCTTATTTTTGAAATCTAAGTGCATGATAGTTGACCCACCCTGTAGAGTCCAATGTGCGCGTTACACACACACACACACACACACACACACACACACACACACACACACACACACACACACACACACACACACACACACGCGCACACACACACACGCACACGCACACACACGCACACACACGCACACACACACACACACACACACACACACACACACACACACACACACACACACGCACACACACACACGTCAACAGTTAATCTGTTGCCTTCCCTCTGGCAGACGTCTTTTGAAATGGCTTACGCGTTTTGCCGCAGATAGTATAAAAAAGCGGCTGACCTGCGGTTTAAACATAAGGTATATCTTTGTAGACTGTATGCCGCTGTAGAACGCAGTATAGGTGACGTTGCTGTAAAACGGGTATGTGGGCTTTTTCCATTAGTAATTAACCCAGGCCCCAATTTTGCAGCGATGTCTTTCGCTCGATTCCATGCCACTCATTATCATTCGCCGTTCGTGACGACCGACAGCGCGGGCGGAGCTTCGCTCTGACCACTAATGAAGCGCGAAAAGCCGCGAAAAAGAAATTGCATTGGAAAAAGGCATTGCAGAAAGAAATCGCGGACCCATGCAGGCTGCTGTTTCGCAGACACTAATATTTCGCTTTCTCTCTTTTTATTTTCTCATTTGATCAATTAAAATGCAATAACCGGCCTATTATTCTGACAAATTTGGGAGAATATTTTGTGCTTACTTCTGCTTTGCATTTAGCATCGCTCAATAAAACATTTGGCATCGTTGCTTGCTTCGTTTGTCCGGACATCTACTTTCCAGCAGGCGTCGAAACCGGTCCACGTATTTAGGCTAATAGCTGGCGTGCACGATGGCGAGATCTGCACGCAACTATGGTTTCTTTCTTTCTTTCTTTCTTTCTTTCTTTCTTTCTTTCTTTCTTTCTTTCTTTCTTTCTTTCTTTCTTTCTTTCTATCTATCTATTCTAAATAAACCAGGTAAGCAAAGAAGCCACGTTCTTTGCATAAAGATTCAAAAAAGAAAGGGGGGTGGAGGCGACCATTGGGTGTACTTGCGCGGAAACAGAACAATGGTAGACACAAATCTTTCTTTTTAAAAGCCGTTGAACAAAAACACAGGTCAACATTCATTCATTCATTCATTCATTCACTCCGTCGGCACGAGATGAATACCGACATTTCTATGTATCCTGTTGGTATGACCATTAAGTGTATTGATCATTTGATTAATTGAGTGATTAACTGATTGCATTTTTGTAACACACCATAGGCGGGGCGACCCGCGGAACACGGGGAATGCAAAGGAGCTAACGACATGAAAATGTATTGATTGATTGATTGATTGATTGATTGATTGCCCTGAGCGCGTGGCAGACCCTATTCATTCGTGCTATGCCGGTTTTCTCAGCGCTGCGCAGCATTCAGCGAGGAGAGGTGCAGAGCCGGTCATGACAGATGTGCAGGCGGACCGTCATAAAGGGAGAGAAAGAAGAATAAAGGGAACTGCGAAGGAAAGAAAAAAGAGGGAAAGCAGCGCAGGCGAGGCATGCTTAGCTTTCCGCTCAGCCGTATAGTGCGAACCGCGCGTGGGCGTCCCGAAAAGGGCGCGCGCCGACGAAGGCGCCCTGCATCGCGATTCGGTCTCCCTCGCACACTCCCCTTTTAGGGAACTGCGCAGCAGAGAAGGGGGTTTAAAGGCCAATTCTTCGTCCTCCCCTTTCTTCCTCGCAGGACGTGTACGCGAGCGCAATTTCGCCATTGCCGTTCGCGCTTCCCAGTACGTAAGCTTACCGGGAAATTTACGTAAGTGTAAACGTCCATGGTTGTTGTCCAGCCTAACATAGGGGCCGAGATTTCTTCAATAGGGATAAATAAATGGATTGAGGGAAAAGGGGTCGGAGCGCGTGACGAACGGCGCGCCTTTCGTAGATGCGAGAGCGTGGTGCCGTTGGCGGTGCTTCACTATTGTTAAGCGTCGTTGTGTAACGAGCGAGTTATAGTTCAGTGTAGTTTCGCTTCTTTTATTTTTTCACGCCACTTCTTATATAAAAGCTGGGCATAGAGAAATGATTAAAAATTCGCCGCCTCCCGCCGTATCCGCCTTTATAATTTTTTTCTTTATTTCCTCGGAGAACCTCGGGCACCAGAAAGAGAGTCCATGCGCGATATAGTATACGCCACCGTTTTAGTGAATGTTTCGTAAGTGTATGCGGCTACAACCTCTTGTTCGTCACAGCATATAGATCGAGAGGTTTTTTTTTTCTTTCGGTTTTGTTTAAGGCATTGCGGTACCGGCCAGCGTTGCTGGTTTTATCACTTTGACTAGGCATAGACATGTGTGCATGGTTTAACGGACGACTGAGTCTATAGAGTGATACTTGGAAGCTTTAAGGGCGCGCTCCTTTCCGCTCTCCCAACGTTGCGCCTACATTTTTCTTTTTTTCGTTCCATAGCTCTTTCAAGTTTCTATGTTAACCTCCAAGTTTCTGCCTCATATGTGTTAGTACTCGTATAATGCAATGACTGTATATGCACACTTCGTTTCAACTATTACGGATAGGCAGCCAATCGTATGACTTTGTAATATGCCTCTCTACCTTTTGCTCTCCAATCAATGAGGAAAAAGCAGAGTTTCTTCCTGCAGGTGACCCTATGCATAGCCTCGCGAGAGTTTGTCCGAACGCCACTTATCGAATGCGGTCTAGGGTCTCAGGTCCGTCACTTTCCATCTGGTAACATAACGTCGCCAATTATTATAAGGGACCGTTTAGTGACCACCATATGGAACGTGCGCTTCCGACGCATTTTTCCGTGTATATAGAGTTTCCGTGTATATATTTTCTGGCCGTAAACAGTGCATTCTTTCCTGGGTATACTTGATTGCGGCGCGGAAGACATTTCGTGAAAAGGTACAGAAAAAAAAGAAGATGACAGTGAAGCGCCAACACTATCTTGTTTTTTTGTGTCCATTTTCACGAAATCTATTTCGTACTAGCAATTCACCGTCTTCTCTTTTTCTGTCGCTTTTCGCGAAATGGATTTCGCGCCGCAATCAAGTATACCCAGGAAATCTAAGCACCAACTTTCCCAAGAAGTCCTTTTGCAGTGCATTCTTGTTCCGGATTGCATCGTACCACTGTGAATGGCGGCGCATGCGAGTAAGGGTGGAAGGGACGTTGCATTGCGCGCTTTGCGATGCGCTTCAGGCTATATACCGCGCCTAATGCTTTTGTGTTTGAGGTTATGTGGAATAAATACAAATGTGGCGTCCTGGCGGAGCGATTACCCGCTTCCTTCTACAAGACATCAAGCAGCACTCCTCCTCCTCCTCCTCCTCCGGAGTTTACTGCGCAGTAATAAACGCGCCCTTGTTATATTTGTCGCAATCCTTTTCGCGTGCGTCTATGCGACGCATCCTTGCGTGCGCTCGCGTCCGTTATACGTCCACCCTTTTACGTACGTACAGTGCGTCCGCATCCCGCGACATTTACGTCGTGTTATCTGGAAGACGCCATGCGGCCAGCCGGCGACGTCGTGCTGGACGGACGCGGTTATTGGCTCCACGGTGACATTCTCGACTACCGCGTTACGACTCCCCGCAGCGGCGAACGATTCACGTGATCACCGTGGGCGGCACGCGCGTCAAACAGGGCGCAACGGCGCGAGGAAGGCGACGCACGCACACGACTGAAGCGCCTTCTGACGGGAGCGCATAGAATAAAGAAAAGGGTGACGAAAAGGGAGCGCGTCTGTTTTTCGCCTGCAGAGCAAACAGCAGGAGAACCTGGGAGGGAGCTAAGGTCAGAACCGGTACACGAGGCGCGCCCTGCCGGCCAATTACCGCTGTTTCAACAGACGAGCCGACGCAGTCCAACCATGGTCCAACCCCGTTCTCCTTCCCCGTTCGCACTGCGCAAGCACGGAGGAAAAGTGCGCATTCAGTGTCCCCTTCGGGGTTCCGTCTCGAGCGTGGATCGTCGCTCCCCGCGCCTTGCTGCGTGAAACGACGCATGTTTACACAGCCGCGAGCCGTGCGGGTGTTGTCTCTTCCCGCGTCTGTACGCGGGTCGCGCGCTTCCTCGATGTTGTTGTTGTTTGCTTTCGTTGTTTGCCAGCTCTCTAGCTAGCTCGCTTCGTTTTCGGTTCCGCTCTGTCTCGTCGCGATTTCTCGCTGGTTGGCTCTTTGGTGTGTTTTTCTCGCGTCGTAATCGTTCCTGGGCCACAAAAAAGCGAAGCGGAAGCGTTTGTGTGCGCACGCGGATTCTTTTGGGCAATGCGCGAAGTAACGTCGTGTGGCTCTTGTCCCTGCCAGCAGACACTTCGACTCCACAGGTGTGCTTGCAATCCTTTCGGTTTGCATGCGCTGAGAAAGCGCGTTGTCACGTGTATGGAGGTTCTTCTAATGACGTTTGAGCTCGAGACTGGTGCAACGCTCCCTGTTTGCTCGCGTTGTGTGCGTGCCTGCGTGCGTGCGTGTGTTAGTAAGTGACGAATAATGTGGCTAGACGTGGGTATGAACGGGACTGAGAGGGTTAGTATGAGTGGGCGTGAGTATAGAAAAAATAAGTGAGTGTCAACGAGTGTGATCACACGAGTGTGAGTTAGTATACATAACCTGCGAAAATAATGATGAATAAGTACGAGTATCGGCTTATATCCTGCCGACCTACGGTTGTATGTGCGTGTCTTCAGTGTATACGTACAGTAGTTTACAGTGAAACTGACAGCAGTACCATCACCATCGCGAGAACCGAAACTTGACTACACCAGTAGAGAGAGAGAGAGAGAGAGCTTTTTCTTGAAACGCGCAGTGTTTAGCAGCCAGCGTATGTTCGCGCACGTGCTATACTGTGCAGGCTTTCGCTATGAAAGCGCCGTTGCAACAGAAGCAGTAGAAGCATCGTTCGCAGCGAAAAGGATATGCACTGTTAAGAACGGCCCAGCTGAGGTGCAAGTTTTGCCAGCAAGTTGCGACAGCGGCGTCAACTTTCTAGGAACGCCACCGTTACGCTCTAGCCTCGTCGCCGTTGTGACTGAATGCGTTCGACGGGCCAACTATTATTACCGAACCCACCAACGTCGACCTAGGGCCCTACAACGTAAAACTATTCCAATATATTTATATTCCAATCTCCTGACGTCAAATTTGCGTAACCACCGACGCAAGCACCGGGCGGTCACCCACAGGGCTCTCTGTACAGACCAATCAAACACTCCCCTCGTTCATAGGAGGTCACTTTTGCTTGCTTGAAAAACGAATAACATTCCCTACACTGTGAGGTTTGTCGTATCTAATTGGCTGACAAGAGACGAGGAGAACGCTCAAGTGGAGAGGGATCCGCTGGGGCAGAGCCAGCGCACTGAAAATCTATAACCGGGTGAAGAGGGTGGTGCCGGCGTCTGCGATTGGTCGGCTTTCCCTTACTTAGCTTGTGGTGGCTGGTCGAAAATCGCGGCGGCATGCAACGGAAGCTTAAGAATGACGCTAAAGCTGACCCTTAGCAAAGAAGAGTTGGCAGAATGAGGTGGTAAACGTGCCGAAAGTGCTCGAAAACATTACACGGCCACGCAAGAAGCTTTATTATACGCAAATACACTCATGCTCTCCGGCAGGTGCGAGTAGTCAGCGTCTCAGAGATCGGCGGTAGCCATCTTTTATTCCTTTTGGAACGGGGCAGCCTGCGGCTATTCCGAAGAAAATTCAGTTTTGTTCGGCATATTAATGGATCTTTATCGCGTACACGTCACTTTGACGCGGTGAGTTTGTGCGGTTTTGCGACGTCGCGTGACAGGCAGGTGAAGTGGGTGCAGCCCGAAAACTTTGACTTTGACTTTATTGAAATTTAGACAATATACAGTTGTCCGGGTGAAGAGGGCTAAAGGTGACACACGTGGTCACCTGACTAGGCCCTAGACACCCTGAATTCACGCAGGCACAGTTTCGACATGGTAAGTTGCGAAGTACAATTTTTTTTTTTTTTTACGGGAAGAATATAACAATTCACATAAAGCAATATACATACACTGTACATTCAAATCAATCTAATTAATTATGTATAATACCTAGAAACATGTTCACTTGACTAAGAAGAAAAAAAAATAAAAAACAAAGCAAGGAATCCTAACTGCATGTCGCATACGACAAAAAAAAAAATGTTCACATGACAAATATGTTCACTTGACAAGAAAGAACAAAGGAAACAAATTTCTAACTGGTTTATACATGATTTAAGAAAAATCTCTTTGCCTGGCTTCGGAAAGCAGGCAAAGAGGAACAGTTTTCCATAAAGTCTATCAGAGCAGGATAAAGGTTTAACACATTAGGAATTTGCCAATTTAACAGTTGTGTCCCGTAATTCGTCCTGCATTTAAACTTGGTGAAGTTGGTTCTCCTAAACTCGTAGTGGGATTCATGTTTGGTATACCTCAAAGAGAAAAGTTGTGGATCAATTTTGAAATCTGAATATGCAAGCTCTGATAGTCGCAGTTTGTATAGTGATTCAATGTCCAGGATGCGATTCTGCGAAAAATATACAGATGTTGATTCACGTTGTGGTAGATTTTCAATAAAGCGCACACTTTTTTTCTGTAATCGATGGAGGCTTTCCATGTTAGACCTAGTAGTGGTGCCCCAGACAAGCAGGCAGTAATGCAGTCGCGAGTGAACGGTATTAAAATACAGTTGACGTCGAATATAACGAGGCAACAATAAGCGAAACTTATTAAGCATACCAATACAGTGTGCAATATTACGCTTAATATAGTGAATATGGCAAGACCAACGAAGGTTTTCATGAAACTGAACACCTAAAAATTTAATTTGTGCTACCTTCTTTAGCGGTCGCGACTCGAATGCCACATCACTATTAATATAAGCAGGTCTGTTAATAGGGGTAAAAACAATGTACTTAGTTTTGTCAACATTTAATGAGAGTTTATTTGTAACAAGCCAGTCAGATAGATTCTTAAGCCATAAGTTTACACGGGGGATTAAGGAACCTAGATTTTCACAAGAAAAAAATACACTTGTGTCGTCAGCGTAAAGGATAATAGAAGGGGTTTGTGGGATAGATACCATGTCATTGATGTATAAAAGAAACAGAGTAGGTCCTAGGATTGACCCCTGAGGAACCCCAAATTTTATTAGCTCAGAATTAGACGTAGCATTATTAATAACAACATACTGGGAACGACCGGAAAGGTAGTTTTGCAATAATTTTAGTGAAGTGCCTCGTATTCCATAATACGGTAGTTTGCTAAGAAGTATATTATGTTTAATAGAATCAAACGCTTTGCTGAAATCTAGAAAAACACCTAATGTGTACAATTGATTTTCTATGTTGTTAATAAGTTTATCCTTAATACTGAGCAATGCAGATTCAGTTGATTTCTTTCTCTGAAATCCGTACTGGCTGGGAGAGATTAACTTGTGTTTGTTAAGATAGGTAGTAATCCGTGTATTAATCACTTTTTCTACTATTTTGGAAAACAACGGTAGAACTGATATAGGTCTATAATTACCGATTATATTGGCAGCACCGCCTTTAAACAAAACAGCAACTCTTGCCATCTTCATTTTTTCGGGAAAAATACCTGTTGTCAAGATTTGATTTGTTATATGACAAAGTAGATTAACTATTAGGTCAGCAATTGCTTTAATTGGTGCTACCTTTATGCCATCAAAACCGCAAGAACAGTTATTCTTGAAACCTAATATAATATCATTAATCTCTGCAGGAGTAGCTGGATATAAGAAAAGGCTGTGCTGAAGATTATGTTCCATGTATTTTCCAGTATTACTGGGCGTTCCGGCAGGAAAATCTCCAAATGCCAAAAAATGTCTGTTGAACTCGTTGGCAAGATCTTTACCACTCAGAACCGTTCCTCCAATTGTCATTTGTGTAGGTATATTTGTTTCTGATTTCTGTAGAAGATCTTTGACTGTACGCCACGTTTTTTGAGGGTCAAAGGAGATATCTGAAAATTTATGAGCGTAGTATTGAATTCTAGATTTCTTTATATCTGCACCTAATTGATTTCTAACTTTTTTATACTCTTTCAAAACTGTCAAGTCTTTAGATTTTATAAACTTGGAGAAAAGCCTATTTCGTGCCTTGATTCGCCTGAGCAGGTCTCGTGTAATCCAAGGCTTCCTTCCTTTTCTACACTTTGCTATTGTTACAACTGGGAAAGCGCATTCATACAACTCTGTCAGTTTGTGCAAGAATTTGTTGTATAAAATATTAGGATCTTCATCACGCTGTAATTGGCTCCAGTCAACAGAGTAGACGATTTGACGAAAGTATTCAATTTTGCTTTGGTTTATAACACGGTAACTATTTGGCGGGTAAGTATGTTCGAATGTTTGTTTATTTGACCTTTTCATAAAGCAGAAGGTTGACAGGTGATCACTGATGTCGCTCAGGAGTACTCCTGCCGTGGTACCACCAATATCACTGTTTGTTAGGCATAGATCAATAAGTGTTTCGCTGGAGCTTGTGATACGAGTAGGCGTTGTGATTATATTGGAAAAGCCGTCGGCCAGCATCATATCAACAAATTCATTGACAGAATTTGACGTTTCTAGTAGGTTAATATTAAAATCACCCATTATTACGACAGGCCTACTTTGTAAGGAGAGGTCGCCCAATACTATTTCTAAAAAGTTGAAGAACTCTTGAAGAGACGCAGAAGGTGGCCGATAAATTACGCCAAAGATGAATGCATTTGTCTGAATAAAAAGCGATTCGTACGAAGGGCTCAAAACTGTGCACTGTGGCATTATTTCGTAAGAAAAACTGTTTTTAATGTACAAAGCTACACCTCCCCCTTTTTTGGCTTTTCTAAACAGCGCTTCACACCTATAACCAGGAAAGCGAACAACATCATTCGATTCAGTATACCAGGTTTCAGTGAAAGCCAGCGCATCAAATTCATGGTTCAATGACGACAAAAAAATATCAATTTCTTCTTCTTTGTTTCTTAAACTGCATGCATTCAGATGATAAAAGGAAAAGCATCCGGATTTTGAAACCTTCATACATTTAAAAGAGTTAACATCGTGATAAGGACTGTTATCCATTTGAACTGTCATTCACACTAGATATACACTATCTAAATAGCACATCATATCATGTTATCAATGTCACTTTCATCGCGGATGCGAATCGCGTTGGCGCCCTCAGTTTTTCGTGCAAATATGTGACCATTCTTTTGCCACACAAACCGATAGTTCTTTTCCCTGCCTTTTCCACTTGCTAGCCAGAGAAGGCGTTTGTTGAAAGGTGTCAGGTTGTCCAAAAATTTCACGTTTGGTGCTTCATTCTCAAGGCGCGAGCGATTGCGCATCCACTCTTCCTTATGTAGGACGGATGAAAACCGAGCAAGAAGGATAGGCTTCTTTCCCTTTCGTGCAGGTAGCCTATGAAGCGCATCAAGGTTACCGTTCTCAAGCAGCGGGAGCTGAAGTTTGCATGCAAGATCATTCATTTTCGCGAGCAGGTCTTCGTGTTCCTCCACTATAACGCCATGTACTTCCATGTTTTGCCTGCGACTGTACTGTTCCAGCTCATTCAGCTGCAGTTTGACTTCCCTCGTGCTTGCGGACGTTCCCGATTCTACGGCCTCGACCCTTCTTTTCAAGACTGCAATGTCAGAGTTTTGCTTGTCTAATTTCCTTAATGTTGTATCATATTTGTCGGAAAGGTGCTGTATCGATGTTTCAATGTCACTGACTTTTTTCAATAGTTGTGTCAGATTGTCAACTTTAGTGACGAGGGGAAGCATGAGGGTTATCTTTTCATCTAGCTCTTTCAATCTCTTCTGAATGTTTGAATCTTCTGTTGGTGTCACGGTATTTCCACATCTTTTTTTTCCAAGTTCACATGTTGCACAGTTCCAGCTAGATTTTAGTGAGTCACCCTTGGCACGGAAATTGGATGTTTTCACCCCCGAGCATTTACCTAGATGGTACGAGTACTTGCAACCAGTGCATGTTATGTACATGCCATCTTCAGGCAACACACTATGACATGTCAAACACTCTTTTTCCTCCATATCCGAGATCACTAAGAATGCTCTAATAAACACCTCACTGTGGCAGCAGTGGATACAACCAGATCTACAGTCCTTACAAGAGAGGCTAAAAGTACCACCAACCTGTGAACAAGCGTAGAATTTTGTAAGAACGCGTTAAGTCTGCCGTCCACTGCTGCCACTGCGTGAATGCCAGCACAGCCGGTGGTGTCCGTCTTTTTGTAGCCAGAGTGCGGTCACGTGGCTTGTCCGCAGTTATCGATGCGAAGATCGGCACGATGATTCTTCAGCTGTCAGCCAGGCGTGCAGGCGCAGCTCCGATGATATCCCAAGGCTTTCGTGATATCCCAGTGGCTTCCTGTGAACAAGCGTAGAATTTTGTAAGAACGCGTTAAGTCTGCCGTCCACTGCTGCCACTGCGTGAATGCCAGCACAGCCGGTGGTGTCCGTCTTTTTGTAGCCAGAGTGCGGTCACGTGGCTTGTCCGCAGTTATCGATGCGAAGATCGGCACGATGATTCTTCAGCTGTCAGCCAGGCGTGCAGGCGCAGCTCCGATGATATCCCAAGGCTTTCGTGATATCCCAGTGGCTTCCTGTGAACAAGCGTAGAATTTTGTAAGAACGCGTTAAGTCTGCCGTCCACTGCTGCCACTGCGTGAATGCCAGCACAGCCGGTGGTGTCCGTCTTTTTGTAGCCAGAGTGCGGTCACGTGGCTTGTCCGCAGTTATCGATGCGAAGATCGGCACGATGATTCTTCAGCTGTCAGCCAGGCGTGCAGGCGCAGCTCCGATGATATCCCAAGGCTTTCGTGATATCCCAGTGGCTTCCTGTGAACAAGCGTAGAATTTTGTAAGAACGCGTTAAGTCTGCCGTCCACTGCTGCCACTGCGTGAATACCACTGCGTGAACTTTTTACCAATAGCCGAGGGCTAATGGCGAAGAGGGGTCGAATCAGAAATAACTGTTTTTATTTTTTCTGTTAAATCATGCATAATCAGTCTGTACACATCATATCACATGGGGGGCTGTCGCGGTTTTCGTGACGTCGCGTGACAGACAGGTGAAGTGGGGGTGGTCGAAAAAGTTTTTGACCAATCGTGGAGGGCTGATAGCAGAATTGGAATAGAAAAGTTTGGAATAGTTTTACGTTATAGCGCCCGTAGGCTCCGGACCGTGAACCTCGCGCAAAGAACTGTGTGTATGTGTGTGTAAACCGTCCCGCAGAGAGGCGACTTGTTTACGATGACTGGACGAAAGTTTCCGTCACCTTGGGATCGAGGGGTGACCGAGTGTTTATAAACCGCTGTTGTGCGGCTGCTCATTGCACTTTCTCAAGCAGTCATGTTAGACTGAGGCACTTTCTCAAGCAGTCATGTTAGACTGATGTACTTTCTCTCGCAGTCATGCTAGACTGATGTAGATACTGTAAATAAACCCGTATTCCTCGTTCTCGGTGAGAAGCAGTCCTACCCTTCGTCAACGTCCTCAGCGTGGATAAGTTGGACGACGGCATGGGCCCGCTACCTTGTAATTGATGCCCGACTCCAGTCTTGACAACGGGTTACGAGCGATGGGATTGAGCCCCCAATGCTGACAGCACCAAGTGTCAACGCACGCGAGTTCTTGTTCTGCTGAATTCATTCAACATTCTTGTTTGTCTGTTTTTTTTTTCTTTTGCCTAGAAAGTCATTTCGCAACAGTGCACCGTCTCTATGACGTGTGCGTTTGCGTCTGTTTTCCTTCTGTTTTTTTTTTTCCTCGGAACGTTCAACTCCTGGTCCTTCATCCTTGACGATCCTTGTTTAGCAGGAACGGTTTGTTTATCCGCGTCGTTGTTAGTGGAGTATCGCCGTTTCAAGGGGGACGCTTTTTTCCCCCTCCCCTTTTCAATCCGTTCGGTGCGTTGACACATGACCCGTGATCGATCATGACGCGCCGTGCGCGGCTTGGCGCGCATGCGTAGAGCAAACGAGTGTAATTTTAGACTGGGGGCAGCTGCGTCGCGGCTCTGGCTTTGCCCTAGCGACTCCAGGCCGTACAATTCATCCACGCGTTGAGCGAAGGCGGAATAGGTGCACCGCCTGCGTGCGGTACGCGAGGTACCGTGCAGTCGACTTGTGCTCACCAAAAATATGCAGTATCTCGGCTTCTAATGAGCGCGAATCGGGCGCCAGTAGTGCTAACTTGAGACGCGCGATAAGGACAGGCTGCATAGCCTCGCTGAGAGTATACAGCTGAAACGGAGTTCTCGAATTATGCGCCCCGCGCGTGAAGTTTCGTGTGGTATATGGGACGTTCAGCAGCCGTCGATTTCCTGCCAGATATACTCGAGCTATAAATGACATTTTAAGTGTATAGAACACATTGGGCGAGAACGTTAAAAGTGGATGCAAGACACAACATCAACACATTATGTTACTGTTCTTCTTTTCTTTTTCTTCTTTTCTTTCGTGTCAGCATGGACCGGCTCACCCGCATAATCACTTCAATTAACTAACACGTGAATATTTATCGCGTTCATTTTTTTCGTGTAACGTGTGACGTTAGACTAACGACACCATACATTCACAGATGCCTCTTGTATGCATACGCTATATACACGCTACCCGTTAGTTCACGACACTGTATACAGGCCGTTTCGAAAGCACAAGACTGCGCTGCAGGTGTTCGTGTGTAGAGCTGTCGCTGGGCCATGCCGTGCTTGGGTCGCCCTCCGAATGTGGTTGGTGCTCATTCTTCGGGGCGCGCGTGAGAATTTTTCCAAGTGGGCTGTGCGTACGCATCCGCGGCGACCGCGGGACGGTTTCATCGAGCGACGTCTCACCGAACGCGGCTTCGTCGACGGCCGCTTCATCGAAGGAACGTCTCCCTCGCCGGAGCCCGTTTCATCGAAAATGCAGCCGTCGCTCTGTGATCCGCGGAAGGTTCACAACGAAATTATGTTACACGCCATCGCTAACAGATATCGACACCGATTTCAAGACGTGTGAGGTGTATATATAAGAACAATTCTTGTCAGCGTATATCGTGAAACGTCGCAGGACACAGAGCGCGAGGTGAAAGACGCAACGAGGACAGCGGACTCCCAGCCATACGTCTAGACACACACGAGGGCAAGGGATCAAACGAACGTGTATAGCGAAGGAAAGAATGGCTGTTGCTGTTCTTGCGGCCACGCGGCATAAGCAACGACTTCGAAGACGCGGATAAAGTATGCATCGCCGCGTATAACTTACACACAAGTCCTATGGATTTCTCGATCGCGTTGCCGACTATATCTCGATATAATTTTGCAATTGCGAAGCACGCGGGCGCCGTGAACGGCTAACGGACAAATGAATTCCCAGCGACCCAGGCCGCTGCGTGAGTCGACTTGTTTACATAGGCGCCCGTTTAACCTACGGGCCCATCGGTAATGACAATTCTCGGGCCAAACAGAATGGAAGCTGCGCTGTGTACACGTCATCGAGCGCTTACAAATGTTCTTGTAGCGTTTTCTTCTTTGCGTGTTCTCTTCCCTGTCGGTGGATGATGCACGCACAACGGTATCGGACGGAACCAAAATGAACTTGCATTTGGGAACACTTCTGCAGTTCCCTCGCCGTCAGTACAGCTACGTTTGGAATTCCTCCTGCTGCTGTACCTAATGGACAAGAGGAACAAAAGAAACAGGGAGGCTTGTCGCGGCCGCGGGCAAAGACAAAGAGGCAGGGAAAGCGTAGTTATGTGTTGTAATCGAAGTGTAGAATTAATATGGAAAATGAAAATGAAGGTAGAAGAAAGGACAACTAACGTACCACCCGTGGGAACCGGGTGGGTCCCACGTAGCACATGGGAACCGAACCCACAACTTCCGCACGACGCGTGCGATGCTCTCTACCAACTGAGCTGTACGGCGACGGCTATCCCCTCGTATAAGTACCTGCAGGTATTTGTGGTTGACTACTAGATTGCAGATAAAACTACAACACCGTGCTTTTGGAGATCCTCGTAACACTCTTAACTATATATTCCCGGCCTTCGTCTAACGATTTGTTCGCCATCAATCCAAACACGTTCCGCAGCAACACATCCTCCCTCGGAGTAATTACTCGATAAACGCCATTCCTGGAGCACACGTAGACGTGATGCTCGGCAAGGTTTCAGAGGTCGTTGGCGTACTCTAAAGATTTTGATAGCTTATATGCGCCGCAGCGCATAACGCATATCGTGCACATTAACTCTTACGTTTTCATCGCGACACAACTTTTTTTCTTTTCTAATCTGAATCGTCCGAGCGTTCTTCAAAAGCGCGCAGAGAGGAAAATCTTAAATCTTCTACACCGCGACGCCCCGCTCTTATGTTAATGCTAGAAGTATATGCGACATTACTTTCGTCAGGCGCTGCGATTCAAATTAGCTGATTCATCTTTAATGCAATTGTCCAACTTAAAACACTAGCAGCACGCTCATAACATACGCACTGCTCCTTACTGAACGCTAAAACAAGCGAGAGAATACCTGCGTTTACCAGATGCTGCCATATACAACTTGCCGAATTCGTTGAACAACTCGAGTAACGTCGGACGCGTTTTCTTTGCGTTTGTGAACTGCCCTAACTCTTCATAGAGCGTTACAACAAGTAACGGTATAAAAACAGCAACGTTCAGTATTGTCATTAGTGCTCTGTATTCTTCTACTAGTGCTGTTTTTTGCAGCAGAGCTACCTGTCGTGCCTTTTTGTATGGGAATGAATTCCAGGGTTTTACGTGTCGATTATGAGGCACGCGGTATAGTGGGGGACTCCGGGTTGACTTCTACCCCCAGGGGATCTTTGACGTGCCCCCAATGCAAGGGACACGGGCGTTTTTTGCAATTCGCCCCGATCGGAATGCGGCCACCGCTGTCGGGACTTGATCCAGCGACCTCGTGCTCGACTTTTTGGTATCGGTATTTCTTTTTTCTTGGTGCACCGAAGGCCTACGTTTGTACATGTTTGCAGAGGGCCTGGCGCCATAGTCAAGCCACTGTTATGGAGTTCTGTCCATGCCCTCAGACATACTTGTGGTATAAATAGAGTTCATTTCGTCTGCATTCAGCCTAATTGGGGGTGTAACTAGCTAACCAGCACCGTTCGCGGTCGTTGCTTGTTGCGTTTCCTACGCGTTGCGGTATGCACTAAAAGCCTGCGTCGACGAAATGCGTTCGGTCGGATCGCTTCCTTTCAATGCATTCTGTCAAACCGACTGCGGCGAAACGGCAGTTTAACGAAACGCTGTTCAAATTGCATCAGTGGCCGTGTAACGTGGGTGACATTAACGCAAATGTCAAACCTAGGAAACGAAATAAAGCCGCTCGAATCGCTGAAACACCTCTCCTCGGCTTTTTTTTCCCCCTCTACATGTACGCAAATTTTGTGGTTCACGCCGATTAATTATACGTCAAGAGTGCAATATATATAAGCCCCGTCGGATTCCCGGGAAAAAAGCGAGCGCTGCTGAACCGCAGCGGTGAAAGGTGCAGCGCCTGCATGTCGTGCTTTTACATGCATAGCGCGGTCGCGTCACCGCGTATACCTGCTGGTAGAAACGGAATGCGAAACTCTTGTTTGCTTGAAGTGTCGAAACCATCTCCACGTGCCGTTCGCGGCCCGGCATGCGCACGCCGGATCGATTTCGCTCTGCCTACGCACCTGTCGTCGACGCACTCCTTCAACGTGAGAGCGAATCAAAAATTGCCACGGCAACATTTTTTTTTTTTTTTTACTGCGCTTCGCGCGTTCGCGTTCTTTGCGTGGCGCTCTCGATATTTGCCATTCGAACAACTCGGCGATTATCCGTTGCTCTTTCCCTTCGTTTTTCTTTCTTTCTTTTTTCTCTCTTTTCGGACGCAGAAAGGCGTTCGCCAATCCATCCATCGATGCATGCTTTTCGCCTACTCATCGTCCTCTGCGCCTCGACCAGCCGGTAAAACCGTTCTCAATTCCCCTGGCTTGAAGTGATGAAAGGACGCGGCACATTTTTGAGAGCTCGTCTCCAATTAGCGCTTCGATCGTGTAACGTGACTAACGGCTCCTTTGAGGCTGTTGTTGTTGTTGTTGTTGTTGTTGTTGTTGCTGCTGCTGCGGTTGCTGTTGTTTTCACAGCTAAAGTGTTGGGGTTCTACGTGCCAGAACCAACGATCTGGCTACTAGGCACGCCGTAGTGGGGGACTCCGGAATTAATTTTGACCACTCGCGGCGTCTTTAACGTGCGCCTAAATGTGAACACACGAGTTTTTTTTCTTTTTTTCATTTTTTGCCTCCATCGAAATGCCACTGTCTGGATTGAACCCGCAACCCCTGTCTCTGCAGCGCGGGACGCCATGAACGACAAAGCTCTCGACCGGCTTTGATTTAGTGTTTATATGTAGATGTCGAGGCCTGTATGTGTCAGTGGCACCGCAGCCAATCTGGGGAATTGGCAAAGAATCGGGTATAGTCCAAAATAATAGTATGTGTGCTATATGTAACATGCAAAATAAATATACCGCTATTTGAGAATAGGTAGGTTAGAATCAAAAGAACCAGAGCTTGGCGACTACTTATATTAATGAAGACAAAGGAATAAATCGGAACAAATGAATGTACGGAACCATCGTCTTCATCCGTGTCACACTGAAGGTTTCGTGTCCCTAATCAGCATTTACTTAAATAAAACGTAAATTAACAAGGGGGGGGGGGGGCGGGGGGTATTCTTCATGGCGCATTACAAGTGCTCTTACGGACGGATCTTTTTTTAGTGACTATAGGTTCGTGTTTACTGTACAAGCCTTGGTTTAGTGACCATAGTTTCATATTTACTGTGCGATAGTGGGCGCAATTAGGGCTCGGAGAGAAATGGTCTCTCTCTCTCTCTCTCTCTCTCTCTCTCTCTCTTTTCTTTCTTTTTTTGACGCTTGTGCCCCGCAACGGCTCTTTTCATATTGTCCGAGTCCATCTCTGCCCTTTCATCCCTTTCAAAATTTCGGGCAAAAGTGGCCTTTGAGGAGAATGTGGAAAAGTGAAGAAAATAAGGTGGCGCGTTACGTTTTCGCGACGAAAGGGGTCGCGAAACGAGAGAAGCCAGAGAAGAACAAAAATGTGAAAAGAAGCAGGTGCAGCGGAGAAATAATAATAATAATAATAATAATAATAATAATAATAATAATAATAATAATAATAATAATAATAATAATAATAATAATAATAATAAAGAAAAAATAATAAACAGAGGTTTTTTTCAACAGTTTGTCACGGTGCGGAATCTTTCCTTTCGTCCGCGCACGCGCAACTTTGGCGCGGGACAACGCGCGAGACGGTCCCGCCGTAAACAACCATTGTTTTTTGATCGCCCCGCACAGCCGCGCCGCGAGGTTACTCCACGGGGTTATTGTTCCGTGCGATCGGATTTGGCCGCAGAATAATAATCATTGGCCGATGCTTCCGTGGAAATGTGCGGGGTGCATCGCGTCCAGTGGTCGAGAGCTCGAGAAAGCCGCGTGGGCGCTTCGTTATTGTTTGTTTCCTTTTTCTCACGCCGATGCCCTGCAGCGTTTGCGGCGTGCTTATCGAGCGCTATATACGCGTGTTTCGTTTCTCACTGAACACCGCGAATCGCACAGCCTTTGTCAAGAACAGCGCGACGAGTTGGGCTATGTACATACATATTTAGTGTGCGTCCATTTGTTCTTTCGCAATGTACAGCGCACACACTGAACATAACGAGAAGAACACCGTCCAGAAAAGCAAACGGAAGCAAAAAAGTTCGGCAGCCATTCCACTCTGTGACGGTAGATGACCAGCGAAGCTGTATCCATGATATAATGTACAGCGCAGATGTACGCGAATATTTTGGCGTTGTTTATCATTTCACGCAATCTACTATAGCTTCGTCGTCGCTGTGGTAGACGGCCAGGGCTTCGGTGACGACGATTGACAGGTTCTTGGCGAAGGTTAGGTCTAAACGCGAGCGCCTCCTGGTCGACGGCATCGGTGTATAGCACTTGGGATCGTGGTGTATAGCACTGTAGCCCGAACCGTTCGGGCACGAACGAGGACGGACAATTGCCATGCGACCGCGACACGTCCACGTTGAAGTCGCCAACGACGAGGGCCGGAGTTTGATCGTCATCGGCCGGATCGAGTAGCCATCCAAAGTGGTCGCTCGTAAGGTCCTCCACGTCGCGCTTGGTAGAGGCGGGTCTAACGTACACGGTTGCAACGATCGCCCCGATGTCGTCGGTCTTCACGGCACGCACGTCGGCACAGAACGCCGCGATTTCTAGTTCCTGGGTGATGATGATGATGATGATGATGATGATAATGATGATGATAGTTGTTGCTGTTGATTATGTTGACGACGATAGTTTCCTCTTGCCAGTGAATGGCTCATACCTATAGCACACTCTACTCATACTCCACTCAGCAATGAGCGACAGCGGAGCCAGGTGTGGGAGGAGACGACGAGGACGACGACGAACGCGTGAGCAGTGGCAAGAGCGCAGTCGCGCGGTTGTGCCGAAGGGCGCCATCGAGCTAGTTCGCGGGTTGTTCGCGCACGACGGGTGACGGAAATGCCCTAGCCGTATACCGCTTCTCTGTAAAACAAAACGCAAACAAACGCGAAGAGGCGCTTTTTCGTGTTAATACATGTAGCGGCGTTTACGCGAATGCGGCAAACGACGCGTCGCGTCGCATTTCTAGCACATAGCGGTCACATAAATGGCGGAAATGCGCTATAGGAAGGAGAATATGCTACTGGAGAGGATAGTTCGAGTCGTCTCTGTGGCTATGTGCTGTAGCGGTGCAAACGCTGGCATATATGGCTCTGAGGTATCTATAGACTGCTGCCCACCGTGTGCCTTCATCCGCTCACCTTCGGAACGCAGATCGCTGGAAACAGGTTATACCGCTGTTTCAGAGGAAACGAATGCGCCGCATGTAAACGTTGTCGCATAGTTATGAAAACGTTGTCGCGTAACGCTTAAAAAAATAGAAAGAAAGAAAGCCACGCGATGCTGTCGCATTCACATAAACGCAGTTTGTGTTTTCCTTCCCGTAGTCGGTGTTCCTCTCGTTCCCGTTAGTGTATGTGCTGTTCATAGTGCAAGAAGAATGAACAGTGAACCTTTGTCAATATTTTTCCAACCGCCGCGCGCGTGACTGCATCCGAGGCCCCTTTGGAAGTTTCGTTCCTCGGCAAGCTCAGAGGGTGAGAGATGCGCTTCTCTTCACTGCGTGTGATGACTCGTGACTTTCGAAGTGCGCGGTGTGCTATAGAATTGCTGCCGGTGGCAGACCTCGCTCTGCTAAGCCCTAAGTGTAGCTCACGCTTCGTGCACCGTACGTAAGAGGAATATGTGACGCAGAACACTACGCAAGAGCCCGAATGGACGCCTTCGCACTTCTATATATATGCGACCATGGCCGTGCGAACTTGCAGGCGCGATTAGCATTTCATTACAAACGGTTATTCCTTACACACGTTTTTCAGCATTTTTGTTGGTGACGCGTCGACGTCGCATCGTGCATGCAAATACTAGCACGTTGAGAAGTACTCGCGTTTCTGTTCCGCTTACGCTCGTGCTTCGTTTATGATCGAGCGGGACCGAGTCCCGGGCGCGGCGGCTGCATTTCGTTGGGGCTAAATTGCGAGAAACGCTCGTGTAACTGTGCATTGATTAGGGTGCTCGTTAAAGAAACTCCAGGTGGTCAGAATTAATCTGGAGCCTCCCACTACGACGTGCCTCACAAGCATCTGGTTGTTTTGGCACGTAAAACCCCAGAATATTATATATTTATTAAATTTCCTGATCGAGCGTCGTATTACACGCTTGAACCGACCGGAAGGGGTCACTAAAACAATGGGAGATGTTTTACCTAAATAAATCAATATTTGATTGGCTGTCGCAGAGGACACGTAACAGATGGAATTCTGCCATCGAAGGGTCATGCATCGTCACTTTAATCATTCCTGGTCGACCACAATTAGACGAAGCCTGCAGCGGTGGCTCTAACGGGAGGCGATCGAGGAGGGAGGGGGGCTGCAAATATTTCCTCCTGCTCAGCTCCTCGCTTTCCTGCTACTACGATGGAGTACCACGTGATGGAGTGACCTCCTACACTCCCAATGAGAATGGAGAATCGTGCTCTGGCCCTTCGAATAGGAAATCCTTGACGCCGCCCCTGATAACAGGTATCGTCAGAATGCAGCTGTACGTTATGCATATATTGTATTATTTCTCTGCAAGAGCCGCCATCTATTCGAACCGTCTTTCCGACTACGGTAACGCCATGTGTGATGCGGTAAAGCCCACGAGCGTTGTAGGATGCCACATGTACCTTCCGCTCCTTTATCAGGCATTCACAACCGAAGAGAGTTTGAAGATGTATGACAGTGCCGAAATTTGCGAGTATGTCAACACCCTATAAAGTGTCTATCCAGTCCTCGTCTTTAGGTGTTCACCATCTTTCATTGAAATCTGCGTGCATATTACCAACTATAGTCCAAGCCAAGCGTCGTCTCGACCGTGGTATTTCAATATATATATATATATATATATATATATACTATAAAGCTTGCTAGGAAAATTTTGGTGGCTGTAAAATGAAAGAGGCATACATCAGTGACGCTCCTGCGTGTCTCTGTAGCGCCGAAAGCCAGTTTATTGACCGCGCAAAATTAATGCTCGCGATCTTGTATCTCTTATGCTGAGCATAGTCGCTTCGTCTTTGAATAAAGGTCGTGCCTGCTAAGAACTTTAAAAGAGAGAGAGAGAGAAAAAAAAAAGAAGAAATGATACTGGCGATAATTAAAATTAACTGAAAGAAGTTCCGAACCGAAATCGATTCCAAGGCCCTTCTTCTCCACAAAGTATCTTGTTCATTCGTGCCGGGACGCGACCCTCGCATGCAGCGGTATATCTTAATTGCCTTCGACACCCAAGCGGCGGCGAAAAATCGGGGCCAAGGTCACGTGGCCGGCGAAGCCGCAGGGCAAGGACTGCACCGCCGTGATGCCGGCCCGTGTTCCCCAAAGCCGTCAGTCTCTGACGGACTCGCGGTTTCTCGCACGGCGCCTGGTTTTACGGCGTTCATTTCGTACTGGCTGTCTCCTCTTCGCACTCTGTCTGCATTGAGAGAGTGCATTGTCTGCATGAGAGCCGGCAACATGAGAGCAGGGGAGAGAAGTGCGTCGGCAGACTCAACCGCTGTGGAGAAGTCGCGTGATGTCCACGAATCGATTGCTTCGGTGCACTCTGGAAAGTGTTAGGCGCCGCCCATTACAGCTGTGGCCAGCTGGTCCGTTGGCGAGACAGTTCGCACGTTGCGGAATGTTAAAATTAATGAATTAAATTGTGGGGTTTTACGTGCCAAAACCACTTTCTGATTATGAGGCACGCCTTATAGTGGGGGACACCGGAAATTTCGACCACCTGGGCTTCTTTAACGGGCACCTAAATCTAAGTACCCGGGTGTTTTCACATTTCGACCCCATCGAAATGCGGTCACCATGGCCGGGATTCGATCCCGCGACCTTGTGCTTAGCAGCCCAGCGACATAGCCACTAATAAGCAACCACAGTGGTACGGGATGTTACGGACGGCAGAATTATAATTAATTAATTAATTAATTATACTTTACTCCTTTATTTATTTATTCATTCATTCAATCAACCAATCAATACCCTTAGCAGCTATCGCAGTACATATTTGGAAGGGGGATATCAGTTCGTGAATCAACATTCATTTACGTCATTCATCGACGCCCTTACATATGTCGCCGTTGATAAATGGAATGGGGATAAAGGTTCGCGCAAACTTATAGTAAACATTTATTCATAAATTAATTTAATGCATCTAACGACAATAATGGTAAAGCATTGGAATGGGGATGAGGCTTCACACTTAATTAGAACCGTGGCCGGCCTTAGATCATAAAGCGCCCTGGGAGAACTCCGGCCGTGATCGAATATATATATATATATATATATATATATATAGTGACAGCTGTCGCTGTCAATAATTAGAAGGGGCGTAGAGGACCGGGCAGATTTAGAGTTAATTTATTAATTTTCCAGCAGATCGTTGTGGTAGAGTAGATAACGAAGCATACAAGAGATATAGTGGTGCTCGACAATATACAGGGTAGTTCAAATACAGCCAGAGGCGCTCGGCAAACTGTTCAAATTGTAAATTTTAAGAGGCGTGCCGATCAGCCCGCATTGCCCTTCCCGAAAGTCGTGCTAAATCGCATAAAGCTTCGACGATAGGCAACAGCGACGGCGGGAAGAAATAAGTACGCCAAGTACGGTTGACTGTAAAGCAGCTGGGCACATATTTATGTAAGGAAGGAAGAGTGTGCATTACGAAAGTGCTCACAGCATAAAGCACGAGCTATACGCGTATAGCAGGTGTGAAGAATGAGAAAGAACGAGGAACAAAACGATGCCATAGGCAAAGAATCGGGAAATAGTTACGGTATGGGCGACGTCTACACTAGGCGACCTCAACTCCTAATCAAGTATACATTCACAGGCGGCACTGTGGCGCAGGAGTGGGCCGTCCTGCTAATCGCTCAAGGTCCGTCTTGCAGCCGATGCACGGTGATAGATGGTATTATGTACATGTTGGCCTCACCTGATTAATTAAACAGCAGCCTCTGACGGCGTGGGAGCTGCGTGGCAGTGGCTTAGCCGGAACGAGAGGAGGCGAGCTAGAAGGGGGGGGGGGGCAGAACTCCCCATCCCAGTCTTTCCGGAATTACGTTGATCACTGTGAAAACAATAAGAAGCAGGTTACAAGCTAACGAAAAATGACCCTAGAAATCCACACCAGGAGGAAAACACTCCGCGAAATTAATTTCTGGCTGGTTCATTGGTGTGCGCGGCAGCTTGAAGCTCGCCACTACGCAACGAATAAGCTACTCTTATTGTACCGGCGCTGAATAACCCTAAATAATAAAAGAAGTATCTAACGTTGCGTGTATTACGTACAGCACTGTTTGGCTTTAAAAGGAAAACGAGCGAAAAGCCTTCTTTCGTCCGCAGTGTTCTGAACTCGCAGTAGCAGCAGCGCGGTCGTGACCTTAAAGCCTTAGCCGCTCGCCTCTGCACTGGCTTGCGCAGCAGGCTAGCAACTACGACTAAGACGCTGCAGCACGCAATGCCAAAGCTTCATGCCTTGTCACCGCGCATTTCGGACGTCGCGCGCACTTCGGTCCATCTATAGCCAGACACGTTGTTACTCGCCGGCCCACAATAAACGCTAAGGGGCACTGCGCATACGCAAAGTGTCGTAAGGCTTCTGTACCCGCGCTCAACAGACGCAAGAGCTGCGCTCAGCGTCTTAGCTAAATTGGGCGCGTCGTCTTTTTTGCACTCGTTGTCCTCCACTGTCGTCAACAGCCGAGAGAATGCTGCTCGTTGGTGTTACTCCTGCCTGCACTAAGCTAAAACAGGCTTGTAACACGGAGCTGGAAGTAATCACCTCTGATCAGTAACCTCGTTGCCTTTTATGCGCATAAATGCCATCGCCGTTCCGCTCTCCGCCGCTCACGCGGTGTCAACGTCCCGCCGTTTCGCGGTCGTTGCGCGCTGTTAGGAGGCTGTCCCCCTGTAAAGCGTGCTTTGCCTGCCTTTGACTGGCAAAGTGAGAGAAGCTCCTTGCGAGGAGCAGCCTTCGTGAGGTGCGTGTCGCAACTGTAGGATGGCGAGACGCTCTGAAGCTGGTCTCAACGTCAGTCCCTCTTTTTTTCTCATTATCTCCCCTGCATCCGCTTCGTTCCCCCTCTCTCTCTCTCTCTCTTTCTCCCATCTCTCTTTATTCGACCGGAGTTGTGACGCGCGAGGCAAGTTTCGAGGTTGAAGTCTAATTTGTGTCCCTGGGGGGTGGGGACAGTGTTTCACCAACCACGCTCTGTCCAGTCGCTTTTTTTTTCTTATTCTTTTTATTTATTTTTAAAGGGTGGGGGGGGGGGGGTTATATTGTGTCGCATTACACCGTTGCCTAATGGTTCTCTTCGTTCTGTGTGACGTTGAAGCCCCTAATTGCCGTCCTCTATTGGGAAACGTGCCACTCGACTCGGCTTGTTGCGTAACTTCGCTTTTTTAGGTATTCGCCCCAGCGCACCCTTCGATCATGTTCGCGGCAAAAGTGCCTTACGAAACCGAACGCGTTTCTGGTCGGAAAATCGGTTCCCCACGCGTGGAGTTGAACGTGGAACCTAAACGACAAGAAAACAGACGGCGAGTTCGCGGCGAAAAAGTAAGTGTTAGCAATGAGCTGGCGAATCATAGCGACCTATTTGGGCGTGGCTTTTCTTCCCTTTTGTTTTGCAGGACCTTGCGACAGAAAGGAGGTGTGGAAAAGCAGGTAGTTTAACGAAGCGTTTTCCCGCTTGGCTACACTCCACAGGAAAGGGTGAAATATATGAAAGGGGAAAGAGAGCGCCAAAAAAAAAAGATAGCGTAGAACACGCGCTCCGTTGTCAGTTTATCGCACATACCCATAGACCTCAGGGACACAGGCTGAGGCCCGGCTGGAACTTCGCTCTGGGGCTCGTGAATGTACATTGACCCTGTGGGACTCGACTGTTTTCGCGGCCTCTAGTCTGTGTTCGTTCTCCCTTGGTCATTAGCTTATGAGTGTCGCTGCGCGTGGGAATTAAAAAAAAAAGATTTTTTTTTTTATGGGAAACTGAGCATACTTCTTTCTTTTGCTATTTGGCGGTATCACCCGCGTTGTATTGCGGTGTGCCCTGCACTCTGACGTAATTGAGCATTTGATTGTTGCTCACATCTTTCTGTAACGTGTTCTGCACCTGAGAATGGTCTAGGAGAGCCTCTACGGCACTGTAAAGCTATGAGCGGCTTTCGAGTGATCTGTACTATGGAAAACTTCAGTGCGGGACCCAGCATATACCAGTCAAGTTGTTGGTACGGTTTCTTCTGGCCTACGTCACGGTAGTGCTGCATAGTCTTGTGCAGTGACGAACGCCGAGCTGGAAGTCTTTTTTTCTACGGGCTTATAAGAATGCCTTGTAGAATGCTACAGCTGAAGTTTAGGTATCTCTTTTAAGGATTGATTGATAGATTGATTGCTTGATTTATTTTAACGTCCCAAAGCGACGCACGAGCTATGAAGGAAGGAGGAAAGAGAAAAGTAGAAGGCAGGGAGGTTAACCAGAATAACGTCCGGTTGGCTACCCTACACCGGGGGAATGGGAAAGGGGAAAGCAAAGATCACAGGGAGAGAGAGGAGGGAAGGAAAGAAGGAAATTGCGGCAAGTTCGCTGACGCGTGTGGTTTTACAGAAATTGCATTAATAGTCACAGGTGGTTGCACAAACCCGTCGCCCTTAAGAAACACAAAAGCACCTTCACCGCTTTATGGGCCGACGGGCGATGGGGGCGGTGTTCCAGCAGCACCTGCACAGAAATTAGAAAAGCCGTATAGTAGGGGGCTTTCCGACTTAATTCTGACTACCCCGAGTTTTTTTTTTTTATGTGAACCAAGGGCATGGCATACGAGCGTTAATCTTTCCCCGATTCTGACCGCATCGAAACGTAGCCGCGGCAGGAAATCGAAGTGGCGACCTCGTGGTGAGAAGCACATACGTCAAAGCCACCGAGCCACCACGACGGATACTTACTTTCATGGAAGGAAAGAAGTGATGAAATGTCACATCTGTTAACCACGCAGTACTACACGACTCGTAATTGAACTGTAGTACTGCGTGACCTGGTATAGTTGTACGCAGTTATACCCTACAATTACACGGGCGTGCTAACCACAGTTAAGACGCACCTCAATTCCGGCCAGCCGAAGTTACACCCAGACGAACGTAGCGCTTTGAACGTTGAGCGAAATAATAATGAGTGTGACTGCCTCGCTGGGGCCTCCCTTGTATTGCGCCCCCGAACTGACCCTGTTGAAATGAAAGCCTTTGGCACAGAGATCGAAGGAGGAACGCGAGAAACGCGCCGGGACCGCTGCCAGTTAATGGGGACTTGAGAAAAATACAAGTAGACCATAGGGAAAACGAGGCTGCGTATGAGGGAAAGAGAGAGAGAGAGGGGGGAGGGAGTAGGAGATGCCGGCAGTTGGTTGTACTGCCTGTGGCTTCTCCGCAGGATGTCGACGCCGGACGGAATCGGGGCGCCGGGTGTAGTAGCTGACCCAGTTCCTTCACGGCGACCCCGTTGCGCTGCTTCGCTTATTTCATTTTGTATCAATGGTCCCAAGCTACGTGTGAGATCAGTGGGAAAGCAGCTACTTCTCTTTTCGTCGCTCGTGTGGTCTTGGGTGCTGTGTGTTTGTGCGGGCGGCGGGACGCGAACGAGCCTCCAGACACTTTGCTTGTCCCCCCTCCCTCCCCCCCCCTTTTTTTTTTAACAGCCGGAAGGTGTCGATAAGGCAGCGGCCATAAATAACGGGGAAATGGCGCAGTTTACATGTAAAGTGCGGCGGGGAATGCAGAGAACTAGGTCGTTCGACTTCTGAATTTAGCTGTAGTCTTCTCTCTCGCTCTCTCTATTGCCTTTTAAATTTCTTTCCCCCGCGCCGTTCACGCGTGCAGTTTGATAGGTTGGTGAGAATCGGTGATAAGATATAAGAGGGTCGGGAAGGGAATGCCCCCACTGGCCCCTTGCACCCGGAGTCCACGCCCCCCCCCCCCCCCCCCCCCCCCCTGTTGCTACGCCACTGTACGTGTGTGTGTGTGGCATCCGGTCCTGGCGATGGAAAGCTTTACTTGGCTGTCGCAGATGAGATTCCATCCTGCAACCTCACATTCTCGAAGGGTAATTCGCACTTGGGGAACCAGCTCAGGAATGAGGGCACAGACGCAAGAGGCAAAAATCGACACGCGCGGAAAAGCGTTTCGGCGCTTTTCAGTATATATATATATCGTTTAAGAAAAGGGATATAAAAGTAGTTTGGCGACCGCGTGGGGTAATACCAGTGTTCGGAACTGGGAGTAATACTTATTCGGAACTGGGAGACTAATATCTGCGTTGCAGTACCTGTCGGCATATATACTGCGCCTGACGACATGCAGGGTGTCGTCTTGGGGATATGAAAGTCAGCAGTAAGGTTGCCTCTTGGCGAGGTGGTTCACGATGTTTATAAGAAACCAGCACATAATACCACGTACACGCAACGAAGGAAACAGGGAAGTTCTTGGGACAAACGCTGGAGTCTACATTCAATTTACTGACAAATAAATAAATAAATAAATAAATAAATAAATAAATAAATAAATAAATAAATAAATTTGCCTCATGAGTGACGAGTGCCTGGCACATTCACTATTCTTTATGTAGGCCCCTCTTTGCTTTTCCCGATATAGATAGGTTCAGCGTTTATATCGTGAACTTTGTTCGTAATAATGGTGCACCTGAGAAGATAGCGAACAGAGATGGCGTAAAAGTTAACGCAACACTTGCTATATACGTAGCCCAGAAATATACAGCGGCACTACCAGGCTTTTAGGGCCGACAGGCATCACGCTGTTGTATACGCAAACGTGCATGCTACGTGAAGTATACAGTACGCCTACCGACTGTAATTTCAACTCCGACTTCTCTCAATGCGATATTGCCAAGAGCAGCAACGCGCGGCCTAAGTCGCTACGTGTTTTCGCTTTTCGAAAGTGGTGATATAACTTGGCTGACACTCTTGGATCAACCTAGACCTTAGTCTCTAGAATTTGCTTTGCTTGGAATGGCTCACTTGTCTGCTTAGCCAACTGCAACGAGGTTAACACCTTTCTTTCCCACTCGCTCAGCCCGTAAGCTTCGCGCAGCTTATGTTACTCGCGCCTGCGTTCAATCGTGCCATGCACACGCGCAGTGACGCATCAAAGAAGTCTGAAAGTGCCCACCTAGTAAACCGATAAGGCTGGCCAGCATGTGATGCAACTAGAGCTGCGTAACGCCAATCGTGTATCCTTGCAAATGTATGGAGGTAGAGGCGCTCGCTCGGCTTAAGAAGGAAATCTGGATCGCTGACTTCGTGATGTGATCAGCGGTTCAGTATATCTCTTGTGACCACGTAACGCCAGTCTCGCATCTCTTCAAGCGTTCCAGGAATACGCGTGCCGGCCTCGCGAAGTATTTGTTGACATGTAAACCGATAAGGTTACTCGCTATCTCGTGTCGCCGCGCAACTCCTATCCGTGTCTCCGTCCATGTGCGTATATCTTCGCGCGCTGGCTTGTCACTGAAATTCGCATTTCTTGACTCGTAAAAGGATAAGGTATTCAGCACTCGCTGTCACGCCGCCTGTTGCGTCTCTTTTAAGGTGCGCAAAGTATATACGAACGCTGGCGTGTCAGTTAAATCCGCCTCGTATATAAGCCGATAAGCCCCTCGGTATAGCATCCCTTATCACGGTCGCTACGTAACGCCCGCTCGTGCTTATCTTTCCAACTGATCCGTCAGAGGAACCCAGATCGCTCGGAAACAACGCGCTCGCTCGCTCCCTTATTTAATATGCATGTCCGGCGTGGCATCTCGTCGCTGCTCTATCCGAATCAAGGCGGTATTACTAGACGGCGAACACCGCCCGCGACGTTTATTGATCCGTCTGCGCCAATCTCATTGGACGCTCTCGTGCCGGCTTCCGGTCGCTGACGTCTTCCGGTGACGTCACGCTCCGGATGGCGTCACGCGCAGTTCCCTCTCTCGCAGCGTCCCCATTTCTCCCTATTGTGTACCCTTAGCGCCGCCGGTGATCACCGCTGAAGGGAGCGGAGGGCCTCCCGTAGTTGTGAATATTTTGTTTGTTTTGATTTCGTGTTGCATCTAGTAGTCCGATATTGCGAGTAATGCCGTTCGGTTTATGACTCTGTCGTTTTGTAAACGCCAACGAGGACTGTCGCTCCAGCCTATTGTGCGCGTATCCGTGTCAAGTTTATGCTAACGATGTTGTTTTGAAAATTCATTCATTGGTATCGGCGAAGAACTTATGCGAGGCCTGTCAGGTAAAACAGCTTCTAGCTTTTCCCCTCTCTCACGAAATTGAAACTATTTCCTCCTTGTTTCTCGGCATCAGCACAATCGAAACCCTGTTTCGTAACAGCAAAGAGAATATACGTTTCGATGACATATGATACATGCCTCGTCTACGCAGCGACCTTAACTTATATTATTTACTGTACATAAGACGTTAACACGAGATGCGTTATAAAGCTAGATCACGTTCCTTTCGCGAAGCCGAAAGAAGAGCTTGTTTTGAAGGCGCGATTGGCCTGTCACATAACAGGTAGTTGCAGCTATAGCCTGGTATCTCGCCAGCTCCTCTGTATCAGCGCCACATGGCGCATTCTTTCTTTTTGCGTGACCACTCTCAAAGAATCATTGATCGGCACTGCTTATTGTATATATGAGTTCCGACTTTCGTACAATCCGCGAGGTACCAGAATTCACCTCCTGACAACGCTTTACTCAAACCACTAAATGTAGGTACTATAGAAGTGCTCTGAGCGTAACAGGGGTTATAAAATAATAGTAAGAGCGTCGTGCTCGTATTGACATAAGGAGCGCGCCTATTGACAAGTTTTATACGTCGTAATTAAATGTATGGCATTACTTATTACCAATATGAAATGACACGCAAACAACAAAATATGTTAAAAATCAACGTACTAGCTGCACTGTTAGAAGGACAACACCTCCGCTTGTTGACGAAAAGAAGACATAGAAATAGAGCATAGAGTAAATAGTGCACGCATATGTCGCATCACAAACAGACGAGGGGCATTCTAAAGGAACCAAACCATTCCTACGACCGGGATAAATGGAGACAAAGAACCGCCCGCCAAGGGAAAGGTTATGGATGTAACCTAAAAGGAGAGAAACACATCACGTGCTTGTGGGCGTCTTTGTGATTGAGACCGAAAGTGGCGTGTGGCGATTTCACCTGGAACCGTAGTACCGCCTCTCCGTTCCGCGCGGAGAACGTCCGCCCTACTGTCCCCACGTTCCGTGCTCGTGCGCAGAAGCGTCGTCCCTTTTTCAGGGGAGAAGAAAGGTGGGCATGCTCCCTCTTTGGGGAGTGAGGGAGGGCTCAGAAGGGAGAGGGAGGCCAGACATATTGGGGATCGCTCGGGGCCGGCGCTGTTGACTCCCGGACTGCCGCCATCTGTGGCCGAGAGGCGCGCCTTCGCGAGCACTCGCTGCCTTTCCCAACCACCCCGAAAAAGAAAGGATGATTTGGATTTGACCCCCGTCGTCTGCACCGCTGCGTCTGTCGTCCCCACCCCGTTGTCGTCGAATTTCGATCGTCCACTCGTGCACCGAAAGGATGCCGTCGTTGCCACCATGTCTTCCACACTGAACCGCCCCTGACACACCGTCGCCTTCGAACGCAGGTCTGTGCTGCCTACGCTGTCCTCTGCGCTACCGTTATTCGGCCGCGTTTTGGCCTTTATTTATATACTATACACCTGTGCTTGGTTTCTTCTCGCGCGCCGCCGCTTCTGGAGCCGCTTTATATTACGTCAACTTATCTGGAAAATCCGAACCACATTCCAGTTTCAGAATCCTTCGGCAGTAAGTTGTGAGTCGCGCTGCGCAAGCCGCCGTCTGCTGCGCCTGCCGACAGAAACGTTCGCCGGAGTCAGCGCTCCAGGTTTAGGCCTAACAGCAGCTCTCCATATTTTTACGTACCAGCCTTTCGTAGCCCGAAACCTAGTTCGAACTCTGTGTAGGGGCGTACAAAAAGAAGTAAACCGATAAAAATATGACTCTTCGGCAGTTCCTTTCTGAAGGGCGGCGATGTCTACAACGCATCCCGTTGTTACTGTACCTCCCGTGACACTCTTGGAACGAATACGAAAGCTACATCAATGCTTGTTTTCCGTGGGTAGTCGTAATTAGTCTAATTGACGTGTGTGCGCTAGCCAGTAAGTATAATGGATGCTTGTTTTATGACTCGTAGTCGATGCTCATTTATCCATTTGCGCTTCGCTAAAGAGGAAAAACATGTTTCCGCCGCGCTGTTTCTTAATGTTTTGCTAATCATTGTGACCGCGGGTCGCTGAAGGTGGACCGCGGCCAGTCGATGATCACGCCTCCTTGTGTTCGGGTATGGTTCAATGAAAGCTGGCTACGTCGGTGCAACTTCGAGAGAACACATATTGCCGGCAATACAAATCGCCCCTTTCTAGTAGTCACCGCGAGTAATGTGAAAACATATGGCCCACCCTGCAGCGATCGTCGTAAGAACGCTGCTGAACACGCCGCGTGCCTTGCCCTTCTGCTTGTGTTACCGTGTTTTCTTCCCTCGCGGTTGACCTTGCCTACGGGGGCTTTAGCCTACGCAACTGAGCCGCCCGGCGGGCCGGTGTTATTGTTACGTGAGCAGCACGATCACCTTTCTTTCGACGTAGCATATCGTTATGCTTTCGTCCTACATTTTGTAAGCTGTCGTTGTAACTTTCCTGTCTGCGACGCTGTCCTTGAATTCGCGATCCTATTTGCCCCGCCTGTCATCTGCATTTGTGTGTTTCGCACGGTCTTCGCGTCTGCGTTCGTTTTGCGTTTTTAGTTGCGCTGTCGCTTGCTCGGCGTGTTGGAATGGGGCGAGATTCTTTCTTTGGAACAGCCGACGTTGCGCTGTTCTTTCCCAAGCGGAATCGAAGCTTTCGAGCGCTCATTTATCGCCATCCCGCCGCCGGCCCACGCTCCGCTCTTTTATTGTTGTGTTTGTTTCAAAGATGGCGGCCTTCACTGCGGCGCTCGCACGCTATGCAGAAAAAATGGCTTCTCAGGGGGGGTCGCACTTGCAGTGTCGTCGCGCCGCATGACTCATGTGTCGGCGGGTGTCCGAGTCACCTTGCGAAATCGACTCGACTTAGTAGTCTTAGTATCGCTGGGCTAGTAACCAGCGCATTTGGCAATACGAGTGAAGGAGCAAGCGAAGGTTTAGGCTTAAAAATCTCGCATTTTCAGCACCGTTTATAGTGAAGGGGGCGTTTGCTGCTCTTTCCATACGGTTGTTTTTGCTTTCTTCTCTCTTGAATTTTGTTCCGTTTAGCTTCGATTTTTTAATGTGATTTTGCGGAGGATACGATGCGGAGTGCACCACTTTAAATTTCCATGTTCCTTTAAGTGTTTTTGATGATTTGTTCATTGCGCTTAATTAGGTGACATTTCAAGGCCGTGATTTATCTGTAATTAGAATGGCAGCTGGCTCATCTACTTTTGGTTGTGGTGCTTTCTATCGAGTGTTCGGTCCAGAGCACTTTGGAAGATTTGTCTCTACATGCCCTTGACAAACACTTAATTGTGCATATGTTTATGACTCATATATTACACATTCACATGTCACAACAGTGTGATCTCTGAGGTCTTTTATTTGTGCATTTTCGTCGTACTTGTTGATCAGTTCATTCCAATATCTTTCAGGAAGCTTGTACTGCAGTGAAAATTTGTTTGTGTTGAATGCAATACATCTTCTGTAGTGCAAATTTGCGGTGTCTAAAAGTGGATCACAACATTTCTTTTTGCTTCTTTTCGTTCTGTATCGGTGACTTACACATAGCTTTATAAAAACAGAACTGAAAAAAGAAAAGTCTAGCTTGTGTATACTGGAATTCACAAAACCTTGCTTTTTTATGCAATAATTGTTTGCCTTTGCTGTTCATTATAGTTAACCACATTCAAGAAGCCTCCAACAGACCCCACCAACGTCTCACAAATTAAGTATTTTAAGTCTACCTATGCTGTCACAACCCAGAGAACACAACAACTTTTTCTTTTTCGTACACAAACAATAGATATATCTAATTAGTGCATTGTCTAGAAACCAACTCAATAATGACAGAAACCAATTAGAAACAAATTATCTGTCTAGAAATCAATTATTGAAAATTCAAACAGTGTGGAGTGGATTAAACACCATGGCTGTTTCTTTGCTGTGGTGCCTCTGTACATTTCAGGTTTAGTTTGTTGCAGATCATAGTTAAACTAGTGAGCCATTGTAGTATTCCCTGAAAGTATTATCTCTAAGGTCCAACTGGTCAGAAACTTACTATGCTGTGGCCTTCAGGTGTTAGCACCTTGGATGAATTTTTTCCTTTCCGTTTTTTTACTTAAAGGGAGTGATAATTAATTCATTAATTAAGGACAGCATATTATATTATAATACCGTTATTTAAATTAAATGATGACTGTTGCTTGGTGACAGGTGCACTTTGTTGTTGTCATATTGCAAAAAAGAAAAATTATTTCATTATTTTATGTTCACCACTTTAGCATTAATGTTGCACAGAGATTGAAATTTTATTTGTGTTTTCTCTCTATAGGTATAAACTATAATGTAGCATAGATGTAGTCACTTCTTTCATGCTGGAGAGACTATGCAAGTACGTAGAATATGTTGTAGAATGCAAGTTGTAGAAATTTTCCCGATTTGGCTTCTTTGGCATTTAGTTACATGAATAATTACTTGCACATTACTGAATTACTGATGGGCAGCACTTGCTGTGATTTGGTCTCGTTGTGCATCCGACGTGAACGCCCTACAACCCACCAGCATGCAACCATGGAGACCAGTCACAATACTTGTTGACTAGAACCAACACAAAGCCACCACGACAGCTGTCAGGCTTTTGACAAATAATGGTGAAGAATTACGGGTGTCGAAAAAGCGAGCACATAAAAAAGATTCATGAGGCAATCGTGAAGCATTTGATGAACTGTTTGGAGAAAATATGAGATGGGCTTCGAGGTGAACAGTACAACCACCGGGGGGCGCTATTCCCTGAACTCGCCTCTCCGCTCATGCAAGGAAAGATGTCTCAAGAAAGAAAAAAGAGAGAGAGAGAAAAAGAAAGGAACACAGACAGCTGCGCAACGATACAGCTACTGACTGCGAGTCGTAGCACCCACTCTGCTAATGTATGCTGCAACAGGCAATGAAGCGAACAAAAGACCAGGGCAAGTTAGCTATTATGTTTAATTTAAATGTACAAGTAATTAGTTCAAAGGAGATAAAAGTGGGCTTAAAGATAGCTTGCCCAGGAGGGAGCTGAAACCACATCTTTTGCATTACACGTGCAGTGATTTACCAATTAAGCTACTGTGGCAGCCTCCCTAGCTCCCACCTGCTTTCTTGGGTATTTGCATAAGTGCCAAGATTAGCCCTTAAAATGTCAGCCAGCACCACTGATGGCCAAGGCGACGTATGTGGGACGTCCCTTTTTGAACATTGACACCTCATAGTAAGTGAGCAGGCAACTAGCCCATAAACCCTCATATTCTACCTCATGGCATCAAGGCATGCCCTACTGTCCAAGTTATCGTTTTGCCCACCTTCATTTTCCTTTACCTTATTGTGTCTACAATTCGATTGAACATATCACTTAACTTCCCCTATGCTTTCCCTGGCTTCATTGTTTATTACTTCATCTGGTCGTGGCTAATAAAAAACCAAGCCCCTCGGATTCCTGTATTCTTCTCACACTCAGCCAGTGTGTATATTTTGCATCCATAGGTGGAATAACTTTAATGAAAAGCATTATTATGCCTGACTTTGGCTTCCTGATGGGTCAAATCTAGTGCAACTGATACCACAGTGCTGTGTGCACACAAAATGAGCAAGAAAGAGTAATAGGAACCAAGGGGCTGAATCTTTAGTTAGCTGCAACCAATGAATTCAACTAACAATGGAGCCAAAGAAAGCAAAGAGGAAATTAAAAATAATAAGAAAAGTGAAATGAAAATGGACAAAAAGACAACTTGCCATTAATGGTAGTTGAACCGACATTTTCTGCATCGCATGTGCGATGCTGCACCTAATGGTATAGTCAGGGCATGGCACACTGGACGCGTGCTTAGCCTGTGCTTTTCTTGACTTCATTGTCTGTTGATCTTGTGTGGGTTTACGCAGTAAAGGCACAGAAATTAATGCAGAAATGTTGCAGAGCATACAACGTTAATTGCTATGACTGACATAGGATACAAACATGTATGTCAAGACTTATATGTGAGACATATCTAGGGAGGCATTTAACTCCTAATAGTGCAATATCAACAGCAGATATGTCATCACTCGTGCTCGCATGATATCAAGGGATTGTAATGCGACACTGCATGCCACCTGTGGAAGCCGAAACCAAAAGCATGGCGTGCAGAAAGACTCACCGAAAATAATGTGGTGCAAGCCTGCTCATAGCGACATTTCCACAATATGAAAGGAAAAAATAAATAAAAGCTGTAGCTGTTATGCCTGCAATCCTTAGAGAGAACACTTATATACATATCATGCCTGCATGCCATGCCTATGGCATATCACGCCTGTGGTAGCAGGTTTGACTCTCGGCCGTTGCGGCAATCATTATAGAATGCAACAACACTCGTTCACTGAGGTTTGGATGCATGTTAAGGAACCATAAGTGGCTGAAATTTCCTCATCTGGAGACCTCTACAGCAGTATTCCTTGTAGCCCTGCAGTGTATGGGCCAGTGAGAGAGACTGTAAAAGTGCATGTGCTGCTTCAATTTTGTGCGCCTATTCCCATTTATATACTCTTTTTTCTTTCTTGCTATATCTTTTCAAATCCTATTTCCCTTTTCCCTTGTGCAGGGTGGCAAACCGGACTTTTTTTGGTTTACCTCCCTGCCTTTCCCTCATTTCTCTCTCTCTCTCTCTCTCTAACCATCGTTAGCCATTTACTTACTCTAGTGTTTCTCACGTGCAGGCCGAGCTCCCAGCCATCTGTGCCCACCTCCTCGCCCTTGTTGCTCTTGAGAGGAGGTGGCCATGTCGTCTGTGAAAGTGGCAGTGAGGGTGCGGCCCTTCAACAACCGCGAGACAAGCAGGGACTGCAAGTGCATCATTTCTATGAGTGGAAACACAACAGGTACATATGCTGTAAGGTTGTCTATGTGCTGTATTGTCAGTATCATGCAACCTCAAGAATACTATAGTGCTATGGAGCAGTGGGGCATTGTGTGACTATGAACAAAGACGATTTGGCGAGAAGGGCTTGTGGCTGGTTTGGGCAGCCTTCTTGTGTATGCAGCGTTGCTGCAGTTTGTAAATACCTTGTAAATACACCTATGCCTCACTAATTCTGCCTCGTGGCAGTATATAGTATAGTACGTTGGCCAACATGTTGGCCACCATTTTACTTGAATAATGTTTTTTTTTTTCATTGAGTCTGTCACACTAGAACAACGACAATTGTTAGGCTATGGACTGAGATTATGTATCCTAGCAGCTCCTGTTGCTTTTCTGTGATGCAGCCATTGACAATATGCCATTCTCAGTCTTGTCCTAAACGGTGCAGAGTGTGACGCCACCCTTAGAGTATAGTATGTTACTTGAGAAAGGTTGAGGTGACAAGCAAAGGCTCATTTAATAATTTTCGTTTAGCATCACTGTTCTTGTAGGTCTTCTCAGTACCACTTCTCTTGTTATGAAACAGCAAAATTGCTGTCCTAAAATGTTCGAGTTGCTGTGTCTGGCTGCACTGAGATGTTCTCTTTTTCAAGTAGCTGCATGGTAACAAATGTTCATTATGTGTATATAACACTGAAACTCTTCTTCTTCTTTGAAACGCTTTTATTTGTGTTCACTCACTTGGCGATTGCTTTAAGGTATCTGTATCGATGAAGTGTTTTCAGCACTTTTCAGCACAATTTTCTCAGCATGTGAGTGAGCACTGTATTTACTGTATGTGATCAGTTGAACACTTGCGCCACTGCGTGGAATTGAGAAGTTGGCTATGTTTTGCAGCAATCACAAATCCCAAGGCACCACCTGGTTGCAAGGAAGCCGCAAAAAGTTTCAACTATGACTATTCATATTGGTCCCATGATGTAAGTTCGCCCCCTGTCTTTTTTGTATGCTGTGCGTCCTACGCAGAGAGCTGCATGCTTAGAAACATAGGTGAACACATGAAAACTCTTTGTCTCACATGAACAAGTGTTTTAGATATCTGGCCAGAAAAACATGCTCTAACCTTAAGGGTGTGCCTAATACCAATGATGCCACGACGGCAAGCAAACAGTTAAATCTGTGCAAAATTTACTGAGTGTATTATAGCAGTTTATAGATAATAGAGGATTCCTATTCTGTTTTTTATTCTTTCAATTTAATTCATATTCTTTAATTTGAGAAGCTCTGCAACGGGTTTGCAAAGCTAATAAGAGCCAATGATTGTGTTTATAATGGGTGCAACACAATTATACTGGAGTCATGTGTGTATGTAAATGTTGTTATGCTCTAGTATATTTCCGATTCACTGTTGTCCTGCTTGCATCTGCAGTGTACAGCACTATTAACTTAATTGTTCCTCATGAAGGGCAGATGAAATTTAATAAAATAAAACACAGAATGTAGTGCGCCGGTCATATACCAATGTACTGTATATGTTGTTGTCAGTCACATGAATCATAGACTGAAAGGGATCTGTGATCTGGATGCGATTCTCCGACTTTTTGCTTTCAGCCCACAGATGTTCACTTTGCTACCCAAGACAAAGTCTATGATGACATTGGAGAAGAGATGCTCCTGCACTCCTTTGAAGGGTAAGGGAAATATTCACAAGCAGGTTGTGAGGATGCTCATAGCAGTTTCTCTTCATCTTGAAGCATGAACATAACAAGAACAAAGGTACAAATAAAGGTGTGATGGTACTCTTGTTTTATTTCCACTGTGTAGAACCTTTAAAATGGGCCTTAACCAACTCACCAACCTTGCCGTCTTTCTATAGCTTTCCCTGTGCGGTCATTTGAAACCAATGTGTTCATGCGGTTAAGTGTGCACAGCAGGCTGCTAATGACAGCAATGTGGAATTCGGGCATCAATTAATTCGCGGGATAATTAAACCATGCTCATTTTACAGTAGAGTCCTACCGCATAATGCACAGATACTGTGCTTATGGAATGTTTACTTCATATGGAACATTTACTTCACAATGTTGATTTAGAGGTGCCTAAAGTAAAAAAGATTCTGTGGCTGTTCGAAAAACAGTCTACAAGCTACAGCTAGTGCATGTGTGTTTAAGTGAGCCAGTGAACCTTACCTGCCATCTTTATTGTAGCACTTCATGTCAGATGACTTTCTGACTTCTGTCTCATACAAAGCACACCGCCTTGTATGGAAACCTGATAGAGACATACTATTCTCCCGTCTTTTCTCCCCTTTGGGCAGGTACAACGTATGCATCTTTGCCTATGGGCAGACAGGCGCAGGGAAAAGCTACACCATGATGGGGCGTCAGGAGGAAGGGCAGGAGGGCATCATCCCGCACATCTGCAAGGACCTCTTTCGCAAAATCAAAGAGGACGTATCCGAGGACATGCTCTACTCTGTCGAGGTGAGCAAGGAGGACGGCTCTCGGTGCTCATAACCATGGGGTCCGCATGCCGTGTTTTCAGTTGTGCAGCACCAATCGTACTGGAGATTTGGTATTACCCAAAGGTTGTATGCATTCTCAGTGCACTTGTAAAGGAGCAGAAGGCAGATTGTGAATTCTCATTAACTCCACAAAGCTCAAAATATCTTTTTTTTTTGTGTGTGTGCTGAGTGTACTGGGCTCTGTAATTTGCTGTGCCAGCCCAAAATCTAATCCTCATTGCCACTGTTGCAGCTGAAGGAAGCGTTTGATACAGATCATCGGTAACAAAAAAGAGTGTTCATTGAAGTCTGCCCTAGTGCTTTTATACTCTGGCCATGGGGGCAGTGCATGCGTCGTTAGAAAGCTTTCATAACAATTTCCGTAACTAATGCGGTTGCTGCACATGCATCTGGCAGTGTATGACACAGCTGTGAATTTGATACCTTATGCAAATGCAGTTTGATACTTAATGCAAGGCACATAACTGCGCGATTGATATGCTAGAGTGAGATTCCAGTTGTGGATACATCAGTGAATCAATTACAAATTAATTTTTACTACGCTAATGAAGTTCTTGGATAACTTTTCATGCCTTCTTTGCAAATAATTGCAAACAATTTCTTCAAATTTTCCTCGATGTAGATAGGTGATCTTGGGCTTTCTGGTGTTAAGGGGAGATGTGGGTTCCAAAACCAATTTTGTTAATTTTAGTGTGAACTGGATGATATTTAACAGTATTGTTCAGTTTTTTTCTGCTGATTGCAAATATCTAATTAGGTTTTGTATATCTGCTTAGAACAAATGAAGCAAACTTTTAATACAGAAATTCAGTCAATTTCTGACAGGACTTTTCAAAAACTTAACTTTGTCAAAAGCAAAAACAACGTATACAGCCAGAACATCAGAGAGTAGCTCTAGCCGGTGATGCTATTTTTATTGTTCTCAGTGCACTTACAATGTAAAAAAACCAGATGTAAACATAATTGCAATATTTTTGCTAATTTTCATTTGTGTTTGGTGGCAAATAATATTTAGCCGAAAACATTAGAAATAAATAAATAGCATCACTGGCTAGATCCATTCGACACAAATATATTGATACCAAACATTTTGCTAGTACTTAGAACGAACATATGAAGATCCCCTGTAAGGCAGTGTGTGGCGTCCAACAAAATGAAGCTGAGAAAAACGAATTTGAACTTTCAGTTCACTGCAACTTTGAATGGCCTGATGATATGGCAATACGAATTGCATCACTATGTAGCCCTATGTTTCAGCAACAAGTTCATGACAGATATATATGGCCATTGTGCAAAAATAACACTCAGATTTTGATTGCAACATCATGCATAGTCATTGGAAGCAATGCCAGAAAGCTAGTACCACGAGCTTCACATTTCTATTTTAGTTCCTTGTTGAACAGAAGGCACACAAATAGCATCCCTATGCAAATAAAGTTGCACAGAGTTCATGGCCACAACAAAATATGTCCTTTCCACAAAGTTTATGGCTACAACAAAAAATCTGGATCAAATCCCAGTGGTGGTCGCCACATTTCAATGGAGCCAAAATGCAAAAAAGTTCATGTGCTTGTGTTATAGTGCTTCCCAAGTGGTCAAAATTAATCCAGAATCATATCGTGGTTTTGGAATGTAAAATCCCAGGATTCAAATTTAAAGAAAAAAATTTATATCTCTTGCACACTCACACAATTGTACATTCAGCACAGGTCACACCTAGACCTATAAAAGCCCAGGACTGTAGGCAGAGTCTGTTGCTGGCTTGTGCCTCTTTGCAAGCTTGTTTGTCAAAGCATTTTTGTTTGTGTGATCCTTGTTGGACATGTGAAGCCTCCGACGATCCTTGTCATCCTCCGACAATCCTTTCGCGCATGCCACATGTGGAGCACTCCAGCACAAGCTTGGCACAGAGCCTGTACTCCTTTGCAGGACCCAAACAATGGGACTAGTGCTGGGACTAAAGGGTGCAACTCTGTGCAAATGATTGATGTTTGCATTGCGTTTAGCTTGCAAACCATGCAAATGATAGCTCATAAATTATAAGAGCTTCACCCCGCTATTAATTTTCTGTGATCCCTTATTTAGTACAAAATTAACAGCGCATGTCACTCTGCATAGTTATTTACTGTAAATGAAATATATGTTATCACTGTCTACGTTAGTGCTATAAACAAAGTGCTTGTAAGATCTTAATTTAAATGCAGCCAAAGGCAAATGGTGCGCTGTTTAGGTCTGTAGTCACTCATAGTACTAACCCTACTCCTCCGCCCTTGGCTGTGATGAAAGGCTGATCTCTAAAGGACTGTTTGATTGCAGGCTAGTCGAATACATACTTGGTTATGGAGGAGGTTAGTATGGAAAAGGCTAACGTTGAAAATGGTAACTTATGTAGGAAACCCATAACCTGCATGTACACTTTCTTAAACCATATGGACTGCATGACATTGCTGACAACAAGGCCATATCCCATTAGCCGTTTTTAAGCAGTAGAATCTGATTAAAAAATGCATGTAGGTGTGAAAGTGGTGTCGAGGTAATTTGTGCAGGTTCATTTGCTTGCTATTATGAATGGCCACCTGGTCACACACAAAAAGTACCGCCGCCAATTTTCCCTTTTCCTCATTTCTTTTTGCTCTGCTGTACTTAGGCAGGAAGGCAACAATGTTAATGAAACCACTTCATGTTCTTTTTGAGGTGTTCTAGGTTAAATTGTACCAGCTAATCATAAGCATTTATGCTTAAATTAGAAAAAAAAAAATGTTTATACGACTTTGCAAACAGTGTCCCCTCTTCTCCATCTACTAATTTTCAACCACTCATGAGCGTTTGTATTAAAAAAAAAAGAAAAGAGAAAGAAGAAGAAAAAAAAACTCTGCACCACCAGTACTCATTGTTCACTCATTTGCAAGCTCCATTTGCCAACGTAGCACACTAATGACAAGACAAGTGGACGAAATGTTAAACTGTTGTGGGAAAGTTAGGAAAGGAAAGGGAAGTTGAAAACAATGGGAGGCACGGATGAATAATCGGTTCCGCTCCTTCCCCCGCCCTTTTTTCAACCTTTACTGCTTTGTGACTGTCGTCCTGGCTTCTTGCCCAACTGGTGTCTTGGCTGAGTGCCCATTGCGGAAGTGTCATTTTCTGCCTGGCGTTTTGTCTCCCGCTGAGCCTTTAAGGAATGCCGACTTGGCTCCCCTGTGACCTCATTGCCTTATTGTTGCTCTCTTTAAGCTCCTTTGGGTTATTTTTTCTCAACTTTCGATCTTTTCAAGTTTGAAAACTGGCACTCTTTTGTTCTGGCTCCCTTGAACATGTAGAGTAGGGCATTGAAGGCATTTATTATTAGGTCATGAGAGGCATTTATCCTTGGAGCTGGAGCACACAGACTGTTTGACAGAGGCATAATGTTTTCAGCTGAGTTAACTTGTTTACTTTAGGTTTCTTTCTTATGAGTGAATCTATGCACTAGACTTGCAAATTTTGAAATGTTGTGATGTTGTGACAGAAAAGAATGGCATGAAGGTACTATAAGTAATATTTACAGATTTTATAAGCTGCTTATTATGTTGTAAAACCAGCACAATAGTATGTTGCATCTCTTATTGAATAGTGAAGGCTTTCAGTAGCATCAGTTTAAATGGCTTGCACAATGAGAAAGCACAGGCCTTGTAAAGCGGGTTTTCAAGTTTTCTGAAAGTTATGACCTCCAAGGTTTCAATCCTTTGGCTTAAACCAAGCATGCAAACAGAATGTCAATACCATATTTCTCCACAGCATGACATTTACCTTGTAAAACATGTACAGTTTGTGCATTAATATGTGTTCAGCACTTAACTTTTCAATTTCATTGACTTGCTTTCATTTTGGGGTTTATTATGGTGGTTGTTGCATGCAAGCGTTCACACTGAACAATAGCTTTAATGTGGACTCAATTATGCAGTGAATGTGGTGCTTATAATGATGTTTATTACATATTATTGCTACATGCCGAGTCTTGCATGAGCAATCTTGCTTGTGTGCGAGGCTTCACGGTCGGTAAGTGGTAGAAACAGGCCCTTAGAGTGTGGCACATGGTTTTGTTTCGGGGGTAGTTGGGATGTTCACATTGTATTCTGTGCAGCAGATTATCATCCCAAGATATTCTGAGGTTGTGTGGCTTTTCCTGAGGTTGCATAAGGTTTTTCTACCAGGCGAACCTGTTACTTTATGTGACCATAATAGGTCACTACTGTTCCTCTTAGCTAGACCTTAACTGTGAGACATTGGGAATGATATGATGATGTCTGTACATGCCCGTGTCGACTTTACCTGGTCTTTGACAGGTGAGCTACATGGAAATCTACTGCGAGCGAGTGCGGGACCTTCTTAACCCAAAGACCAAAAACAACCTACGCGTCCGTGAGCACCCTCTGCTGGGTCCCTACGTGGAGGACCTCTCCAAGTTGGCCGTCACCTCCTACCATGACATCCATTCGCTTATGGATGAAGGCAACAAGGCCAGGTATGTATGTGTATAGCTTTAAACACTCCACTGACCACAGCTAAGTTTGAAATCGAAATTTTTGCTTCAGTAAAAACATTTGAGGCATCTAACCTATGGCCAGCTGCCACATAATAACGTGTCATGTGGCACCACGTACATTGTTGTTTTGACTCTGAAAATGTTGGATCAGATCATAGAAACATAAGAGAATAAAAGTTATGGAGTCCCGGTTGAATGTGACAACCAGGTTTTGACCATCACCTCCAAGCAGGATATTCACCCTCTTATGGATGAAGGCAACAAAACCAGTTCATGTGCGCCCTCAGTTAAACATTAGCACGAAACGAAATTTGTAATAATTTTTTGCACTTTCATGAAAGAAATCAAGTAAAGAAAACCTTTATTTTCTTGTCTTGCAATTTCTTCTGAAATTCTAAGTTAATTAGATGTAGCTTCATATGTGTAATCTGTCACAGTGGCTGCGAGAACATAGGGTTATTCCACTCAACACAAGGTTGCAAGATGAATCCTTGGCTACAGGCACTGTACTCAAATAAGGACAGAATGCAGAAACTCCTACTTTCCAAATTTTGGCAAATTGAAAGGAGCCCAAGGTGACTTATACAAATCTAGAGCTTTTCCGCACAGTTTTAGTACAACTTTCCAATTTCAGAATCAACCAGTTTTTCTCAATGCAAGTTGCTTCATTGATTTAAATATATCTTTACTATCACTGAATGCAGGACTGTAGCAGCCACCAACATGAATGAGACCAGCAGTCGCTCACATGCTGTGTTCACCATCATTTTTACCCAAAGGAAGACGGACAAGGACACAGGTCTTGCCACAGAACGGGTAAGTTGAGAAGTCTAGTTCCAAGAACAACAACATTCCACTAGGAAGGATATGCTTAACCGCACTTTGACATCTGTAGAACATGTGTGCAAGTTTCTTCAAAAGTTACTTTAAGCCACAGTTCTCTTGTAAGCTCGACTTTCCACTATTTTGTTTGATGCTAAAATCTCTAAATGGTTTGTAGTTGTTCAGCTTTATAATATCTTTTTAGCAGTCAGACCATAAGACATGCTAACAAATTAGGAAACCAGTTGTGTTAATTACCAACAAGACTAACATTTTGCATTTCTTGAAATATAGATCGTCATGATAGTTAAGTTGTTTACAACATATGTCACGCGGATCTAATGTGTAATTTTTGGTCGAGAAGTCTTGTGAGAAATGGGGCATGGAAGATAACTCAGATTGTTCTGTTTCATTTTTGTACAGATGTTTTTGTTTTGTTCACTGTCAGGTTTCTACCCTTGCTTTCTAACACGCAACAGTACGAACTTGCTCCTCCTGTGAACTTTTCAATTATTGCGACAGTTTTACAGAATAAGTGTGAATAAGAAAGCGTGGTATGTCTTAAACTAATTTTCACTAGTATTGCCTGTGTGTAATATCACTGCATGCTTCTTTCTAACTGAAAGCATGGTGGAACAAATTATCTGTGCCATTAATTCATAATGATAGTGACACTAATTATTACAAGTGCCTGCCTAATACATCATATATTAGAGGTGTAAAGAGTAAAGCAAGGTACAATGCCGTGTACTATTATCAGTTGGATTTTCCAACTTTGTCACGAATGAAGTGTGCAGTAGGCCATAGGTTGCTGTGAAAGTCTGATTTCTCACTGCACCAAAGCCATGGCATTAGGAGTGGTGACAGATTTGGTGAAGTGCATCACCTGAAACTGCTGTTCGGTAGTCGTCAGCAATTTATTATGGCACATACTTTGCAGGGTGTAAACTCATGTAATGGATAGCAGTGTCACCTCTGTTGTTGTGTTTTCATCCCTCAGGTGAGCAAGATTAGCCTGGTGGACCTAGCTGGAAGTGAGCGGGCTGATTCCACAGGGGCCCAAGGAACTCGGCTGAAGGAAGGAGCAAACATCAACAAGTCGCTTACCACTCTGGGCAAGGTCATCTCAGCACTCGCTGAAGTGGTACTAATTCCTTTTGCATTCATCTCACTTGGCATTCACAGAATTTTATTCTTAGTGTTGTTCACTCTTTCCTCGTCGCAGACACTTTCTTTGAGTATGACCATTAGGGTCTGATGGTGGCCGGGGTCTGAAAACTGAGACACATCACACCTCTTGATAATTTGTGAAAAGTATTTAGCTTAGTTATTATTTTTATCAAGACCAGTGCTATTCTCATGCGAGCTTTGGGGAATGACTGATCAACTCTGGTGGAGGATTGGGACTGAGAATCATGACATTGTGCTCTCCTCATAACTTTGTACAATTATGTTGAGCATAATTTGCTCTTCCCATCATCCCATTTCTCTAAATATATTTTTTCTCAGTTTAATGGAGCAATATTGCACCTTTTTGTTTTTCTTTATTCTTCAAATTAAACTGCTTATCTGTGTTCATCTGAATATTCAATAGTTTATTTAAATGTGTTCTGCACAACTATACAGAGTGACTTTAGAAGGCAGTTGTGGAATCTTTCTGCTCTATTCTAGTCTTTGTATCCTAGGGTTATCTGAGATTCCTTTTTTCAGGGAAAACTTAAGAGCGTAAGAAACACACATGTACACATGCACACAAACATTCAAAAACGGCTCCCCCCCAAACAAGTGCTCTTGGGTGGGGAGTTTCTTGGATGTTTGTGTGCATGCGTGCATGTAAGTGTGTTTTTTACCCTCAAGCTGTTTATCAAGATGAATTACCAACTATCCCAGCTGCAAGTTCTCCTCTCTCATTGTTTACAAAATTTTGAGAAGGCTTTAACATTATCCATGTCCTTTCTTTCTACATGCATCGGATGTGAACCAGGCGGTGAGTACTGTTGCAATGGTCCTGATCTGCCTTTTTCTTTTGCTTCAGTTTTGTCTATTATGCTTCTTAAGTCATACTTGGCAGATCTAAAGTGTGCAGCTGTGTGCATTCAGGCTGACAGAATGATGTAGCTCTAGCAATTGCTAGATTTATTACTGATGACTCACACTTCTTTTTTTTTTTTTTACTTGTAGGCGACCAAGAAAAAACGCAAGGGCGACTTCATTCCCTACCGGGATTCAGTTTTGACCTGGCTTCTAAGGGAAAATCTGGGTATGTTGATAACAGTGCGCGTGAGAGCTATGTTTACGACACCTTGTTAACCATCATCAGTGGATTAACCATAAATGGGTTTATTTGCTTCAGGTGGCAACTCAAAAACAGCCATGATTGCGGCAATCAGCCCGGCTGACATCAACTACGAGGAGACCTTGAGCACGCTGAGGTGAGCTCTGCTGTGCAAAGAATTAACCATCCAACATCCCAAGATTTGGCCTCTCTTGGTCATGTTCATCTCATTTCGACCTATGATTGAATGGAATATACACTACGTCATGACTCCCAAGAACTCATTCACAAAACCCACAACACCCGGATCAAACACTGTGCGACTGCACCTCGCTGAGAGCTGGCAGAGGCGATGTTTTGCCAATCAGAGCCACTACATGTGCTCCAGTGATGTAATGATGTGATGTCACCAGCAATGTGCGACGTACTCAGGGAGAGGTCTATTGAATTTGTGATCATATAGTGCAGTGAAATATATGCTTCTTTAAAGGGCCCCTCACCAGGCCCCATAGCAAATTCTGATTATACGCTGAAAGTTGTTATGTGTCCTTTAGGTAGCGTTTTGCCGCAAAAAATTGTTCAAATTAGCACATTAATAGCTGAGATAGAAATATTTAAGTGCCGCGAACCCATAATTTCAGAAGGCAAGATCCACTGCATAGTGAGACACTCTCTCCACTTGCCCCGTCTAGCCTCCGAAAGGGAAATTCCTTCCCTGCGTTCTCCCATACCGGACCTTGAGGATCGCACGGGTCCCACCTTCACTTTTTTTCTCCTCACCTTTCTTTTTTTTTTTTGCGCTGTGCACGGGTTGTTGTGATTGTCTGGTTTCGCGCAGCGCACAATTTTGCACGCTGAGCACAAGGACACATGACTAGCGGTGTAATTCAGTGTTACACGAATACTGAGGTAGAACAAGCAGATCGCATAACATGATCACGCGCTGTAACATGGTATAAAATGCCATGGTTTTGGTACCTGTGCACGTGACTGCATGACAGTGGGAACAAGCAGACAAAGAGGAAATGCATCTCTCTTGCTTTGGCGCAAAGTAAAACAAAAAGAAACATGTAGACATTCCGTTTGTATGTTTTATTATTTCTCTAAACTTCAATTCTTCAATTCAAGTAACAGATCACATGAATAGCAGAGGTTGCCTTGAATAATTCTCGAAATCATGTGTCACCACGAGTGATGTCACACTGCGGACCCGAGTACGTGGGCGCAGGGACACGAGTATGTCACCGTCTGGCTTGGAGTGCAGTTGCCACAATGGAAAGGGAAAACAGCATTCAGATTGAAATTTTGGATCTTTCCGCAGCGCGTAGCGATGTAATTCTTTGCAAACACGATCGTTAGTACGCATTGTATGCTGTGCGTTTGTCAGCTCAAAATGGCCAGACGTGGTGAGGGGCCCTTCAAGACTGCCACAGGCATACATATAAAACAGGTAATACTTGGGAACTCAAAAATAGTTATTTGCTAAACACTCTGTGTACAGTGGCCTAACTAGTGGCTTCACTGCCTAGAAATGTTATCAAAGAAAGCTTTCTGTGCTCCTGTCATTTTGCCAAATAAAGTGGCACAGTATAGGCTTTATACTTCTTATTTTCAGTTTTTGTTGCTAAAGGGTAAAGACAAGGTGTGTTTTCTCCAGAATGCATTACATTAAGTGGAATTCTGCATAGATGCAGGTATCAAATACAGCAGACTCTCTTTAGTGCTTGCCTAAAGCGACTCTGAGCTAACCGAAAATGCCGGTCCCGCACAAAAAAAAAAAAAAAAAGGAATGAAAGAAAGAAAGAACCTGTTCATCTTAGAGCCTGCCAATTGTGTGAAAGGTGCTGTTGTTGTCTAAATGATGGCGATGATCACTTTGTGTAGATCATAACGCCCTTTACCTAAGCCAAACTTCATTAATTGTTAATGCTCACATGCAGGTATGCTGACAGAGCGAAGCAGATAGTCTGCAAAGCTGTCGTCAATGAGGATGCCAATGCTCGACTCATCAGGGAGCTCAAGGATGAGATTTCTCGTCTCAAAAACCTGCTGCTGGCTGAAGGGATCGACGTTGATGGTGAGCTGCTTTCAGGTTGTGCTTTGGTTGCAGCCATGTGCCTTGTTCTGTCCTTTTTACTTAAACGTGGTTATACTTGTTGCTGTTAGACTAGAAGGAACCGCATGGGGTCATGCCGCTTGGGCTAATAAATATGGGTAGCATTGTGCTGAACTTAAGCGTAATCACTTGCATGTTTTTGCAAAGGCTGCATTAGGTATTGTAATCAAAGTAAGGCGGTATATATTTTCCTCGAATGCTGTGCATCCTTAGGAAGAGTCACTGTGATATTTACACTGCTATATTATTGTGGTACTGCTTGTATGTGCTTGCCCTGCATTCTTGATATGTCATATTTATTTGTTTGTAGGCCTTTAGTTAATGCAGGGTAAATGTCTGCACCTTTTGACTTCTGTGGTAGATTTCTTCTATATTAATATACTATTTAAGAGCAAGCTGTAGTGGCGAGCAAACAGTGCTGTTAGCACTTACTTGCTTACTTTTAACATAAAATGTTAATGAACAAAACCTCTTGTGATACTGTTGAAGCTTGGGCAAGTTGGTGTGACATTCTTTTTCAACAGTGCAAAGGACAAGGACGAGATGAGTGCATATACACAGCACTGAACTTGCAACTGGTTTTACTGAGACAATTTCCGCTGCTTAAATATGGTGGCAACCAATCTCGGATGAAAATACACAAAGACACACATCTTGTGGCAAGCGCTACACGAGGCAAACTCCTCGCTGCCTCAACGACCGGCTAAGGGAACATAACAACGTGAGCAACACCATATCTGGTCACCTGGGCATTCATTGCGGAGAGTGCATGGAAGAAAGAAAAAAAGAATAAGAAAGCGCCTTGTCATCCCATTGTCAGTCAGTACGGCGTGTTGTCAGATAATCAAACAAAAATCACTAGAGAGGCTATTGAAGCCCATTAAATCCACAAATTCAAAGACAAATGCGTAAGCGCCACCTCAATATCTCTGTCAGAAAAAGAACTGAATTTTCTTGAAGATAAATAGGAAACACGTGCACAGCTGTTCATGTGTCACTGTCGCCCTGTGCTCAGGTACTGTCATTCTCGCCAATTTTGTGTGTCTTCGTGTGTTTTCATTTGAGATTGGTTGCCACAGTATTTAAGTAGTGGAAATCGCCTTAGTAAAGCCAGCTGTAAGTTCAGCGCTGTGTATGTGCACTCGTCTCGTCCTTGTCCTCTGCACTGTTGAAAAAGACTGTTGTGATAACCGGTTATTGTTAGAGGTGGTGTCATTAGAAGTCAATTGCACTGCATAACCGCTTATAGTATGCTATTAGGATGACCATGCATTGGTGTTGATGCTTGTTGCAGAGAAAACTTAAGCTTAGCTAATGTTGCAAAATATGGCTGGTTGCTGCTCGTTAGGCTAGGACAGTGACCAGCAATGTGCATTACTTAATTGAGCTTGAATGTTGTGACATGGCAGCTGATGACAACATGAATGTGGAGACTGGCAAGCGGAAACCGCACCTGTCCGTCTCTGCGGCCTCGGAGAATGCAATAGAGCAGCTCCAGGAGTCTGAGAAGCTTATCGCTGAGCTCAATGAGACCTGGGAAGAAAAGCTGAAGAAGACAGAGGCCATACGGCTACAGAGGTAGGCTATCGTCCTGAGTCATCTTTTCATTCAACGTGCAGGCAGTGCAAAAATCAAATAGCAGGAACACTTGTATTTTGAAGAACAAAAATGCTGCATTGCTGTAACCCTTCTCTGGAGCAGCAGTTCACCAGAGTTCTTGATGAAGGCTCAAACAATTCTGAAGCTATTGCATGTCTAAGTAAGACAGTTCTGTTTGTGTGAATTAGAGAGGACTTGACTGGTACAGAACTGCTGAAATGATCTTGGAATGGAGCCTTACTTGTGAAAGGCTTATGTCATTAAAGGGAGCCATGTTATACCACAGTATGTTTTTTTCTTCCTTTCCCTTGACAGGGAAGCAGTTCTAGCTGAAATGGGCGTAGCCCTCCGTGAAGATGGTGACACTGTAGGTGTGTTTTCCCCTAAAAAGGTGAGACTTGCTTGCAACTTTTGTTTTACTGTAAATTCTGTGTTTAGTTATGTGATAAAGAACATTAAACAGCATCATGTTGTAAACTTAAGCATGATAGTTTTCTTTGTGCATGTGTGAACTTTACAACTAACTTTTGAAAGAAGTCCAAACTTGTGGCGAATTTTTGAAATACTAAATTGGTTATGAAATGCCTGGTGTATCCCCTTTGATTTCATATTACATGCATCTAACATGAAAAAAATATATACATGTTTACCTCGATGCTTTTGAAGTAAAGCTATAGACATTTTTGTGCCGTTGTTATAATACATTGACTCTGTTGGGTTGCATGTTATTGGCTTGAACATGTTAAAAAATAATTGTGGTTGCTGTTGCACTAATTAACTATATTTCGTCATTTTCTTGACAGACTCCTCATTTAGTGAATCTTAATGAAGATCCACTCATGTCTGAATGCCTCTTGTATTACATAAAAGATGGGATAACAAGGTGAGCAGTGCTGTGTAGTTCTGTGGCTGTACGTCTTGTGAATGTACTCACAGCATCTGATATATACATAACGTGAAGATCGCTGGCAAAGCATCAAACATTACAATGCACGTCATACCTAAGTTGAATCTAAGGTCTAAAGGAAATTCCCCGTGTAGACCAGTCTGCTCAATTGCAATGCTTCCCCACTGTTTGGCTGTGCAGTACTAAAGGATTTCGATACTGAGTACTAACGTCTGTATAACTGATTTATCTAGTTTAGAGCTGACCTTTCCTAGCTTCTTATATTATTGTTGTAGAAGGCGTTAGGAGCTTGACCTTTGGTTTTTGTTGTGTACTTACGGTGGCACATAACTGCAAAACCAACTAAAGCTGATATGTGTGAACAGCTGCATATGAAAATGCTTGTACAAGGAAACAGCTTGTTAGGAAGCGCATCCACTTGCTGTTTGATGGTGGCTTCACGAGAACCGTGCAGTGTCGTGAGAGTTTTGAAGCATGTTGATATAGTAGCTGGTAAAGTGGTATGGAAAAAAATTGCCACACCTTGCCAGTGCTTCGCACTTCATTAACAGCATTCTTTAGAGTACTGTAACGTCATGCTCTGCAGTTGAGAGGGTATTCTAAACCTTGAGCAGAGAATGTCGTGACCGGCATGCATGTGTGCCGCTGTTCTTTATGACCATCCAATTTTACTGAAACACGTAGTAGCTTCAACAATGCTGCATGGTTTTAGTGAAACAGTTGGAGTGGAAGTGGTCCGCAAAGACAGGAAAGTGGGAACTAAAATTAAAGACAGCTGTATTGTTGCTTGATGGAGCCTTGCCTTCAATAGCTGCATAAGACACGGCGAGTCTTACTGCACGCAGTGGTGTAATTAGCCATCACAATAAACGCTACACTCTTTTCGTAAAGCTGTAATAATTGTAAATGTATTTATGTTCGTCTCTTCTTTTTTTTCAGAGTGGGAAGGCCGGATGCAAATGTTGCTCAGGACATCAAACTTAGCGGCTCTCAGATTCTGAACGAGCACTGCTGGTTTGAGAATAACGAAGGTATTTCAGCCTGAATTTTATTTATTTTCATAGCTTTAACGAAAATCTGTTTCGTGTGCTTGCATCTTGCTGTGTGCTACGCTTACTATTGCCATTTTTTCTGTGCACGCGTGGGTGCATGATGTGCAATCCGATTGCCCGTGCTGCTTGCAGTGACAGTGGCTAACTAATTGGTCAAGTAAGGGAGCTCATTGAATGTTGAGTGAACTGGGAACACCTTTAACTTGTTTCACTCATTCACTAATGTTAATATATTTTAGGTAAAACCTTTATGCTATTAGGGAGGCACAAATAACAGTTTTTGAAAGTGAATTGAACACAAATCAACTAGTGCCAGAAGCAAATTGAATCGAACATTGAATATTTTTCTAATAGCTTGTGAATAATGTACAGCCACCGTTACAATATCAAACAGTATTATATCCTGGTACTCGATTGCAACATTAGAAAGTTTCTGTTGTTTCTGCGCACGTTAAAAGGCACGCTTTACTAAAAGCACAAAGGGAGCATTAGCAACAACGAAGTAGTTTGTTTGCAAACTCGGGGCTATTCAGAGCTTATGCAGTCATGCATTAGGCAGCCTTGTGGGCCAATTAGCATTAGCACAAATATAGCACTTGATCGCATCTAAACTATAGGTCGGTTGCTCGCATTGGAGACATTTTGTGAGGCAGAACAAGACCTCTTCTCACGGCTGCAACTACGCAGGCACCGTCACCCTGTACCCATGCCAAGGGGCCCTCGTCTATGTCAATGGGCGGGAGATCGTCGACGCCGTTCAGCTGAAGACTGGCTCTCGAGTAATCTTGGGGAAGTCTCACGTGTTTCGGTTTCAGCATCCTGAGCAAGGTATTGTTCGCACCAAGTTGTTTCATTCTACAAAAATATTTCCATGTAACGTGATGAAAGTTTTATATTTGTGTTTCTATTAAATTGCTCTTGCAGCACGGGAAAGTAGAGAGCGGAAGTCACCAGTTGAGGTGCCTGAAAGTAAGTTAATCTCTCTGTTCATTATTCCTTTCATCTAATTTACTTGGTTATTTTTCTCTTAGACAGAAGGCTTAAAGAATAGCATGCATGTGTAATCAATAATTATTTAGAGCTAAAGTTGTGTTTAACTTTTATCCAAACCATAGCACCTTTGTGGAAGAACACTTGACTTCATTCCTGTTTGTGAGGCATCTTATGTTTCCCAGTGTCGCTAGGCATTGAGTGCAACTTGTCTTGCTGATAGGGCAGTCACCTTTGCGCTAAATATTGTTATGTGTTTGCAGCACAGCTTGCTTAATGTTTGTGTCTATGTTACAGAAGCCCAACCAGATGAAGGTGACCGCCTTGAATTGTTGACCTCAGGCAAGAAGATGGATGACTCTGTTTACTCAAATGGTAAAACAATTACTGTGTTCATCATTATTTGTTATTTCCTTTAGGAAGCCTGTTTCACATGCTCAAATACACCTAAGGTTGAAACAGCACATTCTGGGTCTTTCTGCATTTTTTATTTGTGCGAAATGCAGCATGCAGATGTAAGCAGCTGTGCTCATTTTTGAACCTATTTGTGTTATAATTATCAGCACTATATTTCCTGTATTTTTTTTTCTTATGTACTAAAATGTGAAGGTCTTGATATTATAATGTGCCAGTAGGTTTTTAAGTTACACAGGAAAACAATTCCTGCCTACTTTGTTAGCTGTTTTGCACAGAATGGGATAGACAAGTTTAGTACTACATTGCAGCATGTGGCATTGTTGTATAAGATCAAATAAGGTTTAATTTGATTCGATTGAATCATTGCAGTAGTTTGAGTAATTAGGCATTTGTTCTTTGACCCTGGTGGTGTGCTGGAGAATCTATGCATATTGAAGAGTGCTCATGCTTTATTTTGGGCAGGTGGAGAGCCGATGGATTGGTCCTTTGCACAACTTGAGCTGTTGGAAAAACAAGGCATTGATTTGAAGCAAGAAATGGAGAAGAAGTATGCATTTCTTTTTCTTTTTTTACCCTTACCCCTGTCTTTCACGGACGTTAACAATTTTGTCACAAACTCTAATATTCACTTCTGTTCTTTCAGGCTTGTAGCTTTAGAGGAGCAGTACAAGAAGGAAAAAGAAGAGGCCGACCAGCAGTTTGAACAAGAGAGAAAGGTGAGGGCATACATAGATCATCATGATCATGATCATAATCATGAATGATCATTTTATTGTCATCGTGGCTGGAGGATGTTTCAACAACCTGGTAAGGTTAATGCCAACACAGGTGAGGTTAATGCCATTACAAGAGTCTAGAACCTCAAGTTCCTTGATATCATCATATCTAAAGTATCTGCTGCATGCCCATCTTTAATGACATCGAACACATCATGATTACGATAGCTGCAGTGAATGCAGTACATTTATTTCACAATTGTAATATAATTAAAAATAGTTACTTAGCAGACAAAAGTACAGCAATATGCCACCAAAAACATTGATATGCATATTTTACATAAAATTATTTTAGACTACTTCTGAAATGTGTTTTTCATGTGCAGCCATAACTGGGGCTAACTAGGGAGTAAGAGTGGCAGATTCGATGACCAAATGAGTTGTGAGAATGCTTAATATGTGCCACAAGTGACATCAGGTTTTAGTGCCATTAAGCATGTTTGTGTGGGACCACATGAACGGTTGTAAACTATAATGGATTGAGTAGCTAAAGATATTTTTTGCCGTTCATGTGGCACAGGTATAATACCCACTGCAGCACTACTAGTGTAGAGGCTGTGTTCCTTACAAGCACAGGGGCTGTTAATTTCAACCATCATTACAGTAGCCACTTCGAAGCTATTAGTATTCTTCTCACACGGTTCCCAAGATGAACCAACACCAACTACTACCAGTACTAACAAATGTAGTATTGGTGATAGCTAGTAGTATGATAGGGGTTTGTGATGCAACAACTTTGGCATTGGTGCAACAATCGTCTGCTATTGAAACCTATTTCAGACATATGAAGCCCACATTGAGCGTCTGCAGCGACAAGTAGAGGAACAGTCAATGATTTCAAGTATGTACAGTGCCTGCACCATAGACGAAACAACCACCGCTGAAGACGATGCTGTCTGTAAGTTTTTACTTTATTACAGCTTTTGCTAGCAAATTGGACAGGATTTGTATTTATGGGCATAGTATTTAAGTTTTAAGCTACTCTACAAAAATGTGTGTGCTAGCCTTAGGCAACAGGGTCTAGATGGGAATTGCACTTATGTGATATGTGCTGCAACATGTAAACTGTGTTTTCCCTAATTGAATGCCATCCAAATCAAGTACAGTATAACATCATTCATACGGTCTGAAAAAGAATATTGTAAGAAAAAACGTACTAACCGGGAAAATTTACCATCCAAAGTAACTCAAAAAAATTGACTCAAATATTGTTGACATCTTGCGTAATGTGAAGCATCGTGCAGATTGTTGTGGCATGAGATGTCGATGTGCGTTGAGCTGGTGGTGCTCCGCCGGCCCAAGACGCGTGTTGTTTGCCTATTGCGTCGTGTTTGAAGACGGCGACAGAAAACCGAGACGAAATCGAGCTGGTGGGAGACGCCGGATGCCGCCGAAGCTAAACGTGATGCCCACATCATGCCACATGCAGCAGGGAATGGCAGTGCGTTTGGACTATTGCCTACTAAAAGCATGCAGTACACTACCGATGGCACTACAATCCACGCACTGTGAAACAGATGGGTGAAGATGCTTATCGCAGTAGGATTGGCAATGATAGCTGTAAATACGGCGTGCAATGGCCCCCAGAGAAGATTTGCTAGTACAGAAATGAGAAACCGAGTGCGCGCCGGCGTTTTCATGCAAGACGGGCAGGTGATTATTGCAGTGAAGCTGCCGTGGCGGACACCTATATACTGTTCTCGATCGCGCATGCCTCGCACATTTTCTTGTTTACATGGGATCTAGCGGCCGGAAAATGTATCATATGACCGCACTTTGCCGACGTACTGAACGTTGGTGTTGAAAAATCGTGTCTTACAGGAACTTATGAACTGGTAAAAAAATGAGCGTATCTCTATTGGGTCATTTTTTTGTGTGTTTTTGATTGTCAACATTGGCGCCGGGAAACGGGAAAACATATGTAACAGGAACGTATCAGTGAGGTTCTGCAGTACTTTATGTCTATAATGCAAATGTTGTCACACCTATTGCTTACGTAACCTGAAATTGTCACCAGATTTTATCACTGCTTTGGCCATGAGTAATAAACTATGCTCGACCAAATCTGGTGGGGTGTAATATTGTAACAAGCATCAACAGTTCTTTCTGAAGTGCATATTTGCACTTATGTATGTCTTAAGCCTTCACAGATGATGATAACGATGACATCGGTCACAGTGTCAACTTCTGTGTTCTCCTTTTTCCCTGTCTGTCTTCTGTGTGAGCTGTACATGATACATAAACGTGCCAAACCAACTAGCTCTTTAGCATATCCTCATTAAAGCTTACGAGTAGTTGTTAATAGGTGCCTGTAAGCTCTTAATTCACTCTATTCTATTGTTCTACACCATGCTATCCTTGCCTCCTCATGCTCCCACATAGCTCCAACTTCTCGGCTGTATTATGCAGGTGCAAACAACATATCTTAACTCCTTGTGAATGTTGCACTTGCATTATGTTGCACCACACTACAAAAGAGGCAGGCAGAAAAGTCAACTTACAGTATTGCTCAATGCCCAAGTATGGCTTTCTACTGTAGCTCTGGCACTTGCTTGGCAAGCACAGTGCAAAGAATAGGAAAATAAAAGTAAAGCCGCAATTACATTTGTGCAGACATCTTTTGTTTGACTCTCGTGATGTCTACTTATGCAGAGTTACAAAATCAGCAGACTTTGTGTGAGCTCTTTCTTTGTTCAGATTAGATATGTTGCTATTTTTGACCAAACTTGCGCAGTTGACCAGCCCTGGAGTGATCGGGAGTACCAGGTCGCCGCTTGGGCCTTTCAGAAATGGAAATACCACCAGTTCACATCTCTCAGGGACGATCTCTGGGGCAACGCAATCTTCCTCAAGGAAGCCAACGCCATCAGTGTGGAACTGAAGAAAAAGGTAAATATTGTCAATCATTAGAATAACCTTTCCTTCTTTTAAAGGAACCCTAAAGAGAAACACAGAATCAGTTTACACTGATAAAGCATTCTTTTAAAAGTCAATGTTTGTTATCTTGTGGTAACAGGCAGATTATTACAAGAGAAAATGGCGGTCATAGTATAGTCTGTTGAATTTCGTGTTGAAAGCCCAGTGCTGGTACGGCAGTGTGATGTTATGGAATCTAAAGTATTTTCTTGTATTTGGGCTACTGTCGCACCGTAAAAGTTCTTGAAACTTGCGAAGTTCAGCCTCGGGCTCTTTTAGTATACAATGTAGTCCATCTGTACTGGCAACAAGTCAACGAGACCCGTTAAAAAAACCATGACGTCACAGCGAGCTACTGTGAGAAGTTCGAGGCAGTGCTGCCACCCGTCTTTCGTTTTTGTGTATTTTCTGGCTTACCACAGCTCCTCTAACAGTAAAAGTGGCTTTTTTTGGTATTGCAGCAAGGTATTTTACTAACACAGCCTCAATAATTTTTCATTTAGTGCTCCTTCAACAAACCCATTTCAACCTTGCAAAAGAATGCTAACATTTCTTATCACCATTGCCTGTTCTGCTGATTTCCATCACAACCGGCATCACTTGATTCAGTTTCAGTTTATTCTTTAAATACAATGAATTGGGTAAGAGACAATATACAGACGAGGGTCCCAAAGTCAAAGACTGCAATGGGACCCTTTGAATATTTGATACTTGCAGTGTGAGAATTGTTATAGTACTTATCTTTTTCTCTGAACTCCTGTTCGCAGGTGCAGTTCCAGTTTGTCCTCGTCACGGACACACTGTACTCACCGCTCCCGCCAGACCTGATTCCTCACGACGAAGCGGATGAGTTTTTAGACCAGGAGCGGCCTTTTCCTCGGACACTGGTTGCCGTTGAAGTGCAAGACACGAAAAACGGGGCCACCCACCACTGGACGCTGACCAAACTCAGGTTGGTGCTGCCTGCATTCCTAAAGGTGCCCATTGCATAGCATACGATTGAAGCAGTGATTATGCATGAGTGCTTCCTCATGTGCTGTGGGGCCCAATTTAGAAAGGGTTTGCACACAGACTTTACTGAAAGCCTTGCTTTGGGTTGGCAGTGCACATATTGCTTCTTTTCTGCAAGAAACCTATGCTGTATCTGCAGCAAACCTTGTTGAAGTTGGTTGGGGCCAAGGGTTGAGATACCACACTGGCACCTAATGCACTGAAAGTGCAAATATTTTATGTCTGTGCTCCTAAGTGGTTAAACCAGACAGTAAGTCAGAGCATAGGCACCCTGGCTGTTCAGTTCTGGCAAGGGGTGGAGAAAAAGCTTTTACAAGGACATGCTGTGAGTGCTTGTATCAGCAAAGGCTTCCCATACGCTGTGTGCTCGATGTATGGATGATGTGAGCATCCTGTTAAAATTTGGTGGTAAGTACCACCGAGCTTGTTCTTTTTGCTCTTCTTCTTCATCTTTGTGTTTTGAATTTTGTAATCCATAGTTTGGGTAACAAACCATGAAATTTTTAGAAACTTCTATACACTAATTGAAATTAGTATAAAATGTAATATTCCCTTCATGTGTGCTTTCTCTTCATAACTATCTTAACCATACTAGCTTGCATTGTAGACAATGGCATTGCCACCTTAGGGTGCAGCTTATCAAGTCAAGTTGTTAGCAATGGTACTTGTTCTTGGACATGCATGTTTGAAACGTAACTTTATTTCAATAGGTACCACCTCTCCTCCTCCATAAGCTGCACTGATCCTGTAGTCTGTAAACAAGTGATGTGCATTCGGCACGCAAGACCCCAGAACCTAATTTAATTTTAATTAAAGCAACTGATGTGAACACCTATCTATTAACAGTTACATTTACCACAAATAAATAAAAGACAATACTTTATGACCTTCTGCATAATTTCAAACATAGTGCTTGTGTTGTGCAGAAATGTGATGGCCAAAAGTAGGGAACTTGTCTTTCAAACTGTGGAGGAATGAAGCAGCTTAAGTAATTGCTTAAAGTCATGTTATTATATGTCCATGTGGTATTGTTAAGCACTTATTGCATCTATACTAAATTATGCAGTCAGTGCTTAATAAATTTGTGCACAAAACAATAGCACACCAGTTATACCTGCTACATAAGTATCTATCACCAAACTTTCAAAATCACTTCCAATAGGAATTGCTAAAGTCTTATTAAGTTTTCCATTCGTGATTGCGTACGGTTACTCTTCCTTTTGGTGCAGTGTAGTCGCATCATCATTTTTCATGTGATCTGCGTGCAGTCTGTGTTCTCTCTGTACTAAGCTGTCATAACTGATCGCGGTGATTGATTGCCTTTTGGTAAAAAACTGAAAACTTTAAAGAAATCAGAATGAGACCAACTGGTTATACAGAGAAGCACAGTCATGAACAAGTTCAATTGCAATGTAAGCATTCTTAAACACAAAGAAAACAACGGGCTCCAAGTCTACTTGTTTACTGTCTGGAAATGTTAGATTGATTCAGAGGTGAATAGCGCGTAGGCGACAACACACGTAAGAGAGATACACACACAAGGTGCCACTTCCAAAAAAATTTATTCCAAAAAACTTGCACTATTTATACACAGAGCGCTGTCACAATTCATCAGTGCGCATTCACAGTCAAGTTCTTTCAAAGCAGCTATTTGCGTGAGTATCGCATCGGTGTCATTATCGCCAAAAGAGCTGCTTTGCTTGAACGTAACTGCGTTATGATGAACTGTGACAACATTCTGTGTACAAACAGTGCCGGTTTCTCAGAATACATTTTCTTGGAAGTGGCGCCTTGTGTGTGTATCTCTCTCATGCATGTCTTTCACCTATGAATGTGCTGAACTAACGCGCCCAGCTTTCCATCCTAACATTAGATTCATTCCTAACATTAGATTAGATGTTCCAAAGCAATGAAGGAACACAGAAAAATGCTCTTGTAACCTATGTATCCAGGCATTGTGAAAAAGTAGTTCTTCACGAAACTTTAAACAATCTTGTTGACGTGATATTTTGGTGCCATATAGTGAAATTCCTAGGCACTTAAAGCTATAGGCCCTCCTTTCTTCTCTGTCAGCTATTTTAGCTATAAAATAACTGAGATTTGAATAAATGAGGCAAAACTACACGCGCCACATGTTTCTGCAAACTGTAGCGTTAAAGAATTGCTTATCAGGCACCACTTTCAAAGTCTAGAATACATTTATGGAATGCCAGTAAAGAGAGTTCAGGTTTAATTGTAGCCTCAGCATCTTACAAGGATTCTTTCTGGACAAATTCATGCTGCACATTCAAGGTCAATTCTAGCTTGCACATTAGCACCAAAGAGTTCTAGATAGAGATAGCATTGAATTGACACAAATATAGAAGGCTACTTTGTGTGGAATACTACTTTCCTGAGTTTCAACATTTTAGTGTCATAAATCCAAAAGGATAATAAGATGAAATAACTCAGAATTTTCCCAATGCACCTCATTAGTATAGATGTAGGAACAAGTTAGCCAAGAGTCCTAACCTCCCCCTGTACTTTTTGAGTTACATATGATGAATGACAAAAAACACTGAGGAAGTGTTACTTTCCTATATCTTGTTTTATCTGTTTGAGTGTATATTGTACAAAATTATTTAGTCCTGTATTATTCTCGTCCTTATATTTTCTTTGCAATGATTGATCACCTGTGTGTGATCATGAGACATGTGAACATACAATAGTCAAAATAAAACAAGCAACTATCTGGCTCTCATGGTAAGGCACAAAATAATGATGATGCGACAGCCATGATACCTGCTCTTCACTTTCTGTCACACTGTAACTGGTTGCTAATCGTAGTTCCAGACCACACCGTAGCACCCTTCTCAAGGGCTCCGGCACTTCAACCTTGCACAGATGTTTTTATCATGCGGATTGAAGTATTTACCTTAGTGAAGTATCCATCAAAATTTTAAGCTGTGTCCATTTGGAAAAACTAAAAATAAACTGTTGAACCGTTTAGATGTTGGGATTATACCATGACTCGTACAAGTCAAATAAATGTTTGCAGCTAGGTCACATATTCTCTGCGAAGGCATTGCTTTTTGGTGCTGTCTTAATACATTTAGCTTTTAGCAATAGCAATATTTAGCTTAGTGAACTTAGTGTCTTGTGAATGATGTGAAAGTGCTCTGTCATCAAACACCAGGAAGCACAGCTTACTTGTTTGTCACCTAAAAAATTGCAGCAGTACAAACTGTGTTCTTGTTTTGTTGATCTAGATGCTATGCTGGATATGTTGATCCTAGGTACTGTGCTGTAATATAGCATTTTAACTAAAGCATCTTCTGTGCAGGAAGGGTTGGGGCAGTGTGCATAATATGCTGTCATGGAAATGGCAGGGAATGAAATGAAAAACTTTGGCTGCATCTAGAGTAGTCATGATGAGGCAATGTGCATGAGGCAGTGTTGCTTTTTAAATTAGTTCTCGTGCATATTGAAGTGTCTCATTCATTTTACACACTGAAAGAAAAATTTGCTGCAGTCATCATGTTTTTACGTTATGTTATACTCCTTAGCTCACAATATAGTAACTATGTCATATGCATAGTTGTGATCTAAAATGTTATCCCTTGTTCTGTTCTTGCTCTTTTCTCTGTTAGTGATAGTATTGGCCTTTTTCTTTTTATTAAGGTGTGTTGCTGATGTTTCAGTGTGTGAAAGAAGCTCTTGAGCTGCATTGGAACAGTTTTTCATTTTACTTATGTGTCATTGAGGATGAAAATTTTTCATATTATGAGTGCATTTTGAGAGATTGAAATATGCATGCCACTGGCTGTAGAACAATTACTATATTGCATGTGAACTTGTGGTCTAGATTGCACCTTAATAGCTTGCACCTCAATAGTAGACAAAGTGGCTGTCTTATTGCAATTCTTCTGGTTCTTTTGTTTTTACATTGTGTTATGCTCTACCTAAATTTTCTGTGAGAGCATTCACAGCAAGCACTATAGCCTGAGTCCAGTTTCTTGACGTATGTGATGTTGAATTTCAAATTTCTTTTGCATACCTTTTTGCATGACGTTTGCCTACTACGTGGAGGTGTGTTTGGCCTAGTAGCGACTTTTGTCAGATTATTGGCCCCATGTGACAAGATAACAGGCACACCTTTGAGCGGTAATCACTCTGGGTGAACCATTCTTTCTTTTAAGCATCATTTTGCGATGGCTGGACACACCTGGCTTGCACAAATGCTATTGCGCACATTATTTGCATAACATAGACGACCATTGCTATGCAATGTTCAAGGCGCTCTGTCTACTGTTGGGGTTCCGATACCATTCTGATCAATGTACCTTACCACATAGTGCCCCAAGCTTGGTTGAGCTATGCCGTAATGCTGGAAGATTCACTGATGATGCTAAGAGAGATAATTAATTATATGAAAAGTAGACAGGTTGGCCTGGACTAATATGCTGTGGCCTGCTACTCTACACAGGGGAATAAGGAAAGGGGAGAAAAATAATTGTAAGTATAGGGACAGAAAGAAGGGACGCTTATACACAATAACTATGCAGCTACAACGAGTTTACACGTACAGAGTTTTAGGAATTTAAACACTACACGTTATATGTGTTTTTCTATACTTATGTATAGTATGACAGCGATAGGCTGTCAGAGCTTACTGAACACTGATGCACACATTTAATAAAACTAGTGATAGTTTCTCAAATGTTAAGCTCGCTAAAAGTCAACTCAGTGTGCGTAACACACAATTGTATGTTTGTTGTGTGCTTGATGGTCATAGCTGGACCAGGCAGCCAAACACTGATGGCCCCTAAATCAATTTAAATGTCATGCGTAAGCTAATCTGTGTGTACAAAGTGCAGCAATGCTGGTTACTTCTGTCGAGTCACTCTCATAACTCCACCATCTCCTAAATTTCGTTAACAGGTTACCGACACAGTGGCACAAACAGAGAAGAGAACGCATTTAAGATTGATATGCAAGCAGTGTTGATTTAACCATAACAAGGAAGTGTCTTAAAATCTTCTCGTGATCTTTTGCTGAATTATGACTGTCGCTTAGTTCAGACGGTGGGTAGTACCATTGCACTGTAAGCGCAGTGAAGTTGGTGAGATTACTCAGCTAACCAAACCTCGGGCACTAAAACGGTAGCCAGGCAAGGGCAGTAACAGTTGGGAGCATTGTCTGGCGTGGCAACTGATGGGCACACCTCGCTGCCCCCTCTCCCGCCCTGCCTACTCCCCCCCCCCCCCAACCTGTAGACGTCGCCTGGAGCTAATGCGCAATGTGTACAATGAGGACACCTGGTCCCCCGGGAGCCCCGAATCTCGGGAGGACCCACTGCAGTGCTTGAGCACGTCAGCTGCCCTGGGCCTGTCCAGTCTCATCCCTTCCAAGACAAGGTCATAATGCGCACTACGCTGCTGTTGCCACGCATTTTTCACTGCATTGGACCCCCTTTCTCCCCTTGCCGCAGTCGCGGTCGATGTTCCCACCGTATTGCACTTGGCCGCCAGCACCTCTCGTTTGGCTCCTACTCTGTCGTTCGCTTCATCTGCCGATGCGAAACTCTCCCCACTCTGCACCTTGCTTATACGCTCTCTGCTTGTTTCGATGTAGCACCACGCGTCGGTTACTGCTGTCGGCAGCAGGAATGTGCATTGTGCTGCTAGCTTGTTGGTTGCTCCGCTTCTTGTTGGCTTCATCACGTGTCCGCCGTGTTGATGCTTCAGCTTGAGGTGGCTGCTTGTTAAGCCATGTGTTCCTTGCTGCTTACGTTAAAGATGCACTTGAGTGCCACATGCTAAGCTGCATATGTTGCATAAGTTGGCTCATCATCGAGCCTGTGGGCTTGCTTCACTACAGACCTGATGAGGACAATTTTCTGGCATGAGGAAAAGTGGAAGTGTCAGCTTAGATGACATTTTCGCATGTATTGCGTCAGTTCAAACAATCTTCACAAATTCTAGTAAAGAAGTCGATAACCAAGTAGCCAGTTGTGTACATATTTGGAATGACATTGTTATTATTAAAATTAATAATGGAATAATTTGTTAGTCTTTATGTCCTGAAATAGTGTAGTCAAGGAAACAGAAAAATTAGTGGGGGGTGTGCTTTATTTACCTACTGAGCATGTTCAGTATTCATTGCATTCAAGCTCATATGCAGCATTCTTTTTCATCACAAAGAATAATACGAAATGAGACTCCTTTATGAGAGTATTTGAACTTTGGAGTTGACATGATCTTTCAACATGCCGCAGCATAAAGCAGTGTTCAGGGTACTGTACAACATGTTACAAGTGTGTACCCACAAAGCTGTGATCGATAAATTTGTTAATGCTACACTAAATGCACTAAAGGACCTTTGTTCTGTGTGCATGCATAATTCACTAAAAGAAATTGTGGAAGCACCATATATGCAGCAGTTTATCTTAGTCTTGTGTCTTCTCTGGTCTGGTCACCTCTCACATGCTGAACTGGTACATTCGCTGAACTGGCAATTAGTTAACTTCTTTCTCACGTCATGGCACACTTGACATTTATATTTTGCATTGAAAAGAGAATAATAGATAATCTGGGAGTTCTCAGCAGAGGGGCTCACACTTGGGTTGCACACCCTTCTTGCACAGTAGGCTAGTACCCAGTGCTTTGTCCAAGGCTAATACTATGAATTTTACATATGGTGATAGCTACGATGTGGACACTGGTGACATCCGACGAAATCTTGATATTTGAACAGACGGTTTAGTCTACGATCAAGTCAAAATATGCTTGATGCTTCAAGTTTTATATGAAACCCAGTACAAGCTAAATATAATTTGACTCTTACCACTCACTGGGCCTGTGTTCAGCTTAGAAGGGGTAGTGGATTGGGCTTGTTGTTACGTCAGGTTTACTGTGGTGAATGATGGCACAAAGTAAAGGAACACTGGATTTGTCTTTGTCTGTCTCGTTGTCTGGTGTTTGCTTACTTCTTTCTGCGATTCCCCACAATCATGTTCAGCATGCTTTCACCTGACTGAATAATTTTGCACTTTATTGATTTTAACTCTGTATGTTACATAGCTGCTGCTTGCTCTAAGACTACAATTTTCTGTGCAAGAATGCTAGTTGCTTAATATATTTGTCCAGCTTCTGCCACTGCCTTGAACCATCACCTTAGTTCCAACTTTTTAAGACTGTATGTCAATCCCCATAAAGTTTTTCTAGAATGATTTAAGAACCAGTTGGCTGTGTGTGCACTCCATGTTAATGTGAAAGAAATTGCACACAGTAGGTCTGGGTCTCAGAGTCATTGCAATACAGTAAATTTCACAATATAAGCTTGCAGCAAACACTAATATTTTCCTATTATACACACATCTTTCCGGATATGTTATGATGTTCACTAATCACATTAGTTGTGGTGCTATGACTCACGTCAGGAGACCATTTCATTCATCTCATATTCACGAAAATGGCACATTTGATGAGAAGACTGCGGTCAAGCATGCTGCAGTTTGTCTAATAAACAGGGATGTGCGAATATCAATATTTTTGTATATGAATTGAATGTTAATACTTAGCTTCAAATATTGAATAATGATTTGAACATGAATGCATTTGCAAGTTTGGTTATCTTGACATGTTAGAACATCGCAATTACATCGTCAATGGTAAAAAAATTATACTATATAAGGTGTTATACTAAAGATTGTGTATTCTGCTCATCTTTGAAAACTGAATAATTCCCGCTAGCTGTCTGTTCTCACCAACCTGTGCCTTATTATACATAATATGCCTGTGAACACAGAGGCATTTGACCCTGTCCCAGACGTCACTCATCGCATTTTCTGTCAAGCAATAAGCTCAAACTGGGGGTGGTGCTGCAAAAAGTGCACCTTCGCCTACCGCAAATCCATGCCTCTTGCTATTGAGAGGATTGCTTTCGCGCAAAGTTTTCATGTTTAGTGACCAAGCCTGCCTTGTAGCACGAAATTATCAGAAAATTCAGCACAGACTCAGACAAATATTCATACATTAGATAGAAGAAAACGCTAAGGACTGTGTTTGCGCACACACAGCCAGCATTATATTGGATTTTTTCCGAATATTCGTACAAAACTGAACGTTCGAAAATTTTTGAATACCTAGTTTTCAAATTGAATACAAATATCAAAACTATGTTAATAATAATATTCGAAAATTTCGAATATTTGCACGCCCTTACTCATAAATGATTCTCGCGCTGATGTGCCTATTTCTTGAAGTATCACTCATCCACCATACTGCCCTGTGTGCATTTTATTCATTGCTTGTAAACGAATTTTGTTTCTACATTCCTGTTTGCTTGAATGCTGACATTGCATATTGGTTGACGTTGGCCTACTGACGGCAGTGTCTGCAGATCTGCAGCAAATGTTGTTAGCTGTGGCCAGCTGTAAGCCATAATTCATGCACTGAACTTATTTGAGCATGGATTTTATTTCTTGTATGTCCTGTCTATATGTTACTTTGCATTCTCTATGTTGTAGGCACACTTTTGATTCTGCACTATTACTGTCATGACATTATGTTTTAGTTTGATTGCATGAGGATTCCAGACTACCTGGAACCATGCTTATGCTGTCCATATTCTATCCATCTTCTGACACACTTCAATGTCTTCATGTGTATTGTTGTTTTTAACACATTATCAGTGTTCCTTAAACGGCCCTGCTACACTTTTTCAGTGTGGTGAATAAATTATCTTTAGCACTGAACTATGCTGTCATGAACATCTGAGCCAAATATTTTTTCTTTGCTTTCAACAGGTAGCCTATAAATTAGTTGAAAAAGCCATTTCTTTAACTTCCTGAAACCCCCACCATTTTTTGTCTACATTCCTAAGCATTTATAACTGCGATGGACATCGGCCAGAGGTTTTTAAACGTCGTGACTAAGTAGCTTTTGCAGAAGAAGCAAAAAAAAAAAATAATAATAATAAAAAAAAATATGTCAACTGATAATGTGGTGGCATTATCTTGTGGCAAAGAACACAGTACCACTGTTCTGATCCTATAGCCTTTTCCAGAAACCCATGGTTGTTCCACACCACCTTGAAGTTATGCTGACGTTAAAGCCCAGCGCAATGATAGGTCAAGCATTTTGTTCAGCTTGAGCATGACAGCACAACCTTGAGTCCCGTAGAAGTTACGAAAAGGATGTAAAACTATGAGTGCATCACAGCAGCTGCATTTCATTACTGATAACTCTGTTTGAGGCATGTTCAACGTTTTGTTGGAAATAATTTCTGCAATATTCAGCATGTATATCGTCTGTATATTGTATCTTACCAGTTCATTGTATTTAAAGAATAATAAACTGAAACTGAAACTGAATATCAGGCAAATTTGCCACATTTCATAAAAGTTGCTGCATGGCCCCTTATAGGCACAGTTCTGTAATGAAAATAGTAGCACATCGTCATAATTGCCAAGCAGTGTTACATTGTCAGGTGTAGAAAAGATATAATAGGTTGTGCTATGTCGTCTTTTTTTTGTCTTGGACAAAAGATAATAAAATTTTAATTTTACAAAGATCACATGACTCTAGAAGATAAGAGATAAGAAGAGTTATTGTATCACCAGAGTTTGACACAAATTAGAAGAAAGCAGAACCTCCACACTGCAGTAAAGAAAATGTGTTTCCTTTTTCTTGTCCTTGCGGAGTGTGATAAACATATGCTTGTGTCATGAAACTGCCAAAGCTCACAAAAAAGTGCAGTACATATGTCAATGCAGAGAATTGCGGCCCTTGCTGGCTGAAACTCCTTAGTAACTTTCACTGTACCAAGATACATATGAGGCATGATCTTATCACAGGCATGCTGTGGTCTACTGTCATAAAAGACTCCAAAGCTGTGCACCACTGAACACGGTGTAGACACCAATGTAGCTCTTTAATGTGTTAAAAGTCCAGCTTTAAGTTTTGCTCTCTTAAATTACAGGCAGCGTCTGGAGCTGATGCGTGAGATGTACCACAATGAGGCTGAACTGTCTCCAACATCTCCTGACTACAATGTGGAAAGCAGCATTACAGGTGGCGATCCATTCTATGACCGGTTCCCGTGGTTTAGGCTCATCGGCAGGTATGTCCTTTTAAACTCACATGATGCAGAAGTAGAGGTGTATGTGAGCATGTGCATAAAGAGATACTGCCAGGTGTGGCAGCATGCCTCAGTCAACTGTAAAGTGTGTGTTCTACTGGTTATGGCAAAATCTGTATGCTGTAGAATGCATATAGCAGTTCATATTTATTGAGTTTTCATCTAACTTGCCTGACTTGTCTTCATCGTGTTATTGGAAACACTTGCTTTGTTGGTTGGTTGATTAAATGAATGAGCCTTTGTTTCCACGAAGAAAAATTTGTGGAACCTGCAGGGATTGTTTTCATAGCCATAGTTTGAGAACTGGTGGTCGAGCAGGTAGGTAGAATTGGTTAGAGGGTAGTGGGATACAAAAGCATTTAAATAGAGAATTATGGTAAAGGTGCTATAATACCTTGCAACAGCTAGTGCTTTTTATCTCGCTCTTGCTTTTGTAAGCTTTACGCATATGCATATGTATTCTGTTCTACTGTGGCGACATTGTGTAGTACTGAACTGGACCATGACCATCCTGCAGCTGCAAAAGCCATTAATATTTATGGCTAAAGACTTGAGTCATTTGTTCTATTAATGATTTTTAGTGTGGGAATGCAGGTCATCATATGTTCTGAACAAACAAGGTACAGCATAAACATATAATGCTTGTCTCTTCTGTCACCCAGGGCCTTTGTGTACCTCAGCAACTTGTTATACCCTGTGCCACTTGTGCAAAAAGTGGCCATTGTTAATGAGAAAGGTGACGTAAAGGGCTATCTACGAGTCGCTGTACAAGCCGTCATAGGTAAGCAATGATTTGTCTACATACGTAGTGCTTGAAGCCTTAAGCATACCCACTGTGCTTCTCAATGCTCTACACACTTGGACATTGCAACAGCTAGGGTGGGTGCCTGTCTCTTTTTGACTGAGTGCTGATGAAAGGTGTGCAATGCACAAAAAAAAAGCTAAACGCTTTTAGGGGTGTCCTAGTGTTCATAGTCCATTGGTCTCGGGTTATGTGCTTCTGCTCCAGCACAGTGTGTGATTTATTAGCAAGTATAAAGGTCAGAAGGAAAGTTGCTTTATGAAGCCATGCTTTATTCACAAAAGGGCTCTGATTTCTCCCTGGGAAGCATTACTTCTTGTGCTGCAGTGCTAAGCCAACAAGCATGCATAGTGCAGAATGCAGAAAGATATTAACTTCAAAAAATAAGTTAGCTTTCTAGCAATTCTTGCATATGGTTGTGAAGTGATACGTAAATGTTGTACGTGGATGTAATATAAATGGTGCTGGCATGAAAAGTTTGCAAATTGAAATTGAACAAGCGAGTGATTGAGGAAAGTTCTAATAACTATTGGTCTCCTTCACATAGCCACAAAAGTGTGTTTCTTTTTGCTGTTTTCAGATGATGAGGAGAGCACGGACTGCAGCACAGGAGTACGCCAGTCAGCAAGAATCAGTTTTAATGATGAACTTTTTGACACTGCAAAGAAAGTAAGTGATTCAGAAAAGCATGAGAACTCTGTGGTTCTGTTAGAGTTCCTGAGACATAAAATATAATTTAGTTGAATGTGATGGAAAAGCAAACTTCACTGAGGCTCCAGGGACAATGACAAATGTAGTTAAACAACAAGGAATGCATAGACGAGACAATACAGCATGGTTTGCTATCACCCTGTTTGCCACCAACCCCAACATGCGGGCTTATTATCAACTTTACTAGGCATTCTAACTCAAAATGGCACAGTTATTACGGTGTCTGTGCTGGGAAGCAATTTAAATGAGATTGTTGCACCAAGAACTGGAAGGTGGTAATTTAATGTTTTTGTCAGATGGCTTGATGCAGACCTATTGGATATGATGTAAATCAGCACCTTGAACTGCTTAACCAGCATCAGCTGTAGCACACTTTCTGCAGCACCATGAGACACTAAGAATGTGATTAGTTGCTGTTACCAAATAAGTTCTGTGAAATGTTGCAAGGTGGAGGAAAAGTCATGCAAGGGAAAGTTGGCATCCACCAGAATACAGCCCAAAGCAGCAAACAAAGCCTATGCAGATTTCTCGGAATCAAAGCTTTGCACTTGAAGAACAGCTTTAACTGCTAAAATTCCTTTTCAATGCACCTGCATGGGTTTCCTTTGGTAGCTTCTGCTACTTTCTAATGAATGCTAGTTTTCTCTTTCATCCTTGTCTTTCCTGTCATTTTGCATCATTTTGTATCGCTTGAGTGTCCCTTGAGGGAGGAAAGTCAAGCTAAGATTGCACCCTGGCTATTGTTCATAGGATCATTGTATAGAAGGTTCGTCACCCTGCCTTGAAAAAGCGCCGTGCTGTGAGGAACGCATAGTGGAAGGGGAAGAGCAACAACAACAGAGTCCACTGCAGCAAGGTATTAACTCTTTTTCTCTCTTCTTTTTGCCACTGTCCCACTTAAGCAAAGTTTTCTCTTTTTTCTCTTAGCTTTTGTATGGTTCTTGGCGAGATACAAGCAACCTACATGTTCCATAATGTAGCCAGGCTGGTGCTGTACTGTTTAATCTTTGTGTTTCTGTTTTCATGGTAGGTTTCTGCTATGAGAATTCAGAAAAGGCACAGTTTAATGTGACGGTTTAGAACTAGGAAGTTGAACTTTGTTGCCTTCTTCGCAAGTATGGGGATGTGGGGGTGACATACAGATGTCGCGACTCCGGACTCAAATTTGTGTGGTCTAATTCATCATAAAAAGCAATGTCAGTAACTTTTACTAGGTCATTCATGTAAGATATTTCACCTTAAAATATTTGCTCTGCTTAATATTCGAGCCAGTATAACAGAGGCATTCTTTTCAAAATGATCAAAGCCGTGGGCCAGAATGTCTTCAATCCTTTTCGAGCGAAATCAGTATGTCACTAAAATTGAGAAAGGCATCACTGTCATTTGTTTGTCATTATTAATTTCCAAAAGGTGGCTCACCCCTCCCTTAGGAAATGTCTGGATCCATTCCTGCTCCTTGCTTTCTTTAGTGACGTCCTTGATGTATTGATAGTCATACTTTGCAAAGATTATTCTACGTTAGAGATCCTTCATTATTTTTCAACATGGTACAGTGTTATATATATGGCTGTCATTGCAGTATTGATGGCTGTTTGCAGTGAAAGGAGCTGTCACAGTATATTATAATCTCATTAGAATGCTCCTGCTTGTCCCTGCATGGCTCTTCCATCCAGAGGAGCGCAGCCGGCTTGAGGCCTACAAGCAGGATGGCGAGAACAACAACATCCTTCCCCTGAGCCAGGAGGAAGAGAAGCTGCCTGAGCACTTGCAGATTGGCAAGGAGTTCACCTTCAGGGTCACCGTGCTGCAGGCCATTGGTATCTCGAAGGAGTATGCCGACATCTTCTCCCAGTTCAAGTAAGCAACCCACGTTTCCCAGCTGCTTGCGTTTTGTTGCAATAGCAATTATATAGATATTCGAGGTGCAGTCATGCTGTCACTGCCACTGTACTGTCCCGGGCATGATGGTGCAAGCACAGCATGCACACAAAGTTCTAGTGGTCATATGACCAGCTGGCATGCAAGGGCGAAGGGATTAAGGCAAGAAGGCTGGTGCTCTGTTGCGTGCTGTCTACCCACACACCTAATGTTGGAGGTCACATGATCTGCTGAGTTTCAGAGGCCTGGTACAATGAAATAGTACCCCCCCCCTTCCACTCTCCATAAAGAAAAAAAAAAAAAAAAGAGGCAGCACGAAGGCTTACTTTGGGACGAGCATGTGCACTCCCCACTGCCAGTGCTGCTCCTCATCGCATCGGTGCTGTGAGTGCAAGTGCTCGCAATCATCGAGCAAATTGTGTTCGTGTGTGTCAATGGCAGTGTGACAGCATCTGTGTTTAGTTAGTAAGCAAATGTTTACTTCAGTTTATACTGTGCATAAAACAATTTGTTTTGTGTAATGTTCTAACACCTTGCTATTGCTGTCAATGCTCCATCCTTCGAGTGAAATTCTCGCTTTTTTTTCTCAAGGCGTCAAGGGTACAGTTCCAAAAGTGCTGTGTTTTCCCAGCAAGAATTCACTAGTTATTCTTTGAACATGAAAAACATAAAGTGCAGAATCTAGCATAAAGTCAATTGAATGAAAATTTGGAAATAAAGGAAGCAGAAGAATATGCACACCTAGTCAAAAAATTTTAGGAGTATGGAAATTGTGGGAACAAGTGCTGCCCAGCGCAGAATGTAGGGAGGCAACATGATTGAGCCATATGGGGAAGCGCACTGTACAGCGTTGAAGTCTACTTATGATATGTTGACTGTGACATAGTAACTTATTTTCTTCACGATTACTATGTTTAAAAAATATTTGATGGTGGAGTGTTCTTTGTTGAAAACAGCAGCACTATGAAAATGGCTTGATGAAGTAAGCAAGTCGTAGTGAAGAATCAAACAGGTGCTGAGATGGATTGGCTAGAGAGTGCATTGCGCACAATAGATTTTCTAAAATAAATGCTTTTTACTAGTAGAGAACTGACATAAAAGATGGGAATGCTATTCAGCTAGTGCAGCTTTTTTATGTTGTAGGGGAGGTACTGGTTTCACAGTGACATCTTTGCAGCATGTCGTCACTTCTGCCATTGAGCTAACAGCAATCATTTCAAGATTTCTTCAATTGATGATAAAGCTGTTATTTTGGAAACTGAAGGAATTCCGATTGTTCCTGAAAGCATCAGCTGTTATGCTTTAGGGTGCTGTCACCTTGCCGTAATGTATATATTAGTCGTCATGTAAAGTTGCTCTTTTTCAGCTTTCTGCACCGTCATGATGAGGCATTTTCAACGGAGCCTCTCAAGAACACAGTGAAGGGACCTCCACCTGGCTTCTTCCATGTTCAGAATGTAGGTGCCATTTACTTCCATCTTCAATAATAAGTGCTTAAGTGACATAATCAAGCTAAGATATTGTACTGTTAATGTGGAAACCTAGTTTGCTGTCATGCCTTGTGAGATTACAAAAAGTGATGGACCTTATTGCATTTCAAAGCCACAAAACACACCTGTATGACGTGCTTGGCAAGGTGCCAGCTCTATCGATGCAACTTGAATTGCACCTGAGTTTATGTTTAGAACAGATAGAGTATGGGCTGTAAGTAGAGGTGTGTATACACCCTACACCAATGTGAAAGAGAGCACGTAAGCTGTGTTCAAACAGTAATTCCTGCAAATATGTATGTCAGAATTTTAATTATTGCTATTTGTTATATAGTTCTGATGTTGAATTTCTTTATGGAAATTTTATTTCAATGTAAGAACAAGAAAATTACTAGCTTTAAATGCAAATCTGGTGTTCATCCTTGTATTGGTATCCTTGTATGACTTTTGTGTACGAGATACAGTGAAAGAGGTTATTAACGAGATGCATCAACTGTTCTTTTTATCGCTGTCATTAATCAAGTAGCAATGACACTTAGAATATGTGTGCGGGATCAACTGCAGAAAATTAATGTTGATGTTATTTTCGGATGTCACTTTTGGCTTTGATTGGTAGGTGAACACAGAGCAGTGTGATTTCACACCATATATGGGCCGAATGTGGCTAAAAGAGACACGAAGTTATAGCACTACTGTCATGCATACACTGTTTGTGCAACCATTAACAACTGGTGATCACTGGCCCATTTTGCTTGTTGTGCAGATCACGGTGACGGTGACCCAGTCATTTGTGAACTACCTGCGGACTCGGCCTATTGTCTTCGAGGTGTTCGGACACTATCAGCAGCACCCCTTGCACAGAGATTCCAGAGATGCCTGCCAACAACAGTAAGCACGCAGCTTTCACTTCTTTAGTGGAAGGCTTTTTGTTGTGGCAAATCACTGTTAAAGCTTTCGTGCACTGATAAGTTATAATAGGAGTGGCCATACTACACAGTCATGAAGTCAGTCTGCTCTAATCAAAATGCACAAAGTATGTACAGTGCTGTTAGTGTGTGCCAGACTAGGCAGTTTTTGCAAACCTATATGCATCTACTGTCTTTGAAACCACACCAATGTTTCTTAGCAGGGAGAACGACCATTGAAAAGGCAGCCAACGATGTTAAGGTCTGAGGCTCCCATGTATAGTTCTTGAACAATATGATGAACTCCTTTGTGGCTCTTTGAACTTGCCTGTCTGGCCACCCTTGAGGTACAACAATGGCTTTGTAAGCTGGTTGTCCATGGCTGTTCGAACTGGTTGTCTGTAGCTGTCATAACTGAACCACAATGTTTCTACACAATGTACAGTGATATTCTGTGCAGTGCCTGTTTTGTAAGCCTGTTTCTCCCATTTCGCACCATTTCTTATAGGAAATTTTAAGTGTTTTAGCTGGAAAATTCTTCCTAGAATGTATAACCGACAAAATGCCTTAGCTGCTGTTTTAAGAGCCCATGATCTTCATTTCTGGTAACCTAGCTTGAGCATCATCTAGCTAGGAATAAACCACGGGTCTCGAATTCTCTTACATTATGTTATGCACTTAATTTATGTCTAATTAACTCTGCCTGATAAGCATCATTCTTTGTTGCTTAAGTTGTTGGGAAGTAGAAAATCTGAACTATTGACACATGTAGTCAGCGATTGATAATTTGAAATCAATGGGGACTGCCAAAATGGCGGAATATTCGGAAATCCGAAATATCGGATTCATCCAAAAATAAGTCATTTTATTCTACAAGTGGCAAAAAGAAGTGTGCCGTATCCTCGAATCGTCACTTTCCGAGATACCTTCAATTTTGCATGACTAGCGGAAGATGCGTCGGTGTCTAGGAACAATGGCATTGATGGCACTACGCGTCGACTACTCGATCAGCAACTGTTAGAATGGCTAAGCTTCGCTAGGTTTGAGTTCCCGGAGCACCAGTGACTTGGCCAACGACCATGCCAGCGACGTCTAAAAAAAAAATAAAGATAGCTAATTCTGCTCGGCCCGGTGGCCATAGTGGCACATGGTCATGTAGTCGGAACCTGAATTATTGCACGATGTGCTGTAAAGTGTCTGAAATTTCAACTGTCCTTACACATCGGCTAACAAATGTTAAAGGCTATTGCTCGGCACAGGACGCGCCTTTCTGTATCAGAAGTTTCTCTAATGTTGTCGCTGATTCTATCTGTTGCCTATGTCGTCATTAAACCTTGTGTAATCAGATTGCATGTGTGCAATGTGAATAATGGTGTACATTATAGAACTTATGCGAGCACCAGTGGTTTCGTGGGAATGTTCATTGAGCCATGTATAAATGGCACACGTCTGACCCTATGACCAGGTTTCAATGATCAATGAGTGTGCTCGCTGGTATCATTGTGCTGAGTGTTGTTTGTTTTGCTGGGCACTAATTCGCCCAACAAACAGTTTCGTGACTTGTGTTGCGTCACTGTGGTTGCTCACTGTCACTACAACACGACAATATTGTTTGCAGCAGCAGCGTACGTCAGCCGCCCCGACGGATGTTCCCAAGGACACTGCCTATTTCACAGCCTGTTCGGTCACCAAAGTTCGATATACTGCAATGCCCAAGGTAAGACTCCCATTTCTATCATCCGGTTTCTACATGCGTGCACCTCAAAACGACGGACTAACGGTGATATTTCATGGCTTCTTTTTTTTCAGCACGACGCACATATATGCGAAACACGACGTCCTGGTCTGGTTCGAAATTTGCGAACTGACACCTAATGGCGAGTAAGTGGTGCTGGATATATTCTAGATAGCTTATATAACAAAAGCTGTTCTTGGGATCTGGTAGGAGCCTTTTGAAGTGATGCTGCAGCTTGCTAACTTTGCTTGCAATTTGCTTGGTAATGGGCATTTAGTAATGCAGAGCTTGATTTAGCAGTGCATTGCAGAATGTGGGAGACTCGAGGAACTTTTGGGAATGGAAGGATTGCTTTTATTTCTGTTGCTTTCAGTGTAGTGTTTCGTCTTTGTGTTGACAGAGTCAGTGCTACAATACTTTTGCCTGAATAGTGAGAAGAATAAAGAGATTTGAGGGGCTAAATTTTTTTGTTTGTCATGATCAGTGAGAAAACAGCTGATGATGCCAGAGGAAGCATATAGCAAATTAATTTTTATGTCTAATTAAAATGTAGAAATAATAAGGTAAAGGGAAATGAAAGTTGACAATAGGGTAACTTGCTGCAACTTGCAGGAGGGAGCCGAACCTACACCTTTCATATTTCGCATGCAATATTTTACCAACTAAGCTAGTTACCACAGCGGCCATACTCCTGCTCACTTTCTTGGGCATATGGGCATACGTGTATCTCCGCACACAGCACCTGTCTTGTCTGTTTTCCACACTAGGTACACCCCGGCCGTGGTCAATCACAGCGATGATGCTCCTTGTAGAGGGACGTTCTCTCTCCACCAGGGGATTCAGAGGCGCATACGCCTAACGCTGGTCCACGAGCAAACACCCAACGTCTGCTGGAAGGATGTCCGAGAGGTTGTTGTTGGTAGGCACCTTGCTTAGCACATCTCATTTGTGCATGTCACAAACAAATCTTGTTAAACACGAAGCTGTGAGACAGCAGGCTGGTACACATAACCACAGGCATGCCTTTTGACTTTTTGTTGCCAAAAACTTCAGTACTGCTACTATGTTTGACCAATTTTGCAGGGGTAAAAATTCATAACCTGATGATAAAGCATTCAGTGTTTAATTGGCGTTGGGAGGTATTACACTTGGTTGAATTGGTATACCTCAAGTAAAGAACATGCAAGATAAAACTCCCTCAAGTGTCATAACTGTGATATGAGAAATGCTGGTATGAAAAATGCTGGTATGAGAAGTGCAGTAGGATGGCATTTCGGTAATTTTTAGCACTTGTGTCTTGATGTTATAGTAAAGTTAGTTTAATACCAATGCAATATTACAGGTCGTGTCAGAAGCACACCAGAGTGCGAGGAAGAGGACAACGACACCTCAGTGCTGTCGCTGGGCATCTTCCCTGGAAGCTACTTGGAGATGGCTGGTGATGACAGGTATGCTGTTGTTTTTTTGAGAGCCATGCCAGCTGATAAAGTCTTTAATTAGTAGCCCTACCAGGTATCAACTAGCTAGGTCCAAATGCCGTGTGAGCTTTATGTCTTTGAACTGGTGCCAATCCTTGCAGTATCATTGAGATCAGTGCCACAGTAGCTGTCATTAACAGTGGTAGAACGAGGAATGTTGCCCTGACGAAGGCAAGTCCCCATGTTAAAACGTTGGCTTCAGTGACGTTCCTTGTTCTATCGCTGTTAATCACTTCAAGCCTCCACCTTCTTGTAAACCATTTTTTTTTTTACGTTAGCTGTCAGTGTTCCTCTTTTTCAGCATTGGTGACAAACAGCTGAGTACTACACGAGTGCATTTTTGCATCTTGCAGGACGTTCTACCACTTTGAGGCAGCGTGGGATTCCTCCTTGCATAGCTCTCCTCTGCTGAACAGAGTCACTCCTTATGGAGAGCGAGTTTACTTGACCATCTCTGCTTACTTGGAGGTAAGCACCAGGCGTCCTACTAATTACAGATGTCATGTGACATTTACTAATTACACTTACACTTTGTGTAATTGTAATTACACTTACAGTTACACTCTAAAGTTAATTTATGGGGTTTTACTTGACGAAACTACGATCCGATTATCAGGCACACCGTAGTGCAGGACCTTGAATTTCAACGACCTGTGGTTCTTTAATGCGCAAGTATATGAGTGTTCTTGCATTTTGCCCCCATCGAAATGCAGCTGCCACGGCTGGAATCGAACCTGCAACCTTAAGTTCAGCAGCCTTACAACATAGTCACTGAGCTACTGCAGCAGGTTCTGCAATTGATCCTACTGATTATGAAAGTATCACTAATTAAAGCATTTACATTCTATAGTCATCTATAGTCATTTATAGTTTATAGTTCATCTTCCAAAGTAGCATAAACAATCTGAGAGAAGAGTACCAAGTGCACTAATTGCCTTACGCAAATACCAGCTGTCTTGGCTAAATTTTGTCAAGAATTTAAAAAGTAAGAGAGAGCGTTTTATGAACAGCAGTCGCTGTATGTTGATGGGCGTTAATGCTAGTCATGAGTATTTTTCTTTTCAGTCGAATTTAAAGTGGACTAATTAGACTTTATGAAATAATTGTTCTTGCAACATGAAAAAGAAAATACTTTTGACTAGTGTAAACAACCCCCATCAATATACAGCAGGTGCTGTTTGCGTAAAGCCCACCATTGTATTTTTAGTTATTTAGTGGTGATATTTAATTGGGAAAGCCAGCATAAAGAGACATGTCGCAGTGAGATCTGATTTTTCTGAGCTCCAACTGTCTTGTTCACAGCTGGAAAACTCTGCACAGCCTGCAATTGTAACAAAGGACCTGTGTCTTATCATCTATGGACGAGATGCGAGACTGGCACCAAGGTCAGTAATGTGCGACGAAATGTATACCATTATTTCTTTGTTACTGCTATGACTGAAAAGAAATTTTTTTGTTAAAATTTTATAGCTCTGTCAAGAGTTGTGTTTCACATACAAGTGTCACTTGATTCAGTGAAAACCCTATGCGCTCAGTGCCACTGATGCGCCGGTACATTTTTCCATTTTTGTCCTGCGGTGTCGCTGACGTCGCATGGCAATGGGAAGATCATATCACGATAACATTTGCCATTATCCTTGTCATTTTTTTCCCTTCTGCATAACCAGTATTAAAGTGTTGTGTTTGTTTTATAAAATCTATGAAAAAAAGCACGACACTGGAGGTAGGTCACCACCGAAAGAACACGACTCTGGAAGGGGAAGAAAAAAAGACTATTTAGCATCTGCAACTTTTTTGTTGCACTGCCACCTTTAGCTTCTGGATGTTTCACATCGTGTTTGATGCATTAATTCCTTCCTGTTGGAATCAAGTGAACGGTTCATGGCATGTTGCATTGCTCCACATTTGTAAAAAATGAGGTCATTGCAGTCTTGTTTACCACAGCTTAACACATTATACCCAAAATATTGTTCCCTGTGCATTCACTGTTTCTTGATGGCACTTGTACGCAGGTTGTCTCCGAACGCAAAATCCCTGCGCCACCTGTTCACTGGTGCCTACAAGAATGCTGATGCCAATCATGTGACCGGCATCTACGAGATGATCCTCAAGAGAGCGGCAGATTCAGGTAGCCCGGGTAGGAGGCACCTTCTTGTTTTTTTAGTTGTGCTAAGGTATGCTCCATGTGAGATGCTGATACATGCTACTTAGTGACAAAGGGACATGGCAGCCACTTGGTAATATGCTTGTACAGCTCAATTAAAGTGACCTTCTGTCATCTGCCCACTGTTGTCTGTACAGGTTTTCTCTAATAATGGCCCAATCCACCTTGCATTAATTGCGATGAAATATATTTATGGAAATAGTGGATTCTACTCAGCATGCATTTAGTCTAAAATTACATATTGCTCCTCAAATTTAGATTTATGAAGCTAAAGCTAGTGTAGCATTTGCACATTGCTTGTACAGCATGCAGGTACAAAGCTCCAAGCTGTTTAAAGACAAAACAAAAAAACTTGTGAATCCATGGGTGGTAGTGCAACATTCCTGTATGTAGGGACCTTAGGCCTGTGCCATCAGCAGCATCCTTTCGAGTAGCCATGGCATGCACAACATCAGTCAGGTAGCCACGATGAGCTGTGGACACTTTTAGTTACGAGCAAGATGGCGTGAGTTTGATTTATTGGTTTGGTCAGAATAGAAGCTGACACCGTAGTAGGCACTTCACTATACATGAACCTTGCTATTCAATGGCTACAAGAAAAATAGCCCGTGGCCGCGTATGTTCGCGGATACTGGCACAGCTGAGCATGTGAATTACTACTAAATGCAGAATTATCCAATTTGCAACAATCAGTGACAAAACATTTCTTACTGTGGTGTTGGTCACTGTTATTGTGAATCCCTGGAGTGCCTTGAACATCCTGTTCCCGACTGGAAAGGAGTGCCCACAAGCCCTCACTGCTAAGCTGTGGCATACATGTTTGTTTGTAACCTCGCTGATACTGCTAGTGACTATGTTCAGACAACGCTGCATGTATATTACTTTGACACTGCTCATTGTTCTTAAAGACAGAAATCTCTGTACAAATTTGTGTAGGCAAGCCTTAATGTGGGGCTGCTGTTTCGTTCTCACTACAAGAGCAGAGAGCTCATGATGTGTGCCTGGTGCCGTTCTAACCACAGGGGTGCAGCGTCGGCAGCGCCGGGTGCTGGACACGTCATCAACGTACGTGCGAGGAGAAGAGAACCTGCATGGCTGGCAGCCACGAGGGGACTCGCTCATATTTGACCACCAGTGGGAACTGGAAAAGCTGACACGCCTTGAAGAGGTGGGCTACGCTTTCACTGAGCTTATGTATGCCCACTGCAGCATGTGCTCCTCACTTGTTAAGTGCATCAGCCATCAAAGACTAAAAGATGCGGCAACAACCAATGCTTGTAACCTTGTGATCAGGTGCTGATTACGAAGTTATCCATAACCTTGTATCTGCAACCTTGTAATCGCCTTGTAACCATGATTCGTAACCTTTTAATCAGGTGCTGGCGCACAATTATCTTTGCACTTAAAGCTTAGTTTTCACTCTTTGCTGCTTCATAGATGCAACCTAGTTGCTTTTCACTCAACTGCTGGAATGCTGAACACCTTCTGAACAACTTTCAGCAAGGATGTATTGCATGCTACTGTAAAGTGATCTTTGAAATGGTGCCAGCTTTGCTGTCCTGGTATTTATTGGTCATGCAGACATTCTGTACCGTGAGAACTGTATTGTGCCGGAGACTATAGACCACATGCTTCCTGCATGCCAACTGCACTTGTGAAAGAGAGAAACATCAACTGGAGATCTATGGCATGCACTAACAACCAGTGACTTTCTGAAAAATTTTCTTTGGGATCCATGGTCCAAATAAATATACACTAAGCAGTGCACAATGAAGACCATTGCGACTTTCCGTGAGAAAATGAATTGGATATGAAAATGTAATGTAATGAGTGTTTCCACTTTTTTTTATTCATTCACGGCTATCTTTCTGCCCTTATCAACTTTACTTTCTCCTACTCCGTTTGTTTTCCTTCCCCCCTACCCGAACGCTGAGTGGCTGGCCAGAACACTGTATTGTTCATGCTGGCTTCTCAGCTATTCTCTAATTACAAATCTCTTTCTCACCATTTGGCAACAGTGTGCTTAAGCTTGCCCTGCCTAACATGCTTGCAATTGCAGCGTCTTGCCGACATTCCCACAGCTCAGCACTCGTGCAGAAGCGTTCCAACACTGCCGCATATAACATTCGCAGGTGGAGAAGGTGCGGCACCTCCTGCTCCTCCGAGAGAAGCTGGGCCTGGACTTGGGCGGTCCACCCCAGCACCAGGACATCTGCAAGTGGGAGAAAGAGGCCTGCAACCTGGTGGCCCGTGCCGCGGCTCGGGGCCCCAGCTCCACCCAACAGGCAGCTGCTGCCTCGCAGCTGCCATCGCCCACTGTGACTTCCTCGGTCGCCGTGACTCCAACCCGTGGCGCAGCAGTGGACGAGAGTGTGTATGCCCCTTGGGATATGACGCCTCACGAGCGGGAGCTGGCCACTCGCACCATCGGCCTCATCTTGAGCCACATTCCCAGCAAACCGCCACCTACTGGACCAGGGGCTGCCAAGGTATGGCGGATGTGTGTCATGTCTTTGTTGAACTGCTGCATTTAGGCCTAGCCTTAAAAACTGCGAGCCACTTTATCTGCCGGAGGCACCTCTTGCTCGGCATGAATCATATCACGCCACTGCATTTTGGTCAAAATTACAGTTGGTATTCTAAGAATGCAGCGGTTTTACTAGCCGGTGCTTAGGTGCCTAAGTGGTGGCTGAGCAACCAGTGATGCAATTATATATTCCTAGTGTCACCATAGTTTCACTTTCAATGTCTTTCTGTCTGCTTAAAATTCAAATGAAATCTTTCATTTTTATGCTTACCATTGATTAGTTGCACAAGACAGCAGATCTTACCTGGATAACAAACCTATCATACTTCTTTGAAATATCTAGTGCGTTTTTGTGTATATATGCAATTTGTAGAGCTGCTTGTGCACCTTCAACACTATTCTCACATTAATAACAAGGTGCACCACGATGGTTTTTCATGCATACATATGTACTACATATTCATACGTATTCATGTCTTATATTTATCTTGATGGAAAGTAGCACAAGAAATGAGAAAAAAAAGAAGGGTGAAACGACCAAGCGTTACTTCTTTGCGCTACTTTTCATCATTTCTACACACCAACTAGCCCAGCAAAGCATCTTGCTCGTATATTTATTATTTAAGAGAAGTCTACTAAGCCTAATGACATGCATGTATAAAACGTGTGACCTAGACACCTTCGGGTGCTTATCAAAAGAGACTATACTTCAGTGATGCAGTGCTAAGTAAAGACCCCATTTGTTCGTAGAAGTTCTGTTGTATTTTATTCGTTTAAGGTTCCTGAAGGATACTATTTTGCTTGTTCATTACAGTGTGCATTCAGATAAGGGCAGACTGAAGGGGCCCCAACTATGTTTAGTTTTGAGCCCTGAAAACTCAGGCTCAACTCATTTCATGGCTAAATAGAGAAAGACATAATCTGAGTCACTCTTCTTTGTTAAAAAAAAAAGCGGGTTCAGAATTCAATATGAGTGTGATTTTTATTTTATTATTAGAATGAGACACATCGTTTGGATCACCCTACATGGGTCATAAAGTAAGGTACAGTTTCTCACTTAAAATGAAAATAATCCAACATGTTCTTGCAGTACTAAATTTACCAGTCCTGGGTGGGTGTTTTATTAAATTTTCATAAAAATCGGTGAGGATTATTTTTTTAAATGTCTAAAATGTTCCGATTTTTGCTACTTTTGGAATTTTGACATTTTTGGGATTTTATAATGAAATAATTATGTGGTGTAGTTGCGTACTTCTTTATTTAGTTCCTAAGAAACCTTTTGAATATTTGTCCGAAATATTTTTGAGCTTCATCGCCTTAGTTAAAATGGCTAAAAAAACACCTGATTACGGGGTCAGTCAGAAGCAGTTGCTGAAAAACCAAGGTTTTGCAATTTTTCAAAAACACTCTGGGTGGCATATATTGAACTTCATCTGGGCCAATAATACTAGCGGTGTATAGAAGTACAGGAAAAAATTTTGGCGGGTTACAATGCACTAATTTTAGAGCGATAAGCCTTCGAATTTGTCAAATCTGCAAATCGTCAAAACGCTCTTTTCCACCTTTAGTGAAACAAGAATTTTTCTTTTTCAAGAAAGCAGTGTTAAGTTTTGCAAAACGAAGGTTGATTCCTTTTTAGAGAGACATTTTCCCAACTCGTATAACAATTTCGCTGAAAACTAAAAATACCGGGCACTCCCCTTAGTCTGTCCTCATCTGAACACACGCTGCATTATAAAGGGACTAACTTTATCTACTTGTTTCCTTGCTTTCTCTCTCGTTGGATCGGAAGCAGTCGAACACAGCGATGACACCTGTTGAAGAGGGAGATGCATCATCACTTAGTTCCAGCATGACATCAAGCTCTTCACAAGAGTAAGTACAAAAAAGAATGACTAAGCCTCTGCTCTCATGGTTACATCATTAAATGGTTTGGAAAACATCAGTAGCAGAGACCAACTGGTGGATAGCGATGGCTGTCCACGTCAGGTGATGATGTGCAGTGAGGTCCACTGTTAAAGTAAACGCCCAGCTTGTATTTGGCTACCAATAACAACTCAATTATGGCATGAGTGTATGAAAACCATTTGTGAGGCATGTCATCCTAACGCATACAATAACAGTAGCTTTCTTTTCTCAATAATGTAAAGGTGTTTCAAGTAATTTGGTTTTATTTCCAGCTAACCTAATGCTTCTGTCTTTCTCAAGAGACACACATGAAAGAATGTTAAGGCGGCATGTAAATGCATGCACATGTTAGCATAGACTTTGTTAGTTGTAGCTTTGTGCTACACAGTGGTTTTGTATCTTCCATGCTATGAAGGCTGGTCTGTGCAGTGAACTTGGTGCATTTCTTGCTGGTTAAATTTGCTTACCGTTTGAAAGAGAGGCACCCTGGTGCTGTTCATTTGTTGCTTGCTTGACCTCTAGTCTGCTCTGACCCTGCATGGAAGGGATGCGCTTTGTATATGGAGGACCTAAATAAGTCTCTAATTTTGTATATTTTTTTTTCCTGAAGTCTAATAAATGTGAGTTCAATTCGCATTAAGCCGGCTTATGCTGAGAGAATTTATACCCAGGGACATAGGTGATAGGTAGGTCTTGGTGGCCTATTGTGGCCAGCAATTTAGTAATATAATGTGTGCTTAAAAAATTAATAAGAAACCAAGACTCCATGATTGGCTTCAGTTAATCATAAATTGTATCAATTATATTAAATTTAGTTATTTAAGTTGACCACGTAATGCCAAGTTTTCACATTGGGATTAGTAAAGTGGAATTGTCTTGTGGACTTTGGGGCACAATTGCACAAATCTTTAAGGCAGCTTTCCTGTGAAGTGGCACACCAATAACATAGCAAGAGAATTAATGTTTAAACCAGAAGGCTATGTTTACCTGTATGTAGCTTTATGAGGACAATATGGTTTTCATAATGCCACGCACCATTATTCTGTGCTTCCATTGGTCGGGAAAAGACGCAGTGTGGGGAAACAAGCTTAAGCAACTGTGAAAGGCATCTACTGCTTGCACTTGCAGCCTGCTGTCACCAGAGAAGCCCTGTACGTCGGTGCCCGAGGCAATGGAAGCACGAGGATTGCCGAGCAGCTTGGCACCCCCTGCAGGTCTGAAGCCCGCCTCGCACCCCCCAACCTTTGCCGGAGGAAACCCTTGCTTTGTGGCTGAGGTGGAAGAAGTGCGCCCCAGCCCCATTGTGTCGCGCAAGGGCTACCTCAACCTCCTGGATGATCGCACCGGAAACTGGGTCAAGCGATGGCTGGTGAGCTGCTGCCACCGAGTCACTCCGTCAACAAACAATGCTCTCAAAAGAATAAGCACCATTTCATCTGGTTGAAGCGCAAGCTGGTGCATTTGTTTACATGCAGTTAACAAACTGTAGTTCTGATATGCTTTCGGAAAACCAAAGACAAAACGCAACCTATAAGAACTGTCCCACTAAAACATATACCCTGACACATAGTATCACGAGTGCACCCTTACTATTATGAATTGCTGAGGTCCTATTAAGTGCTTAAAATTTATAACGAGCTATCTAGCAGCACATTTTCATTGAGTTCACATAATCAACTGCACGCTATTATACTTTGTTTAGAAAGTTGTTAATACAACATTCTTTCATCTTTTTTGTCAGTTTCTCATCCTTCGTCCATTTGCGTTGTTTAATGTTGGTATGTTACTAGAGTTCTTCACTTGGTGCTGTCGTATCCTCTAAAGGAAGCCCTGCCAGGTCATTGTGGAAGAAGAGGCTGCTTTTCTGGCTGTTGAGGTTCTTTCAACATGCTTTTTTTCTTTTTCAGGTCATCCGTCGCCCTTATGTCTTCATCTACCGTGACGAAAAGGATTACATCGAGAGGGAGCTGATCAACCTAGCCACAGCACAAGTGGAATACAATGAGGAGCAGCAGGCCATGTTGAAGGTATGCGACAGAGGATTTTTATTCATTCTAATTTACAGTAAGGTACCCTGGTGTTCCAACAAACCACAGTAGACTCCCTTTAACAAAAACATAATTTTATTTTTGTTCATGTACATGGGAATTCTTAAAGGGGGCTTGACACCCAATTTTTGATCATTATCTGTACTGTGCGAGATAATCTTAGTGCGCTCAAGAACATGTTGGCAAAATTTTAGCGCATTTGAGCCAGCACGTAACCTGTAATTGAATTTTTTATATTACATTCGAACGGGCAAAATAGTGGGGCAACAGTGGCATGTTCCCAAGCCGTGACGTCACAGGCTGCATGTCTGCCGAGCGAGCATGTATATTGTATATTCTGGTGAAGAATTGGTGTGTCAGCTGTGCCGTTGGAATTGTTCAACTTGTAGCGGCTGAAACAATGCCACCGCAGTGCCTGTGTAGCGCTGTTGGGTGCAGGAGTGAATGGAGCAAGGAGTGCTCCGTATCATATTTCAGGTTCCCCAAGGAGCCGGAAGATTAATGTGGGCAGGAAGGACTGGCGATTATCTGACGCTTTTGTTTTTCTCTCAGAACACTTCACGCCAGGCAGCTACAATGACGATTTGCACCTGCTCGCTGAGTTTGGGACACCCGTGAAAATGTTGAGGCTGCAGCCAGACGCGATGCCGACCGTGTTCGCGCACCGACCCATCTGGCAGGCAGCACCCCGGCCAAACATTAGCCTTGCTATTTGTTTTATCGATGTCGGGTGCAATAAAGCGAGTTCAAGTGAAGGTTCAGCCAAAGCATACATTACGCCAAATCCTTGCACCATGGACACTTGTGCGAGGGCATTTGTTTACATATGTTGCACGCAACTTGTGGGGATGCGCGACTCTCACGCGTCCCCTGATATGTTCGTTTCCCGCACGGCTCGCGTGGCCTGGCGCCCGCGGCGGTCGGAGTGGTTGAGGCGCAGTACGAGAGATGGCGCGAGTGTTGCGCTGCTAACGCCGCCGACAGGCGGGGTTACTTGGGCGCCGAAAGGGAAGGCGCTTCCTCTTTGGTTCGGGACAGCAAGCAGGGCGGACGTGCCGTGCTGCGCGTGCGCCGATCCATGCTTCTGCGAGACCGTCTCGCGTGGCCACCTTCGAAAGCACCACCGTTCGCGTGACCGTACACGCGGACGACCAGGCGTTGGGATCCAGCATGGGGCGAACATATTCGCTCGCTATCAGGTCGTGGTAAGTCGGACTTCTAGATTTGTCGCGCACCCATCGGCATGTTTTGTGGATAGCAACTCGGCTAGCAGGCATTGATCTATGAAAGGTGCAATAAATGCCCTTGTGATTGTTTGCACAACTGTGTACTGTCGTTCCTGTGTCCCAAGAGCATGGAGGAGAACCCTACAAACTACAGTGAAAAAAAAACAAAAACAATAACTGGTGGGAAAATGCGGCAGCTTAACAACATCACAGTTTTGTTGAGTACGGATCCTAGAGAAATGCATGCCAGCAAACAATGTATGCACGTAACAATTTGCATTGTGCGAAGTAGCACCAGACTTCACCTTCCGTGAACGGATGGCTAAGCAGTGCTGAACGCATGAAATATCATGAGTGCGGAAAGGCATCAGGGACATTTAGCGTAACACCAATGTCGCCATCTATGTTGACCAAGTTTACTACGCGTACTTCGTCCATGGCCTCCGAGATTCGCCCAAGCCAGCCGGCACGTGTGAATCTCGGAGGCCGTGTTTTGTCACTTGATCTGGTGGTGATGAGGTCAAAATGTGCCGCGTATACTGCGCCATCGCTGCTCAAAGATTCCTCGCTTGCTTCATCAAGCGAAGTTGGCAGTGTTGAAGACATGGCAGGCAACATCTGGAGTAAATACGGCAAGAAATGGCAGCTATGCCCAGACCTCACATGGCACGGTGGCTGATTTTGTAGCAGACGATGGCTCTGTTCCATGCAGCACATGACGTCACACAAGGCTTGGCAATATGGTGGTGGGCGCCGGAAGGTGGGGCTTAGAGCCAGCAAGTTCTAGCTCATATTTTGGACAGAAATGTGCTTTTACTGACCAGTTTTTATGCGTGTATAGCCATAATAAACCCTCTGCTACAATTCATTGTGGGAAACCACAAATTGTTGGGTGACTGTGTCATGCCCCCTTTAAGCTTGTAACAGCATCTATGGAAAATTTGACTAACAGAAAACTGAGCATGTGGGCATGTGCCCAAAATATAAATTTCTGCAAAAGAAAATGTGTACGCTTTACTAAACTAGGTATGAAACGAGCATAATTGAGGAAGAATTTGTGAAGAAATATACTCAATGCTAAGCAATACTCTTGGAGAACTCCTACAGTACTTACAGAAATTAGCCGTGCAGTTTTTGCGATTTCTGCAACGATTTTGCTCCTTTGACAAAATGAGTCACAACTGCCCAGTGCTTTGAGAATCTGTTTAGAACTCATACACTCTTAAGGAAACTGATACAGAGTGGAATGTGCCTTTTTGTTGCCTGGCATCACTCCTCTCCATTGCGTGCAGGTATGAAGTTGTGTGGTGATGTCCATCCTTTTCTTTTTCGCAGCGTTTCTATGCAGTGCACTCTTCTTCTAAGCAGAGTAACGGAGTGAGAAAGCGATCATGTTGCGGAATGCTAGTCAATCTGTATTAAACTGTGTGCATGAATGAAAGGATTCATACTAACCACATTTTTTACATTGTCTACATGAAACAAAACAAACATCCGCGATGTGTTCAGCTTATGAGAGAATCCAGCTTTACAGAGTTTGCCCCCAAAGAGAGTGTGCTCTATTGCCAAATGCTGATCATTCTTTTTCTGTCAGCACGCCTCTTTCTTTCTTTTGCTTTGTGTTAATTTTCCATTTCTTGACAAGTTTCTTTTACCCTGCCCGATCGTCACTGTGCTTGTCCTCGTGGGTTGGAGGTTAAAACTTTGACATGCTCTCATGGAAATGCAGGTCCCCAACACATTTTCTGTGGTGACGAAGAGCCGTGGATTCTTGCTCCAGACGCTGGGGGAGAAAGAGATTCACGAGTGGCTGTATGCCATTAACCCACTACTAGCAGGGCAGATCAGGTATGCACCGCTTCCTGCAAACCCAGACTGGTCATCGTGCGCAAACAGCTGTTCGTGAGTTGTAATAACTGACTGTTGCGTGTCAATGTGTAATGCCAACATGTTCGAGGGGATGTCTCGCTTAAAAAAAAAGGAATGATGTGGTTCTTGTGCTATGTCAAAACAACAATTGAAGCCTCTGACCACATATTCCGGGCTTGAAAAACAGTACTAGTAACTCTGTTTTCTAAAGCACAAATATGCCAGCCAGTGAGCCATTTTCAGATATGTACGAACTACAGTACAGTGAAGTTACTTTTGAAGTTTAATGTTGTAGCTTGCAGCTCTGGCACCACGTAGGCAGTGCGTCATATTTCAAAGATGTTTTGTTGCATTTCCTTATCCCACTGTGAGTATCAGGGGTCTTGTTTTCATGAAATATTTAAAAGAAGCCCTGCTCTTGCATGTTTCACCGTTGCAAATAGGCATTGACATGAAGTAGTGATAGCAATAAAGAAATAAATTGGTTTTCTGATCACATTAGGTTTTCTGGTCACATTAGCTCAAATGATGGCAGACAACATTTTCTTCAGTTATTTTGCCGATGAAGATCAGTTGAAGGCTCAACTATTGCATACTCTACCTCTATACACTGCGGTTATCAGTTACAGTTTCAGTGATTTAGCACTTTCTCCTGACCAACTGCCTTCCGACAAGTATCTCTGTTTGTGTTTGAAGAACATACTCAAGAATTGAGTGACTGAAGTCTCTGCTAGCTCAACATGCTGAGCAGGTCAAGTTCTTAGTTGCTGTCATAAGCGCTTCCAGAAGCATTACTGTATGCAGCTCAATTCGTTAAGAAGATGAGAACACCAAGAATTTTGTGTCCCCTAAAAAGAACAATTGCATACTTGCAAATATAATTTGGCTATTTTAAATCTTTACAGTTTACGTTTTTGTTGGATTGATGCTATGTTTGTATGGGATTGCAGAGGATGTGGGAAGAAGCCAGGCAAGACTGTGTATGTCACTTGTGGTGCTTTACTCGATTGGAAAGTTAAAGAAAGAGAGAGAGAGAGAAAAAGAACTCTTTAAATCTCACCTTATGTTTCGTTTCTCCTTCCCCTTTTCTCTTTTTCTCCTTCAGATCAAAATTGGCACGAAAACAGAATGTAGACCTTGGCCTGTAAGTGATTGAAGCGGCACCCGCCCTGTCCTTGCTACTAAAAGAGGTGGTCCTTGGTTTCTTTCGAGAGGAGCTCACATGACAGCTTGCAATAATTGGGGGAGCTGACACGAGTGAACAGCTTAGTTGTTTGAAGCATGTGTGATGCCGTTTTTGGTTTTACAGTGGTTCTTAGTAAGTACGGCAGACAGCACTACGCATTTTCTTGTCCAGTCCTGCTTTGTTTTGCTTTGTTTCATACTTTTATCTTTATTTTTATTTCTCAGGAATGGTGTTTTAATTTTGATGACACACATACCGAATGGGTAAAAAGGTTGTGCACACTACGAGGGTGCAGACGTGAACGCTAGTGAAATGTGCGTCGGTGGACTTTCATATTTTTCTGCGTCATTATGGGATTGAAAATTATACGGCTGCGAGTATGTAGCACCCGGGTACCTCAGTTTGACCTGTGCCCATCGAAAAACTAGCGTATACATTTCAGCTGCTTAATGAATTTATGCAGTCCGAGACATTCACCCTTCAGTGCCCTCTTGGTGCATTGAGAGAGGAAAACATCAAGCTTTTTATTGGGCATCAAAGGAATGTTTAGTCTTTTTGAACAATGATCCAGTATTGTTTGGGTCTTAATTTTGTGTTCCCAAGTGGTGTCAAAATCTGTGCTTGTTTTTTTTTTTTTAACCACACATGTACGATTCACTGATGTTCATTGTGGTAGGAGCCGTAGTGTTCTGCTACATGCAGCAAGTGTGTAAAGAGTTGTTTTTGTTGCAATTGTTTTAATGTAAACTCCTTCATTCCTGTATACTTTACACATACACACGCATACATATATATATATGTATATTTATAGGAACCTCTGTTTCCATATCACATAGGTCTGCTATTTATATGAATGTATAAAATGCCTAAAATGGATATTTTACCCTGTTTGAAAAGGCACATAGCCCTGTGAAGTTTATTTACATGAGTTGTTCGCTTTTTGGAGTGTTTTTATTGTAGGGAGAAGATGGCCATTGATTATCACGATGGCTGCTCGGCATAGCTTTAGTGTACGTAGTTATGATTGTGGCAAGGACTCTCGGGTTCTACGAGTTTTCTATACATATGAAATCAAACTACGAAGGAAAAAAAAGAAGACAACAAGAAAGGCACGCTGTGATGATTATTAGCTTCGGAGCTTTCTGTACATAATAATGACAGCACACTTTTTCCTGTCTCCTTTATGTGCAACTCTTCTGACGTTCATTGCCTTGCGCCCCGACCGATTGTATATGTAGTTCGCTCGATCTTGCTTTTGTTTTCTTTCTCTCTTGGTGTGCTTTAAAGGATTTGAATGAGTGTGCAGGGCATTGCAAAACGAGTATGCAAGAGTGGTTTGTGTGACAGTGTCTCACTTGTGCAGTTGTTGATGCGATTCAGCTTGGCTTGCGTTGTTGCTTGGGGGTCGTCTGTCGCTAGAGCAACATCCCTAGCAAGTACACCTTTCTGGGCTCGCAGAACACCTGTACAATTGAAGCACTCTCACACTTGAAGGTGTACGAGGAAGAGAGGTCGAGAGAGAGATGTGCTTTCGAAACTGCTTTCGTGCTTTGGAGAGCACCATTCTTTTTTTTCCCACCAGCCATGCTGTGCAGCTTATTTCCTATTGCTGCTTGCTCTGGCATGGATCACTCCTGCATACTGTTTAGTGTACATAACCTATTTTTTTGCGTCTGTATGTAAATCTGTTATGTGTATATACAATGTACTTTCATTACCCGTGTACTACGACACGCCTATAGCATGCGACACTCTGGACCTCGGTGTTTACAGGTTGTTTCTCACGCGCTATCGCTTATGCAGTGGTTCCCGATCAATGCTATCACAGTTATGTACGCACTATCTTGTCGCTCCTCATGTGGAGAGCACGGCCTTTTGCCAACTTGATGTGCTGATCATGTTCAGGGTTTTTCTCTCTCCTCGAGGCTTGCAAACTAAATGAAATAAGAAATATCGAATGATGCTGACTGGCAGTTTAGTTTCAGCTGGGCAACTACTTCTAGACGGGGTTTTTGATGCACATTGTTTCAATTTCTTTATTAAAAAGAAATTTACTTTCGAGTGAATGCGTGGATGTTTCGTGACTTTTCAAATCAAAGAGCCTTAAGATTGTTGCATGTAATGAAGAATGGCATAACATTACCTAGAGAAGGGTGACAGTTTAACTTGCGCTGTAGCAAGTTACTCTCAGTTAGCTGCAGTCAACTGAAGTCAAAATTATCACAAACTATGGGCCATTTTATTTCCATTATTGCTTCACAGCATGACAAAATTAAAAAGCACAGAGCCCTATTTTTCTCCTTAATGATCATAAAACAGAAAGAAAAAAGAAAAAAAAAAGAGAAATACATGCGGGAGAAAAAAGTCGCAAACCAGTAAACTTCCAAGTGTTCCCAATTATCGTAATAATAATCTTAAGACCCTATTGTACGTAGTCAGCAGTGTGCTGTGTTGTGCATTACATCCACACCCAGAGGCATAATCTCACGGGGGCTTCTTCCAGGCTAATGAAACTCTTTATACTGCTTATCTTGCATTCAGCACTGGAGATAGCTAGAGAAGTTTATGAATCCATTGCCTTCACTGTGCAATTTTGATAACGCATTAACTGCAATGTTAGGTGCAAAACGAAACAGAGAGCGACAGTGCACTGGTAATATTGGGGAGAAGGATTTGAGTGCCTGATTCTCAGTTTGACACAAACTTCAGCAAGCCTGTTGTACACTTGAGAGTTTGCTGTATATCGAGATGCACCTTTAGCAGAGAAGGCGATAAGAAATTGTGGCAGCACGTGTACTGTATATGACAAACATGATGGCTTGGCAAGACAGGAGGTTGCAGTCCAGGCTGATGAGTTACTTTGTAACATTATTATTTAATCACGAGTGAGATGTGCCTGGAAATTCGTGCCTGCGATGTTTGCAGGCACGAATTTAAATTTGCGCAGGAGGCGTTGACCTGAGTCTGTACAGAATGGGCACATATATATATATTTTTTCCCTGGGCGTCGTGAACAGTCACCAATGCTTCATTTACGTTGTAACTCAGAAATATGCAGAGGAATTTGCTACAAACTCTCATTACTAGAATGCTGCTCCGTTAATATGAAAGCCTTGTGGCATTTGCCATGACGTGTTGTGCACCGTGCCCATGCTTGACACTTCATACACATGCTGTGCTGCCACGTTCGCATAAGTACACAGTTTAAGTAAATGTACTGCGTAGTATTTGCACTAGCAGAGACGAGTACAGCCTCTGTCAAAGGAAACTGGATCACTACAAGCACGAGTGTTGCCGAGTCCTGGCTTTATTGCATTGTGCCTGTGGAACATACAGCACAAGAAAGAGCCTGCACTCCCATGTAGCACTTTTAAATGGTGTGGATGCAACAGTTCAACTAGATACTCTCAGATCACGGCTGCGATCGTGTGCACAGTGCCCTTATTTCTTTTGACAAAGGCTGTAACTAGCGCAGTGAATGTGCAACTTGTTAGCAATTCTTGAGACCAAGTGTACTAAAAGTTTCGACCAGAAATTGTAGGTTTGATCTTAGCTAGCAAATAATGTGACTGGAAGTGCAGAGAAATTTATTCTCTTTTCTCTCGCCTGAATTTTAATTAGCAGTTCAAGCAACTGATGGCATGGTGTATGCTACTTCGCCACACCTTATGAAGGGAACGTCTGCATTTTTTTTTTTCAAGGGATCTGAAAGAGAGTGAAAGGCACTTTATACTTCCTTATAATGCTCCCACTTGTATGGTTAGTCAATGTCCACTGCTGCCTTAATGATAGTACGAGAAGCTGAAATGCAGGTGTAATCTTAATGCCTGTCATAATGGCTGGCCTTCTTGTGGACGGTGCATTTATTCTCATGAATAGGTGCGCAGTAAATTCAGCACTCCTGCTACTCTTGATTTGTTGGTAGTAAAACCAATGCATCAGATCAAAAGAATGCTCGGAGGCAGATCTTTACTGAATTGCAGTTTGAATGACTTGGTCTTGTAATTCGCGGTTCCCCATCACAGAGCTTCCGTTAGGGGGCTACCTGGTTTGACAAGCAGTGCTTGCAAGCGAGTTTAAGCAAACATTCCATTCCTGTACGATGTACGATGCTAGTGCTAGCAGACCTCACATGTAAGGCATATGGAAGCAACAGTAAAAAGCAGACCTGAGAGATCCTGTATGAAGAAGAAAAAACAAAACAAAACAAATGCACTATACAAACAAAACAAAGAAGGAAGTTGCTCAAGTTCAGACCAAGCAGACTGATAGACATGCTGTCGAGATATTGCTAAGTGAAACTGCCGGCAAATTTGAGCATTGCACTCTGAGAAGACAACTGACATGTTAATTTTGACAATTTAAATTTCTCGGACTCTATTACTTTATATTATTGCAGAATTTTTTTTTGTCATGAGACATTTGTCATCTGATGAAGGCTTTTATTTATTTTAAGTAAAATAAATACAGACGTTTTAGCACTTATGTTTTTGAACTTGTACAGGCATAACATCTCAGTTCCTGCAGTTGTGAAAGAGGCCTCCAGCGGAAGGTTGTCAGCTTTTTGCAACACAAAAGTCGTAATGTTCAACCTAGCTGGAGGAGACAGTCATTTTTTTTGTCATGACTGCAACAGTGAACATGCCTGTACAGCGCAGCTAGTCATTTTTGTTAACTTTATATCTGTATAAAGCTAGTATGCACAATTTTCACTATTTGTGACTCTTTAAGCAGTTTGCTTTGTCATATTTTCAAAAGATAACACAGACATTCTTTTTTTTATGGAAACATCTCATGGCAGCAGTTCTATCCTACACTTAAACAACCTTATGGTATGTTGTTCAAGCCAGCAAAAGGAAACATAAGCTGCAAGATGTATGTCACAGAGGTGTGGTAGCAATGCCATTGAAAAGAAATGTATGGTCATCCACACTGGTAGCATAGGTATTTTTACCTGTGCTCTGAATTGATGTCACAGTTACTGTCTTGTTTACAAATTTGTAACTTGTCTTTAAATATTCAAGGGAAGTCCAGTGCTTGCTGCAGTATAAGCACCATTGCTTAGCGCAGGTAGATGCGTGAAAACTTCGGAACCGCTCTGAACGTTGCCTACAAGAGCTCGTGTGAATGATGTGGTTGCACTTACTTGAGCTAGTAACGTTTTAAAAAGAAAGGTGAAATGGGTAAATGAACTGCCAATTAGTGGCTAGGTACTGTGCTGTTTTTACACAGTAGACAAAGCAATGACCCTCGCCAGTCCCTTCAAGCTGCTCATTCTGAATTGTTTTATCTGTTGACACTGCTTGTGGTGGTGTTCCTTCGTCATCTTGTGTGCACTGGTGCAATTTTTACTTTTTCAGAGCACTCCATTCTTCTTATGTGTATGACTCTTTTGTGTGAAGAATAGCTATCGACTTGTTTTTACCAAACCATTGCTTCAACCTGTGGTCTCAATATGTGTTTGTTCTCATTGTGAGAAGGTTTAATGACATACTATATTAAGCATGCCTAGACAGAAAAGAAGATGCTCACCATGGCATGAAAGGTTGGACAACACCTATAGGAACATTTAAATGAATTCCTACAAACGTCTTCACCAGTATAAGCTAACTTACTTTAAAAATTAACAACACAAAGAAGAGCACTTCATATGATGTCCAATGCCTTCTCTCATGCAGACCTCGTTCTATATGGCAGCAGTAAAACAAGCAAAAAGAGATCTAGCATATCTTGCCAACGGGGACTGCTGAGACGGAAATGTAAACATGTGTGTCGTATGACCTTCTCAAGATGAAAACAACATTCTGTCTTGGAAAATCTCCGTCTGTATTCGCTATTTGCTTACAGCTGCAATTCTAAAAGTGTACAAGTTTGGGCTGGTTGTAATGATTTTTCAGTGTACATCAATATGGTGGACACAGAAAGGGTCAAACATACACAATAATGACGTCTGTGAGTCTGCCCTGTGATGTACTATTAGCACTAGGTCAAATGTGAACAGCAGAGCCATTTCTGTGTATGTAGAGTTGCAAGCAAAAGTCTGGGGACTATGGCATCAGCTAAAAATTAAAATATTTTCTAGAGCAGCTCCGCGGCCTGTAATTGGTTTAATACATTGTATTCATCAAACACGCACACGCAGGCTTGCACTCTTGATTTTACTTTTTATTTCAGCCAGAATGCCCAGGCTGCAATAAAAAACAACAAAAATGCGGCACCTTTGGTCCCCAAACCTTTGCTCGTGACTGTACTATCAGTGCCGATCGAGTTGTGAACAGCAGAGCTACTTCTTTTTTTTTGCGCATAGTGAAAAGCACTGAGTACTCGAATTTTTGATCAACTCTGGTACATCATAAGCTTTGCTTATCACACATCAGAGTCGGTTGTGAATCGTCATGCCCACTGGTTTATGTTAGTTAGCATGGAAGCTTGAGCTTGTTGGTGATTCATCAGATAAAAGAACACAGCGCAAAAAGACAGGGACACGAGGGAGTGACATGCACACAGCGCTGTTAGATTGTGCAAAAACCAAGTGCTTTGCTGTCCTCATTTCAATCTGTGTCAACAGCACGTTTGCCCCTTGCTGTGGCCGCCATCTTGTGACGCCTCTCTACCTTTTTTATCTGAGCACAGTGAGAGTGTGTTGTACACAATGGCATCTACCGTGTATAAATTGTGTGTGTGCACTCGTTTCTGAAGTCTGGATCAAGTCACTGTGCTCCGCCAATCGCATGCGACTTTTTGAGACAAAGCACATTCAAAGGCGAAAGTCTGGGTTGGCCAAGGCAAAAGAAAAATTTTAAAAAAGGAAAAAGAAAAGAGCTCTATATTACTGCCGCATCTTAATTCCTTGTGGAAACATGTGCAGTCTGTGTTCAACATGTACAGCTGTGACTTGCATTGTGTAGTCGTCATAAAGGGCCAATTGTTTTCGGTGGTGAAAGAAAAGGACAATGAGAACAATCTACTATAAATTTAAAGAATGCTGTCCCCCCAACTCTGGATTTTTCGTCTGTCACTTTCAAGATGTTATTGTCTGTTGGTCGCGCTGACTAAAGAAAAAAAAACAATGACGAACACTGTGATTTGTTGCATTAAAGGCAGCCGTTTCTCCCTTCTTGAGTTTTTCAAATAAAGCTCAAGGCTGACTGTGCAGGTGCTGTTATTCTTGTTGCTTCTTAGTTGAGCCCACCTTCTCACTTTACATGGTGGGCTTGGAGGAACACTATAGCAATAGTGATCTCATTACATAACAAATCTTTTAGTCTGATAGTATCCTAATGGACACATAATGGGAGACTTAAGGTAAAAACACCTCTTTAGTCACATAGCGATCATTGCAGTTTGGTTGTGAAGGCATCACCTTCATGTAATGACAGAAGACATGGTTACTATGTTTAACTCTTACGCTATTTGAAATCCTTTTTCACCACTGCATATACAGCCCTTTCAAAGCTAAATGCAGCCACACAAGTATGGCATGCCACGTCAACTTACAAAAGCCTGTGTAATTTCAATAACAGCCTCAGTTTGAAGTTTGTATTATTGTGCCTCGACAATAGAAGCTCATGGAATACTTTTGGCATAGGTCCACAAACACTTGCATGTTATGTCAGTCAATGTTGAAGTTAGTGTCAGAATATCACTCAAGTACTTACTCAAAGCTGTGAGTCAAAACATAGAAAATTGGAAATATTGAAAGTATTCGGGTAGGAATGCATTCCAGCAATGCTTGGTGTTCATGCTATCAGATACCGACACAACCAAGTATCCACGCAAACGAATGCCTGTGCTCAAATGTACATGGCAACAGCGGTAGCCCATGTTTCAAACAAATACATGCATGATGTTATTTGATGTGGTGCGTCACACACTCTGCACGCTCTCGGAGAGGACTACAGCCCCTCCTTTTCAGAAAGCAGTAAACAAGACAAAATGTGTCTGCTAGTAACACCTTTTTGATTAAAAATGTAACTAGTAACAACCTTTTTGATTAAACTTGCAACATGAGATACTAATGTGCATTATTTCGGGCACCTAACATAGCATGTTCTAAGAATTTAAAAACGTATATGAGGCTTTGCAAGCACTTTACAATTAGTCTTGGTACAGTAGACCCTCGTTGATACATTTCTGTTACGTTTGTTTTCCCAGCGCCAACATTTGCAATCGAGTATGCTCATTTTTTACTGGTTCATATGTTACCGGTTCATATGGAAAACACGATTTTTTGGCACCAACATTCATTATGTTCCCAAACTGCGTACCATCCTTCAACCACAGATTCCAGATCGGTTTCACGGTGGCACCTATGAAGATGTTGAAGACTGGCTTGACCAGTTTGAGTGCATCATCAAGATCAACGAGTGGAGTTCTAAACAAAAGCTCAACAATGTCTATTTCGCCCTTGGTGATATCACTCGTACATGGTATGAAAACCGAAAAGGCAGTCTATTGACCTGGAGTGACTTCTGCCAGCAGCTCCTTGACACCTTTTATCGAACGACAGGACCGTGCCTAGCAGCTAATTGAGTTACTGGTTCAGAAACCCAACCAAAGTGTCACAATGTTCGCCGAGGACATGGCCTGTCTGTGTTGTGGAGCTGACCCAAACATGACAGATGATAAAAAGTTATGTTGCCTCATGCACAGTGTCAAACAGCAGTTTTTCGCTGGACTGGTGCGCAATCCATCAAGTACTGTGGCTGATTTTGTCAAAGAAGCTACTGCTATTGAGCGAGCACTTCATCAATGACGCAAACAGTATGATCGCTTGTCCAGCAGCAGTGAAGTCAATGCCGGCACCATAAGTGTTGACACTCAGAGCTCCCTGCATGATCTGATTTGGAAGATTGTTTGAGAAGAAATGCAGAAGTTCGCAACTCTGACAGTAAAACTGCCAGTGGCATCAGTTGACGAAATCGTATGTGACAAAATCAGGCAAGCGTTCTCGTCTACGAACCTTAGTCCTGAGTCGCATTCCATGAACTACGCTGCTGCGGTCCGACGTTCACCATCTATTATGTCGATACCGCCGTACCACCAGCTGTCGACTGCTACACTTTGGTCATCCCAGGAAGAGCCTCCGAGCCGTCCACAGTTTGTGAAAACGGACGTATGGCAGACTGCAGATCAGCGCCCACTCTGTTTCAACTGCGGTAGTGTTGGCCACATTTCCCGCAATTGCTGGCATCACAACACACTCTTTCACCCTCCACCCATGGTTTGATGGTCGACATGCCAACGATGACTATTCGCTATGCCGCCAAGCTCCTTTTCAAGGTCCTCCAGCCACCCGCTTTCATTCTGACGATTGCCGAGCCAATGACGAGGAGTCGCTGCCGAACCACCAGGCCGACATGGATCATCAGTCGTGCTCCCTGTCTCCTACACATTCGTCTGCACCAATATGCTGCACTTTCACTGACCTCAGAGGCAGGAAGTCACCTAGCCCACACTGGAGAAACGAAAGGCGGCAGCCACTGGAGGTAAAGTTGCGAGCCGTCACAATGATAAAAAGCCCCTGTTGCTTCCGCTGCAGGACGCTATAAAGCCAACGAGCCGTAAAAGCGACGAAGTTGTAAGCACAGACATTATTTTTTGTTGACGGGTAGCAAGTGACAGCTTTGGTTGACACTGGTGCTGACTTCTCCATAATAAGGCGGCCAGTTACTGATTTCTGCCAAACGACATACGGCGAGAGTCAACATAGGAGGTGCATCTTTTGTCTCCACTTTCGTCATTCTCGCTACATGCTGTAAAGACTTGGATTATCGGAATGGACGTTTTGAGGGAGTATGGTGTGGTCATCAACATCCCAGACTGTGTGGTAGCATTTTACCATAAACCTGATCCAGATGATTGCTTAGAACCACCACGTAACTCATTATGCCTGAGTGATGACATTGTCATCCCACCTCGGTCGTGCACCCTTGTTTGTGGCATGTGACGCGCCGTTTGATGGGGAACGAGTTGCAGACTAAGCAACCCCTCTGTTATTTACTCACGGTATTTCAGTTGCATGAGGTACTGCCAACATGGTTATTGAGCACACAAATTTGTTGCTGACAAATTTCAGCATGGAGTGCCAGCACCTTCCAAGGGGCATGGCTGTGGCCTATTTCGAAGGTGTTGCAGATGTTCATGGCTGCTTTTCAATGCTTGAAGAAGTATCTGCACAAGATATGACTCCTGTTCTTGATGTCAGGACTACGTTGCCTCAAGAAGAACAACAAAAACTCCTTGCATTAATAGCCGAGTTTCAGGACTGCTTTGCATTGACATCAGAAGTCGGTCGCATGTCCTTAACCAAGCAAGAAATAATAACTGAAGATATGGCCAGATCAATTCACCAGAACCCTTCTCATGTGGCTCTAAAAGAATGTGAAGTGATACAGCAGCAAGTAACTAGAATGCTCGAAGACAACGTGATTCAAATGTCAAAGAACCCCTGGGCATGAGCTGTAGTTTTAGTCAAGAAGAAAGATGATAGCCTGCATTTTTGTGCCGACTACCGCAAGCTAAATCAGGTTACAAAGAAAGAAGCCTATCCACTCCCATGTATAGATGACTGCCTCGACAGGCTTCGACACTCTCGTCACTTCTCCTTAACGGATTTGAAAAGCGGATATTTGCAAATCAAGGTGGGCCCGAGAGACTGTGACAAAAATTACTTTTGTGATGCCAGATGGACTGCACGAATCTACAGTTTTGCCCTTCAGTTTGTGCTCTGTGCCCACAATTTTCCGAAGGCTCATGAATACTGTGCTATCGGAGCTGAAGTGGAAGACCTGCTTGATCTATCTTGACGGCGTCAATGTGTTTTCTGCAACATTTGACAAGCACCTACAATGACTGAAAGTGGTTCTGCGAGCCATCTGGTCGGCGGGCGCCGCACTGAAGCCAGAGAAATGCCACTTTTGCATTGAGGAACTGCAGTTTCTTGGTCACGTCATCAGTCATGCTGGTGTTTGTCCCGATCCTGAGAAAATTGCCGTCATTGTACAGTTCCCTACACCGTCCGATAAGAAAGCTGTTAGGCGCTTTCTGGGCCTCTGCGCATATTATCGTCGGTTTATTGCAGATTTTGCATGCATTGCGTCGCCATTAACTCGCCTCATGAGAGATGACGTGGCATTTTTGTGGGACGACACACGGAAAACTGCATTTAATGAGCTGAGGCAATGGCTACAAACAACTCCATTACTTGCCAACTTGTACGAAGCAGCCCCTACGATACTTCACGCTGATGCCTGCACAGTTGGTCTGGGAGCAGTGCTTGTGAAGTTGCAGGATGACGCCGAAAGGGTGACTGCCTACGCAAGCAGAACGTTCTAGTACACAGAAGTCAATTACTCGACAAATAAGAAAAAATGCCTTGCCGTGATATGGGTGGTTATGAAATTTTGCCCATATTTGTACAGCCGCCCTTTCAAAGTTGGTGATCATCATTCACTAAACTGGATAACAAACCTGAAAGATCCTTCTGGGCGACTAGTACACTGGAGCCTCAGGCTGCAAGAGTTCGACATGACGGTCATCTTCAAGTCGGGGAAAAGGCATACTGACGCTGCCTGCCTGTCGCGGTCACCGATAGAGTCGACTGCTTCATCCCATGAAGATGAAATGCCATTCCTCAGTGTTCTTGATACGGCCGCCGTTGCACACCAACGTGATGACCCCGAGTTGCTTGCCCCTATTAATTTTTTAGACGGACGAACTCCCAAGGTGCCTAGAATTTTTTCAAGAGGACTATCATCGTTTTGTTTTCACAACAACGTTCTCTGCAAAAAGGGACTTTTCACCCATGGGATGCAGCTATTTACTGGTTGCTCCTACACCCCTTTGGACTGAAGTACTCCAAGCATGCCACAATGAGGTAACTTGTGGATGAACACTGAACAGAGTACGACAAAGGTACTACTGGCCAAGACTTGCCATGGCCGTGAAACATCACGTACGAACTTGCCTTGATTGTCAGTGACATAAGTTGCCCCAAGAAAACCAGCCGGCCTGCTAGAACCAGTTCAGGTCCAACGCACTCCATTTGCCCAGATTGGAATGGGCCCTTTGGGCCCTATTCCTGCGTCTAGTGCCGGAAACCGTTGGGTTATTGTCGTGACTGATCATCTGACTTGCTACGCCGAAACAAAGGCTCTTTCACGAGGCACAGCAGCAGAGGTGGCGCGATCTTTCGTAGAGAATGTTGTGTTGAAACATGGTGCACCCACCATCGTAATCACAGACAGGGGAACCGCATTCACGGCAGTGCTTTTAGATAATGTCCTGATGCTCAGTGGAACGACTCACCACAAGATGATAGCCTACCATCCACAAACCAACGGACTCGCAGAGCAACTAAACAAAACTCTTGAAGACATGCAAGCAATAATGGCACTGGACTTCACCAAAGCCTTCGATAATGTCATCCACAATGCCATCATGAGTGCCCTCTCCGACTTAAACATGGGAAAGAGAATATATTCATACATCAAGGCTTTTCTAACCAACAGAACGGCTCAAATAACATTCAGAAGCACCAAGTCGGATACACTACAATTAGGAAGCAAAGGCGCACCTCAGGGGTCGGTGCTGTCACCCTTTCTGTTCAACATAACCTTCATACCCATGGCCAAGCTTCTTGCCGTCATACCAAACTTATCCTCGGCACTCTAGGCAGACGACATCACCCTCTGGACAGTCAGGGGAAATGAAGGTGATATCGAGAGCACGCTACAGGCGGAAGCAAATATAGTGACCAGATACGTCAGGAGAGTCGGACTAACGTGCTCGCCACAAAAATCCGAACTCCTAGTTATCAGACACAGACCAAAGAAAAACGATCCCCCGGCACACTTGGATGTTAGGGTTGATGGCACAAAAGTTTCAGAAGTACAAACCTTGAGAATCGGGAATGCACATTAAAAACAATGGGAAAAACGCAACTACACTAAACAAACCAGTCGCATGAGTTGCGACAAACCAACAGGCTCGTAAGACGAATAGCTAACAAACATCAGGGAATGAAAGAAACAAATTTGAGGAGGCTAGTGCAGGCTTTCGTGCTCAGTCGTATAGTATATTCTCTCCCCTATAATCAAACTTCAGGCAATGGAAAAGAAAAAGGTTGAATGCCTCATAAGACAATCGTACAAGGCAGCCCTTCATCTCCCTAAGTATACATCAACAGAAAGGCTGCTAATGTTAGGCATACACAACACGTTTCCCCAGCTAGTCGAGGTGCACAGAATCGCACAGTATGACAGGCTAACAAAAACACCCACGGGAAAACATTCTAAGGACCTTGGATATGGACGGATGCCGTGCAAATGCCTAGAGACATTCACCAGTATCTAAGAATAGATCCGATCCTAAAAAAACATGCATCCTGAACACCTTGCAGAAAGGAGATGGCGAGAGCCAAAGCCCTCCACAGGCCATATTCAAACCATAAAGAGGCAGTCTGTACAGACGTTGCAAAGCTCCATGATCACGATGCCTTTTCGATAGGTGTCGTGGGCACGGACCTAAAACCAATCTCCGCCGCCTCTGGATGGAGCAAAAAGGCACATGAGGTGGAGGAAGTGGCCACCGCCTTAGCCATTATAAGCACTGAAGACAACACGATTTTTAGCGACTCGAAGACGGCCGTTCGAAACATTGCAAAAGAGAGGATCCACAAACCCGCCAAACAAATCCTAAAACCACAAAATTTAAACGCCAGACTCATTAGCATCATATGGGTTCTGGCCTACGCGTCGCATCCTGGAAACGAGGTGGCCCACAACTTAGCCCGAGGTTTTGTCAACCGGGCAGCGGGTGAGCCGGTCCTGAAGTCAGCCGTAGAGACCTTGACCACCTACCACGAGATTACATTATATTGTAGAAAAACAGAAGGATGCTCCCGCCGCCGGACAAAAGCCTTAATAAACATCAACAAGTGGCATGGCGGAAGCTACAAACTAACACCTTCCCCAACCCCTACATATACTTCAAGGCCTACCCAGGAGTCTACACCCCCGAATGTAAGCTCTGCGGGGTCACAGAGGCAGATTTAAAACACATTTTATTCGAATGCGACAATCTAAAACCGAAAAGACAATGGCAACTCTGTAACGAGCAAGAGTGGGAAGATGCGATGTCCAGCTTGGACCCTGTGGTTCAACTGCAGGCCATCAGCTGGGCTTTGAAAGTCGCCGACTGACAGGACCTCACAACCATAACAGGTGGCACTAGAGGAACTGATCGGACGACCACCTCACGCACCCTGGAAGCCCACTAAAGTCAACCAAATCCTTTCTGTTGATGAAATAAAGTTGTTACCACCCACCCTCAATGAATGTGGACGTCAAACACAAAAGTTGGGACGAGACCTTGCCTTGTATAACTTTTGCGTACAACACCGCTAAGCAAGAAGCAACACGGATGGCTCGGTTCAGCCTTGTTCATAGAGGAGAAGTATGGATGATGTTGGATGCAATGCTCCCACAGGAATGTGATGGTGCTGACATGGATGCAGATGCGTTTACACAATGCGCCGAAGAAGCTAGACAGCTTGCACAGGTGGAGATCTGCCAACAGCAGGACTACGACGCAGGCCGCTACAATGCTCGCCATAGACCACTAACCTACAAAACCGGCGACCGAGTGTGGGTTTGGATGCCCATCCTATCTGAGAAGCTATTAAGGCGATACTTCAAACCGTATCGATGGGACGCCTAAGTGACGTCACCTACGAGGTAGTCCCAGATAGCCCCTATTGCATGAGATGCCGCCAGCACTGGCCTGAAGCTGTGCACGAAGTACGCATTAAACCATATGTCTGCGAGTGACTTGTGCAAGGAGCTTCACACCAGTGACCTCCTCTAGCATCGAGGTGATGCTTCTTTTTTAGAGGGAGGCAAATGCCACGTCTCTTCTATGTCGACAACGACGGGAGCTTTAGTAGGCTTCGCCTCGTGCATCGGCCTAGCGGAGGTCAGAAGACAAAGTCCTCTTTAGGCTTGACTACTAAAACAGGCCATCTTTGTTATATGTGTCACTGTCTCCTATATTCATTGCACCGCAATGGTATGGATCGTTTTGCAGCCACTAGATCCCATGTGAGCGAGAAATGGCATGAGGCATGCGCGATCGAGAATGGTACGTACCTGCCTGTCTCACGTGAAAACGACGATGCGCACACTTTCTTATTTCGGTACCAGCAAATCTCCAGCCCAATTGTCGCACACTGCATTCACAGCTATCGCCACCAAACCTATTGTGATAAGCACCATCACCTATCTGTTTTACAGCGCGTGGTGCATTGTGCCATTACATAGTAGCGTACTGCATGCTTTTAGTACGCGATAATCCAAACTGTGCCGTTGTTCCCTGCTGTAGGCGGCGCAATGCGAGTGTCATGTTTCGCTTGGGTGGCATCCGGCATCACCCACCATCTCGGTTTTGTTTTGGTTTCCTGTTGCCCTCTGACAACACCATGTAATAGAAAAACAACAAAACACGTCTCAGACCTCTGAAGCTCCACCAGCTCGACATGCGTCGGCATCTCCTACCGCAATGATCCGCATGATGCTTCGCATTATGTAAATGTAAAAACTTTTGTTTGTTACTTCAGATCGTATGTTTTCCCGGTTAGTACGTTTTTTTCTCATGTTTTTTCCCAGAACGTATGAATGAGGTTCTGCTGTATTTATCGTAATTTGCAACAAACTAGCCTGCCTTTCTAAGAAAGCACTAAGACTACCAAACAAACAAACAAAAGTCAGACATGCACAAGGATGAATAAATGTATAAATTTATTTTGAAGAAAATATGTATATCATATATATAAAGACGCAGTGTGACGACCGTGTGAATTAAAAACCGTGCTTGCAAAAAAAGTGCTCTTAGCGTCTTTGCCTCAAAAGAGGTATCTGTTCATTGTCCTGCAAAACAAAAACAAAACAAAAACACAGGAGTATGGCAGTTGGCACACATAGGCTGGTACAGTCGGGCTAAGAAAGCATGCGATTTCCAACACACAAATAGCAGGAAACGTGCGAGTGTTAGTGTGCATCGCTGGCAGTGGTTAGTTCCGTTTTTGATGAACTGTCTACCTCTTCTGCTTCCTCGCCGTTCTCATTCATTGACTGCTGCTGCCCAAGTTGTGGGAAGGAGGCAAGGAACAGCACCTAGGGACAGAAAAGACATGTGGTTTGAATGTAGCAAAGCAAGACATACACACACACACAAAACAAAATTCAAGAAAGACAAGTTCACAGGATGACCAAGACTTGCAAATCATCAACCATGGTCGAATGAGGTATGTATGTCTCTGGCTGGAGCCAACAATAAAAGAGTTGATGAATGCCACAACACCACGAGAAGCCTCAGCACAGGTCTTCGAAATTCATGATCATCAGAGAATCCAGGACAAGGTAAGTATGCTGCACCATAACCAGGAAGCTAGGTCACACAGAGGCATTAATACATTGCAGAGGTGATGAGTATTTCAGACCAGCCAAGAAATTGAAGTCACAGGTTATGATGCGAGGTCCCGGGTTTCATAGATATGTGAATCTAGATTGCAAGATTGTTGGCTCACATAAAAAACATACAGTGGACTTCTGTTAGTTCAAGCCTCACGGGACTGACGAAAGTGGGCAAATTATCTGGCAGGTCGAATTAAACAACATGCAGAAAAAACGCCAAAATGCGCCACTGCTTTACATTGAAGTATTTTTCCAACCCTTCCATGCCCCCAAATCAAATGCTCACCCGCTTTCTATGTGTCTAAAGTAAAAAAATAATGCATAAATGACATTAAAGTTCCCAAACAAAGTAGAAATCTAGTGCATGCCCGATTTTCATAAAGAAATATGGGCAAGGTTCTAATATGTGTGGCACAATGATGGCCAGCTTCCTAAAGTCAGCTTCGCCACAATACAGTGTTATGTAGTAAAGCATGCAAATGCCACAAATGCAGTTTTAGTTTTGTCTTCGATTGCACTGTACAAGCAATTCCCAGGCCAATTTCTTTTATAAAAAAAGTTGCGTGTTAGAATGGGACAAATGCCGCAATCAGACATTGTGAGCTACTGCTATTGCTTGGAAATATTCCTATGGCAGGCCGAAAATAGGCTTTTTGAGCACGGGATGGCATATATTTGACGTATTCACTGCCCCTAAGCTCTGCCTAGACAGACACTGTTGCTAAAGGGGTCGTGATTGGGCTCATTAGGTTGGGTCAGGTGTGTGTGAGCTGACCAGTCAAGTTTAAATTATTCAGTGAAGGCCCATTGTTGGATTGAAATAATGAAAGTTTCGACCAGTAGAAATGGTGTGGGTGCATGCCGGAACCTTTGGTCGGGATCAAATTAACCGAAAAATGATATAGAATTAACGGAATCGAATTAACAAAGAGTCTACTGTATTAAGTATCAATTGTGTGTGCTAGCTCATTGACATGATTTATTTTTCGGTACATCGACTTGGTAATCCATTTGGTATCTGGGATTGACTGTATGTGCCTTGCAAATCAGACACCCTCTTTACGATAGCTGCACATATCATATGGTGGCTCTGTGTAATGGGAAAAGAATAGGCACTGTGACAAAGAACTAGAACCACTGCGAGAATACACTGAAGTGATAGCATGCACGGCCTGCCCTTTGCCATGCAGTCCCAGTAGTAATGCTAGTATTAGTGTTTGTTTGTGTAAGAGATGCAGAACAGTGGCCATAGTGATGACCTCGTGCATACATACCGTGAACAGGACCGATAGGCCACAGGGGACACCAAAAAGCATGCTCTTGTGCTGCAAGGTACCTCCCGTCCACAGCGGTCCCAACGTACAGCCTAACTGCATTACACCCATGTACAGCGACTGCATAACAGCTGTAGAAGGAGGACAGGAAGATGGCATGTAGTGAACAATACTACTTCTCACAGCTGCCAACGGGGCACATGATGGACCATGACCATGCATCTAAACATTTCTCGGAACGTTCAAACAATGCCAGAGGCCGAAAAGTATCAATTGCTGTATTCAGTGACCGCAGTGGTTGCTAAATAGGGCAGCTGAAGTTTCGAGCGCACAAGTTATGATTAACTGACACAGTGATTGACTGGTGAAGTTTAACAACCCAAAACAATACAAGGGCTGTAAGAGAGGCCATGGTTGACAGCTCCAGATCACATTTGACCAGCTGATATTTTTTAATGTGCATCCAATGCTTGGTACACAAGCATTTTTGCATGTTCCCTCATCATAATGTGGCTGTGGCTGGGCATTGAAGCTGCAACGTTGTGCTCAGCAGCAAAATGCCACAGCCACAAAGCCAGCATAGCAGGTCGCTTGCACAGTACAGCATGAAGGTGTAGTGTCACACAGCAGATTTATGCGAAGAACAGCAGAAGTGCCAATTCAGCATGCGAACAGAGGGTTACATGGCTCAGCAGCAATAAGTCATGCTCCACGGAGCTTGTTTGCAGAGCCGTTACATACAACACAGGTCGATGCCATTGCACCGCATCACGCTCTGTCTGCTTGCCGACTGAAGTGGCGGTTTGGTGCACTGTATGAATTTACCTTTAATTTCAGTCATAACGAATAACTAGCATCACGTGACTTCCATATCCAGGAATGCACTGCTGCTTACGTCAAATCCACCTAGATTCCAAGTGCCTAGTTATCTGAAATGTAGTGTGAAACTTCTTGAGAACTGCACTTCTACTTCATTTGACACCTCAGGCAAAAGTAAAGCTCGCTACGAAGAACAAATGCTAATAAATTAGAGAAATTAAAATATAGAGCTACAAGCAACTCTTGTAGTTGGGACCAGTTAAAGCTCATAAACTAACAGCGTGGATACACAAAGATGCATAGTGCATCGCAGACTTCAACATGGAAATGTGGAGTATGAAAAGACGAAATGTTTTGCTGTTTTGTTTTTTAACATTGTGAACATAAAACGGTATGGTATAACAAACACTTCAAATTACAGGCCATGATGTGAAGGTAAGGCAGTGCATTATGCCACAGAAGGTTAATCGGATCTTCATGAAAACAAAGTCAGTGCCAGTTAAGCCACTTCATGTGGTTACTTTACTGTATGGACTGCACCATTGTATGGCAAAAAAATTATGACGTGTCACTGAAAACATTTTTCATTACGGAAATCACCTAAATGGAACTCCTGATAAACGGAATCAATTTCCATGGTCCCTTGAGGTTCCATCTAAAGAGAATCCACCGTATATGTAAAACTCTCAGACGTGACCTCTTCAATATTATATTACAGGTTAACCCATGTTTAAAAGCCAAATGAAAAAAAAAAAAAACTGTGAGGTGGGAAAAGGCACATGCAGACCACTAACCTTGGTGTTTGCTGCTGGTGACCTTGGATATTAAAGAACTTGTACACACTGTCAGCATGGGCATTCCAAACAAGTCAATGGCAGTTCCGAGCACAAACAGAGGCAGCGAGCTCAACCTTCCTGTGGACAGAACAGCAAAGTGAATTTTTTAGTCCAGTTATTTAACTGTTTCCATGCGCACACAGTAGATGAACACAAAAACTTGAAGCCCAATGTAGATCTTTGGGACACATAAAAATTATTAAGGCTAACTAACTGAACAGTGTATGAAAATTTGAGTGAGTGACAGCCAAGACATGATTTCTATTACAGGTTTTGATAAGAAGTTGATGGGACACCTGCAATAAGATGCTTTTGCATCTACATTCCCACAAGAATTTCTCTGTTTCTTTAGTTTGGGCCTGAAATTCAATTAGTGCAGTCTTCTTCAGCCAAAGTGTAAACATCGTTTTGAAGGAGTAGTCTATTACCTAAAATTGTTTAAGTGTTTCTCTTTGGCAGCCTGTTAAACCATGCAGCTTTCCTGCTGCGCTGCTCATACAGCACATGACTAACCTGGACTTGCAACAAAACTGAAACCAAGCCAAAGGAAAGTTCCCGCACAAGTGAAGACTAGACCAACTAGGAGCAACAGTCGGTCTGAGAGCTGTCGACTCAGGATGCGTACACTGACAAACACCAGGAGGACCTGCGAAAAAAAAGAGACAGAGCCTTTAATACCAATCTGGTGCTCGCAGTTATTCATGTCCAGCATTTAAGTAATTGGTGAATACTCAATGCCATAAAGCTACAGCTGATATTGACAACACACTATGTGGGACTTCTTGAACGTGGAAATGTCCTAACTCGTCATTGCACTCTCATACATGTTACCTAAAACACGAAGATACCTGAGTCGAGGCCCTCTCTATGCAACGCACTACAGGGATCAAAGGCACTGGGTGACTCAGTATTTAGTTGAGTAACTAATACTAATATAACATTGGTGTCAAATGGGCACCTTTGGTTGCCTTTGTGCACAACTGCGATTGAATTCTGAGGACAATGTCTTTCTTTGCGAGTTACCGCCACTTCTCTGTATGGGGTATGTCTGTTCTCACCGTCTGGCCTCTTTTGTGGGCCAATCCTGGAGATAGTGCAGTCTAAAAACGAGGGTGCAGTCCCAAAGCTAGTGCAGTCTAAAGTCCCAACGCCTTTCCTACTCCCCTCATGCAAGGGGTGACATGATATAGAGTGCCATGCGCAGCTGAACTCCTCCCCTACTGCATCCATTGGGCATCGTTAGTACACTATCGATGGTTTGAAATGCCGCTTTCAAGACCTTCCACACCACTCATGGACACACTGCGCTATTGGATGTGAAGGAGAACCACATTTTTGTTTTCTAAGCAGCTCGCTTTTTTTCCTGCCAGGCAGTGAGTTTTGAATGCACTCGGAAGTTTTGCGATTGTCAAAGTAAAAAGCAAAAATGGCTGCCCACTAACGATGGTTTAAAACGCCGCTTTTGAGACCTTCCGCACCGATGATGATGATGATGATCGAATGGCATCCCCTTTGCAACGGGGCGATGACAAATTGTCACCAAGTCTGCTTCATTGAATCAGGTGTGCTATACATGTTTCTTATCTAGAATTTTTTTATGCATCTTCTTAATCTTTTTTTTTCTCTTCAAAATCTACCTTGTACCTCTAGCTACGACTGCAAGAGATGTGGTCGTATTAACCTCTTCCCTGCTTTTTTTTCCACCAATGCTCTAAATGTCTCTTGCTTATCTCAACTGCTGACCGGTTGATGCTTCTGTCCACTTTAAACCCATGTGGTTCTAGAAGGTGTATGTTACCTACGGTTCTCACTGAGTGAATCCCTTCTCATTACATAAGGATGGGCTGAGTGGTCTCAAGATTTTTGCTGTAGCATACACATGCCTCATCTAGTTCACAGACACACTAGTGAACTTCTGAACATTCGCTTGGCTAACTAAATTAACAAATATGTTGTCAGCATGCACAGCAAACACGAACACATGAGGCTCGATGACCGTGAACACTCGCCGTCGAAACACTGGCATGAGCAAGTGCGGTAGCAGTGGCAAGCTAAGTGACCTTCGTGCCGTCTATCGCTTCAACACAAACTGAGTGCCAAGAGCACACAGCATGCACAAAGCTACTAGCCGTTGATGCACTCAGACTGCCCCCAATGCAGATCGCTCTCAAGATACAGCTCCATGGCCGCGTGCAGCCACCACACACGCAGTTGCAGCCCGAATAGAATGCCGTCCCCTCCCTCCCCTACCTCCAGTACCTCGCAACATTGGGTACCTCGCACACGGTGGAAAACGGTGTGCTTCCTCCCCGTTATCTTCCCTCTTCCGTGCTTTCACTCGCACATACAGTGTAAGATGCGCGGCAATGGTGTTATAACCCTTGAACTTTATAAAGAATATCATGGTGTCACCAATGGCAGTAATGCGCCAGGAGTGTCCATATAATTGTTGCAATAAAAAAAAAATCTGGTGTAACCTACAAAAAACACCTATTTTCCCCATGGTAAGGAAAGAGTTAAATGCACTCTGCCTTCAGTATGTGCAGGAATGCAGCACTCCACCTGCGCCGGGGAAATATCAGTACTTTGAGGAAGCACCATGGAATGAGACCGGCGCTCGCTTGCTCACTACTTGCCTTCGCATTACTATGCCACGGTCGAGGAAATTGATGGCCATAGCAGACTTTGAAGAGCGCAAGAAGAAACGTGCAGAATGTGCTCAATGTCGCACTCAAAAAGTTGGAAGGGCAATTCAACCTCTATCTGACATTGATCAAACATTGTCACTCCAGCGCAGCTCTGACAATAAATTATACAGTCCATACACCCAATTCTCAATCACAACTCACCAAGGAAGGCATTGTTTTTCATCTACTTGAACTAGAGGCTGAATTGCCTTCCAACATTTTTTCAATCATAATTTGTCCCATTGTACAAGCTCACAGAACACAGCCAATGGGGCCCACAGATTTCGATCTTCATTTTGAATGCTCTTGGAAGGCATGCACGTGACAGAGCTACTGAACTTTATAGTTACAGTGTAAGAGCAAAACATATGTGTTCACTTGAACAAGAAGTACATTTATTAAACAAGTAACAAAACGGCTCATTTCTCAGACAAGGCCTATCACTTAGCAACATGACGCATGAGTGATTACTAAGAATATGTAACAAACGTGTGACTTGATGCAATGACAAGCCTTGTGACGGGCACTCAACTGTTCATGATAAGTATATGTGCACTGAAACTTCAGTTTTACTGATCCATAATTTAGCAGCAAATTCAGTGACTGAAAATATTCACGACAAGAATGTCTAGGAAGACCTTCTTCAGTGTAATCAGTTTCAATGACACAACAGTACATGCATAACCACATGCTACCTTTTGACATGATGTGCCATGAACTGCCTTCTTACCTCAACACCGCATACGAGGTATATTGCGATACTTTTCATCTCTCCATAGCGGTAGTACTCTTTTGCCACAGGATAAAGGGCAGCCTGGAATTTATAAAAAAATTGGAGATACCAAAATTCAAAATAGTGCAGAGTCATGGAGAGCCAATTATTATTATGACAAGCACTGCTGATCAGTCCATGTTATGCTACACTGCAGTGGACTGACCATGGATCAGTGGCATAGACTGCAGACCAATGGTAGGAGCAGCACCATTGAAGCAAACAGGGATAAAAATAAAAATGAATTGATATTATTCACAATGGACATTTTCAAGAACATCTGAATCCATAGATTGAGACTAGTTGGAACCTATTAAAGTATAAATAAAAACATAAACATATTACACACAAAAACGATGTCAATATGAAAATTGCGTAAAAATCCAAGCAAACTGATCAAGGATATATAAAAAAAAAATGTGATGTGTTATTGTAACTTCCACAAACAACAAATTAATGTGAACATTATATGATGCACTGAACACAAAGGCAATATAGCTAATAAGCTAAAGTGACAATAAATGAATACCATTAGCTAACAAGTGAACGTAACAATGACGTGAGGGTTAGATATAATTCATGGTGAGGCGCAAAAAAAAAAAAACACTGCCGCAAGTCATGACATTGTAATCTGAGGATTGCTTGGCTCACCTGAAGAGCCGTTTGGCTGTAGGTGACCAGAAACGTTATAGCCAACAACACAACTGTATCTTCTCTGATATACTCTGCAGGAAAAAAAAAAAATGATCAAGTGAATATAAAGTTGGTATGCAAAACACATTCTAGACTGGATAACAAGTCCTAGGAAAACAATAACACATCTTAAAGTGTGGTGAAGATTTCTAAATTGAATAAAAAAAGTTAATGTCAATTTTCGAAGAGCGACTGTTAGCTTCCTGTGGAAACTACAGTATTTCACATACAGCTTGCCTAAGACAGTTTATGGAGCTCACAATATTACAGAAATTCACCGCAATCAGTGTTTCTTGGAAAGATTCATTTTGTAATTAGCCTCACCACCTTTGTTAAATCCTGAATAATTATACTCTGGCAACCCTTAAAAGGCTGCCAAATCTGTGAGCAATCTGCACAAACACAATCGCTGCTACCATGAAAACTTAGTATATGGGTAGTGAAATAAATCTGATCACTTTATTCCATTCGATGCTCTTTACAAACGAAAACAAAGCTCATTCCAAATAAGGTGATAATTGCTCCAGAGTCAGCCAAACACTGAAGTAGCCAAGCCTAACATGAAAGCTACGGTCGACTTACAATGATTGAAACTTGGATAATTATCAACAGCAATTAATTTAGAACAAATCTATAATTCTCGGTTCACCAGCTTTGTTCTGGCTCTTTTCAAAGATGTCTACTTCAAATTGCTTCCAGATAACTCAAAACGGTTGGCTTCTAAAAGAGCAGAAACACAGCTAAGAACAGCGAATGAGAATATATATATGTAAGGCATGAATAGTGAAAGCCGCCTGGCAGCAGTTGGTATTCAAACTTCTCTGTATGTTGGTAGGCATCACTGCTAATAGCAGGCACCAACTTGGCCATGTATTTGCAGTCCTGACATTCTGGATGTGTTTGTGTGTTTACTTTCCCTCATCTGCACCAAAGAACTTGGTTGTGACCAGTAGCTCATCCTTGAACAATGCTTCGCGGGTGTGTACATATATCTGTATCCTCATCATCAGCCTATCTTTATGTCCACTGCAGGATGAAGGCCTCTCACAGCGATCTCCAATTACCCCTTTTCTTGCGCTAGCTAATTCTTACTTGCACCTGGAAATTTGCTAATTTCATCGCCCCACAGCCAACATTATGCCATTTTTTACTGTGGTTCCCTTCCCTCGGCACCCATTCTGTAGCTCTAACGGCCCACCGATTGTATACCCTACGCATTACGTGACCTGCCCACGTCAACTAGAATATCAGTTATCTCTGTTTGCTCTCTGATTCACACCGCTCTCTTCCTGTGTCTTATGTTACGCCTAACATTTTTTGTCCCATTGCTCACTGTATGAATCTTAGCTTGTTCTCGAGCGTCTTTGTTAACCTCCAAGTTTCTGCCTCGTATGTTAGCACTGGTAGAATGCAATGATTGTGCTTTTCTTTTCAACGACTGTCATTAGCTCCCAATCAGGATTGGGTAATGCCTGCCGTATGCACTCCTACCTATTTTTAATATTCTGTACAGTTTCCTTTTCATGATCAGGGTCCTCTGTGAGTAATTGATCTAGATAAGCAGACTACTGCACAGGCTCTCGAGGCTGACTGGTGATCATGAATTTTTTTTCCCTTGCCAGGTTACCATATAAAATATTGTGTTGTATTGTATTGTATTGCATATTTGTATAAAAGCCCATGATTCTGATTGACAATGGTTGAACAAGGGAAGCCTCAGGCTCCAGTCAGTGTTTCGAGAAGGGGAGTTGCCTTTGTCAAGGCACCAACAGTTGTTGTCCTGAAGTTGTCATGATGAGGACAAGTACTCTTGTCAAAACATTAACTCTGGCTTGTGGCTTCCCATATTCGCTAAGTGTTCATCACTTTGTATCTATTGTCTTGTGAACATCTGTATAGTTTGAAACGTATAATTATACCTCTTACCACACTTCATTAAACTTGGGACAACTTGTACAAAAAGCTCAGCATCCCTAGGAGTTTCAATTAGTAAAGTCAACTGCATTTAAAAGTAATGACAGAGTTTGAAAAAAATTATCGCTCAAGGGTTAAATAAAAGAACTGAGGAACAGAACACACCTGAGCAGTACCTGTGCAAAACCTGCGTCTCTGGCACAATAGATTCTGACTTGACATTGTCGGAGGTCGAGTGGGTCGCAGACTGCTCGATGTCACTCATGCTGGGAGGTGCACTGAAAGTGCTTCTAAAAGCAGCACCAGGGTTGGCAGACTCTGAGCTCAGTATGAACCTTTCGGCAGTCTCGATCATGGCATCGCTGAAGAGATCACCTTCGTCCAGGGACAAGTTAAGCGGGCTGCGATGCATCTTGGCAAGGTTGCTATTGAGCGAGCCCATTAGAGGAGCCTGAAACAAAACATAAAATGAATTTGTCAGAAGCTTAGGAAAATGTAGGTCACCAAAGAGATCACATGTCAACAAAGTGCTTCATTTTTTTCTTTTGTCAAAGGAATGCTGACGTTGAATTAATGAAAGTCTACTGTTATAGCATTTGCCTTCCAACAAATTGGAAAAGGTCGCTTTACAATGACAACAAACAAGTCAAAGGATTTGTATTAACAACAAAAACTTCAACACATAAAAACAAAGAAAAAGAAAGAAGAAAAGAGAAGAAAGACAGCAACATGATCGCCGAAACAAGTTTTCGCACCATACTGAATAAGCCAAGCAACCCTACCTGAATAATTCGATGCGGGTGGTAGGGGTGGTGTGATGACGGCCCTCCTGCAGAATAACTGATGCTATCGGCATGATCCAAGTCATGCTGAAGCTCACGGTGCTGGGGGAATGGACTGGGTGGTGGCGCACACTCTGAGACATTGCCCATGCTCGCTTCCAAGTAGCTGCATTGCAGAGTGTCTTCGAGTCTCTGCTGATGGCAAAGCTGGGCCATGTTGAAGTACGCCAGGAAGAAGCAGGCTTCCATCAGTAGCCAGAGGAAGGCCATCAGCAGCTGGAAAGGTTACAGAAGAAAGGACATCAAACCAGTACTGGTAACATTGTTTGGGAAGCAAGGATGCCAGGTGGCGGCCCACAACGCTCCATCTTTAACGAAATGTCACTTATGGTACATGTGAATGGTTCCTACTGTGCTCCAAATCTTTTTTTGCGTCGATATAGAGCCCCCTTTAGATTGTAGCGAGAAAAAACCTACCCAGCTGAACACTCACAGCTGCTCCCAGAGCAATTGGAGTAGCCACGTGATCGAGATTCTGACGGATCTCGGTAGTGCTCCCAGCTCAAAAGAGGTGAAGGTGTCTCTGGGCACTCCGAGTGAACCATGCGAATGTGTTTCAAGCACTCAGTCTTGACCAGCCGAGCGTTAACCGCATTGCAAGAACGGTTGAAAGTGACCAGTCAAATGTAACATAAGTGATGGTGACGACTTGCCCATAATTTTGTTTCTACATTTTAACTGTTCCTAGATGTCTTCCTTATTATTTTTTGAAGTACACCTTTACATTACCTTTTGTAGTGGCGGGCCAATGATTGGAATGTGAAAAGGCAGAACAATCCTTCATTTTTAAAATGGTATTGCATCCCGAGATTGTGCTTTGACTATAAAAGCAGCTTTCATGCATCTGATGCACCCAGATGGATACTAGTAAGCTCTCTATAATGTCTTTATAGGGGTAGCGACAAGTGAAGGTGTATATATCCCTCATGGGATAAAATGGGGCGAGGCATTGAATTCAGTCAAAGCAGCTTGAGGAATTTTACTAGGGCAGTCTACTGGCTATTTACATCACTAAACTAAGTCAAAGAGTGGAAACAGCGCAAAATAACAAGAGGTGAGAAAAGGACAGACAACAGCGCTGTTGTCTGTCCTTTTCTCACCTCTTGTTATTTTGTGCTGTTTCCACTCAAGTCATAAATCAACCAGCCCAAATGCATGTGCTTCTGCAAGAAAAGTCACTAAGGCTCCAAAAAGGCAAAGTTATCGTTAAAGTGACTTAAGAGGAAGCTTTAGCTCGGGCCAAACTCTAATGCCGCCTATTCAAATACATGCAAAACGCAAAAATTTTTTTCTGAGATAACCCCTGGACCAACTTTAATGAAATGTATTGCATTTGAGAGAGAAGGTTAAATTCTAGTGACTGTTGGAAGCGGAATTTCGATTTAGGTACTCAATTTTGTTACAAAAATTTTCAAAAATTTGAAAGTTTGAAAAAAATAGAAGCACGAAGTTTACAAATTCATAGCTCTGCAACAAGAACAGATATAGTGGTTCTGTAAATGGCATCCATTAGATCATTGAAAGTGGACAAATTCGATATGTCATTTTATATCTTACATGAATTAGTTACGTTGTTTACAAGGGTTCTGCAAAAGCTGTATTTCCATATTACTAAATTTTTTGAGATTCATGTGTAACATACCAATTTTGTCCACTTGAGATGTGCCATTAGATGCAATTCACAGAATTGTATTATCATTTTTTGTTGCTGAGTTACAGAGTTGTACACTTGATAGTTTCGTTTTTTTTATATTTTCGATTTTTGCAAATTTTTAATAAAGAACATATGACCTAAATAAAAAATTCGAAACCAAAAGTCACTAGATTTTAAGTTTTTCTTTTAAATGCAACAAACCTCATCAAATTTGGTGCAGTGGTTGCCGAGAAAAACTAGTTCTCTTTTTTACATGTATTTAGATAGGAGCACCCGTGCTAAAGCTTCCTCTTAAACCCATTAAATTTAGTGACTTCCTCACTAGGTTAGCTACACTGCATAATACATAGCTTCATGTGGCTTTTTAGGAGACCGATCGCAAAGTTTTCAGAGGATGTACCACATGTGGGACAAGCAGACAGAATGATTTCTGAAATATTCAAGTTTCATTGCCATGTTGGGAAAAGTACTGAGGCTGCTGAAAAAGTATCACATTAGCAGCCAAAAGTGCACTGCTGTGAAATTTGTGAATGAGTGAATCTCATATACTTCAGTAGAAAGCCAAAGAAATGCTATGTAAGGTGAAAACACACACAACCTGTTTTTTTTAAAACAGAATTACAGTTCCAGAAAGCGATTCTTATGTGTTACAACATACACTTAATTTCAAAGAGGGCTGCGTGTTCCTAATGACAATGCTACCATTGCACATATGTAAAAAGTGTTCAACTACATCATGCCGATTTCTAACAGGCACGCATGAAGGTAATCGGCCCAGGGCACTTGTAGGCTGCTAGTGCACCAGTCTGACCCAGAAGGCAATGGTATCGATTACATGTTCACAAAACCAAAAACTGTAACAAGCCCTTAACCAGCCATTCGTTGTAAAGAATTCTCTCAATCTGCTGCATTAATCTCAACTGTTCAAATTTTAATGTAGGCAACCAAGCTGTTGCCCGCATAGAATGAAAAGGAAAACAAGTACTGAGCACACATACTGCAGGAATGGAATAGCGATCGAACGGAAATGCTCCCACGCTGAGATTCTCATTTTCAAAGACGACGTGCAGGGACGATCCAACAATAAGGCCGAGTTCACGGAAGCCTGCCAGCAGTGCAAACGTGGCAGTGCGATCTTTCTCGGTTGTGGAGCGGGCTGTATCAGCTAGTATGACTGCAGCTGTTCCCGTGCCCAGACCTTTAACAAGAGAGGGAGAGAGACAGTGAGAGAAAAAGAAAATAGGGTAACAATTACAGTACACAAAATGCAAAACCTCTTTTTTGATTAAAGAGGACAAACTCTCTGTTAAATATTTTTGGAAATACCAATGAGGAACGCAGTGCTTCTTGTAGACGTCTTCGCCCTCTTGAGCAGAGCAAAACAGTCATTCTTCGGATCATCAGCATGTGTTATCTACAGCGAGAAGTTATCGGTTTGTACTATGGAGTTGCTCATGCATTCATAGGTAAGAACTCATTTCATTTCAAACGCTGGCCATAGTTTATATGTCTATTCAATATGCGTGCACTTCCTGCACTTCAAGACCTGGGGTATTCTCGAGCAATCACTTTCGGTGATAGTTTCACTTTTGCGAGACAAAGTTCGCAAGAGCCAATGTTCTTTCTTGTGTTCGCTTGACCCTTGTGCATATGCACCCAGTGTCGATTCTGTTTCCTTATGTCTCGCATAATGGACAATAGAACACTGGATTCTTGTTAACGGGGGTTAACTGGGTTTATTAAGCACGGGGTACACAGGAATGGGTGTGGTTACATGGAGGTATAGAGAGTACAGTGTTTAGAGATGGGGTGGATGACAAGCAGGAAGAGAGGAGCAGAAGGGCTAGTCGCAACTTGATACTTTGTCTGCTCCAAGTTCACAGAGGAGGAGGGTTGCAGCAATGGAGGGAGCGGAGGTTTCAGAAGGGGCAGATGGCCAGTGTGTAACACTGTACGTATAGGATTGTGGCGCCATCTCGTGATCCTTGTTGTAACAGATTCTTGTGAGAGTGGTCGTTTGAGACTACGTCCCCCGTTCCACTTTGCTATTCATTTCATCAGTGCAATGTGGCAGCACACTGTATGTCACCATACACTTCACTGAGTACAGGACGATTACTCTGTGAACTGTCCCCTTCCAGTGATGGAAGCCGATGCTTACTATTTAGTATGGACTTGTCCCGGCTTTCAAGTGAAACGTTCCCATCTCCTACTGCAAGCTGGCCTATGATACAGTGCCATGACTAGCTATGATCACTGGGTACACGACAACAGATACTACAGCATAGATATAATACACATCGTACATTATGAGGCAAGGCTTGATTGCAATAACAATAATAACCACCCAAAAATGCAGAGCAACACGAACAGGCCATTCTAGGCCTCAGTTGGGTCGTAGAATCGTGCATGTGAACATGATACATATGATGAATGATGAACACTGTAACCTAATGCATGTACAATCATTTTTTTGAGAGACATGGGTGCAATACTTTTGATATTAAACAACAGCCAAGAGAATGACGTCAGTCTTGAACAAATAAGCAATAAGTGATGTTGCCAAGATAAGTTATTACCGAAAGATATTCCAAGATAGTTAACGTAATCCACGTATGGAATAGGCCCACATTTACAAGAAACACAGTTCAACGTATGTAAGTAGAGAGTGTGTTAACTACAGTAGTCTTGAGCGTGTGTTTTTTGGGCATGGACAATAATTCCATTGTTAGTGAACCTATGCATTGCATTGTACACATCATTTTGCAACATTTCAGTGGACATACTGCAATAAAGATGTTTTGCCAGTAACACAGTGTCATCAGTATACCGGAACACGAAACATTTGGAAATTGCCAAAGGAAAGTCATTAACGAAGATGTTTAACAGCAATGGCGATAAAATTGATCCATTCAGTGACAACTTAGAACTGAAAACACCCTTAATGTAGGTGGAGACCAAGAGAAAGCGGCTGCTCAAGTAATTTTTGAGAATGTTGTAAAAATGCCGACAAAATCCCCAAAAATACAGTTTACTTAATAAGATTTGGTGGTTCAGGGTGTTAAACGCTTTTGTTACATCTAAGAAGACAGCACATGTGAAAAGATTTCGACAGACTGCTGTGAACAGTTCACCTGAAAATTCCTCAAGCAATGCAACAGTACTATGCCCGGAAACAAAGCCAAACTGCCGATCAGTCAGGATAGAAAATGTGTTTTTTTCTAAGACCTGAAGAATAACTGGTAAGATAGAAATTGGACAATAGTTTTCGATCTTATCTGTCTTCCCTGACTTGTATAGTGGTATAACAACTGCAGTTTTTAGGCATTCCGGAATTTCGCCACCTTCCAAAGAACCATTCAGTATATGAAGGATAATATCTGACAGTGCATTGAAATTCCTTCGGATGATATGTAATGATATTCCATAATATCCAGGGGCGCTTACTAGGATGGCAACTGAGAAGAATTCCTTCCAGATCACACCTCAAAACTTTTGGAAGAAAACCTGATGCATATATGGATTGCATTAATGACCGAGTGTTTATGGATAGAGACACAGCTCCTTGGGACGTTCTTACAAAGTGCCTGTTGAAAGCATCAGCCACTGTTGTGGGAGGTTGCTGAAAGAATCGAAAACAGACCGTTTACTGGAACTCACCCTCTGAGATCATTTATCAAAGACCAGGTTTTGCTGACATTATTTGAAGATCGCTGGACCTTATTAAAAAAGTAGGGGCGCCTGGCACCACACAGAAGAGCAACAACTCTATTTCTTGCCGACTTGTATTCTAATCACCGTGCTTGGTTTCTCTGATTTCTTTAACAGCGTTTCCACAAGGTATCTTGATACGAAATCGCAGCAAGGATTTCCGTGTTCATTCTTATCTTATCGGTTTAGCTACCAACTGTGTGCAACGTAATTCAAAATTTTTCAGTTGCATACACAATCTTTCATATACTTTACCCAACGAATCTTCTTAGGTTAAGGATGCCCAGTCAAAAGAAATGATAATATTAAATAGACACTTTTTCAGACATAAAATGTTGATGTAATGCCCAATGTATTATATGTGCTATGCTGAGTTTCATGCCTCAGGCCTATAATTGCGTTTTTAATATGCTGTAGTGAAACTTCAGCTGTGGACAGTGTAACAAACCATTTGATAATTAATTAGCACAGTAATTAATTTGTAACTGAAAAAAAATCATTGCTTGTTTATTTTTTTTCCTAATGTACTCTCCAAGGCCAGAAATAAATGTCAACAATAAGTTTCATCAAGCTCTACAACAAACTGTGAAAGGCTGCATGAGGGCGATCTATAAATCGATAAGATATTCACAGAAAATGACATCTTACAAACTTTTATCATCATAGATCCAACATGTACAAAAAATGCATTAACAGAAGAAACTTCACAGTTGTTGTTTACGAAGAGAGCAATACCTACGCAACGACACCCGCTTCATGTAACAAAATGTGCGGGAAAGCCCTGCAAGGTGAAAGTATCAAGGCAAGCCTAAGGAACATTGATTTCCATTATTACAAGAATGTCTACGAAGCCAGCTGCAGACTCAGCCACAAATTTAAACTCTTCCCAGTATTTACGCAGATTTCGAATATTAACGCTTACAATGGTGAAAATTTGATTATAATTCCATTGAAATTCTGTTTTAAAGGAATTGAAGTCCGGTAGTTCACTGAAGGAAAAAGGCATGCTGGCTAAACAATGTTTTCGAGGTCTGCTTGTTTACAAATTCGAGCAAGAGACACTGTTTCATTTTTCTAAATGAAAATCTTGCCTCCTTTTGTCCAACAAAACTGATAACCCTCCTCCTTTGCCTTCATTCTGGCTTTCTAGAAGAGATAACGGTAAGCTTTGGTCTAGTTTCATTGAAGTAGATCTTTGGAAACTATGCACCTTCACGCAGCTGCTTCAGCTTCCATGCACTTCAAGCCATTTTTCCTTCCAAATTACAGATGTAAAGCGGTACCAGGACCACAGGCGTGCCCCAAATTTTGACTTCCAAGCGATGTGCGGCCGTAATGTCGTTGGATGAAAACCCAGACAGTTCCAGTTTTGCTGCCATTTGCATGATTGTTTGTGTTAAGCTTTCATTACCTTTCTCTGGCAAACCGTGAATCTCAAGATTCTTTTGTGTGCTGTACTGCTCAATTTAATTTTTGGTTTTCTTCTAGCTTTTGTATTACTGCTGTCTGGATTATCACATTTTGTTTTCAGAGCTTCCAGTTAAGCACCCTCAGATGTTTGACATTCATGGATGTCCTGCTGCTGTTTCAATACAGAACTGCACTTCTCAGACAAAAACGACACCGATTGTTCGAGTTCCGCAACTGATTTTGATACCTCCGTGAAGTATTCCTGGAGCACTAGCAAAGAATCATTCTCTTATGTAGAAGCGGCAAAGACTGCAAACTTTTTCTGAATTCCCCTAGCTCATCCAACCGTGATGATCTGAACCGCTGTTTTCCTCAAGAGCAGGCTCTGTGCCGCTATTTAGTCGCTTATTATTTCAGCACGTTTTACACACCCAAACATCTCTCCTAGCTTTACTTATAGTAGTAAACGTATTAGTGGATACTCCAGAGCATGACTGTCCGAGATTATATGAAAATTTGCATTCAAATAATAATAATAATAATAATAATAATTATAATAAAGAGGGAATGAGGGAATGAGGACATGTTCTTGTGTTTTGCTTCGCCCTCATTCTTTTGCGCATCAGTTGTAATAATTATGACTAAAGAAAAGGTTATATGTTTTGCCCTGCCATCAGTGCAGGTGACGCAGATTTTCCTGTTAGACTGAAAGGTATGCTTAGATGCTAATGGGTTAACAAGACTGCCTTTTACATGTTTGTTTTAATAATTTGCATGCACATACTCCCCCCAAAAGTCCCAATTTGGTGAAAAAAATGCTTATTTGTTCATATTCTCCATTTGTGTTTTTAATAAAGCATGCTTCATAATGTGCAGTGTAACGGAAACTTGCCAACATTATGAATGCTAGGATGTGAACACTGATCAATATCAGTGGTTTTTGAAAATCGCAGCTTTTTATTTGAAAACTATTACAAAAATATTAGATTCAGCCTCAAAATTTACATTTTGCACACCCCTAGAATGAACATGTTAATTTGGGGTTTGTTCATGCCTGGCTAGAAAACAGTGTCTGTACACATGACAGAGAGCACATGAAAGGTACACGTGCCTTTCACCCAATAAGTCTGCCCTGAACTATTCAAATGCATGACTTCTTCAACAGGGACATCAAAGGTGAACCTGCACAATTAATAGCCTACTCATGTATTTAATAAATGTTTTGATAAATCATTTTCATTGAGACCAGGCAACGCACTCAACCTTTTATATACTCTTTCATCGAAATGAAGAGCACTCAGTTGATAGTCAATGTTTGTATGTGCCATTTGTCTATGTTCATGTCTGCTGTACGGTACTTTTCTAGCTATACTTACTCAGAGTGCATGAAAGATCAAATGGATCACACATGAGCTAAAGTCTCACCACTGCTACCTGGCAAGCGTCTCAGATGACTGTGTGCAAGTGAAGCACACACTCGTCTGAGATGCAGCCTGGGAGGTGCTACTAATCTGCATGCCAAATTGCGTCATCACAAAAGTACAATACTGAAGGTTCTAAGGTCACTTTAGCTACAAATTACATGAAAGATTCATACATAAAATGGGAGAGCAGCTGTAATAAGTTACACTTGAGGTGTGCAAGAAAGCATGACAGACATCAAGTTATTTATTTACTTATTCATTTAAAAATGCCTTACAGGCACCCGCAGGCATTGCATAAAGAAAGAGTGTACAGCAAATGTCATAGCACTAATATAAGAAAGATTAAAAACACCTGTAACCGCAATAATTCCATAAATATGGAAAAAAAATAGCAAGAAAAAGGCAAGTAAAGCATGGTATATACATCAACGATTAACACATAAACATGTTAATAAGCGCAAGAACAGCAACATACAACTGCCAAACAGTGATACAGCACAGGGCACTGAATATGAGACAAGAGTAGCGTGTCTCGGAAAAGAAAGCACGTGCGTTAATAACCACTCCTGACAAATCAACGGCAGTGTGGTTGCAGACACATGTCCTCACTGTCTTCTCCTATGCGAGAGAAGAGAAGCCTTGCAATTTATTGCTTACACTTCACAAACATTGAAACAAGGCACAGTACTTTCCTTTCACAGTCGGCTTTCAAACCTGACACTCTGGTGCTCAGCTGAAGAATAACTTGGGTCACTAAACTACTATGGCGCATACAACCTATATCAGGGACACGTCCAGAGCTACAACAGAACTTTAGGACCTTGCTCTTATTTCTCTGTCTTTACGGATCAGATCAGTATTTTAAATATAACAAATAATGCTGAAAGGTTTGAGCAGGTCTGGCTACGTATAGGCTTTCTTGTGTCAAATTGCAAAACGCCAGAAACGATTCGTATTACAGCGCAAGAGATGCGATGTGGCAGATCTACTATGCGGGCTTCTCAGTTAAGTGGTCCTGCGTTGAGACTCCTCAATTAAAGCAAAAGAAGCCTCCTCTAAATAACACAAACACGATAGTCAGGTTTATGACACACACAAACACAAAAGGAAAACATAATATAAAAGAAGAAACTCAGAAACGCCGTCCTATTCCACGGTGTCTGCAAATGCAAACAATGGAGCGCACTTGTGTAGAGCCGGTATTTAGATAAAATACACGTATGAACAAAACAATCGAAACGGCGCGCTCGTAGAATGACCCTTTTAAGGCGCACTCCAGACCACAGCAGACAATAATTGTCCTATTAAAAAACTGCACGCAATTTTTAACTCCTGAACACTTTCGGTAACAATTTCGAGGAGCCTGCCCGCACCGATCTACAAGGAAATCACATCGAACAAAACAAACAAAAGATCGAGAAAACCGTTTTAAATCGAGCACCTTAGCGACAGCTTCCGCAAAGCGGCTTCGCGCGGCGTTTCTAAATAAAGACACACGCTGCCTTGGTGTTTCAGTGACGTCACGCGGTGCAGCGGTCGGTCAAACGCGAAGGGGCGCGTGAGTTGTGCATCGCAACGAAAGTTTTTCGTTGCGCTCCTTCTTGACAGCGCATGATTCACTCTAACGTTAGGACACCCGCAGGATTTGCGGTGTCGGTTTGTTTACACTCCTCGGTGAACCGGCGCGCTCGCACGCGAGCATCGATATAACCGTCCGCGCTTACTTACCTGATAGCAGCCGGGCAACCAAGAGAAGCCAAGGAGATATGCCAACGAAGTACAGCAGGCTGCCCGCGAACTGTCCCACATTGACAACCAGTAAAACTGAACGTACGTTGCGCGTCCCGTCTGCCCACACACCCACGAACGGGCTCACGAACAGCCCTGTGAGGCAGCACGCCGAGATCACCGCGGCGATCGCATAATCGGGCGACTCGAGGCAGTTCTTGAGATACATCCATACCGACGGCAATATCACAGCTGCGAAAGAACAAGAGAAATGACGCTTTGACAAAAGTTGCGAAAGAGAAAAGAAGCGTGACACACTGCCCGTATGCCTACGCGACTCACCGTATTCTATTCCGGTGATGACAAAAAAGCAACACGCTGTACAGAGAGTTATCCTGCGCTTGGTCCTCAGATTCATATTACTGTCAAACGACTATCCTTGTCAACCGCATCGCGTGAACTAGCAGGTAATGACACATGACGCAAATTTCTGCGACAATTTTCGATAAGCTCTGCTCACATGATGCTGTTAATTTAACATTATCTTAGTGGCGAAGATCGCCCGACAGAAGCTGATGCTGCCATTCCGCGTTTCCATAGCTACGGAAGGAAACGACGAGAACGCTTTCAGGAATATTGACGTAGTGCCGTAGCAGCACTGCGCTTGAATATGCTCTTATCTTCACTTACAAATACCTAACACCGTTACTTAATTTTTACTAGAACAACACTTTAGATCAAACAAATTGTAAATATGTTATCTTCCCAGAATGTTTTATATATTGAGTACGAAACTGTACAATTCCCCCTTGCTGGCTGATTCCGTTTGTACTTTATATCTGGGTTGAATAGACTAGAAGCTGTCTATATAGTTGAAGATTGTGTAGCACCCTTTTAAAGCTGTCTTTTGCAGCGCTAGCTTTTCTTGTATAACCATATTTATCGTAAGTATGTGTTCTGTTCACAAATACTTTTCTACGTTGTGTGCTGCAATCGTTTCAACCGTGTGAACGCGTGTTCTTGCTTTGGCGAGTACTCGCCTTAGAGTCGCCAAGTTGCCGTTATTAAACTAATATTTTCTGTTCGATAGCTTGTGTTGATTGCTAAAAGAGCATTTAAACTGCCTTAGACCAGCATGGTGCTGTGTAGGATGCTTTTTGATTCAATATCTTTCACGAGGACGTGATCTTGAAGTATTGTCGAGGCAGCTTGTGGCATGCACTTACGAGATTACTATTTTAACTTACTGCTGCACCACTGTCATTACCAAAATTGTGTTACATAAAGCGTAAATGTTACGGTCACTTAAGTTGCATTCTGTTGAAACGTTTAGGTTAGACTCTAGTTCAATCCGCTTAGTACATTTCATTGTTTTGACTGCGTCCAGCCGTCTTGACAGTTCGGGCTTGGCAGAAACACAACGCGTTTCACATAGCGGGATTAGTGGTTTTCCGTGTATGTGTCGCGCACAGTGTCAAACTCGTGAGCTTCACAGGAGGAGGCGACTGATTGCTGCAGATGTCTCGAAATACGGCCGGTGACCTATGGAGCAGGCGACTGACAGTGCGCAGACTAACGCCTTGCCCTAGCTCTTATTGCTGTACTACTGCCCAACCTGTTCAGCGCGGGAGCTCTTGCTGTTTTCCCATTATGGTTTCGTGAGGAAACGTGCGACTGGGAATTTGGAAGAACCTGCTGCTGAGCTCGGTCGAGTGATGAGTCTAGTGCAGGTTGTGTTCTGAGCGTCTCTTCCGTTTACTGGATTGTGCAGAATAGTGTGGTTTGGCAGCCATGGGTGAGAACAAAACCGCCGCCGCCACCACCACCGTGATGCAGTCATCTCAGCTGGAACAGTACCTTCTCTTGGCCAAGACAGCGAAAGGCGCCGCAGCCGCCGAACTCATCAAGCAGGTCACAGAAGCCCCTGGCGTTCATGTCTTTGGAGAATTACTCGACATGCCAAACATTCAGGAGGTAAGCTGTTAACCGAATCCCATTGTCACTGAGCTACAGTTCAACGAATTTACATCTGTTTATCCATGCTAGTAAAAATATAATAGTATTATTTTTCTTAAGGTTAAAAGAAGGCCACGCCACTTTTTCTTATCACTTGTATAATTGTTTTAGTGGGGGAAATAGCGTGTACTCTCTGGGCTGTTGCACAAGAGTGCAAAGTGCATATGTTGCGAGTTCGTCAGTGCGTTTCAGTGGGTGTTCACAACATCCCAGAGGGCATTACTCCGATGCGCAGGGAGCTCTCGTTAAGAAGCTTTGTAACCCGCTGTGGTGGCATAGTGGCTCTGGTGTTGTGCGGTTTAGCCCGAGGTGGCAGAATGGAATCCTGGCCACGGCGGCCTTATTTCTATGGAGACAAAATGCAAAAACACCTGTGTACCTTGCAATGGGTGCACGTTAAAGAAGCCCAGGTGGTCAAAATTAACCTGAAGTCCGCCACTATGGCGTGCCTCATCATATTGTGGTTTTGGCACATAAAACCCCCGAGTTTACTTTTCTTAAAGGCTCTGTATTCACTATGCTGTATTAATGATTAAAGCTTTTACGGAGATTGATGGAATAATGTCGAAAATCTATTGGAAGAAAATGAGAGTCTCTGAGCAGAAGAATTTGAAATGGGCTGTAGATACTTTTACTTCAGCTGTAGCTGGTATGTGTGTGCAGTTCCTGTCACCATGCTGTCATAATAGTGCCTTAGAAGGCATGCCCAAACTGTAAAGCTAACTCTTCCCGTAGAGATGCTGAAAATATTTCGAGTTCTGACTTTTTGCTCCACCAGCTCATTTCACTTCAATTCATTACCATTGTACACTGCCACGCCACCTTCAATGCTTAGTCAGAAAATACGAGCAAACAAAGTAGAAAGAGGGCTTGCATAGTCTAGCCTGCAAAAAAGAAAGCTTGCCAAGCAGCCGACTAGAAGCCTCATTCCAAGCAGCAGCCTTTAGATCACTGGAGGCTGTGTGTTACTCCAGCTTTCATGTGCCGCATCGCTGCTAGAAACGGTTTCTTGTGCTCCTTTGGTTCCAACATGAGAAGTACTGCTCTCTGCTTGCACATCACGACGTATATACAATTTATGGGATTTATTCCGGACTATCGGTGCCTGTGCACCAGAGCTCTTCCTTCACATTGGCAACTAGGCATCCGCAATCTCTGAAGTTCAAAAGCCAGCACACATCAGATGCATGTGGAGCTGACAAGCAGTATATGTCCATTCTGTGGGCAATTTCTGCGTTGCACTTAGTTTTGTAATTTGTTATCATTTTGAAAGAAAAGTGCATTGCAAAGAAGTTGAATCATGAAATAAAGAAGTCTACGAGCTTTTTATTGAGTTAGAGATGTGCCCTTTCAAGTCTTAACACTGGCAAATGCTAAACAAATGGTATGCGCACAGCGTAATGCTTGTCATTGCCAACTTTTGCATCAACTGCATGCTAGAATTCATGGTATTTAATGATGCAAATGACAATCAGTTATAGGATACAACAATAAAATTCAACATTGATTGGTAGTAAACACAATATAGTTTGCATTTACAGCAACTGCTAGTCTTTCCATGTGGACAGTTGAGCTTTCCTCTTTTGTTTTCCTTTCTAGCTGGCAAATGGTCCCCACAGCAGCTACCTAAACCTTCTCAACTTGTTTGCATTTGGGACCTATGCAACATACCATGGTGAGTAGCAGCCATAACTTTTTCCATTAGTTCAGTTTTTTTGTTTGCTGATTTTTTTTGCACACAATATTTCGGCTTTCAATCCTATACTATCTGGCAACACAACTTCAAAGTTGCGACATCATACAGCTGCACAGCACAGTGACATCACTATAGTGCCGAAGTTACAGAGTTCATATTTGTGATGAAACAACATTGTTTTAGGGCGTAAATGACAAATTGTGAGTTGAAATATCATGATTGTGGTCATGGTAGTTCTTGGTGTTGCTATTAGCATGGAGTCAGGCTGCTAGTTCTAATCCATCTATTGTCAAAATTATGTCTCTGTGCTTATTAATGAAGTTTAGCTGGTTAGGTTTCTCTATTCTTATGCTGTTTTCTTAGACCTGTAAACATACAAACAAAATAACTACAAACCTTTCTGTCTTTTTCTGTCACATTGCTGATAGCTTGATTAGCCATTGTGTACTTTGCTGTGGTTGTTGTCTGTTCATAGAATTTGAGAGCGTAACTTTACTACAACATTATTGTGCTTGCCCAGCACTCAAAGGTTTAATGCCAGCTTTGTTCATAATGTAGTCCCCCCTTTTTTCTCCCCCTTGATTACTGTACTTGTGTTGTGATTTCTTGTGACCCTTGTGCAATAATTATGTTTTTTTTTTTCGTTGCAGAGAACAAATCTCAATTTCCACCATTAACACCAGCTATGATTACAAAATTAAGGCACCTCACAATAGTGTCTTTAGCAACAAAAACAAAGGTAGTGCAAATTTTTTATCTTTTTACTATCACGCATCACTAAGGGCTAAGTTTTTGGAAGAGAGGGGAAGGTCAGTCCCAGCTTAAGAAATGTTTGCTGAGCATTTGTGTTCATTCAGTTGTTTGCTCAGGCACAAAAGAGGGAAGAGGGAGCTAAGAGAATCTAAGTTTGGTGAGCTAATGGGAGTTTACTTATCAACCTCAACCTCTTATGTGACACATGGAAGTGCTTTCATTTAATATCTGTCCAGTACTTATAGTTATAAGACTAAAACTGCATGATGCACTTTTACTTTTCTCACATCTTCAGTGTTTGACATTCAGCAATAATTATAGCGATACAAAATGAAATTCCACCAAGTGTATTACTTCATGCATATAATACGGTCATCCTTTAAAGCGGTCTGAATGCAGCGAGCGATTTCTTTATAGGAGCAATATTTCAAGCTGATTAGAACCGTTACACCACTGCTGTACTATTTCTGTGGCGCCTTCGCCTAGGTACACCCACATAGTGAATAAATGTTGTTCATAATTGTTGTCAGCCTTCCTATAGAACGATTTAACAAGCTGATGGCAGTGTAGTTAAATATTTTAAGTCTGCAGCTTTGTGCACAGCTGGCGGCGTCTATCAGTTGAAAGGTTGAAGACGTGGCTATAGTGATGAAATAATTTATTCAACAACCAAGTGCTGTCGTGTGCAGTTCTTACTCCGTTCATTAAAAAAAAAAAAAAAAAGAGCAAGAGCCACTGTTAGTGAGAAAAAGGTGCAGCGCTGCACTGAAGAATGCTTGTGAATTGAATAAAGGGTTTAGCGCGTGAACAGTTTTCTAGTGTATTGAGTGAATTGCTCGGATGTTCACTTTACAAGTGAATTTCTTAAGGTTTGTTTTATCCACCGCTGTTTCTCAGTGGCTATGGATACTGTTGCTGAGCAGGAGGTTGACGTGTTTGATTCCCACCCGGGGCGTCCATATTGCAATAGTGATGGAATGCAACAATGCTCATGTATGAAGCCAACCCAAAGGCCTTTACTATAGTGTCTCTAATGACTTGTGTGCTAATGACTAATGACTCATGCAGAAACCAAATCCCATAATATAACCTAAAGTGTTTCTCTTTACACATTATACGGGTGTATTCATTTGCAAAGCAAACTTGCTGTCATATCACCATCTCATGATTCCTTCTCCATTCATTCGAAGATCTCAGCTGTAGCCGGTGAGGAGTGCTTCCGCTGCGTGCTTCCCAAGATGCATAAAAAATGCTGCTGTACCCTGTTTCTCCCATCCAGTGCATCCCATACTCCACGTTGCTAAAAGAACTTGACATGAAAAACTTGCGGGAGTTGGAAGATCTGATCATCGATGTGATTTACGCGGACGTGGTGCGAGGGAAATTGGACCAGAAGAACAATCAGCTGGAAGTGGACTACACCATTGGCAGGGACATCCGTCCGGAGGACGTCAGCACCATAATCCGAGTGCTCCAAGAATGGTAATCCACGCTGCATTTTGTTTTGCACTATCGCTAAGCCAACTTGAGTTATAGCCAAAATCTTTTTGTTCATGCCAACCTGAAAACTGCATTTGTTTTAATATACGCTGCCATATATATTGAGTACAAAGCCATTTTGGCTTTGTACAGTAAAAGCTCATTAATTCGAATTCCGCGGGGATGCCATGAAAATTCGAACTAATGAAAGTCAGAGAAAAAAAAATCGCTCGGTTAAGGCGCGTATTTAGTCTGACGTGGCTTGAGCACGCGCGCACACGCTACGTCACGTTGGCATGAACAACGTCTATACGTCGAAGCACTGGCGCAGCCAACGTAACCGGACGCGGCCAGCGCGGTCCGACGCGCCCGACGTCGAGATGGCTCTTGCTCCATCCGCGCGCTCGTCGCGCTGACTGAGGCGGAGAAAAAAAAAAGAAATGTCGCAGACTCGCGCGAAAAGCGAAGCATCGATTGCGATAGAAAATTAGTAAGGATAATAGTTTTATTGGCCGTATAAACTTGTAAGCATTCGCTTACTAAATAAATTAACAAGCACTGTGCCACGCGCGCACAGGTAAGCATGAACGCATCTCGCTCGATGACCGCGGAAACTCGCTGAAAAACGCTGGAGTGAGGACACGCAGCAGTAGCAGCGAGCGAATTGACGTTCGTACAGCTCTCGCTTCAACGCGAACGAAGCGTAGAAAGCACATCGCATATGAAGCTACCGGCACTACGCGCCCTCTGCAAACATCGCAGATCGCTTTGAGGATGAGGCCCACGCGGGCGCGCACTTTGGCCACGTCGCAGATCGCTTTCAAGATGCGGCGCCCGCATGGCCGCGCCGTAAGCAGCAGCCGCCGAAGATCGCCCTCCCGTTCCTCCCACGCCTCACTGCTCCCCCCCCCCCCCTGCCTCGCGCGCGACGAGGGAGGGCGCGCACCGCCCCACCTTCCCCTCTCGCGCACGCGAGATTGAGCCGCGTTCGCCGGCTCACCCTCGCAAGCTCGTGCACAAAGAACACGGCGCGCGGCGATCGTCCTTGCCGCTGATCGAAAAAGCAAAGCTGCGCGACCCGCGCGGCGACGCCAGCGTGCTCCCGCGCACTAGCACTCTCCCCATCCACGATGATGCGGATTTCAGTGTGAATAAGCAGGATGTGTTACGTATTGCTTTCAATACATTGTTGGACGGACCGCGGCGACTACTTCGAATTATCCGAAATTTCGAATTAACGAGTAGTGAATTAACGAGCTTTTACTGTGCACAATATATTCACTTTTCACCGTTCCTGTTATAATGAGCATTGTGATTCACAGTATGTATGTACAAATACAGTACAACCTCGTTCATACGTATAAAAAAAAAACGCAACAAAGAAGGTACTAACAGGAAAAATGCACGATCCGAAGTAACTAAAATTTTACTGACTGAACTATTGTTAAGATCAAATGAATGCGAAGCATCGTGCAGATTGTTGCGGCACGAGACGCACATCGGGTTGGTGGTGATCCAGCGGCATGAGATGCGTTTTGTTGTTTTCCTATTGCACGACAAGAAAGTGAAGCAAAATTGAGCTGTTGGGCGACTCCGGATGCCGCCAAAGCGAAACGTGACGCCCACATCGCACTGCCTACAGAGATAACAGTGGCACATTTTGATTATCGCCTGCTAAAAGCCCGAAGTACGCTACCAATGGCACCACACACCATGCACTATAAACAGACAGGTGAAGATGCTTATTGCAGTAGGTTTTGCAGCGGTAGCTGTGAATGCAGTGTGCGACAACCCGGGCAGAGATTTGCTGGTACCAGAATAAGAAACTGTGCGCGCTATCATTTTCACGTGAGACAGACTATTGAGATATACTGTTCTCGATCACGGGTGCCTCGCACCTTTTCTCATTCACATGGGGTCTAGCAGCCGGAAGACGTATACGATCGCAGTCTGCATGTGCTACGTTTCCGATGGCACCATGCACTGTTAAACAGATAGGCGAAGATACTTTTCGTAATAGGATTGGCTGTGATAGCTGTGAATGCTGCATGCGACCACCTCGGAGAATATTTGCTGGTACCGAAATAAGAAGCTGAGTGCGCGCCAGCGATTTCACCTGAGACGGGCGGATGAATATTGCGGTGAAGCTGCCGTGGTGGACAGCTATATGTTGTTCTCAATTGCGTGTGCCTTGTGCATTTTCGTGTTTATATTGGACCTGGCGGCCAGAAAACATATCATAGAATCGCAATTTGGCGACATACTGAACGTTGGTGCCAAAAAATCTGGTCTTCCGCGAATATATGAACCGGTGAGAAATGGGCGTAACTTGATTGGGTCATTTTTTGTGTTCTGGATTGCGAACGTTGGCACCAGGAAAATATACGAAACGGAAATGTATCAGTGAGGATCTACTGTAAATGAACAAATAATAGGGGACATAAAAAAAACAATGACACATTAGGTTAAGCTAGGTTGGTAGAATACACATCTGGAATAGCAAATGGGACTTACTGTCACCAGGAGCTTGTTAGACTGAAAAGGACGTAAGGAAGATGAGTGGCAGTGCGAACTTGAAACAGGCTCCTGTGACTCGGCAATGATTTCATGACATCAAGTTTTGGCAATGTGTGCTAGAAGTTTAGCTGTTGTGTATTAATAAAAAATATAAGAGAATGACTTTACATTCTAAATGAAATATAGAAACTCACCCCAGCAATTTTTGCTGGCTTTTCATACTCGCAAAAGTCTCAAGTACGTGAAAATGTGCCATAGAACCAATGCCACAGGAATGATGTTATAAGTGCTATGGTTTAGGCAGAAAATTTAGAGGGAATTGAAGTTAACAGAGCTAAAAGCAAAACAAAGACGGAAGCGGATAAATGCTTTTGTCTTGTTCCTGTTCTTATTGCTGTTACCTTCAAGTTCTGAAATTTATTGACCAATCCAATTCAGTGTGCTGCCTTAAGGTTTTGCTCGCTCATGGTTAAGCTTTTCTTGCTGAGGGAATATAGCTTTGGAAATGCAGTGTACCTGTCAAAACTGTTTCAGTCTCTCCTCATTCTTCTTGTGGTGTTCCGAAATGGAGTGTGGGAGAAGAGAGACTGGCACTTGGTAATGCCCCAAAATAGAGAATCCAAGTTGACCTTTCAAACTTCATTGTTTGGGAGTTGCAGAGAGGGGAACCGAAGGAACAGCAAGCGGGAGCATGGGAGTTTGGCAGTTTTCCTAGGTATACTTTGTGGTGCAAAATACATTTCTTGAAAAGGGACAGAAGAAAGAAAGACAATGAAACGCCAAGTTACCAACTGTTTATTAACAGCCTGAAAAATACGTATAGAAGAAAAGAAAAGACAACTTCCACTCATGCGCAGGGAGGCAGGGTGTGACAGAACAACATGGTCATGATAACATACTTTGGATAAAACACATTTCTGTAGAATATAATATGATAGATGTATCGCTGACACAGTCAGACCCTTTCTTTTTAATATAAAAATGCTTCCAACAACTTCCTTGCAGTTTGGTACCTACTTTTGCCAAGAATCAATACTTGCTCAAAGCATGGCATACAACGACAGGCTTTACAGTGCGCAGGAAGGTGCGCCTTGTCACACTTACACCTTGTCTCCCAGCTCATGAGCGGAAGTTGTCTTTTCTTTTATTCTATACGTTTTTTCAGGCTGTCATTAAACAGTTGGTAGTTTGGCGCTTCACTGTCTTGTTTTCTTCTGTCCCTTTTCAAGAAATGTATTTTGTGCCACAAAGTATACCTAGGAAATCTAAGCACCAACTTGCCCAAGAAGTTCTTTTGGAGTTTGGTAGTGTTCATAGGCACCGCAACTTCAACAAACATGTAGCACTGGTGGGTACAGAGGGTACTGGTAGGTACAGGTGCCTGTCTAGAGCACGTAGGCTGCGTGTTTGGGACTGCATGGCCAGTATCTAATGATAACACCTAGTTAGAGACCGGCTGCATGTGAGCATGTGAGCATTTGCAAGATGCCTTGTCTTCTCTTGCCCTGCTGGTCACTGCTAGCCTTGACAGCTGCTTTTGCCGTCATAATTCCTCCCGTGTTGCCACCCTGCGCAGCACTTCAAAACACTTTGCTCACAATATACCTGCAATAGTTGGCAGAACAATGACACAACTGTAGCTGTGTTCACGTGCACTGAACATTCACAGCATGCGCTGAATTGTGTAATTATGCCTCCACTTTGTGCTGTAGCGCCTCTGGCAGTGGCCTTGATGTCGAAAGCAGTTGCCAAAGCATGTGGTTACCAACAGTTCGAGAAAAGGCTGGGCATCTCAAAAACGTAACCATGCATGCTCACGTTAAGCTAGTTTTAAACCAAATGTTATCTCTGGTGCCGGCAGCGAACTCCAGAGCATGTGGCTCCCGCATTCTGTACAAGTGTCTTGTCATCTTGCAAGGTTTCTGCTATAGGTTGTGGGTTGCAGTGAGGAACTCACAACTGTAGTGTCAATATGAATGGTAAAAAGTCCAGAGTTGTGCATCTGTGCTGAAATATTGGGTTCAGAATGGAAATTTGTCTTTTGTTGCCACTGGATTGTGCTTTCTTTGATTAGGCAATATCGGAGAACTCTTCAACTCACATTTTTAGGCTGAAAGATACCAAAAAAAGACTGCAAAGCTAGCATTCTGTTTTCAGTTTGACTTGCAACGTGTAACTGATTATTTTTAATGGCTGCAATTATTATAGCCTATTAGCCAGAATGGAACAGCAACTGAAGATGTGGCTGCACTTGCTTCCACATCAAATGGCACATATTAAAATACTATTGATGTTTTTCTCCACCTTAGGTGCACAAGCTGCGAGACTGTAGTGAACAGCATTGAGTGCCAGATTGCCCGTGCTAATGCCATGAAGGACTCCCACATGAAACTCAAGCAGCACATTGACAATGAGGTGAATTACCCAGTGCATCTTATGCGTGTCTTGTATTTCATTGCTGCTGTTACATTTTTGGAGCTGTAACATCTAATGTTACCAGAAGCATAGTGTTATAAAAAAAAAAACACGAAAAACTTTCAAATCAGTATTAGACTATGTATCTTGTCTCTTAGCAAAGCATGAGTAGTTTGTTTTATTCGTGTCATGATAACATTATATGGTACTGTTCATACATACCTTATCGGCTTGTATGTATACAGTCTACTTCCGTTAATTCAATTTTTCGATTTATTTGATCCACACCAAAGGTCCTGGCCGTCGTTCGTGCATTTCCATGGGCTCAAGCTTTCATTATTGTGATCCTAAAATTAGCTTTTGTCAGATAATTCGAACTTGGCCTGTCAGCAGGCACGTGCCTGACCCCTATGGTGACCTCAACTGTTGGGGTTGTGTTGTTGGGGGGAACTTAGGGACAGTGAATGCGTTGAACACGTCATCACTGATCGAAAAACCTATTTTCGGCCCACCCTAGGAAGATTTTCAAGCATAGGCGTAGCTCACAATGCCCGATTAAGGTATTTACCCGACTATAAAGCGCGTCTTTCTTTTGGGGGTGGGGGCGAAAATTGCCGGTGCGATGCAATCGGATATGACGCCAAAACAGCCTTCGCGGTGTTCGTATGCTTTGTCGCATAACTGTGTACTGCAGCGAAGCTGACTTTGGGAAACCGGCCACCATTGTGCAACACATACTTTTCTTGCTAAAAAAATTGGGTGCACATTAGATTTCCACTGTGTTTAAGAGCTTTAATTTAATTTTTACATTAGTTTTCTACTTTGAACACACAGAAAGTGGGCACATGTTTGGTTTGGGGGGGCGGTTAGACTCTGGCAAATACTGCCAAATGGATTGGCACTATTCTGGCATTTTTTCTGCAACTTGTTCAATTCGATCAACTTCGCCAGTCCCGTCAGGTTGAATTAAAACACGTCGACTCCATATAGTATGTTACAGCCATTACCAGACGTTAATTGTAATATACCAGCACGTTACAATACCTTGCAAAAGGAGCATTAAGCAAAGAGGTTCACAGATAAAATATGGACAGTCAAGTAAATAAGCAAGGAAAAGATGGACATCATTATGCAAGCTAGGGAAGAAAATGTAGATACAGCTTACACATACAAGGTTCCTGGCAAAATGAGCATCACTGTATAATATTAAGGTATGTCTTTGTACAGCTATTCAAGGGGCACTAAGGAGCAAAATGATTTCACCTGTATAGCAGACTTCCGTTAATTCGACCCCGGTTAATTAAACTTTAGGTGCCCCATAGATCCCAACCGAAGAACACTGCCGGCACCCATGCATTTCTATGGACCCAAACTTTCATTATTTCGATCCTAAAATTGGCCTTTCCGGATAATTCAAACTTGACCAGTCAGCACGCTTGCGTCTGACCCCTAAGGGACGCGACAGCGACCCCTTTAGTAGCAGCGTCTGTATTGGTGGAGTGTGAATGCATTGAAAAGCCGTCGTCTCTCGTCGAAAACGCCTGTTTTCGGCCCACCCTAGGAACATTTTCAAGCTTAAGTGTAGCTCACAATGCCTGATTATGCTATTTACCTGACTCTAACAGCGTGTCCTCGTCTTCTTTATAAAGAAAGTTGGGCCGAAAATTGCCAGCATGGTGCAGTTGGACACAAAACCAAAACTGCCTTCGCAACGGTTGTATGCTTCATAGCATAACCCCTTTGCATTGTGGCGGAGCTGACTAAAAAAATCATATCGCGAAGCTGACTTTAGAAAACTGGCCGCCATTGTACAACAATTTTTCTAACTAAAAATTGGGTGCACGTTAGATTTGTACTTGTTTAAGAGCTGTAATGACATTCCTACATTAGTTTTTTTTACTTGGGACACCTAGAAAGTGGGCGCTTGTTTGATTTCGGGGTTTGTTAGAACAGAGCAAATAGTCAGCAGTATGAGTCAGCAGTATGTTCTGGCATTTATTTCTGCATCTTGTTTAATTCGACCCGCCCGATAATTCGATCAATTTCGGCGGTCTCTTCAAAATTGTATTAACAGAAGTTGACTGTATTAGTAAATTACCCTCTTACAGTACTAAGAACACCACTCTCATAGTGAAAAGAGGCTTTGTAAGCCAGAAAAGATGCAGAAACGAAAGACTGGTGGCAGTGCCACCTTGAAGTTCCCACATCAGCTCACTGCCATGGTGTCATGGATTTTGATGGTGTCTCCAAGGTCCCAGCTAATTTTTTATTGGTAAAGATGAATTTACTTTACGGGTGTGCGAATACTCGAATATCATCGAATCGAAAAGTGACTGTCTTGAATAATTCAGTTCGTGAAATCGAATAACTACTATTTGACTTTTCTAATATTCTATACATTCGATGTGGAGACCCGTGCAGTGCCGCACAAGCCAGTGTCCCACTCATTTTTTGGCACGAAACGAATGCTGAGAGAGCAGTAGATGGACCACAGCCCGGCTGATGCGTTCGCGGACTTTGTCACTACTAGCGCTCCTTTACGTTGGCCAGATGCGGGGATTGCGCACAACAGCACCGCATCGGCCAGGTCCACTTCTGTCAGTACAAAATTTGTCCAGTCTGGGTCAGCAGGACCAATCGACACGATAATGCAATGCAAAGGGAAGGGCAACAAAAGCAGTGCATATTTCAGGAAGTTCGCATAAGCACTGGCTGATTAGCTGCCAGTAGGCATGCTGATTGTGTTGGATATGCGGTGATGAAGTTAACGCCGCTTCAACAGCTTCCAGACTAACCTACACGTGTGATTTCAGGACTGAGCCACTGGTATAAACATATTACAGTAAAAGCACATTAATTTGAATTCCACGGGGATGCTACGAAAATTCGAATTATACAAAATTCCAACTAACGAAAGTCGGGGAAAAAAGAATCGCGTGGTTAAGGCACGTACCGTATTTGCTCGCATAATGATCGCACTCGCGTAATGATCGCACCCCTGAATTTTGTCGTCAAAATTATATTTTTTTCTTTCCCGTGTAATGATCGCACCCTGAACTTGTCGCAGCGATATGTCGTGTGCCAAGTCTAGCTAATGGTGATCGCGCTTACTATCTGTCGAATGCTACGCGAACGACTCTTGAAGACATACCAAGTGGTCTGCACGCACCCAACATTCTTAAGCAGATGCCCAATTTCATTCCTTTCATCACTTTACACACTTCCATGAAAAAAAGAAGCTACAACCACACTTGCCGAGGCTTTATTATTTGTAGGCTTCACAATAGTTTTGGTCAACCACAACATAAAGAGTGCCTTTCGATTCTTCTCGTCTGCACTCTGTGGGGTCTCTCACACCCGTACTCTTGGGACAAAGGAACGACAACACAGTAGTGCAAACAATCACAAGGGCATTTATTGCACCTTTCATAGATCAGTGCCTGCTAGCCGAGTTGCTACCCACAAAACATGCCGATGGGCACGCGACAAATCGAGAAGTCCGACTCACCGCGACCGGAAGCGAGCGAATATGTTCGCCCCATGCTGGATCCCAACGCCTGGTCGTTCGCGTGTTCGGTCACGCCAACGGTGGCGCATTCCAAGGCGGCCACGCGAGGTGGTCTCGCAGAAGCATGGGTCGGCGGCGCGCGGGACGGCACGTCCGTCCCGCTTGCTTCCCGAACCCAAAAAGAGAGACAGAGCGCCTTGTCTCCCGGCGCCCGAGTAACCCCGCAGTGGCGCGACGCTCGCGCCATCTCTCGCACCGCGCTTGTTCCACTCCGACCACCGCGGGCGCCAGGCCACGCGGCGGGTGAAGCCGCCCTGCAGGAGACGAGCCATGTGGGAAAACTAGATCTCAGGGGAGGCGTGAGAGTCGCGCATCCCCACAACTCGTGGGCACGTAACAAATCGCGAGCGGCAACGATAGTGGCCACGTTTACACTGATACGTTTGAAGTGTACCCTATTCATACACTGACGCTTGTAACGCAACTAAAATATTCGCCCACCCTTATCGGAAACATGCCGTGCTAGGATAGCAGTGAAGACAAATGCCGCAGTTTCCGCAGCATGCCTGCCATGTGTTTCTGTCACTGGCAGCTAAGCGCATCCATCTCTGTTTCTGTCCCCTCAAAGAGGACATGGCTATGTTATTGTCGCAAACTTGCCGATATTAATGATATTATTCATTACTGATATGGAAGAAACTGTTTCAATGCGCGTAATGTACTCACGAGCAGAAAAATAATTGCGTTCAGCTTGTTCCGCCGGCTGCCATTTTTGCTTTGGTGTCCCGCACTGACCGCGGCAGCCACCTGCTTGTCATCCCGTAGCAAGTGCGAGATGAAAAAAGAAAATGTTTATTTTCATGGGAAATTTAACCCGCGTAATGATCGCACCCCTGAATTTGCATCAGTTTTTTTTTACAGAAACGTGCGATCATTAGGCGAGTAAATACGGTATATAGTCTGACGTAGCATAGTCCTGACGTAGTCACTTTTCGCCTGTTGTGCAGATTGCCCTCACAGTAACCCACCAGCTGTAAAATTAGAATAGCGCTTTTGTTGTTTGGAAAAAAAAAAAAAAAAGCTGGAAAGCACAACTTTCTATGCAATAAAAGTTTGCCGCAAGACACTGGTCCACTATTAAACTGAAAACCTCATTGTTATTCAGTACAACAGAGCGTCACGCGCTAGTTTCAGAGAAAAAAAAGATCATTTGATTCTATTCGACATAAATTTATTGATGAAAAATTATTTCCAGCTGTAATAAGAGCAGACTGTACAAATTGTCTCGATTTCAGTGTACCTACATTACTAATAGCTTGCTACATTCTTCTTATGCAATCGGTGCGACAAATGATAATGTTGATGAACTAAAACGCCTCAAGCCAAATGATGCTTGTGCTATCAAAATCTTTATGGGTGCATCAACTGGTAATATGCTAGTAAATAACCTTGAAACATTAGAAGGCAATGCTCCTTGACCCCCGAGCATGTGCAGCACCGTAATTAGATGCCCAAAATTTGTAACCACTAAATTTTCTGAAAGTTTTTGTGATATTTGATTTGTTATACGGCTTCTTTTTCTTGATTGGATTTGAAATTTGATTTGAAATCTGTTATTCAATATTCGCACACCCCTACTTCATTGCACTCTAAACGAGCGAAGGAGTGAACACGGCAAGTTTTGGGAACTTCCACTGAGCCAATGCAGTCCAGATATGAAAAAAAAAGTACCTACTTTGAAATTTGTACCTCATAATGACGTACCAGCATTGTGGTTTAGGCAAGAAATTTTGAAAAATCGGACTTTGACCTTCCTTTTCTCTTCTAATAATCAACCTATTATCACGAAATTGATGACAATAGAGATCTTAAACAATGTTATCAGACTAAACTGGTTTAGTGTTTTGCTCTATTGTACCTTTCATAAAAGGTTTCAGAATTAGGTATAGAAACATTCGAAAGGGCTTCTAAGTTTGCATGATATAAAGTAACCGAAGTCGAAGAAGCTTGTATTCCTAGAAATGCTACTGAAATCAGAGCTTGTGAAATTCACTTCATGTATGCTGCAAATTTTCAGGCGGAAGCCGAGCCAAACGCGAGTTGTAGAAATGATCATGAAAAAGACATTACAGGGTAGCAGGCGGATGCTTCAAGAGGCAAAAACTAAACATTGGGCTTTGAGCATGTCGTGTTACATGAAACGAGTGACTCGACATTCTTTGGGATGCTTTCCCTTAGGTTGCAAACATAAAGAAGAACCTGAAGGTACAATCACAAGATGTGGATGACCAGATGGGTGCTGATGGCCGGGAGGACAGCCACATGGACAAGCCGGGCAAGAAGGCATCCAAGAGCAAAGGGTGTGTCTTTTATTTACCATATAATCCTTCACCAGGCTCCGTTACAAATTTTGTTTATACGCCAGAAGTTGTAAGGTGCCATCTAGGGGAGCACCTTACTGCGAGAATTTTTTGAATTTCTCTTTCATTAGAGGAGCTAGGAGAAATTGAAATGTTGCATTGCCATGCTGCCAGTAGGCAAGCATCACTGCCAATGTAGGCGCTCTCTCTCTTTGGCTCGACTAGCATCCACAAGTGAATTTTCTTACCTGCTATCGCCCATACTGTAACTGAGAGACTGTCAGTGTTACGTCGCAAGCCTCCTCTTTTTTTTATTCATCTTTCATTGCATTGTCGATGTCAGTATTGCACATTTTTTCTTCATCTGTATGCTGCTGCACGTGCATTCACATGGGCAAGTTTTGTGGACTAGCTATCACCTGAAGATACAAGAATGGGTGCTTATTGAATGCTAAAGGTGTAAATCTAAATGGAGGAAAGAGGAATAACTTGCCGGGCATCTTGAGAACATTTTCTCACTAGCATATGTGGGCTAAATACTGCGCACATTCCAACAAGGCAAACTATTTTCCTAGCTTTTGCACACTTGTCGCCACGTAGTAAAAATTTCCAGAACTGTTCTCTCACGATGTGTTGAAACCTTTAGATGGCAGCACCAAACAAATAAGATAGTTAAACCTTAATATAAAGAAATTCTCTATGTAACGAAGTACAGTAGAACCTCATTCATACATGTTAGAAAAAAATGAGAGAAAAGAAAATGTACTAACCGGGAAAATGTATGATCCGAAGTAACTAAAAAAATTGAGACTAGACTATTGTTGACATCTACGTAATGTGGAGCGTTGTGCGGATCGTTGCGGCATGAGACGAGACGGCGACATGCGTCGAGCTGGTGGTGCTCTGGTGACACGAGATGCGTTTTGTTGTTTTCCTATTGTGTAATGTTTTGAGAGCACAACAGGAAACCGAAATGAAATCAAGCTGGTGGGCAACGCCGGATGCTGCCGAAGCGAAACGTGTTGCCCACATCACGCTGCCTGCAGCAGGGAACGGCAGCGCGTTTGGACTATAGCCTACTAAATGCATGCATTACACTACCAATGGCACTATGCACCATGCGCTGTAAAACAGATAGGTGAAGATGCTTATCGCAATGGGTTTGGCGGCGATAGCTGTGAATGCGACATGCGAGAAATCAGGCGGGGATTTGCTGGTACCGGAATAATAAACTGTGCGCACTGTCGTTTTCACGAGACAGGCGACTATGTACTGTTCTCGATTGCGCGTGGCTCGTGCGTTTTCTTGTTCACATGGAATTTAGCGGCCAGAAAAGATACACAATCGCAATCTGCAGCAGAGAACGGCGGCGCGTATCGGTTATCGCCTATTAAACGCGTGTGCTACGCTTCCGATGGCACTACATGCTATGAAACAGGTAGGCGAAGATGCTTATCGCAATAGGACTGGCTGTGAATGCCGTGTGCGACGACCCTGGAGATGATTTGCTGGTACTGAAATGAGGAACTGCATGCGCGCTGGCGTTTTCACGTTAGACGGGCGGGCAAGTATTGTGGTGAAGCTGCCACGGCGGCAGCTATATACTGTACTCGATCGCACGCGCCTCACGCATTTTCTTGTTTATATGGGACCTAGCGGGCGGAAAACATATGCGATCACAATTTGTAGACGTATTGAACGTTGGTGCCAAAAAATAGTGTTTTCCGGGAATGTATGAACCAGTAAAAATGAGCGTAGCTCTGTTGGGTCATTTTTTATGTTCTCGATTACTAACGTTGGCACCGGGAGAACGCTCGTAATGGGAACGCATTGATCAGGTTCTTCTGTATTTAACTTATTACGACTTCTTTCACCATAGAACCTCAATATAACGAAGTGTGTTTATACGTGATTTCAATATATTGTAGCGAAATTTTACTGCAGCCGCAAAGGCATATCGGGACAATAAATAGAAACTTCCATGGATGCAGACGGTCAAATGGTTTGATTACAAGTGGCTGCTTATGAACACACCTCTCAAATCACGTGCTGCATGATGACAAAAAGCAACCCGACCGCAGAGCAACATAATGTTCCTTATGAAGTCAAAGTGCAATAAAATGCTATCACACCCGGCACCCTGTATACTTTGGGTGTGTGAGTGAAAACGTGGTAAGGTGAGCCAAGAAGGATGGTGGCTTGACGAGTGCCGTCTGGCTTTGCATCTTCCTGTGTGAGCAAGGGGATAAAGGAGCAAGCTCACGGTAACGTGACAAAGCACGCGCGACGGGAAGGGAGTGGGGGGCAGATTGGTGCACATCTGTTATACATGGCAGTTGCATTAAACAACGGTGTGATGAGCATGTACGAGTGGTGATTAATCCAGCTTTGTAAGCCTGAGTTTAAGAGTGCGAGCATAAAATCTGGCAGTGCTCGCTTGAGATTGCACAAATGGTGTCGCCTGGAACCAAACTATGCATTGTAAGCGTAGATGTGGCAAGCTACAGCTGTGATCAGCAATACAATAACGGCTAACATTTAACAGCAAGGTGCCAAAGGAAATGTTTTTAAAGGAGTGACTACATCGGTGCATAATTTGCAGGCACACGATTGGTCGGGCAGATGTAAGGCCTGGCTATGTAGTTGGAGACACTACAGGAAGGCCTCAGTCTTGTAATGGAGTTTAATTGGTTGACACGAGGGGCAGATTGCATTATGCAGAGTTTCTTAGTACTATCGTAACTGCTGTCACTCTTGTGTGGAGGGTGAGATTTTAACGGACTTGGTAATTACCTTCACTAGGCTACCACATCAGAGCAGAAGATGAGAGTGGCTGAGAAAACGCCTGGGCTTTAAAGACTGACCTGCTTGAATTGAAAACAGGTAAGTGTCCTTACTAAATAATCTCATTTTGCTATTTCACTTTCATTTGTCGCATTTCTTAATACTATTCTTACTAGGATGCAGAGGACACAGTACCTTGTTGTTCTGTCAGATTGGTGTGTGTTTATCTGTATAACTTGATTTAATGCAGCATATCAAAACATGCAGATTTCATCATTTTGCATTAAGCAATAATTATTTATACTTTCCTACAGGGGCAACTAGTTGGAGCAGCTTGCATTTCTTCCATTACAGTCAATCTTTTTTTTATCATTGCAGGATGGAGAAATGGCCAAGAGAAGTTCACCAAACGCTTTCGTGACGACACTGTATAAACTGTAAAATAAAAATCCTGTTCCATGCTGCCTTATTTTGTGGCAATATGTGCAGTTTTGAAAGTGCAGTAGCTTGCCTAAGCATGTGTGTGATCTGTTCTGATAGAGTTAAAAGGCTCTCCATGCAGCATGCAGTCCTTGTGCAAAGGCTGTTTAATGCAAGGTTTATGGTTTTCTTCATTGCAAAATGACACAAGATTATGTACACCGTGATATCTGTATGGACTAGGTATGTGTCATACTGAGAAAAAAAAAAGAAACACAGGTCCGAGTGACTGAAGAGTGATGGCACTGAAGCCAGCTAAGAAGACAGTGTCCATAAGGTTCTTTTGGCACTAGCATAATAGTGCGTTTTAGCACAGAAAGTATAGTTGAATAGCAGAAGACAAATACTAGTGGTGGAGGCTCGAGATTCTGCATTTTCACCAATGCATGTGCACAATTCTTGCTTCATGATAAACTACACAGCTTTATTTGCTAATACTGAGTGTTTAAGCAGCCACCTTATTGTCAATAAGGTCTTTTTTATTGTTTTTTCTCTTTACTGCAAATAAGAGTTATTAGCTAGGAAATGGGCTAAACGCATTCACTTGCTCATCAACCCACTCTGCCACTCAAAGCTGGGAGACGGGGGGAAGGGGTGTAAGCTCCGAGCTGCACAGAATGAATGCAGAATGAATGATTTGTAATTGTGTGTGCATAGATCTCAAGTAAAGGGACAGTTGCCCAGCCTGTATTTCACTGGCTGGGCAGGAGGAGGAGGAGGAGAAACATTTATTAAAAAGAAAGGACAAGCAGGTGTCTTCCTGCTTGTGCGGGAGGCGCCCTTAGTCCAGGGCTCCTGCGGCTGTTGCTGTCTCCCGGGCGCGCCGCACCAGTTGCTGCTGGTTACGAGGGTCCGAACTAGTCAGCACGGCCTCCCACTGTTTGGGTGTGGGGTTGGGTATTTGCGGGGCTGCCTTCACGTTGGGGCACGCCCATGTGGTGTGATATAGGGAGGCGTAATCATTACAAAGGGGGCTTTTGTATGAATATAGCGTAGGGTGGATTGCGTGTGGTCTGCTTAAATGTGGGTATGTATTGGTTTGTAGCTGTCTTCACGTGAGAGGGTCTTGTGTGGAGGTGGGTATTGTCGTCTGTTCAATCTGTGGTGTTGTAGTATGGCGTTGTATTGTAAAGGTACGGGCTCCATGGATGCGTCTGTATCCCTCTCTTTTGGCGCCCGGGAGGCATGAGCTCGGGCTACAGCGTGCGCATGCTGATTTCCACGGAGGGACTCGTGTCCTGGAGTCCACACTATTTCAACGTCCGGGAATTGGGAGGCTTGTTTGAGGAGTCGGTGGGCGATTGAAGATATTCGACCTCTCGCGTAGCTACGGCAAGCTGCCTGGGAGTCGGTAATAATTGTGATGTACTTGTTTGTAAGACTAGAGGTGATGGCCAAGGCGATGGCTGTCTCTTCCGCCACGAGGGCGCTGGCAGTGCGGACCGTCATCGAGACCACCTCTTGTAGGCTGGCTGGGCAACATGTCTCACAAACAACTCGGGGCCATGCCTGACACAATGGAAATGGTCAAGAGCCTGCTATCAAGCAAGCCATTTGAAACAGGGTCAGACTTGGGGCTAGCTGTTCTCATCCGTTTCCTGGCATTACAGTGTTTCTACACTAGTATACATGTATTTATGCTAAAGCACTCTGTTACAGAGACTATTCAAGTTGTCTCAAAAACTGAAGGGAATGACGGTCACTGACCAAGTCTGATGAATAATCTGATGTTTCGGAACTGCGTACGGGTTCCTTGTTCACCGAGTTGGACAGGAAATCGTCGTCACTTATATAGCCAGCACGTGATGTAATGGACGTGCGTAAAAGGCAGGCATAGTCCCTTGGGGTCCGGTTCATCGTAGCTGGCATCGATTGAATGATTAGAGATTCTAGCAGCCGTCGGGATGACACGTTCTTCTCTTTGGCAACAACAGTGGCATTGTCCCAGTCAATCTTGTGATTATGTTCCTGCGCATGCTCGGCAATGGCGTACGTCGTGTGACTACTATTTCTTACGTCACGTTTATGTTCCTTGAGGCGTCTGGAGAACTTCCCTGTTTCACCAATATATACTTTGTGGCAATCAGCGCATGGTATCTTATACACAACTCCTGGAAATGATTCAACAGGTAACCTGTCTTTCACATTCATGAGCTGGTTCCGGAGCTTGCTGGTCGGGATGTGGGCAATGCGCAAGTCGTATTTTGAAAATACGCGCGACACTGCCTCGCTGATCTTTTACTAACCCGCAACGGTTACTAACTAACCCGCAACGGCTGCCCTAGTCGTTTCATATGCAGGACTGAGAGGCGGATATTAGAGCCAAGCTCGGAGAACAACACGACAATCTGTGCACGTGCAGCCATCCCTTACGTCCAAGGAATCAGCGAGGCACTGTCGCACATATTTTCAAATACGATAAAGTATATATTGGTGAAACAGGGAAGTTCTCCAGATGCCTCAAGGAACATAAACGTGACGTAAGAAATAATAGTCACACGACGAACGCCATTGCTGAGCATGCGCAGGAACATAATCACAAGATTGACTGGGACAATGCCACTGTTATTGCCAAAGAAAAGAATGTGTCATCCCGACGAATGCTAGAATGTCTAATCATTCAATCGACGCCAGCTACGATGAACTGGACACCAAGGACTATGCCTGCCATTTACGCACGTTCATTACATCACGTGCTGGCTATATAAGTGACGACGATTTCTTGTCAAACTCGGTGAACAAGGAACCCGTACACGGTTCTGAAACATCGGATCATTCATCAGACTTGGTCAGTGACCGTGATTCCCTTCATTTCCATGCCTGACCAGACGAACTTTCATCGAACCCTTGATTATGTCTCAAAAACTGCATGCACAGAATTTTGGCTTGCAAAAGCACTGTGAACAAGGGAAGCGATTAGAAGTGTGTTGTCAAAATGGTTTCATTATTTTTTCTTGCTCGGTACTGGCATTACACAGGTGAGGTACACAAGGAGAAAACTGGAGTGCAAGTTCCTGCGCAAATTGAATTATGGACAAACCACAAAGCAGTTCCAGATAGAGAAACTGCAGTTATTCTGCAGGAAGCAGTGCATTACCATTATGTCCAGCTACTGAAATGGCAGCATTATTTTTTGGAACTGGAGTCTGGGATGGCATCTGATTTGACTGCATGAGGCCGAAGAAGCACGAAAGAAGAAATTGTGGTCTTGGCGCATTGGTGAAAGTGTGTTTATTGTCAAAAAATACTATTGTACATGTCGCTGCATGAAAGCACAAGGTAGAAACTGTGTAAAAATGCATATGGATAAGATTAACAGTTGATCTCTGAGTAGGTGCTTGACTAAAAATGCATTACCTTGATCAGGCAGGAGTTGAGCTAAAAGAGTTGTGCTGCAGAATTGCGGCTCACTTATGACACTTCACAAACACACTGAAGCTGCTGAGCAATGGTGCACGCAACTAGCTTGATTCTTGGGCATTAGCAGGCAAATAACAATGCAGTTACTTCATAACACATGCCTTTTTTTTTGAGGATGAAGCGAGTTAAAAGATCACATGATGTTACACCAGCTCGTATCGCCAGCCTGAGTGTTGCCTTGATACAGCTGTAGTTGTCTCTCTGGACTGTCGCTGCTTTTGTTCGATTCATTTCCGTCCCTCTGAGTGTATTCTGCAAGCGTCTCGAGAAACAGTACAGGGCATTCACTGCAAAACAAAAGAGAGTTTCTTAAACATTTGCATAGTGTACGTGTTTGGCAACAGGCAAAACCTAGCGAAAGTGAAGCTTGTCGATTTTTTGAGCCTGCTGCGATGTAACAAGAATATGTTTTCAAAACTACACTGTTCCTGTTATAGCACAGTATCGCTGCTGATGTAAAAAAAAAAGATTAAATTATGGGGTTTTACGTGCCAAAACCACTTTCTGATTATGAGGCACGGCGCAGTGGAGGACTCCGGAAATTTCGACCACCTGGGGTTCCTTAACGTGCACCTAAAGCTAAGTACATGGGCGTTTTCACATTTTGCCTCCACTGAAATGCGGCCACCGTGGCGGGAATTCGATCCCACGACCTCGTGCTCAGCAGCCCAACACCATAGCCACTGAACAACCACGGCGGGTAACTATTGATGTAGTCAAAGAAGTTGTTGTCTGAAAGGGCTTGTTTAGACAGCACAATATTAAGATGGTCCTGAATCACTGCTTGGAATTGGCTAAAAAAAAAAAAACTGCAGAGATGGCATACGCTGCTGTGAACATATCAGCCAAATTTTGCAGTCGAGCATGGTGCCTGGATCTCGCAAGTGGAGCGCAAAGTCGCCTTTTTCTCAAACACTCTCTTTTCAACAGAAGCATGCTCCTCGCTCTTTCCTGGACGCTTTATCTTGTAATATAGCAAATTCCCATACGCGGCTGCCATTGGCGAATAGCTGACATCAATCAAGAAGGGTGTTTGGATTAGTGCGCTTCTTCCTACTATTACTGTGCACATTTATTGATGCAGTTTAATAAACAGGCTGAAGTAGTGAAAATCTGTTCAAATTTTGATACACAGATTTTGATAATAATTGCACACTTCCGGAAGAAGCCGATCATTGTAAGGCGATCACTGTCTGTTCACGCTCGGCCGTGGCTGCCCACATAGAAAGTAAACTTTGGCCACCCTGCTCACTGGTGTCATAGCTGTCAGGTCTCGCTAATTTTGGCTAGTTTTCCACACTCAATAAGCCTCGAACCACGCGAAACTTCAGTAAGGTTGGACCACATTCACGCATGCCAGTGCGCGCACACTCCTGGCCATTTCAGATTAGACGCTTTGGCAGACTTTGTATTGAGCTATTGATAGCGCTTCAAAATGCGCAAGTTGGATGTGGCCACTATCCATCAGTCTAGCTGGTGCAAGACAAACCCAGACCGCGCCACATAGCACGTCCAGACTGGAGAATGTGAGCGTGCGCTCAAGCTCTGTCATGCACAAAGCAAACGCTGCGCACACGCATTACGGTTGCATATAGCAGTGGTCTGATGCATAGCATAGATACTGCAGCCAGCGCGGGGTGCCACGACAATTCCGCTGGCTCGTCGTGGGTTTTGTACTTACCCGTTATTCTCGTGAGGTGCCCAGTCCCAGACGGCAAGTGTTGTGCCTCCCGTTACAATCCTGAGAATTTTCCGCTCCACAATGTCGCATGCCAAGGCGCTGACTTTGCCTTGCCCAGTACACTTCAGCGTGCCCACATAAGCACCGCCAGGGAGGGTTCGCACTAGTTAACAAAGGAAGTACACTTCAATTAAAACATGCCATCTCTGCCCTCAACGACCACTGTTAGAAACTCTTTCTTATGCAGAAGAAGCAATGTTGCAGTTAAGTTCAGTGTGCCACGATTTCGTAAATGCGATTTGGTAAAGCACAGCTATCTTGTGCAGAACATTGTCACTGCTGGTAGTACGAGCTTTTTCATGCCCAGAAGAAGCAACAATGTGGTTAATTTCGGTGAGCCACGATTTCGTGAATTCGATTTAGTAATGAACAGCTATCTTGAGCAGGACATCGTCAAAAACATACTGCATATCATGGACAAATTAAATGCAAAGAAGTTTGGGCTAACTACATCTGTCATCTTTGCTTTTATCACTGAGTTATTTAGGCATGGTTTCAACTAGGCCCATGCTGTCTTCGGCAGCATGATACCACAGCAGTGCGATATCGCCACTCTCATCACTCGCAAGAACGGTTCTTGCATACAGTACTTCCATGTTAGCATTTAATTTGTTCAAGGTACATGTGCAAAAAGTAAAACAATTGCTTTTAAACTTCTAGCCCAATAAAATGCTTTGCTCCATTCTCAGATATTGCTACACATATAAAGTGGAGTTTTCTTTTATGGTACTTTAGATGCACCGAGCTGAACCATGCTATACCTGAATCAATGGCTGGGCTAGTTAGTGACTGATAATCTTCAAGACAGCAGCATGGACACACTGTACACAGAAGATAAAAGACAAAAACACAATATATCTATTGTGTACAGAGCCTTCGTGCCTTTGTGAAGCTCACTGAAGCTACCATAGAAAAGCAGCTTAGGAGCTCATGCAATGTTCTGTTAAGTAGACGTCTTTAAAGATGATATAAAACTTGGTGCAATGATGGCAGCAGGACATGGTTGGCGAGGACGTGGCCTCTAATCACATTGTTCGCAAGTGGAGACAATACACTAAGCAGTGAATGCGGGCACAATGAATGAACAGCTTACAGGCACCTGTTTTACAAATACAGTAGAAAACTGTCGACACATTTTTCAAGGAACTGTGAAAAATAAAAACAACAGTGAGGAAACCTCGAAATAGTCACAGCAATGTCAGAAACAGCTCTGAACAACTGCCAGTAAAGTTATCAGACATTTTGTCGGATAAGTGTACTGATAACTGAAAGGCAGGGAGGTCTGGATGACCTCCCTGCCTTTCCTGTCCTTGCTCTCTCTCTCTCTTGGCGCTCGTACTGTGACCAGAGACAAACACATGCAAACGTGTACAATTAAGGGAAATTTACTATGTTTTGCGACAGTGGCCCTTTCCACTCTTACCCCCGTATTCATATTTGCAACTTGAGTTGAAGCCCATGCTTGACTTGATCTAAGTGACCCCTATTGTGAATGCGCCGAAGGAAACGCAGTGAGCGTCTTTGAGCACGTTATTAGCCAGGCATCATCTAAATGAAGTCAAGCATGGGCTTCGACTTAAGTTGCATTTCTGAATACTGTATGGGGGGGAGGGTTAATATGCTTTACCGCATCAAATGACTGTAGTGTGGTAAAGCTGCCTTTAGGAAACTGTCAAAAAAGAAAAAGTGGCACCAACACATGCTTATCAAGACTGACAAACATGTACTTCCAATGTAATTAAGGAAAATACCGTAGTGGGCTAGTTAGTTCAACATAATTAACACCGTTACATGAAGAGACAAAGGGACAGGATTTGAGCAAGAACACAACACATGTATAGGTGCTGCCTCAGGTGCGCTCAGGTGTAGTGCATTGTGTTCTCGCTCAAGTCCTGTTCCTTTGTCTCTTTGCGCAACAGTCTTAATTATGTACTGCCAGCATTTCTATGCGGGGCAATGTGCAGGGCTTGACAGGCTTCACCCCAACGATACATTCATTGTCTTCACAACGACGTGCGAGAGCAAATTTGCCCCTGCATCACTAAATTTATACGACTGCTGTGTTCAAATGCAACATAAACTGCCGGAGCATTACAAAATGGTGATGTTTTAAATGGGAAAACCATAAATAGGAGTCAATGGGCTGTATGTTGAGACCGCAAAAATGCAACATAGCAGCCGGGAAAACACAACAGCGAGGAACGTGCTAACGGGGTTCCACTCTACCTGTATATGTCATTTTCAGTCTTTAAGGTCTCAGCTGCGTTTGCAGTGTAAAGCATTGTGAAGCATTCATTATAATTATAATACTAAAGCATAGTTCAATCCCTTGAGAAACCGGAAATCTACAACCCCATATACTGTGATATTCTGAACTAACAGTGCAGACAACAGGACTACGGGAAGATGACAACACGGGTGCCATCTTCCCATATACCTGTTGTCTCCGCTGTTTGTTAATTAATTGTCCAAATCAATGAAATTATCACTCTTGCCCACATATTGCGGTTCTGCTAGGTATTTATATTGTGCGTTTTAAAACGAGTTGCGCATAATCTTTAAACATTGCCTATGACAAGTAGCACAATTCTGCTCCTTGAGCTGGTTTTTACTCAGAGGCAAACATTATTTGCACAAGAAATTAAAAGATATAATTAACTAGCTGACACTAGTTGACTTATTAACTTTTAACTAATTGCATTATCACACATATTGCAATTTAAAAATTGAAGCCAGTGAGTTCACTCTGTGTATCCACTTGGAACAAATTGTGACAACACCAGTTCGAAGATATGTGTTCCCAAAGTGTGCAACAACATGCATTGGTGTTGGAGTTGTCATTATTCAATGCATAAAGGGTGCTTTGTTTAAAAAATTAAGTGAAACAAAAGTGTGTTGTGCTGCAAAACTGACAAAGTTTTTTTCTCAAAACTGGTGCTAGTTTCAAAATTTGTTCTAAGTGAATGTGCCTTGACAACCAACTAGCTTCAATTCATAATTTGAGACGTGCCCTAATATAATTAGTTAAAAAGTTGATTAGTATTTTTTCAGTTAGGCAATTATGCATTTCAATTTCTTGTGCAACTGACGTTCACCTTTTCAGGCAATTCAGCTGAAGGAGTAGAATTGCACTATCTGTCACAGGCAATTTGAATAAAATGATGTATAATAATTAATTCTGAAACACAATATAGCATTGTGAGTAGGCACCACTGATTCCATCTATAAGTCACGTTTCCAGATGTAATTGTGCAGTGCATTCATGAAAAAAGAAAGCCACAATTTACAGTGACTGTTCTTGTGAAGGTTGGATGAGTAAATTTTAATTCACGATATGCAAATCTGAATTCAAGGTACTAAAGTGGTTGCAGTTTCAAACCAGGTAGCTGCAAGCACCTTGAACGCTACGCTGTTAATGCCAAAATTCTGTCTGTCTCGCATTTGTTATTTGTTGACACTACATGCTCACAGAGGGAAAAAAAGTCATCTGCAGGGATTTTATTTTTTGACGAACATCAGTAAAACTAGTTTCAACTGTAGTGTATTATATATGGAGAAATGAAGATGGTAACACCCCAAATCTCATCATAAGGTCACTGCTACTAAGCAGGAAAGCCTGCAGAACAGTGCGGCGTGTCCATGAATATTTCTGCATGGATGCATATTGCCTGCATATTGCCTGCTTTTATGCTTAATGCATAGCACAAAATGTTTTCCACAACTTGGTCTCAACGATGACACACACGGTTTAGTACTACTTACTGTTCACTGTACTGTTTCCAGTATATCTGTCATAAGATGTTGACAAAAGAAGGCTGTCCTTGACAAAAACTGCTTTTGCCAATCCATGGTCGTGAGGGTGGTTTTTCAGGTAGTCCACCCTTCCTGATTTGAAAAAAAAAAAAAAACCATAAAGACATGTCACCATATGCACTGTGACAAAACAAACCACCACATGGATTATTTAATAGTCACATCAACCAACATTTTGTGCACTTATTTAGTCTGTCCATGTAAGTAGCTCATTAAGTTAATTCTGTTGCCTTACCAAAATATAAACTGTCAGTTGCTAATAAGGGCTGCGGGCCAAAGTCTCAGAGCTGTATTGTGGGCAGTGGAAGATGCTGATTGTAGGGTTGCCGATAAATTTTCACCTAAACCTCCATCTAAATTACTGCACCCAATTATTTATTACCTCTAGTATTCCGGTGCAGTGAAAGCTTACTAAATTTATTCAATGCTATTCTGTATTACAGTATAGAAATGGTGACAAAGTGTTGCTCAATGCTGCATTTGTGTGCACCACACCGGGATTACTGCTTTCACAGTTTCTCTTGCAAAAAGCATCTCAAGGCAAAGTCAATGGGACCTATTTTTCACATGATCCTCGGAAACTTATCCGGCCTCCAAGAAGCCTTAAAGCGAAGGTTTAAAGACAAATGGGAAGCCTGAACTCGAGGCAAGTATCGAGCAGCCTGGTCCGAAAGAGATGAAGGTACAGTTCATTCTTTTGCTCAATAAACAGATAACAATTGGCCAAAGTGTTACAAAACTGCACAGGTATGTATGAACTTAATGAGGGCAATCAGAAATGACTAGATATACAGGGTGTATGATTTATTGCTAAAGTCCTGTCAGCTCGTCATATAAAACAGTGCCAGCAGATAAAGAAGTTTCTTTGGAAAATCTGTAGAGTTGTGTATAAGAAAAATAATTTCTCAAAAATGAGACATAGAGTACATGGAGTGACAAAGCTCTACATAGCATGATAGTGCTAGCCTATACTGGAATGTGCCCTGGGACAAAGACAGTTCGTGAAAGGGTACTTAGAGGTGTGAGGTTAAGAATTGACTAACCTGAAGACTATTGAGAGATGGATCATGAACAACCTGCTCTATAAGTTGCTTTTATTGTATCTGCATGAAAATCGCCTTCATGCTTACATTTAATTTCACCTTAAAGTTATGCCACATGGCTACCCAAGCAAATAAAAACAAGATATGTATCCAGAAGAGACAACAGTAGTGGTGACAGACATGAGACAATGCGATCAAGTGTAACACACTGAATGCATTCTTGTATTGAACAACTCTTCTTTTAGGAAAAGAACTCACACTGAAATTTTATGTGCAGGGGAGCAGTGGAACATAGTCACTCAAATATTTTTAAAGCATAAACAAGAGACAGGGCACAAAAGAAAGGTCATACACAGGACAGGCACCTGTCCTGTGTATGAATTTTTTTGTGTGCCATGGCTCTTGTTTGCGCTTTAAAAATATTTGAGTGACTATGTTCCACTGCTCCCCTGCATGTAACATTTCAGTGTCATTTTTCAAAAGGAAGGTCATACATAGGTCAGGCGCCTGTTCTGTGTATGACGTTCCTTTTGTGTCATGTCTCTTGTTTTTTAAAAATATCTGTCAAGTATGCACCAACTAGGCCCACAGAAAGTTCTAAGACATAATCACTCACTCATTATAAAAATTTTTTTGGCACTTTCGTTTAGTGTCACAAGGTGTCACACTGTCAAAAGATGTTTATTTATCAACCGCGGAGCTCTTCTAAGTCCAGCATTCATCATCCGGCGTCCTGTGTCACGCAGGGGGGGCAGGTTCCAGAGCTCGCCGCCAGAGGGCGTGCCGAGGGTAGGAGCGGACCAATCGGAGCGCGCGCTGGGGAAGGGGAGAGGAGAAGAGTATAGGAGCACGTGTTTCGCCAGCGCATGCCCTTTCGCCCCATGGATTCCTCTCGGCGCGAGCGGCAGCATCGACGTCGCGTGAATCCTGAGCTTCGAAAGCGAGAAGCGCAAGCAAAGCGGTAGTGGAGGGAAGCTACCACCGCCAAGAATCAAGAATGAGAAGCACAAGCCAAGCGCTGGTGGAGGCAAGCCGACCCCCACTTTCAAGAGAAGGCAACCAAAGCCAAGCGCCAGCAGAGCCAAGCTAACCCCCAACTTTGGAAGTAGGAGGCCAAGCAGAGACATTGACTCAGAGATTCCTCCTATGGAGGGTGCCGATGGACGGTTTTAAAGGGACACTAAAGGCAAATACTAAGTCAAGCTAAAGTGACAGATTAGTTCTCGAGAAACTCTAAGGCGACAATATTATCGCGAACACAGCCCTAGTAATAGAGGAATTGAGGTAAATGCAGGACATGATTAGAGACTCCCCGGGGACATTCAATTACTTGCCTGATGACGAAAGCACTCCTCAGTTAAATTCTGTAATTAGTACTCAACTACTCGTTGCAAAAAACATCCTCGCATTGTATTAAGATGAAAAAAAGAATGCTACTTGTCCAGTTCCATTTCATGTTTAGAAAAACGAACTCATTGAAATTACCGCTGACGACGATGCGGACGATTGAAACGTTTCATTTTCACTCGACTCTGAGTTGCCCACACTTTCACGTTTCAATACTTTCCTGATCGCATAGTGCTGCGCTGGTTTTTCTCGCTCGCAAAACTCACACAAACTGCAAGTAGCAGAGACAAGTTCCATGTGATGTCGCGGGATGCCCGAACGGTCTACGCCACTTGACCAAAAAGCAGCGGCAGCGGCAAATCTGCCGCTCTGTCTTGGCTGCATGCCGCTGTCTGTTCGGCGCCGTTTTGCTCACTGATGTCTGCAAAGGGCGGTGATGGCGTATGCAACATCACCACTCCCTCGGTTGGGTGGCAGGAGATTTCAATTTCGAAAAAGGTATTCGGACCCTTCAGATACAATTTTCTCCTAAACGATGTCTTTTCTTGGCATGAAACCAGCGTAGTGAGGTTTCTGGAAAGGCATTTAAACAGTCCACGTCGACTTAGTATTTGCCTCTAGTGTCCCTTTAAGAGAGAATTCCTCGACTGTAAGTGCGGCCACAGCTGCAAGGTGTGATAGACCGTGGTTTGATTGCAACCTCATGCAACTGAAGAGTGTGCGCAATCCGGAACCGAAGCATGAATGTAGCAAAACAACAATGAGACAAAAGACTTTCATGAAAATCATGCTAAACATGAGTTCAAACTTGAGAAAACGACCACTAGCTTCACTGTTTTGACAGCTTTCACTGCATTGAACTAGCTTTACCATTTTTTATTTTACATTCTGCAGCCCTACAAACGCGGTTATAGTAGAGCATGAATGGGTACAATAGAGGATTCACAGAGTGAACATAAACAAGGATGTTACAAAAACACTAAGTAACAGAACATGACATAGTATAATCAAATGCAGAAATAAAATCCTACGGGGAAGGGAATGCACATTACCAGGTAACAAATTTCAAAGGTCAACTGTTCTGGGATAAAAGCTGTATTCAAATGTATTAATGCATGGTATGTAGTGTCACAAGATGCAGACACTGCTCGCGGCAGAAGCTCACGTTCCAGTGTTGCTGCGCGCACCTACACTATGAACTCTCGAAACTCACCTGTGGCCCAGTCGATGACCTTCACGCACGCACTGTCCCTGCCTACGAATATCTTGGAGCCATCCACTGCCACGCAGTGCATATGGCAGCTTTCGGCTGCATCGGCATCATACACTTGTACTGCGCACAGCTCATTTGACAGCCATTGCCATACCTTTAGGCTTCCGTCGGAGGAGGCTGAGAAAACAGTGTCTGTCCAGTCAGCCTGGCAGACGCAGGAAAGCAAGGAGAAGCATGAATAAAGAGACACCTACAGTTTCGCCGAAAAAGCGAAGCAGTGACAAGTGGCAGGTTGCACAACTGCAAAGAATCACCCATCATGAATTTTCCTCCTTCTGTCCCTTTGTTTCATTCCATGTCTCAACAGTGCTCGCAGTAGCAGGATCATAATGACTGTACTTTGTAGCATACAACCCTTGACCCTATGCGGTAAGGGGTTGGATCTGGATGAACGGTCACTACTTATTCAGTTATGATGAGCTCACCTCATCACCCTTGCCAGGGGCATTTTGCCACTTTCTGAATGGCTAATGACGAACAGAGGCTGCCAAAGGGCATTTTTCTTTCCACAGCGTAAATGACAGTAACTTTTCCATCACCTGCACTTTTATTAAGTTCTTTTACGCTAAATGGTAGCAGGTGATTTTTGTATGTCGGGGTCCCCCTTTGTATATCGAAAAAAAAAAATCATGACCCGTAATGGTACCACTGTTTCGTTAAATATAAGCATAAAAATGGGGTTAAAGGACAACTGCAATGAAATTTCACTTTGTCTAAATGGGTTGTAAATGAGTAGTATATGCTACTTAAGCAATTTTGGCAGCAGAGAATTTTAGAATAGGGGCCTCAAAAGTTTGGGGCCCCAAAGAGCCTTGCATGTGTTAACGTTGGGGCATGAAGGAGTGAAGAGTTTTACAATAGGGCTTTGCATTTGCGGATAGCGTCTTGCTCAAAGAAAAGCTATTATAAATAATTAAAATATACCATTTTATGATAAGAAGAGTAATTTTGACCATTCGTGTTTCTGCATTTAATTACAATTTCGAGGTTTTCTGTTAGCAGCAAGCAATTAGTTGTGCTTAGTTTTGAGTAACCAACTTTACGTGCCGTCACCAGCCAAGTTAAGCCATGTTAGGCCTACGAGCCATTAAATCGACAATCGAATTCGGATTCAGCGATGCCTAAAGAATCAATCTTCATAACACACCCTAGTGGAGAGAAAGTGATAACTGCAGTCACTTCTCCTTGTTTGCGAACATCACACCTTACCACGAATCGAGTCCAGTTTGGTGCTAGGTTAGAGCCGCCGCTTCGATGGGTGCCTCCATGTCTGTTGACGCAAAGCTTTTTGGGCTCCTGCTAAATGAGCGAAATAGCATGTCCGATGCAAAACCCAAATACAGTTTGCATCTCGCGCATGTGCAGAGGCTTCGGCGCTATTTCTCTAGGGCTCCATACTTTTGGTGCCCCTATTCTAAATCTCTCTGATACTGCAGGACTTATTATTGTCCAGTCTTTTATTAACAACGTTTAAATGGTACTTCAGCGGGTGACGCACACACCTGGTGGTTAGTAGTATGATACAGATACTGGAACATGAGCTCAGAGATCTTCAGCGCACTACGGGTGGTGCAAAATTTTGGAAGCTATGCCAAGACGGCATGCCAGTTCTCAACCGAATGGGTCCCGCATAATTTTGGGCAAGCTGTAATGGTGGGTCGGCATAGAAAATATCCATTTTGGTGAGCTTAGCAATGCATTTACTTATATTTAAAATGCAAAATATTGCATGGAAGCTGTTTTATATTTATGCCCCTCCCCCATTTGAAACTAGGCGTTTTACGGATTAAAAATTTTTACTGCAGTTGGTCTTTAAGCACACAATCAAATGATCCTGGGGAAGTTGACTATGCAGGTAGTGTGACATGAGTTAACAGTAGTGCCTGCAGGGTGGCTTCTAGGTTTTTAAATGTGTGCAGTTAATGTAGCATGCAGTTGGCCCAGTTCCAGAGGTTGTAACTCCATATTGCTAGCGCTAAGTCGTGGACCAACGGAATGTAACTGCTGTCATTTTCCAACTTCTGAACCCGAACAGTATGTTCACCTCAGCACTGTTGCTTTCATCTAAGGCTACTCAGAATGGGGCAGTCATACAAAATACAGTCATAATAAGTTCAGTCATACAAACAATTAGGGGCAGTCACATAAAGTTGTCTCTTGGCTTCCAGGGGCTCAGTTTTTCCTTAGTCTTTGTTGCTGGTTTAATTCATTCATTGCGAGTTTGAGACAAGAATTCCAGCTTTGCAGGCTGTCACTAATAAAAGTTTGCTAATGTGAGGTGCTGTGAGCCATAAACCACGAACGATGAATTAGTGCTGCAAGCAGTAGACAAAGTATGAAAAATTAGCACCATCAGCAAGCAAACACCTTGCAACTGCACAATTCAGGGCTGGTATTATATTGCAGCAATTTATTTCACTTGATTCTGTCCATTTCTTACCATCCACCACTCATGACTGGCCGATCCTAGTGATAACATAAGTGGAGTGCCACTCCGACCAATCATGAAGCGAGATAAGGAAAAGAATTGGAACAGAATTGCCTCATTTTCTCAGCCCAGGTGTCAAATCAACGACGCAATTTTTTTACCCTTGGCACCACAACAAGCAGGCAATATAACAAACCTCAAAAACATGTGAAAGGGAAATTTTTTTTACCCCCATGAAACTTTGCAAAGCTGGTTTCATAATGTAGCCCATTGCTTGACCTAGAGCTGTGGCTTCCTGAGCTAGATATTTTTGTATTAATTAGACCTGCATAGTTGTGATTTGGCACTGCTTGCAATGCCCGCATGATTCACGTACCCGTATGGACTCAATCACGCCATCGTGGCCAATGACGGAACTGAGAGGAGATCCTTTTGCCACGTCCCAAACTTCCAGCTTGCCCCCTTCTGGAAATTGAAAATGAACAAGCAGCTCCTTTAACCTTTGAGATTCAAGAAAAAATGTAATTATCACAGTATTCCACCAACCTGTGCCAACCACAATGTGGCAGTCGTCAGTGATTACTGCAAGAGCTGTAATGGCGTTGTAGGTGTACATCGATTTCAGCAGCTTCCCTGCAGCAGAAATACATTTATGTAGTGCTAGAACTGCGGCAAAGCGCTTTCAAAATTGAATGCCAAGTATTCACAGCCACTCAAAATGCATGCAAAAGCATGCAAGAATGCAAGTACAGTTAAAGTTAAACCTCAATATAACGAAGTCGGTAAAATCCGCAAATTGCCTTATTATATTGAAATGTCGTTTATTGAAATTAAACCTTTGCACAAATAAGTACAGTCACCGATACATTTTTCTTACATGGAAGGGGGCTGCAGAATTTTCTGAAGTACCAGGCAATCGAAAAAAGCAAGTTTGAATGAAAAAACAATTTTGATAAATTTGGGAGTTGGCGACAAATTACATGGTTTCACGCCATGTGCGTCAACGATATCTGCTCAGCGGTATGAACCAAGCGAAGCTAGCCACGCTTTCGCGTGCACTTGGCTCCCGCGGCTGATAGCGTCACCCGCACTGAAACGACGCTATCAGGAAAAGCACCGGCAGTGGGGAGCGAATGCTTTGTCTGCCTCTCGCTCCAACAGGTCACGAAAATATGAGATTACGCAGCCTCTAATATTGACACGTGTACCTGTCTTTATCAGGCGACACGTTTCACCGCCTAACAAATGTTATCGCACAGCGCAGGACGCGCTTGCATGTGTGGGAAGTTTCTGGAATGTTATCGATGGTTCCATCCACTATCTGTGACCGAAACTTTGTGTAATCCGATTGCATTTGTGCGCGACGCGAATAATGTAGAACTTTGTGGAAGGTGCGCGGGTCCCAGCGATTAGTATGGAACATTTGACGATTGATGTATAAAAGCTGACGTGCTTGACCCGTTGATCAGATTTTCGACGATCGCCACCCATGTTCGCCGCTATCGTTGTACTATAAGTGTAGCCTATTTTTGTGGGCACAGGTTCGCCCAATAAAAGTTAGTTTTGTCTTTCACAGTATTGTTACTGTGTTCTTCAACGTCACCACCATGTGACATCTGGTGGAGGTGCTTTTCGTTCATGTACTGGACGCCCCCGACAAGCCATGATACAAGCCCGGACCGCAAAGAGAACACCAACGTAGTCCCGAACCATCGAGCAAGCCGCCGTCTTCAACAACTGCCCCCGGAGCACAGACTTTTGCCTGGGACGACCAGGAAGACCGCCACCAAGTCCACCCCAATGGCAGCCCCGGCGTCCCCCATCGTGCTGCAGCAGCCCAGGGAGCCTCCGACGTTCTGCGGTTCAACGTTTGAGGATCCGGAGAGCTGGGTTTGAGACATACGAGAGGGTCGCTGCTTTTAACAACTGGAACAGCGACGACAAACTGCAACATGTCTTTTTTGCATTGGAAGACACTGCCAGGACATGGTTCGAGAACCGAGAAGCCACCTTAACGACCTGGGAGCTGTTCGAAACGGCTTCCTGCAGACATTCACAAGCATTGTATGCCGAGAACGAGCTCAAGCGCTATTAGAAACTCGGGTGCAGCTACCTAATGAGACAACCGCGATTTTCACGGAGGAAATGAGCCGTCTATTCCTCCACGCCGACCCTGAAATGCCCAAGGAGAAGAAAGTCCGCCTACTCATGCATGGTGTGAAGGAGGAACTAAGCCCACCGAAGACCGTCGACGAGTTTCTTCGCGAGGCCACCAGCATCAAGAAGACACTCGACATGCGAAACCGGCAATTCGACCGCCACACGAACTCGACAAACTGCGCCGGAGTTCAGTCACTGGCCATCGACGACCTACGCGAGAATATACGAGCGGTCGTGCAGGAGGAGCTACAGAAGCTGTTCCCATCATCACAGCCTCAAGTGGCTTCGATTGCCGACGCCGTACGTGAGCAGCTCCAACAACTCGGAGTAGCCCCTGAATCACCGCAGCCTCATCCGCAAGCGATGACCTATGCCGCCGTGGCCCGCCGTCAAGGTCCCCCTCCACGACCGCGCCAGGGCCCCGTAACGCCGCAATTCCGTCGACCACCACCACCGCCGCCAGCACGCCCACCCATCGCCGAGCGCAGCTACCCGAGGAAGGCAGACGTTTGGCGCACTCCTGACCACTACCCGCTCTGCTACCACTGCGGAGAAGCGGGTCACGTCTACCGATGATGCCCATACCAGGAGATGGGACTGCGAGGTTTTGCCGTCAACGCTCTGCGTCCGCAGCGAGGTGAACGCCCTCGCGATATTGCCGACTACCTCGCCGCTACTCAGTGGAGCTCTCGACGACCGTCACGTTCGCCATCACCAGGCCGCTACCTGTCGCTGCAGCGCCGACCATACACTGGCCCAGCCCGGGGCCGGTCAGCGAGCCCATACCCGGAAAACTAAAAGCAGCAACCGATGGAGGTGCGGTTGCTGTTCGTCGAACTGACGAAGATCCTCCACCGCCGATGAAGACACCGAAGAAAATACCTTGATGACATAACGACACACCACTGTCCCGACGAAGTCTGAAAGCAAAGAATACGACGACGAAAGATGACCTGACGACGCGACGTTCCGGCTTCAGTTCAACACGACGCAGCCGTGATCCGATGCCGAGACCTGACTGCAACGCCAGACAAAGAACCACCGACCTCGACGTGCTTCTCGACGGCCACGCAATTACGCCCTTAGTGGACACAGGGGCCGATTACTCCGTAATGAGTGGACACATCGCCGCCTAGTTGAAGAAAGTTGAAACTGCACGGGAAGGCCCTCAAATTCGAACCGCTGGAAGACACCTCATTACGCTGATTGGAATCTGCGCGGCAAGAATTACCGTTCATGACCGGACTTACCCTGCCACCTTCATTATCCTCCAACAGTGTTCACGAGACGTCATTCTCGGCATGGACTTTCTGAACCAACACGGCACAATCATAGACCTGAAGTCCAAATCAACAACGCTGTCGGAAGATCAAGCGATACCTCCAGAGAGCTCTCGTAGTCACCACGCCTTGAGTGTGCTCGAAGATCAAGTGAGCATACCGCCTCGCTCGAGCATTGTGTTTGGGTTTGGACCCCACTATGTCGACGAGGACTCAGTGAGAAACTATTGCGACGTTATTTCGGACCCTACAAGATCATCCGACGTGTTGGCGAACTGGACTATGAGGTCGTGCCAGATGGCATTTCGCAGTCACAGCGGCACCGGGCACAATCTGAAGTGGTCCACGTAGTGCATCTGAAGCCCTTTTACGCACGCTGACGAACTTCCTTATTTTGTTTTCCTTGCTACGAGTGCTTTTCTTTATTACTTTCGTTTTTTGCAGCATCGGGTCGATGCTTTTTAAGAGGGGGGTATTGACACGTGTACTTGTCTTTATCGGGCGACACGTTTCACTGCCTAACAAATGTTATCGCACAGCGCAGGACGCGCTTGCATGTGTGGGAAGTTTCTGGAATGTTATCGATGGTTCCATCCACTATCTGTGACCGAAACTTATGTAATTTGATTGCATTTGTGTGCGACGCAAATAATGTAGAACATTGTGGAAGGCGCGCGGGTCCTAGCGATTAGTCTGGAACATTTGACGATTGATGTATAAAAGCTGACGCGCTTGAACCGTTGATCAGATTTTCACCGATCGCCGACCGTGTTTGCCGCTATCGTTGTACTATAAGTGTAGCCTGTTTTTGTGGGCACAGGTTCGCCCAATAAAAGTTAGTTTTGTCTTTCACAGTATTGCTACTGTGTTCTTCAACGTCACCACCACGTGACAATATTAAACGTACGGTAAGACAGCTTACGTGGTGTCATGCCATCTTGGCATGCCCACTCTTTTTATATTTGGTGGATTACCTCTAAAGCAGGGTGCGTGGCTGCATATGTGCTCAGCTACGGCTGACACGCGCACTCGATCTCGTAACCACGAGTGAGCTCCCCTTCCCTTCTTTCCCTTTGATCGCGCAGGAAGGTGGTACTCGTGACGTCGCCATCTTGTCTCACTGTCGCACACTTTCACTCGCATCTAAAGCACATAGTGCGCAAGGCACAATAGGATCCTATCGCACTTGGACTTTATACAGAACATGATGCGGCTCCACTTCCGCGGTCACTCTTGCTGTGAGTGATTTGAGAGGTGCCTTTGCGAACAGCCGCTTGCAATTCAATCCTTTAACCATCTGCATGTACGGAAGTTTCCATTTATTGTCTTGGCATTCCTTTGCGGCAGCAGTGAAATTTTGTCATATTGAAATCACATACAAACACACTTCATTATATTGAGGTTCTAAATACATGGTGTTCTATGGACAAGATGTTATGAAAAGTTAAATACTTTGTTATATTGAGAATTTTGCTATATTGAAGTTCATTATATTGGGGTTTAGCTGTACTACAGTACGATTCCTTTTCATGTTGCATGTAGTAACATATGTACACGGCACTAGTTCACAGTTCAACGAAAATATGGGTGCTACAATCCTGCTCGTGAAAACAGAAGTAAAGGATGAACCTTATTCTGATGTAGACATTTGGAACAGCCACAACTTGAAGCAAAAAATAGAAATAATAGAAAAAAGTTGATTTTTTACCTACAAGTTACACTTCCAATTAATTCTAGGGGTGAGAATAGCTGTGTTACTGTAAAGAAAGCGATGAATTGAGCTTGGCTATGTTGAATCATAGCCACAGCCACATGCCAGAGTTATTCAGCACAACCCATAGAAGTCTAAACAATGGTTTTATGATGCGAGAATATATAGACAGGTTCATTTTCACAAAAAAATCTCCACCTGGAAAAAAAATAAGTTCATATTTTTATTCATGTAATAGATGCATCTTGACTTTCTGCACAAAGTCTTTCAGAAGACTGCGTGACTCTAGATAGGAATTATTTCGTCTGTACAGAACTTGTATGTGACCAGTATGGTGAATCTAAGGGGCTGTGTCATAATCTCTTTGAGGTTAGTACAAAGGTAAGTGACCGGATCATTGATGAACAGTAAAGATAAAATACATATAGCACTCAAACAACTAATAGTCTGCCGTGAGCTACTTTCCTGTGGTAAACTAGCAAGCCGCCAGGCAGCTCAAAAGCGCACCTTCGAGAGCAAGCCATATATTGAGACAGGCATCAGAGGAACCACTGACAGCCAGCCGATATGTTGATGCCCGCCCCATGCGACCGCATAGCACTTCTGTCTGTTCAGAGGACAGGAGGAGAACAGCGTTGACAGTTCCTGTGTGTCCCCGCAGACTGCACAATTCCCTGCCTGCTTGCGTGCTCCACACTTTGACTGTTGTGTCGCCACTGAAACGAACATTTGAAGTCAACCTTCTCATCTCAACAATGAGTTCATGCAGCAGAAGAAGAAAACACTGAAAATCAGGTCCTGTGGTACCAAAGAATGCAATGACGCCTTGATACAAGACGCAAAAATTTCGTGCACACCAGGCATAACAATAGAAAGCAACAAATGCCGAACATAGCAATGACAGAACTGTCAATCCTAAAACTTGAAAAGCACTACAGCCGAAACCAAAAAACAAAAAAATTTTGTGAAAAATTACTAGACTGTTTTAAGGCTACAGGTGTTTTACTGTTCATAAAAAAAAACAAAAAAACTGGACACCGTTTTTTGTACGGACAGTGAAAAGGAACTCTGTGCCACAGGCACAGGAATAGTTAACTGCATTGCAGACAAATGGAAATGCTAATGAACTTTCTTCACAAAATATTAATGGTCAAATTTTGCAGTATTAAACCAAATATTTTACAACAAATAAAAGGTGGTCGATATTTTAGTTGCCTTTATAGACTGGTTCAATGACTGGGTGGTGCTGCTTCAGGTAGGAACGAATAATCCAGCAGGTCCAAAAAAATATGGCTCTAAAGAATTGGTCAGTGTCTATATTTGTATTCAGATTGCACACAAATGAGAAATAGTGAAAAGACTAGTGCCAATATGGGAATTGTAAACAAGCTAAAAAAATTTGTTATTTCGCGATAAAATCACAAAAGTTGGCAGGTACACATTAATAACTTAGTCAATCTGATTTTCTTTTCGTGCTTTACAAGCAGTCTGCACATAGCATAATGTAATACAACTGTGATAACAAGGTTAAAAGTGTGTTTTTCACATTAAGCACGAGCACAGCAATTCCTCACACTGAAAGGAATCGTGAGTTCCGCTGGACAGTTGTGCATCGTTGTTGAAACTTGTAATACAAACCTCCATGTGTGTTAAATCTTCTTAAAATTTATACACAGAGGTATAGCATTTCTTTTTAATAAAAGCTGATACAGTGTTTCAAGCTTAGCTTGATAAAGATGCTGAAGAGCCTAACCTAGCAGACAGAACGAGATTCTGGTCCACGGCGACTGAATGCACAGTGTCGTTGTGGCCAAGCAGCAGCGTGCATTTGAATTTCGCTTTCTTGAGCCTCTTGTAATGCAAAAGCCATTGCTCTGATGGAGAGCTGGTGGGCACCGTTGGCATCACCGCCGTGATGAGTGGGCGCACGTAGGCTGCAGAGAGGACAAGACGGGAAATCGGACGTGAGTTGAATCATCTCCATACCATCCCACAAAGGCTTAGCAGTAAATATGTATTTGAGTAAGACTACAAGCAATGCTACTGGCAGGAAAGCTCACAACTATCGACATTATCGGCTGCTCTGTGGAGTGGGTAGGAGGGCTGACAACTTTACAACTACCATAAGCTCAGTGAAATGGGTGCATGGCCATGCGATTCCAATCTTAATTCGGCATGAATTCTATTAGCCCTGTTATGATATAGCTATTCTGTAAGGCAACTAAACACCAAATACAAAGGTACAACCTCGGAAAGCCAGTCACAGCACCCCATCCACTATGCATGTTTGCTGGTCTATCCACACTGAAAAACATTTGCCTCGCAGGGCTATGTAACTCAGCTATTACATTAAACGACTATTTTTTTCAAGGGGGACCCCTTCACAGCAAGAAAAAATAATCTACAACAGCTTGCTGTTACATTTGCTGAGGAGTACAACAACAGACTTAATCTACGCACCGCTCTCGAAGCACCACAGGAGTTACCTTTCATTTATTTATTTTTGTTTAGTAAGTGCACTTGTATCTTTCAATGACTACTTTATTCAGAGTGGAGTTAAATGCTTGTGTCTTGTAAATGAAACAGTGCACTGCTTAATATGTGATTAATATAGCCCTGCAATCGAATAACTTGCCAGGTTGAAGAAATCTAAATGGCGAGAAAATTAAGACGTTCAATAAATGTTAAAGCCATATAGTCACAGTACATCTGCACAGTTACGCACCAAGAAAAAAAAAACTCTGGTAAACTGTATCACAAAAAGTACTGCTTTCACCAGGAACTGGCACAGCCTACATTTCACTGCTCCAACCAAAACACTGGCTACATATAGTTTTGCTTTATTTGTCACGCATTTTATTTCCTTCATTAGTTACATGCATATAGAGAAGGAACCAGGTGCAGGACCCGAAGTTTGCGGCTACTCCATTTATTTACTTCTGCGATTATGCAAGACCATATGAATGAAGGGGTACTCGTCGCATGCAGATCACCTCGTCGAAAGAGGAAAGGAGAACAACAGCATCTTTCTCTAATCATGCACGCTCATAAACATAAGTCTGTTAACATGTTTCTTGGGACTAACATGAAAATGGCAATGTTAGGAATGAACAACATACGTGGTGATGATGGTTCATGGCAGGGTTCCACCATTCTTGAAACAAATCGTTTCTTGTGACGACTTCTACTTTTTCTCTGCTTAGCTGTAAAGTACCAATGGCTTGTAAAGTTCCAAAAGCAGCAGTAAATGACCAAAGCAGCATTGCTGTTTTCATAGTTAACATGTTATGACATTCTGAAATTATCAATTACTCCATAATTATTATAGCCCAAGCAGGCAATGATCAATAAAGGGAATGAGAACAGCAAAACTACATCTTTGTAAACAATTTAACTTCACAGTCAGCAGCTTAAGCTAGCTGAATATTATAATAATCATAAAAAAACTGCCTTTAGGTAAGAAATGAAATCCCAGAGGACATTTGAGATTTGGAAATGGTTTGCCATCACTATAGCGCAAAGACAATGAAAACAAAAAAAGATAATTGTGTTTATTGAGTACACAATCCTGTTGTTTTTGTTTCTTTTCTTTGTCTTCATTTACATCTCGTGTAGTAGCAATGTAATGTAGTAAAAAAATGAACAGGGACATCAAATAATTGCATGTATGCCTGTGTGATGCAGGTACTGCAGTAAATGAGTTTGTGTACTTTTTGTTCATTGTCCAATGCATATGGCCCACCGGTACGTGCTGAAGGAGCCTCTCTAGATCCTGCCTCTCTGGATATTGTGCTCTGCTAATCGCTTTCCAAAACAATTACTCTTCATTTGGTGATGATCGGCCATAACACTGGCCCTGAGGAAAAAAACAAACATGCACCACGTAAATGACACATCAGACTGACCTGAGCACCGTTTCCTTCCTTTTGAGCAGGGGGAAGGAGACTCTCGCGAAATCGTGGTTTGGATGTCTTCAGGGTCGGAGGACTCAGAGTCATCGTATTTGTCAAAAAGCTCTGTTCCCTGGACCTCATTGTATACATTCTGGAATTCTTCCTTGAAAGCAGTGCTGCTGCAATACAAGAAAGAAAATAATACAAGTAGTGATATAGCAATGTTACACTGACGCTCCACCAAAGGTTCACAGCACATTACTGAAGCAGGTTTCTGCAACATGTATCGACAATGTCTCCATGGGCAAAAAAATTTTCTAATAATTATGCCTTATTGTCACAAAGTTCCCATGTAAAGCTAAAATTGTCACATCATCTTTGTAACATTATCATAATGTGTCTGGAATGAAATATTCGTTGATATTCAACCACTTTCCATGTGTCAGAAACTTAATCGTCCAACATTGTTTTCACACTATATCACAATTACGCTTCTTTCATTTATAGGCATATTTACAGCACTTGATACTTCACCTCATGCTGATCATGCATGCAAGGTCCAACCTGTTTGTCAAAACAACAGTGGCAGCCACCACAAAATTTCAGGCTTCAATCCTTGAACTACTATGAATTTGACAATGGAACTCATTGCCATCAAACATAGCAACAAAAAGAGATCCATCTTCTTTTTGGTTGGTGTTATAAACCATTTCTTTTTTGGGAAAGGGAAAGTAATATTTCCTAACATGCTTACCTCGTTATTGTTTTCATTTCCTTAATGTAATGTCATTAGGACAGACAAGGCATTCTATCAAAGAAATGTAAAATGTTCTTAAAGTCCGTGTCACAAGTGGGTGTGGCAATGTCATTTATAATTACCTTAGACCTACGAAGTGTCTGCTATCAAAAAACGGAGTTCTACATTCTTTGTAATAAAAATTAAGAAGAAACGTAGTGATGAACAAACTGTAAGCTGGGCTAGTTGCCCTCAATTCATTTTGAAATTTAAAAGCAAGAAAGGACAAGCACTGTGGTAGGTGTATGCTCTTTGCCCCTATACGTGCAACAAAAACTTCAATGGTGAAAAATGTGCATTATTGTCATGAGAAATGGAATGAATTGCACCTACAATAGGTCTGTCTTGACACAAGACATATCCAAAAGCCGTTACACATGAACAAGACTCTGAAATGACCAACTTACAAGCTACTATGTACTATGGGTACAAACAAACTTTTATTGCGTAGTTCTACTGCGATTCCTGCATGTTGTGGGGTTGTGTCCTTCTATATCCCATTCAGATGCCAATTAATTCTGTCAGTTTTAATTTCACCATCGTTTCTAGCATCGTCAGAGTCATGAAAGGTGTGCAGCTGTAGAATGAATTAAGGATTTTCAGTTCTTCAGTGAGCTTTGTGAAGTTTAGAAATGTAGACTTCACGTGAGAATACTCCACAGGAACGTCAGAATAGAGAACATTGACTATTTCATACGTGGCATACTTGGAAAGCATCTTATCCGGCCACTTGAAAAATATGCCCGACGTAAAACATTGCAAACTAATAGCGAATGAAGTGAGCCCACGCTACATGACGAAATACTGACACCAAGAACAAACAACCAGCCATCTAGCTTCCAACCTGTTTTACTAAATACTTTACAAATATTATTGAAACTTGGAACAACAGTCTAATCAAAAGTGTTTCAAGATGTGTGCGACAATTTTGAAATATTTTCATCAGTGCTTTTGCTTTTTATTTGGTACATTGGTGAGCAGAATTGTGTACACAGTGCCTGAAGGGAATATCTGCATTTAAATTACACTCTTATGCTCTAAAGCATCCCTCTTTGGATAGAAAATTAAAGAAGAAGAAGCATGTTATGCACTAACATATGCAGACATACCTAGACAGGCTGTCAGATGTGCTTCTGCTTCCACTGGCTGCATTCGTTGCCTCCGTCTGAGAGGTGGGTGCCTCCGCAACACCAGTCATGTTCAGGCATTAGGATTTGCTTATGTTGCTATACAAATTCATTTCTCCCTCTGTTCCATAGTTGCCCTAAACAACAAACAATTAGAAACACCAACGTGTAGTAGCAATTAGACATTGCGGTCTCAGAAAAAATATGCCCACAAGGGGAATATATACACAAACAGCTAACTGTCTTGTGAGTCAATTACATCTATTAACTGAGATACAGCCAAAAATAGCAGCGCTTTTGTAGATGGGGCTTTCACAATAGTGATGCTTTAACAAAGTATTTCAGTTCAGTGACAGAAAAATAAAAAAAGTTAAAAAATGTGAGATAATGAAAAGAAACCAATAGGACTAGAGATGCACATCTCTGCATTTTCCGTTTTCAATTGGTACTGCAGCAGAACATATAAATTTGAATTGAAAGGGAGGCGTTTGTTTGAGCGGGCAACTGGTCTAGCATAGATTGTGGCCGATAAGAAACCAGGTGATAGCCAAACGAATTGCGGCATAACGCTTGTTTCAAATAAGAAACTCGTGTTACAAACTGTCTAACTCTCAAAGCTATTTTCAAGTTTTACATTACAATAACGCGACGTTACCAGATCGCTCGTTTTGGCGTCCCAGAATAGTACAATACTTACTTAATAATAATAAGAGTCTGCTGACGCTACTAAATAGTTAGTGCCCGAAAGCGATTTTCAGTGTACTAACGTACTACCGCAAAGAATATGCTGTCATTGTCAAAAAGTGGACGAAACAATTCAGCAACAGCTGCAAATACGAGTATTTTAAACCACTTGTAAGCGGAATATTGTTTTGAATGCTTAGCCATAACAATCTTCTATGCTTCTTGTGACAAAGCTTACTGACTCAGAGGTTACTCTGAGAAGTAATGGGATGGTCAGGGCAAGGTTATGTGCGCGAAAAACTAGTGGATACAAGAACAGACGTACTGCATTTGGTACGTTGCTTCTAGTGGAATAATCAAGTACAGGACGTAGACGGAAAATATACGTAGCGACGCAAGTGTACAACTTTTTCTTTTCTTTTTGCGTCCTTTGTTTACATGCGCTGTTCGTACCTAAGCGTATCTGCCCTACAGCATCGCCCAAATGTGTGCTCGTATGTTTTGAATTCGTTACCAGTCGACATTTCACTCAACTGGCTGCTCTGGGTTTGTTTTTGAGTGAGCATATTTGAGCGTGCCAAGAAGGCGATTGAAGACATGCAGTATATAATGAAGTATAAACGCCCGCACAGAGCGCCCGTTCATGTTCGAAACCACCAGCTTTGCGTAAAGGCAGAACGTTTCATTTTCGCAACACGCACAAAGGGCCGGCATTTATGACTGTCACACTAGCCGTATAACAAAAAGGTTTTACGTTGTTTGGAGTCGCAGCCTAAACAAAAATGCGGCTGTGTGCATCCCCTTGATCAATCACCTACACATGCATCGGCAGAACGAACGTGCTACAAGAGGTAAACAAAAACAACCATAAAATAAAGATAAACGCTCAAAACAATCGTACAGCGTTATTGTTGCAGTCTTCAGAAAGGCTAGTTTTAGAGAAACATTTGCGTTAGCGGAAGAAGCGTTTGGTTGCTCGTGTGCGGGTAATAAAATATTATGTAACTTTATTTAATTTTTTTTGCCGGTGTGGTCATCAACTAGTGAAGCCGTGCTATATCGATGCCACTGTGATTAGATGCTTCGTCCAGTTTTTTAGCCAAAATTCGACCAATGGTTTGTTGGTCACGTGACTTACGAAACTTTGCACCCGCGCCACCTATCCCTTGCGCCGTTTTCGTTTTGCACTCGGTGGATTCGCCGCTCATTCATACGTCAACCTCTATGCGTCAACAATAACCATGCATGTGTCTGTTTCTGAAATGATTGGCGGTTCGTCAAGACTGTTACATTGAAAAAGCTCACGTCAGTTCGTCAGTTCTACCGTTCCACTCTCAGGTAGGCTGAAGGCAATCGACGGAAGAAGGAAACGTGGGCACAGCCGGCACTGAACGTTGCTGTCCATCGTTAATTACATACTTTTGATAATAAAAAAAAAACCTTTCTCAGAGCTTTGTAGGCGTGTAATGGGTGCGAAATTATTGTATGTTTAGCCAAAGTGTGCTATGGCCCGCAAGCTTGGACTCCAACTTAACGCCTAAGTCAAACATTCCTGTAATTTTCGGTTTGAGAACTTGGTCACTTTACTTGCACACCTCTGACCGTCGCGGCAGAGCTATTGCATCTTCAAGTGGGCACACAAATGCGAGTAGTAATGAACTGCTCAGTGCAACTCTCTGATAAGAGAAAAAGGAAAAAAAAAAACGGTTTTTAATTCTCGTAAGGACTTCGTAACTTTACAAATCCGCCGCTGTACGAGCCTGTCATTCGAATACGGGGATTTTCTGGGCCGAGCACCACTTTGAGACTCTTGTACGGTAGTCGCACGTCGAAAGACTGTTGTAGTAGTCACGACGATTGCATTAGAAACACTACTTAAAGAAAGGCCGTGTTAGAATATTCCAGGAATGAGATGGAACTGTATATATACCCATGCGCGTTTTCACTTAGTTTGATTCTTGTTTGTGAGCATTTAATGTGGTTTCCTGCTAAGGTCTGTTTCTTGATAACTCACTTGCCCATTGACGTATGTGGAGCAAATGTATCGTATGTCGAACTATATGCCATAGCCTCCTATATACATACAGAAGGCTATAGATGCCTGATTATTGCACCCCCCCCCCCCCCCCCTTCTCCATCCCCGTTACACTCCATCTTCCATTTCTTTTACAGCACCTGTCATGTTTGCGCGGCATGAAAGACTGGGAGGAAGGGGAGGCAGAGGATCGGGCAGAGGCTCGGGCTGGAACAGAGGTAAATGTGTTCCATGCAGAAAGGGGTCGGTGTAATGCATGCACTGGTGCACAGCAGAGCCATTTCTGCGATGCGTTAATTTGGTTTCTCTTGCCTTTCACTTAGGTGGACAAGGCAGGGGCGGACGCCCTGGCTCGAGCTTTCCAGCAGGTCTACGAGGAAAGGAAATTGGCCTTTACTTTGCACGGAGGGGTCGAGCTCGAAAGGAATGGGCTGCTGTTTACCAGGTAACTTAAACAATGGGGCTGTACAGACTTTTTAAAATATTTCTTTCATTGAAAGCAGATCTGCGACAAAAAGCGAAGGTAAAAATCTTAAAGAAGTGTGTATGCAGGAGAAAAACGGTGATAATTACACATGGTTTAGTTTCAACTCGAGCACGCTAGCTGCAACTGCATATGCCAGTATAGTTCATTGTTGCATACTTCCTCAATGGCATGCAATTTATGCATGCCCTTGCTACTTTTGCACATGAATGATATGGTAAGTTGGTAATTTTGCATGTTGATTGACATTCTTCTGGATGACTGCAACACAGTTTAACCACACTGGACATCACAGATTTCATTTCTGGTTGCTGCCACATTGTAATGAGGACGCCCCTGTAAAAACACTTGCATACTTATATTCTGGTGCACATTGAAGAACTCGTAGTAGTAAAGATAATCTACAACTTCCTTATTATGGCATCTCATAATGCAGATGTTGCTGTGGGACAGCATATAGAAGTACGGCTGCTTCTCCTTTGTGCGTGTTGCTATCATGTGGGGTTTTTTTAAAGCGAAGCTTTCTTTGCTTAGTTTCCTGGGTTTCGTGTGGCTGCCTGGGCGCTGTGTGCTGTTGGGTTGGTTGCTACCTCTACGGATATATTTGTGGATATGTATGCGAAGGTTATGTGAAACTACCAACAAAGTAACTTGTACAAGCCTTGTGCACTTACGAAGTGTACAGATAATAATTATATTAGTTATTATAGTAACATTCTGAACATATAATGTTGGCTTACAGGCATCTCTAAAGTGCACTGATCAATTAGTGGAGTGGCGATTTTTATTGAACAGATTCTTGCATTTACTTATGTTTACTTTATTTTCCTTCATTTAGCTACTATGTATGTGCATATGGCCGTTCATGGCCAATCCTTCAGAATGTGCATGTTTTACTGTGATTCCTACATAAAACCTGAACATTTCATGTCAGCTCAGGGATATGATTATGTTAAAGGAAGGGTTAATTATATTTATAATTTTTTTATTTACTTTCTTTGATTTAACTACTATGTATGTGTGTATGGCCATTCATGGCCAGTCCTCCAGAATGGGAATGTTCCACTATGATTCCTACATAAAACCTGAACATTTCATGTCAGCTCAGAGATATCAATGTGTCAAAGGAATGGTTAATTATATTTATAACAAATTTTTTTATATACTTTCTTTGATTTATGTGCCACTCAGGGTATTACTATTCTTTGCCAATCCTCCAGAATGGGTGCCCACTGTGACAAGAGCGGTAGAGAATCTGTAAATGTTGCTCAATATGTGTTGCACTTTTCTGCGCATACACCTTCCATCACCATTCTTCCATCAACAAGCATCATACATTGCCTTAGTTCTTGTGACATCAATGTGTATTCGTCTTGCACTGTGCATCCACCTGAAGTAGAGTTTGTGTCTTGGCATAGGTTTTGAATGATGCGGTGCATAAACAAAATTTGCAAGGCAATAAAGTTCTGACCTTCATGGTGGATAAACAAAAGACATTTCATGCAACTCCTCATTGCATGGGATGAAAGTAAACAAAACTGTGTGCAGTGTTATTAGTTCTAAAGAATTTAGCTAATCCTTTTACTAAAGCTTCACTAAACATCGATTCCAACACGTGCGTTGGATCTGCATAACTTCTTTTTTTTTTTTTTACAATGATGCTGTTGGTCTGTGATTGGGCAGGCAGTGCAGGACATTATACAGAGGTATTCTTAGATATAAAAAAAAAGAAAGATATCTCATGCTGAAATTTAAAGAATTCACTTTGGTATAAACTTCTGCAGTGCAGGGTTGTGCGCATCAATCTGCAAAACTTGCTTTGTATTATTTGCCTGCCATAGTAGCTCAGTAGCTATTGTATTCTGCTGCTAAGCAGATTTGCCATGCATTTGATATGTGGCCACAGTAGCTACATTCCAATAGGGGTGGAACGCAAAAACGCTTGTGTGCTTAGATTTAGGTGCACATAAAAGAACCCCAGGAGGTCAAAATTAAATACAAAGCCCCTCATACAGAATCCCTCATAACCCACTGTACAGTTTCGACATGTTAACTCTTCATTACCAGGCCTATAGAAACTGATCAATTTGGGTTACAGTTTTTCTGCATGTTGGTAAAATTAACGTTGGAATTTTTTCTGCTAGCAGCACCATCCATCATCTGTAATGTCGACTGAACCTTAACTATCTGTCAGATCTGACTATTTTCGGCAGATTGGAAACTCTGGAAATACAAAACTTCTTCGAATGGAGGTATCGCCGAAGCTAGCCTTCAGTGCTCCATACACTTCCTCAATAAGACGATGCAAAACTTTATCTTTGCTGAACTTGGCAACCTAACTTTTAAATAACAGCAGTAGTGAACACACAGAAGCTTCTGTTGGGCTGTCTAGTTTGTAGTCTAGGCTGTTTTAACGATGTCTCAAACAACGGTAGATGCTCATGAGGGCGTGCACTTTTGATAATTGTATTTGACTGATACCAAGTGCAATTTTATTTTACCCCCCCGCCATGCATTGCTTTTATCCATTAGCACTTTCACAGCGTACGTACAAATTATTACAAGCAATCGTTCCTGTCGTGTAGTTTTCATACATACATGAGCACACAGTCGATTTCAGACCACCCTTCGACCGAAGCTTGACTAGCAGTCTAATCTCTTATATCTTTAACACCACCTGTGAAAGTGCCCTTGTTAGTTACGGCACAATAGTGTGCAACACTGCACATTATTCTACAGTATTATACAGAAACTGTACGAAGCATGTGGAGGCTTCAATGCCAGTTGAAAGCGCACTAGACCAGCTTGCTTGCACAGAAAAGATGATAGAACACAATAATCAAGTATGAGGAGGCTTCTGCATGCTTCTCTGACCTGACAATCGTTGCTTCGTGAGCCTAAAGAATGCAGTAAAAAATGGAACATCATTCCTGCTGCAATGAGTAAAAACAAGTGCTCCCTGCACAGTAGGAACTTGCGCAATTTCGCATTTGCACAGCTGCTGTTTTCCCCCATAGTATAAGGGCATCACTATGGCTAGTATTGCTGCCAATAAATGTGCGTAACAATTTTTTTTTTTTTTTGCGTGGTCTGACTTACAAAATATGGGAACTAGGAGCCAGGTGCATATTTTGTACGTATCAGTTTTTTTTTTTACTCTTGGTACCTAAACTGAACATAGCAAATTATTACTTTCTTTCATGTTCCATGAGAGGCTTCTTTGAAGTTGCACATACCATTTGTAAGAAAAAAAAAACTTGACTGGGCTATGATTACTGCTTTGCATCTATTTACAACGCCAGTGGTCAGGCCATAATCTTATGTACCATGGTAAAAGTTGAGACTACTATGTCTTGAAATAAAACGTTCGAACATAGAAGCAATGAAAATTATGCCATTTCTAGTAGTAAGGAAAGAGTTAAACCCTACAATTTTTAATTCTTTATTTTTCATTAGCCACAACAGACTGTCTCAGTGTATTATACACATAACTTGGAACTCTCTCCATCGGTTTTTAGGCTGTGTTGCAAAGATTTGTGGGCCACATTTTCTGTTTGCATATTGGGATCATTACAATGCAAGGATTACAATACTATAATGCTACATATAGTTATTTTGGCAGGATTAGGCCTCTTGCCACCAGAAGAGTGAGAATATAACTGAATTGCTTGCATTTTTCAGAATCCTTTTATACATCAACTTCAATTTTAGAAATGCATTTGTCATTACCTGTAATGAAATTTTGCATTCTTTCATTTCAATATGGTGTTGCAAACTATGAAAAGGAAATTTTTGCTATTGGTAATTCACTAAATTAAGATATTTGAACTAGACCTGGAAAAGGCTAGTTTTGTTAGCATAAAATTGCATGAGCAAAATTTCAATTTTGTTAAGTTGGCAGAAAATAGCAATTTATAGGGCTGTTCATTGCAAGGGAGAACATTTCACCATTGTGCAAGCGATTACAGTGTCAACATTTTTTCTACTTAAAGAAAAGTGGGGTGAGAGTGATTAATGGGGTACTTTAGGCAGACATCTATTATGAAAAGAGAAGTATTAAGCTGCAGTTAATTTGAAGCACTACAGGTGTACTGTTCTCCCTAACAGTGGATGGCTCTCTACATTTAACAGCCTTGTGCAAATTTCGAGATTTGAGCTTAAGTTGTAGTAAAAAAAAAAATATAATTTTCACTTATTGGGCTTTTGAACTTCCAGATAAATTCAGCCTAAACATTTTTTCGTGCTAGCGCAGCCTTCATTAATGAGCCAGACGGTTATGCTGCTTTCTCATGAAGGTCATTGTAGTACTCTTTTTTAAAATACGAAGTGTTTGGTGATTAACTCTCCAACCAACTTTTCGTCAAAGCCTTTTTAACGAAGCTTTCACCCCGGCTGGTTCGTAAGAGAGTAGGAATTGTTTATTTGTGTTCACATGGCAAATGGCAGAAACTGCAGGCCAGGAGAACCAGATATAATACGCTCGCATGTGCCTTGTTTAGCTCTCGTATCTTTTCCTTCTTGTTTCATTGTCTGCACTATTTAGGCAATGTTACTTGTGCAGAGTTAGATCAGTGAGGAATACTCAAAAGTGATGTGCTAATTAGAAGTGATAATTGGAAGATATGGACTAGTATAGGAAGTGCAGGAGAACAAGGGAAGGGGACACCTCGGTATGGTGCTTATGTTTTTGCAAGAAACATTTTGTTCATCAAATGCTGCAGCCTTCATCCTTGGCAGAGTTTAAATGGATGGGCTTCCCTTCCCCGGTGAAAGGGGACACTCGCTTGTGCCAGACTGGCTTACGACTTCTGGCCAGGTGGCCCAACAGTGCGTACTTTGAGTCGCCATTAAAGGTTGATCACTTTCCTGTGACTTTTTCAAGAAATGTAAATGTAATGTACAGTGTTCACGGAATGAAACACGACACAGAAACTTTAAGTAGCACATTCCATACGTGCAATTACTCCAGTGTGCCATGTCAGTTAACTATGAGTCCAGTGACTGAAAATGGTGCGGCCAAAATTACACTGATGTCACATGAATACAGACAATGAGAATGAAAGTGTGTGCATTAGTGAGCCCTAAATTAACATGTTTGATTTCTTGAGCACTGTACTTGGCCACAAGTTTGTCATTAAAACTACAAAATATTACATTCTTGAATGTATTACAATCAGATAAAAAAAATGTAGTTGGTTTGTTTTTGATCCGCTTAATATTTTCACTCCCATTAAATTACTCAGTGTTTTTGATTTTGAGTATGTGATGCAACATATGTTTGGTTCTTTTGCTGCTGTAAGTCTTTATACTTCTGTGGTTTCAGCTGTGGCACACTTCTGACAATGAGTGTGCGTGTTTCACTCGAAAAATGCAGCCACAAAGAACATGCATCCTTAATGTGTAGGTATTTTGTAACCTTCCAGAAAGTTGCTGTATCAATTGATCCAGAAAGCCAGCAAGATCTGCAGCATATCATCCACAACATTAGCCTGGAAGAGGGCCCAAGCCACGAGCGGCTCGACTCAATCAATGCCGTTGCAGTGGAGTACCTTTCAAGTGCACCGACACGCCTTGGCACGAGGGGCGTTGGTGGAGAACTGAAGCTCGAGCGCAATGCTGCGCTTGATGAAAAGCTTCACCAAAGCCTGGAAGCCAAGGCACAGTCACGGGAATATCAAAGCATGCTTGATTTCAGAAAGAAACTGCCTGCCTACACTATGCGAGAGGTATGAATTCTGCATGTTCGATAATTTTTTGTTGTTGTGTGATGGTGTTTAAAAGGCATGGAAATGCACCTTTGGTCAGTCGTTGGGGTTTCTTTCTATCCTGGGCACTAAAGCCACGTGCAAGTACAATAATGCAAGGAAACCAGCTGTACTTGCTGCTGTTATATCATTAATAACAGATTAATTTCTGTGTGTTACCTGGCGTGCATCATTGCTGTTCATTACTGTACGTGTGGCTTGCTAGTGGATATTTTCTTGCAAAAGTGTGAAAGTGACCTTTTCTGACCGCATTTCAATGACTGCTGACCATACCCAAAGTAACACTTCAGTGTTACTTTAGCTATGGTCAGCAGTCATTGGACACAGTCATGGACAGTCATGGTACACAAAGTAACACTAAAGTGTTACTTTGTGTCCTAGTAAAAAGTTTGAGCCTTTCATTCACTGTCTGCTAGTGTTTTCACTTCTGCACTGTTACTACCTCAGATAATAGTTTGAGCCGCAGTCAGCCCTGAAAGCCTTGCCTTTCTTTTATTCTTTGTGACCAGCTGACGTTCAAAAAGAGAAAAAATAAAGGTTGCACACAATTCAGCATCTCTATGTTCGACAGTTATAGTAAAGTGTGTTGTGAGCATTAAAGCACCAATTTAGTATTATGTGCCTCACATACTTATGCGACTGCTCTTTTTTTCTTCCCCTCTTTTGTCTATAGCAAATAATTGAAGTCATCGAGAGCAATCGGGTTGTGGTCATCAGTGGTGAAACTGGATCTGGAAAAACCACTCAAGTAAGTTAATTTTAGAGCGAGCCTTCTGTTTGCCTTCCACTTTGTGGATGCTGGCTGTTGTCTTGCACGATGGGTCACGGAGGGTTGGGGCTTGAACTATCCGCAGTGGTCATGTGGTAGTGGTAGCTGGCTTGTGGGTTCAGTTAAAGGTAGTGCTACATTTAAAACAAAGCTTTCCTTGTCTATTCTCCCACTTTCGGGCTGCTGTCTTGCACAATGTTACTCACGAAGCTTTCTTTGCCTATTCTCCCACTTTATTTCTGCTGCATTGTACAAATGTTACCCGGTGTGTACCGAGAGTGGAGGAAGCTCGAAAGAAGCATCAGGGATGGTTGCAATGTCGATTGTTTCTAAGCGAATTGTGGTTTAGAGTGTGAAAGCATTGCTGGCTTAAAAATGTGGAGTGAAGCAGCACCCAGCGGTGCACATTTCACATGCAGTGGAGCTGTGTTGATGCGGTGGGAATAATGGCTTGAAATGCGAGTGCATACTTACTTGTTAACGGGAAGTTGGGCATCAGCGACATGCAGTGGTAAGACAACAGCAGAACCGGACTGTCTTGATTATGGGTGCAAATAAGTACGTTGAGAAACACTGCATGCAGGATGAGCTTGGTTTGGCATGTAGTACAGTAAAAGCTCATTAATTTGGATCCCACGGTACCGGGAAAATTGTCTAAATTATCCAAATGCTGAATTACCGAATGAATAGGAAAAACAACATTAAAATCAAGTTGGAGAAGAATACCTTTATTTACTGAGGTATTTTGCAATAGTCATCTGCTTTCTCGCGCAGATTCCGGCTGACATCACAATTTTTCTTAACTCTTCCTAGTGGCCAACAGCCTGCAAACTGTCGGAAGTGCTCAGGCAAACGTCCTCCAATAGCAAAAGCACCTCCATGACTTCTCGTGAGATGCGATGAGGTCGTGGTTGCACCTCCTCGCATGACTCTTCGTCTGAATCATGGTCTTCCCAGGCGCCAGTGACGTCATTAATAATTTCTTCATCGGTCAGGGGACCAGTCGTGGTGACACATTAATCAATCGCGATGTAGTCCTGAAGGGTCACATCTGTGGGAAGGACAGCATCGAAGGTCGGGCAGTCATCATCAGTGGACTCGGCTGACACCTCGCCAGCTGCTGCCGCATGCTCGGGCCTCACAAAACCGCTGTGCCGAAAACAGTTGGCGATGACTTGCGAAGGTGTATTTTTCCACACGTGGGCGATGATGTGCACTGCGCCGAGTAAGTCCGCTTCATGCAGCTTTCCAGCTTCTGAGCGTAAGATCATTCTCTGTAGCAGGTGCTTTCGGTACTTCGACTTCACGTACTGCATGATACCCTGGTCCTTCGGCTGAAGGGCACATGTAGTGTTGGGCGGCAAAAAAACTACCTTGACACTCTTCAGTTAGACTGTACAGTTATGTGCACTGCAGTTGTCAACAACCATAATTATCTTGCAGTCCTTAGACGCAGCTGCTGCAGCCAGCCTCGAAAAATGTCTGAGGTCATCCAAGCCTTCCTGTTCACTCTGTACTCGACAGGAAGGCTTTTGTTGTTTTTAAAACAATGTGGCTTATGCGCCTTCCCAATGACAATGAGTAGCAAGCACTCCGTGCCAGTCATAGTGGCGGCAAGAAGCACAGTTATCCTTTGCTTGCACTTCTTGTTGGGCAGAGCTCTGAAAAATGGAGCAGTTTCGTCTGCATTGAACACGTCACTTGGTTTATTTGTGGTGATGTGCTCATCAAGCAGCTTCACATTTTTCCACTGAGTTGTCACGCTTTCATCAACACTGGCCTTTTCGCTGCACACACTTCTGAAGACGAGTTCGTGTCTCTCCCAAAACCTCGCGAACCACCCTTCTGAAGCTATGAACGATTCAATGTTTATCATTGGAGTGAACTTCTCACCTTGTGCCATGATGAGAGGTCCGCACAAAGACAGATGCGCGTTGCAACAGACAGTCACCCACTGGAGCAAAGCTTCTTCGAGCTGGGGATGAGCTGCGGTACAGAACTGCTTTCTTGGTGCTTGAAATTCTCGCTTTCGAAGGCTTGAATCTGTTGTTCATTTTTCATGTAGGTTCCCAACGTGCTCCGCTTCACGTTGTACTTGGTCATAACGTGCTGTCGCGATTCGCCATTCTTCAAAGCCTGCAAAATTTCCACTTTAGTCGCGAAGTTCTTGGCTTCGTTCTTCTGCCGCTTTGCTGGCGCTGCCATCACTATAGCACACGATGGTGGTGGCATCCAAAACATGGTCACAACGAAAAAAGAAAACTCCGCAAGAAGAGCTGATGCCGACTTGACAACACAAGGGAAAATGACGGCGAAGGCGCAGTGGAGCGAAGAAAGAAGACACCGACGTTCGGTGACGCTGCGATCGTCCCCATTAATTGATGACGGTGGCGATGCTTCGCAGGTCTCGGTTTCACTCCAGTGGTGCCAGCGCTGCTTTACCACACTTTCGTATAGCGGCAGCCATCAGCATTTGTCCGAATTAAGCGGTGCGGGGCTGAATTCTGACGAATTAATGAAGGTTTGGTCCCATAGACTAACATGCACTTGGCCGGGACCAATAGAGCCGTCCGAATTATCAAAATTTCCGAATTATCCAAATTTCCGAATTAACGGGTGTCAAATTAACAAGCTTTTACTGTGTGTACAATAGACTCGGGTGTCTGTCGGACATGTCTGTGCACTTTTGGAGCTCCACAAGTTAATGTTGAGCGAAGCACTTTCCATTTTCAATGGAAAGTGCTTGAATGCTGGAAAGTGTTGAATATTTGAATTGTCGCCACACAAGAACTGTGTTCCTCACTAGCATTGAGAGAAAGCCTTGCTTAAACTGGTTCTTGAAGTGCGTTGGATCTGCATATTTTTATTTGTTGACTTGTAGCATTGGTAGTTAAATGTGAGCAGTGTGTGGAATTTATTTTTAAGGTTTGTCGCTGTTGTGTTAACGACTTGCAGTGGCTAAAGATATATTAGAAAAGCATGCTGGATTCTTCAGCACTTCTTTCTCTCTGCTTTCCTTGGTTCTTCACTGTACAGTACTAAACTTGTCTTGAACTCAGTCTTGCTTTTCTCTGCCAAGGTTCCACAGTTCATACTGGATTCGTACATTCAAAAAGGCATGGGGTCCCTCTGCAAAGTCATCTGCACTCAACCGCGCCGAATCAGTGCGATATCTGTGAGTGGTGTTCGCAACTGTTACATCCATCTTTGTGTTTAAGCTTGTGCTCGCACTTGTACATATTCTGGCTAGTCATGAGTGGCTAAATTGCCGAAGCTTTACTTTGTGACTTGCAATCTTGTAGCTGCATCCTTCCAGGATGCAGCTGATGCAGTGTTGTGAACCAGCATCTCTCACCAGATTAGCCAATCAGTCTTAACTACCACTGAAGCACAGTGAGATTGCGATGGTTCGCTTGCTGAATTTCCATTTGACAAGCTTGGTTCCCACTGAAGCATGAGCTGGCCACCACAACAGAAAAGCATAGACAAACACACATATTTGTAAACCAGGTGCTTAGGCCACTGCAGGTTGTTTGTTTGTTTCATATATTCTTTTTGTCCCAGGGAAACAACTGTTAAGACAATTTTTGCTGAAAATGCAAAATATATTCTGTCAATGCCTAGGATTCGAAGCCGATCTGGGGTTGTATTTTAAGTTCAGTACAATGATGACCTTAAGAATATTTGGGATGTTTTCAGGGGACATTGCTTTATTTGTGCATTAACCTGATGAACAGGCAAGCCACCATTCCATTGATGCATTGCGTTTGACGTTATTCAGGCAAAAGTTAAATTAGTCGATCAAGAACATTGCTGCTGGTTAGGAGTAGTCACCAGACAAATAATGTTATGGACACTGGCCACAGCTGAAACAAGTAAGTTGAAAATGAGAGATGTTTTAACTTTTGCACAGAAGCCTTATTCACAGTGTGTAGTTGTAGTGCAACCTTATTTACCTTATTGTTTTATAAATACCCAATGGATGCAGTTGCCAAGCATTGCCGATAATGCTACAGTGGAAGAGCTGTAATGTCAACTCGTTTAAAATTTTTATTTGTGGCTATGGCTTGCAGCTCTGACAATATGCAGGGTGTTTCAGTGAATGCTTTCAAAATTTTTAAAAAATTGCCTGCAGCAGGTTACACAATTCCAGTCCATGGGCTGGTCTACTTGAAGAGGCAGACATTACTTGTACAAAAAATAGAAATGCATAATCAACTAATTAACAAAGTGTACTAATTACTTTTTAACTAAGCACCTTATGGCACATATTGCAATTTACAAATTCTAGCGGGTGAGACTGCAAGGCACGTCTACTCGAAAAGTATTGTGCGGATGACACCATTTACGAGATATGCACTGTAAAACTTGCGGTAAAGATGCATTGTTGTTCCACTTACTTTCTTAATGAAATGTTGTTTTATATCTTGAAGCATAAAATTAACCAGAACGCCAATGCATTCATCCACAATCTTCGGGAATTCATACCTCGAAACTACTGTCATCCTGAAAATTCATTCCGTTGCAAAATCACTGGCTAGAATTTTTAACTTGCAATATGTGGCATAGTGTAATTAGCTTAAACATAATTAGTGATTTTTGTTAATTAGTCAATTATGCATTTCAATTTCTTGTGCTATCTGCCACAAGCAATTGAAGAAACATCCTTGAAAGTGTTGGCTAAAACACCTGGTATTTGTGCCAGTTGGTGGGTAGTATCTTGACGCTTTGCGACTTCCGAAGCTGTAGATTTCTGCATCTTCATTGGCAGTGACAAGAAAAGCAATTGATTGTAGGCTTACATTAACGCATGCATGGTGTTTGCATGGGTTTGCTATGCAACGATGTGTCAAATTTACAGGAGCATTAAAAGAGCGGAAACATTCTCTTCTCGCATTTTTTGACGGAAAAATGGTGGCTAATGAGACACAATTACAATACTTGTGTTTTCTCGGCTGTGTTGCAAATGCTTTGAATATTATATTCCAGGTGGCAGAGCGGGTGGCAGCTGAGCGGGCGGAGCAATGCGGGGACTCAGCTGGCTATCACATACGACTGGAATGGTAACTGTACCGATCATATTTTATGCAACTTTGACACTGAAGGCAGTTAGTGTGCTATTCATGACACAACTACAAGTGATCACTCCCCTACTGTCATTTTATTCCCTGTCACAGAGGTTCAACGCAGTAAGTCTCGGGCCACTCATAGTTGCATTATCTTTCCAGCTTTTCGGCAACGTCTGCAGTGCACTGAATTCATTCATTCATTAAAACCTTTACATTCCGATTAATTCTCTGTCCCAGATGTGAATGCTCTTTATTCTAAACTAAACAAAACCTTAAATGAGGCAATAGTGCTGTTCACAGCAATTCATAAGACATATGACAGAACACATCAAGAAGAAAGACTTTCGGCATTCAAAAATAAAAATGCACAAAACAATTACAATTACCTACAGCATTGAGGTTGGCTCGTAATAAAGTAGCGGTTCTCATTCAAATAAGAAGAAAAGAATACTACACAAACTTAATAACTAAATATTCGGGTTAGTCACGAATAGCACGGCGCATATACACTCTGTTTTTAAACCCCCTGTAAACTCTTCCACCATACCAGACTTGTCGCTATTGGAGTGTCATTAAACACCCTAGTTTTGACGTTTAATACCTATTTTTGATCAGTAGGTTCTCGGATAATGGCTACGGCTGCCAACAAGCAATACATTACGTACCCTCCTCGCCATCCTCATGCGTTTAAATTTACTTATATAACATCTAGTGAAATTGTAACGCTAGTTAGCACTATACCAGTTAAATTTTCAGTTGGTTGTGACAACATACCTTCTGTGGCACTCAAGCAATGCATCAATATTCTTTGTGCACCTTTAGAAAAAATATTTAACTTATCATTTTGCATATCTATGTATCAAGACATTCGTAATTTATAAAATATAATCCCTATTCTCAATGCTGGTGAAAAAAACATCCCAGAAAACTACCATCCTACCTTTATCCTAAGTACTATAAATATTGTATTTGAAAAACTAATAGTCAAACGAATTATGTCTTTCCTAGAACACCAAAGTATTCTTACACCCTGTCTCAGCATAGGTTTAGAAAGGGTAGGTCAACTGACACAGCCGTCTTGTCCTTATTCGAACTTATTAACTACCACTTAAATGACAATAGAACAGTTGTAGGTATATTTCTTGACATAACAGAGCCTTTGATACTGTCAACCACTGCATATTACGTGCATTAAACAAACTAGAATGCTATGGTTTTCATAGAATGTGCCTAGAATTCTTAAAAAGTTATCTAGAAAACCGTAAACAGACAGCGCAAATAGCTGATACCCTGTCCGAGTTTCTTGAAACAACTATAAGTGTACCCCAAGGCTCAGTCCTTGGACCAATATTTTTCTTGCTATACATTAACGACCTTCCTTGTGTCGTAAAATAGTTTTCAATATTTATGTATGCTGATGATACAGCTCTCATATGTGCCTAAGACTCTCCGGACCATACCTTTATTTGTGCGAATTCAGAGCTTGATGATATCTACAAATAATTCTCTTCAAACAAACTAACATTAAATATACAGAAAACCAAGTATATTTTTTTTATTCCACCGCGCAAAATTCTGCATGACCACTTATGTACACTTACAATAAATAATTCAGCGCTAGAATAAGTGAATTCTGTAAAATACCTAGGCATATTACTTGACAAATCTTCTAGCTGTAAACCTCGTATCAAAGAAGTCTGCAAGCAATTTAGTAAAGCTTGTTTTCTCGTACAATTTCCGAGACATATTTGACATACCGTAATGCAGTGATTTGGGCTTGTTGGCAAGACATTGTGAGGCTTATAGCGCATGAAAAGACATGGACAAAAGGAAGACGTGACACACACAGATGCTAACTTGCAACAATCTTTATTTCGAGCAAGGGACCCATACATATACACAACGTTTTCGTGTACGTCATCATACATGCCCTGTTTGCAAAAATTCTTTACACACCATTGCGCAGGTAAACTCTTTGCGGGAAAGGGCAATTGGTGGTTTTGGCACACAGCCACTTAATATATTAATTGCTAAAAAACATTTTTCAAGATGAGTAACCATCTTGAATTGACTAAGTACCATGTATAATTGTGTTGTACCTTATGCTCTGTACATACATGACTGTGTTGCTTATACAGCTTTAACAATATGCATGCTAATGTTGTGAAACTCGCCTGTATAAATGCAGGAAACGTTTGAAATAGTTTGCAGTGTAATAATTGTGTTATAATTTGTTTTCAAATGTTATAATGTTATTAAAAATATTTTTGTTTGCATTATTATTGTTTTTTTATGTAACATGCTCTTTTTCATAATTTTACTTAAATGATACCCGACTAGCCTCACGCTAGAGATTAAGATGCATTATTGCAATTCCATTTTTTGTAAATTGTATTATGTCAATACAATTCAACTACGGTGTGCCTTACAATCAAATTGTGGTTTTGGCAAGTAAAACCCCATAATATAATTTTAGTTCCCATTGGATGAAAAAAAGACAAGAGTGATGCCTGTAAAGATAAATTGAACCTCCTATTCAAAAGGAAACCATTTAGAAATGTATTCTGTGTGGAATCAACCCTGCATTGAATGTATTGTGCTTGGAATTGCAAGAATGATGCCCTTGTGCGTTGTTAACATTCCTGAAGTCTGGCTGAGCACTGCTGCCCTTCAAAACATGGAAAAGATTGTTAGTTCCACAAATTGTTGCTAGAATTAAGAGCTTGACAGTGTTTACTGGAGGTTTTCCAACAGCTTGTATATTTTTTGTCTTTTCTTTTTCTTATTCAGTAGAGCACCTAGAGACCGTGGCTCTATCCTCTTCTGCACCACGGGAATTCTCTTGCAGCAACTTCAGGGTGACCCGTGAGTGACCCAATATCGCAGGCCATACTCATTGGTGGCATAGCCTGTTCGTGGCATTGCAATGTTTACTGTCTGACACTCCTTCCTAGGTACATTATGGGAGCCTCTCACATAATACTCGACGAGGTTCACGAACGTGACTTGCAGACTGACTTTCTCAGCATCATCCTAAAGGACCTGCTGGCCGTGAGGCCTGACCTGCGCGTGATACTTATGAGCGCCACGATCAATGCGGAACTCTTCTCTGACTACTTTGGTGAGTACGATTGAACAGCTGTAATCTTTACTTTGTAGTTGCACCGTAAGAAAATTGCAAAGGCAGCAGCCATTTGGCTGCAAAAAAAAATGGGGGATGCCTTTTCGTGATGTTGATGCAGTGCAAAGCAACGAAGTGGGGGAAGCTACAGTAGAACCTCGTTCATGTTTTTTGGAAAAAAACACAAGAAAAATCATACTAACTGGGAAAATGCATGATGCAAAGTAACTAAAAAGACTTGACAGACTCAACTATTCTTGACATCTACGTAATGCAAAACGTCGCGTGGATCACTGCGGCACAGAATGCCAACGTGCTTCGAGCTCGTGGTGCCCCGGCAGCCCGAGACACATTTTGTTGTTTTCCTGTTGCGAAGTGTTTTGAGAGGTTGACAGGAAACCGAAGTGAAATCGAGCTGGTGGGTGACGCTGGATGCCATCGTAGCGAAACGTGATGCCCACATCATGCCACCTGCAGCAGGAAATGGCAGGGTCTTTGGATTATCGACTACTAAATGTGTGCAGTACGCTACCAATGGCATTATGCACCGCACACTGTGAAACATGCAAGTGAAGATGCTTATCACAATAGGTTTGGCGGCGATAGCTGTGAACGCGGCATGCGACGACCCGGGCAGAGATTTGCTGGTACCAGAATAAGAAACCGTGCTTGCCATTATTTTCATGTGAAATGGACGGCTATATACTGTTCTCAATCGCTTGCACGTCACACCTTTTTTTTCGTTCACATGGGACCTAGTGGCCAGAAAATGTATATGATCGCAATCTGCAGCAGAGAGTGGCACAGCTATTCAGTTATCACCTATTGAAAGCGTGCACTACGCTTCCGACGACACCACGCACTGTGAAACAGATAGGCAAAGATGTTTATTGCAATAGGATCGGTGGTGACAGCTGGGAGTGCTGCGTGCGATGACCCCGGAGAAGATTTGCTGGTCCTGAAATGAGAAACTGAGTACGCGCCAGCATTTTCATTTCAGAAGGCAGATGAGTATTGCGATGTAGCTGCTGTGTTGGGCGCTTATATACTGTTCCCAATTGCAGGTGCATGATGCATTCTCTTGTTTACTTGGGATCTAGCGGCTGGAAAACATATCATATGATTGCAGTTTAGCAACGTCCTGAACGTTGGGGCCGAAAAATCTTGTTTTCTGTGAACATATGAACCGGTCAAGAATGCCAGTTGTGCTGCCAGTTCTACTGCCAGTTTGTACTTTATTATTTTTGTTTTTGTTATTGTTTTTTCTCACCCATCATCTTCTAGCATGTACAGTAAGCGTTGTGTACCATTGTATAATAATGACCATAGTGCTTATTGATGCCTTTGCCCCCCTCCCCTTATGTAATACCCTGAAAAAACCCTGAAAGGAGTTTTATTAAGGGACAATAAATGATGATAATGATGATGGTGATGATGATGATGATGAATGAGCAGACCTGTATTGGGTCATTTTTTGTGTTCTCAATTGCAAATGTTGGCGTTGGAAAAATGTACGTAAGAGGAACGTATCAACGAGGTTGTACTGTAATTGTATGCTTAATGGAAAGATGTACACACGAAGGTGCTTCGCACTTCATTGCTTTGCGCTGCATTCACGTTGTGAACCTGGACCAGCTTCCCCATATTGCTATCCTAATTCGAATGCCTTTTGCCAAAAATGCACGCGAGTGACATTAGAAGCAAACTACTATCAGCTGCTCTCATTTCTATGTGATGGTTCTGTTGTTGACATGTCTTCTTTTTTATAACTGGGAAATCTACGACTGTGTTTACTCTATGTGCTTCATTGAAGCGCACTCTTTCTGAGTGATGCACTGGCATTATAGTACATATTATCTGGCTGCCTGAGAATAGTCATAAAGCAATGTATATTATGTATGTACAGTTGGAAGCAAAAGTTCACTGAAAACGGGTTCTGCAAGAAAGTGAATTTCTGCATTCTTAGAGCATGGCACTTCTAATAGACTACAGTGCTACACACTGTAACATTGATGTTGAGGCAGTGTGCCTAGGCTTTACGGAAATTTAGCTTTTTTTGCAATCCTGTGTTTTTTTAGTGTTTTGGGCGGACAGTATGTGAAAGAATGTTGTGTTTTGTAGAGAATGCGTTTTGCTTTAGGATAAGCATTAGCAGAATCGTAAACACCTTCCCCGAGATTGGGGTCACAGGTGGGTCACAGTAGTTATTCCCCCTGTGTGGCTATGCAAGGCTTTTCTGCAGCATGCAAGTGACATATTTTTGCTAGAAATCTACGGAAAAAAAAAAAAAAAATTCTGGTTGCTTCTGATCTTACGTGTCATGTGGCGACATCTCTCTGCACCTTCAGGATGTCTGGTGACTTACCAAGTATGAGTTGAGCTCAATGCACTAGCAGAATACGACAAGTGACCCGCGATTGGGTCATCGCATGCACGAATCAAGGCTTCAAAAAGTGCTGCTGCAGTGTACATGGTTCTTCGCATTGTTACCCATTTTTCTCTTGCAATGTTCTTTTGTCATTAGGTGTACTCAATTTTTTCAATTTTATACCCCCAGGTAACTGCCCACGGTTAGAAATACCAGGCATTGCTTTTCCTGTGGAAGTGGCCTACCTCGAAGATGTTCTTGAACAAATTGGGTATGGCTGCGTCATAGTTACATTCTTGGTCACTGGCAGCCCATTTCACACACACGTGGCTTGATGTGGGCAGCCACTGCTTTTAGCAAGCCATTGAAGTAGTTTAATCGAAGAAGCAGTAATTAGTCAGTATGAATTGCTAAGTTACCATTTTGGCGCAGCACAAATGATATGTGGAACTTGGGGTATAAAAGTATATGTCAACTTGCCAGCACATTATTTTTTGTTCCTGTAGTAGACTCCTAAGAAGAAATGGGTTGGCTAGTAATTGGAAATTTTTCATTGTATATTAAATGGCCCAAGCCCAACATTCTTTCTTTTCACTGTGTTTTAAACGCACATGGCAAGTTCACCACCATGTGGTGACCCCTTAGCACCAACTTGGAAAATGTGTCTCTCCTTGGAGAAAACCAGAAAGCATTGATTGACTGACAGGGTGCAGCATTTCAAAGGAACATCCTGGTTATGGGAAGTACTGTAGCGGGGTGCTTTGTATTAAGTTTCTCATCTCTGTGAAGATAAAGATGATGATCGAGACTGGAAGTGCTCCAAGTTGGGTTAGTGTTGTCAAACACCTTGTTTTCGTGGTGAAGTCCTTGATGAAAGCCCTGAAATGTCCAGCTAGACCAAGGAAACTCATACACCTTCAGCAAATTGGAAAAAAACTACAGTACCACGGAAAAAGAGGCATTGGTCATCATCATGGCATTGCGGTACTTTCGCCCTTACCTCGAAGGTCAACACATTATCTTGTTTACGGACAACTAAGCTTTAACGTATTTGCTGAACATTACTCAACCGAAGGGAAAGATTGCTCATTGGGTCAGTGAAATATAGCAGTTCGCCTTCGACGTTATTCACCGTCCTGGAAAGAAGCTGCCTGACGCGGACGCTTTATCAAGATTGCACATTCGGGAGACTGAAATAACTGAAAATCAGCATGTCGCAAGTATTTGGGAAGGCACAGAAGAGATAGTATTGAAGGATGGAAAGTTCGAGGTACCAAAAACAAATCGGCAGAAGATTTTGAAGCTTTATCACGACAGCCCTGACTTGGGAGGGCACGACAGCTTTTGGAGGACATATCTGAAAGTGCTGCAGCGGTTCACATGGAAAAATATGAAAAATTATGTACACGATTATGTAAAGGTTTGTCGTCACTGCCAAGTGACAAAAGCAAAATATAGGCCTAAAGGATAAGAAATGACAGTATCTGTGTACTTCAATGTGCCATTTGAAGTTGTGCACCTAGACTTTGCCGAGCTTAAAAAGAAAGGAAACGGAGTGCATAAGACACAAGCTTTTCTGGTTGCTATTGACCATTGTACACAAATGGCAGCTGGGAAACCAGGAAACGAAGACTCCAACACTGTCGTTTCGCTTATTCAATGAGAAATGTTTAAGAATTGGGGGCGAGATCTATTACTGAAAAAGCAGGCACTGCCATCGGCGTGACGTGGTATGAGGGGCCACGTGGACACAGTGGCCACGTCGGCTGCTTTGGAAGCACCGAAGCAGGCTGAAAACGAAAGCTTAAAGTATCACCTGCACTGCAGTTCGGATTAAGTGGGGAGGTTGTTCCGCTTCAAGCGTCTACTTGACAACACTTGAAAGCACTGTAATGGGTAGTGGCTGCCTCTGACGGTGTGCAACATGGTAGGCTATTGCCCGGTGTGGAGTGCCGCACATACGCAATGGAGCCTGGTGTCAGCCTTCACACTTACCCATGGGACAAGGAGCTGCGTGAAGCTTATACTGCGAAACTTAGAACCTGCAAACATCCATCGGCTACAACTCTGGTGTATTATTCTTGAACAGATATGATAGCATCTATGCAACACTGGTTGCTTGTGTACTGCAAAATGCTCATATGCTATGGTCTAAAGCTCACGGCACAGCGCGAAAATGCTCTCGCAGCGAAAGCAAAACATTGTACGCGGACATGCACGCAGAGGTGCAGTTGGTTGCTGCGAAACTGTGCGATCGCACCATTGAGGCTTCATTCTGTTATGCTCCATTTCATTATACAGATAGCCCACTATGAGGCCATATTTTACACAGTTTGCTTTCAGTGATTACCTCCCTTTCATGCAAAAAACTTGTTCAGGGGACTCCACAGCGACGACCACATGCAATGGGCGTTCACTGTACGTATTGGGTGAAGAGATAGCTTCTCTACATCATTCAGTGCTTTCTGTTTGCTCGAGATCAATATTTTTGGCAGTAAATAACTCCTATCGTTTCGAAAGTACTTACAGAAATGTCCAGGAGGGCTTCTGCTTCGTGTTTTTATTGAGCGTCAACAGTAAGACATATGAGAAGTACGTCAAGTTATCCCACATACTAAACAAGCAAGCCACTTCCAACAGATGGCGACTCTGTAAGTCCTCATAGCCAATACTAAAGTCATTGTCACCGACAATGGTCCAGCATTCAGAAGCAAAAGGCGAAGAGCTTGGGCACAGGAAAAAGGGATCACCCTGCGATTCACTACACCATACCATCCTGAGGGTAACGCTTTGGCTGAGTGATTGATCCATGATTTGAAGACATACGTAACATTATATCCAAACTTCCCTGGTGGATGGAAATGCACTCTGTAAGCTACCGTCCAGCAACACAACTGCTGCTGTATGGCTGGCCTTGGTTGCACACCTCATTTTGCTACCTGTGGAACCAGCCCATGGTTACCAGCGTATCATCTCCTGGGAATAGTAGACAAGGTAGCTCTACAAGAACATGCCAAGATAAAATAACAACAGCATTAGGACAAGCTATAAATGAGCAAATTTTATGACTTCAAGCATCGGTATAAAATTCCCAGACATCGAACCACAGCACTTAGTTGTACGCAAAGGACTGGATGGCTCGAAGTCTCCATTCATCGGCCCCTACATGGTGATCAAAACAGTGAAGCAACCAGGTTTTGAAGGCCATTTATTACGAAGCACCAGGGGTGAAGATTGAATCCAGCACCATCGGTAACATGATTCTATATTACCCCACGAGGGGAGACAATCAAAGCCGCGGAGAGCGTGAAGTGCCTGAAGCGGAACCTCCATGAAGATAAGAAAGACGACGACCGAGACTGGGGGTGCGGGGAGAGAAGAAGACAATGCTCACTAAAATGGCAAACTAAACAGACCGTCTCACTCTTGTTTCCTTACGATCATCGTTTTCCATAGCATGCACCTAATTTTAAGTACGTGAGTGTTCTTGCATTTCACCTCCATCGCAATGCAGCTGTCATGGTCAGGATACCATTCCACAACCTCACGTTTGGCAGCATAATGAATGATTTGTGAAAGGCTAGTCTGAGTCAATGAAAGGTTAGTCAGAGAGGGAGTGTGGCGACATCCACTAGTGATAAGTTTTTCATGTATTTCCAAGATGGCACCCTTTGTTACTCCTTTTAACTACGAATCATCATTGTAGGATATTCATTGGATATTCATCGTTGTAGGCACCTGGAAAGAAGCAATGGTAATTCCTATTCTCAAAGAGGGCAAGGACCCTTCCTCACCCAACAGTTAAAGGCCTATAGCTCTGTCAAGTTGCCTACGCAAACTATTTGAGAAAATGATTAACCGTCGCCTCATCCATTTTCTTGACAGCAACAAGGAACTTGATCCCTTACAGTGCGGTTTCAGGGAGGGTAGATCCACAACAGATTCCTCTGTTCGCATCGAGACAAATATCTGTGATGTCTTTGTCCACAACCAGTTTTTCTTGTCAGTATTTTTAGATATGGAGAAGGCATACGACACAACCTGGCACTTTGGAATCCCTCGTGATCTGTCTGAAATCATTGTAGCTCTCTTGACACAAAATGGTACTCAGTGATGACAACTTTTTTTCTATTTTTGTGTTGTGCACCTTATCCTTGTAATGTTATTGAGGACATTACACTAAAGTCATGCATTGAGTCAAGCTGAAGTGCTAGATTAGGGCTTAAAAATGTCCAAAGAATCACTTTTGCTAAGAGTAGAGCTTTTGGAAGCGAGGAGGCGATGTAAACATTGGACAAGATGCCACTTCTGTGAAAATTTGAAACCAGCTCTCCCAATCACATTGTGTGTTCTGTTCTTATTAGTGAATGGTACCGCCTGCTTGATAATAAGAAGCTAACTTGCATTTGATTGTTGCAGAAAATTATGTTTGGTCAGTACATATATGTTACTGGAAATTTCTACAGAACTCACTGATGTTACCTTTTCACGTACCGCATTGCCAATGCTACTTATAAGGCTATGGCACCCTCTTTCTGTGACCCTGACTCGCCAAAGGCATTAGTGCCTTGGCAGATCATAACTTTTTTTTTTTTTGCATCCCATCAGTACATAATGTACTTCAGAGCACCAGTACTTTTGAGATTGCCATTGTGCGGATTACGGATCTCCACTTGTTCTATTGGGTGATCTGCTGCGTTCAAATGCATTTGTTTTTTTGAGTAGCTGAGCTATCTCGCTGCTCAAGTAACAATGAGAGATATTGAGGACAGTAACCTGTCAATGCAGGTCTGAACAGTGGGGAAGGAGGCAAGGGTAACATAGGGTCCTTCTGAGCTGCTGAACAGGAGTTTATAGTTTTCCTCGTAACATTTGTACACCAGGCAACTTGTATGGTTTTTATCGTAAAATGCCAGATTTTTCGAGCTTGTTTACAATTGTCATATTGGCACTAATCATTGTACAATTTTTTCATTTGCGCCTTAGTTTAAGTTGGTACTGATATTGCAAGAGAAGTGAATACAGTGGCTGACCAATTTTTCAGAGCTTCATTTTTTCGAACCATCTTGGACCTATCCACCGAAGCAACATGATCCTATAGAACCAATGTATAATGACAACCAGAGTTTGGCTGCCAATATAGTATTAGAATTTTTCATGAATAAAATTCATAAGTATTTCTATTTGTGGTGTAGCACATTGTTGGGGTGACTATATAGAGCAGAGTGCCTGTTCACAACGTCCCTACAAACAAAAGTTTCTGTGAATCTCCACAATTGAAGTATAATTCATCAAATTATTGTTTTCTTTTACTTCAAATGTATTTTTCAAATTTCAAGTTTGGCAGACCTGCGTTTGATATCCCATAAACCAGGGGTTCCCAAACTTTCTTACCTTGGTGAACCTCACCCACCTTCCCTTTCTGCCCTGTCATTTCTTTTTACCACTGATATGCTTACGGTCTTAATTGTTCAATTAAACCGTAATGTAAAAGTACACCGAAGGAGGGATAGGGTTGTATTCATATTGGCCAGTTGCAGAACCCTAAAATGCCGTTTGTAGAAACCAGTTTGGGAACTCCTGCCGTACACTGTGCAGATGAGTGCAAAGGGCAAGTCATTTTGGATAGTGTATTATGCCTTGGTAATTTTCTCATTGAAAAGTTTGGAAAGTTTGTTGTAGCTACACCAAGTCAAGCATGTGGTGTAAATAATAAGGAAATTCAGCACTAGACTGGCTGTTTGGGAGTTTTGATATCTTTGCAGCCACCTTGAATGGAGTGACCGTGAGGCAGCTCATGGTGGTATCCGCCACTCTGGCTTAGTGGCTGTTGCGTTGCTAAGCACGAGGTCACGAGTTCTATTTCCGGCCGCAGCTGCTGCATTTCGATGGTGGAAAATACAAGAATGCTTGTGTACTTTGATTTATGTCTACACTAAAGAATCCTGGGGCGTCAAAATTAGTCCAGTGTTGCGCACTACAGAGTGCTTACTAATGAGGTTGTGGTTTTGGCAGGCAACAGGGCAGAAATAATTTGGGAGTGTGGTATTATGGGAAGGTTTGCCCCATAGTATAGGTTGCGGTCCACCTCTGATTGATATGCCTGTGTACATGCATGTCTATTGCCTTAGTTACACCCTTATGAGTTGAAGTTGTGCAATTCCTGAAAAACAAATAACAGGAGGAAATGTTTTTGTCTATGTTAGTGAAATGCTACACTCGGGTATGTTTCTCATTCCTTGGCAGGTACCGAGGAAACAGTGTGTATTCTCGTAACGCTGGTATTCATTGGAAAGACAGAAAGAAGTTTGAGAGCATGATTCAAGATGCCATGCCATTTATTCGAAGCCTCGAAGGAAAGTGAGTAGGTTTTTTGGCCAGAGTGGTTCACACCTCGGGCCGAATAAATGCTGCAACTACAGTAACTACAACCTTGTGCCGCGCACAACGCTTGTTTTTATTATGGTGTTAAACCTCCGTAGCGGCGCGACAGCAGAAAAAACTTTCTAAAGAAAATGTGTACTCTTGAAGTTTCAGTGATTTAACAGAAATAGATGAGAACTATCTGGTAATAGTTCTTTATTCTCAATTAATTACAGCTTTTTATTAATAACAGGTTTGAATTGCTTTTCAAGGTAGAATATGTGTTAATGACTTCAGTGTGACTGATCAACGAAGACTGTGACACAAATTATGAAGTTGAACAAACTATGCCATATTGAAGCCTGTTTTCAGCTTGTAAAAAAATAAAAAAACTGTTTCAAAAGTCGGTTTAATACTTCTTATAGTGTTTGTTGCTCCTTCTGCTCTTAATCATATTCTCGACCAGATTTATGAATCTTTTTACACATGAAATTAAAAGAAACATAATCATCCTTCCTTGAACAGGGACTTAGGATTAAAAGTAATAGGGATTGATGTCAGGTGAAATTAAGAAACATATGAGGACAGATTGAAGAGTACAACAGACTGCAGAATATCTTGAAGTCTCTTCATTCCTTTTCCTTACTTATTTTGTTGGCTGAAGTAGGCTAAAACACGTGGTAAAAGAGTGTTTTCATAAAGTATATCAGCTGTGCAGAGAAGGAGATTGTGAGTGTATGAAAGTAATTTATCACTACAAAAATGAAGGTGCTGTCATTCTATCAATTTGTGATCAATCACCGATAAACATGTCAGTATGGCATTGGGAAACCTTTTCAAGGCCTCTTGCATTTAGTAGTCTATGAAAACTTCAAACTAGCATTTCAGGAACTTTGCTTCTGTCAAGACTGACATTTGTACATTGCCACACTCTCCATTCTTTCTTGTCTTTTTTCACTCAGGTATTCAAACAGAACCTTGGACACTTTATCAGAATGGAATGAGATGTGCATAGACTTGGACTTGGTACATGCATTGATTTCAGAGATCTGTACCAAGAAACCTGTAAGCATACTGAAGCTTTCATATGTTAGTTTCGAGGATCTTCGTGCACTACTCTCTACTATTTCTTGCTTGCCATGTATTTTTTTAAATGTTAGATGTTGGTGTCTTATGCTGTGGGCACCTTTAGACTGCAATTGAGCGACATTCACATGATGAAAGAAATTCAATCTGAGTTCTACGTGACATCACACACTGACAAAAGTCCTTTCGCTGTTCATTTATTCACACAGGCTGGAGAGGTACCAACGGTACCACACGAATTCAGCTAGTGCATGCATAGGAGCATAAGTGTCTGAGTACTGCCCCTTGCATGCTAGAGAACTATGCAAGAGAACAAAATACAAAAGCAAGCATTTCCTCCGTCAACACGCAGTTTTGGTAGTGACACACAGCTCTTAAGAGGAAGCTTTAGCTCGGGTGCTCCTATCTAAATGCACGTAAAAGGAGAATTCGTTTTTCTCGGCAACCACTGCACCAAATTTGTCGAAGTTTGTTGCATTTAAAAGAAAAACTTAAAATCTAGTGACTGTTGGTTTCGTAGTTTCGATTTAGGTTGTCAATTCTTTATTAAAAATTCGTCAAAATTGCAAACTTTCAGTAAACGAAACTATCAAGTTTACAACTTCATAACTCAGCAAGAAAAAATGATATCATAATTCTGTGAATTGTACCTAATGGCACATCTAATGCGGACAAATTTGACATTCTTACACATGAATATCAAAAATTTTAATAATATGGAAATACAGCTTTTGCAGAACCCTTGTAAACAACATAATAAACTCACGTAAAATGTAAAATGACATATCGAATTTGTCCGCTTTGAATGATCTAATGGATGCCGTTTACAGAACCGCGATATCTGTTCTTGATGCAGAGCTATGAATTTGTAAACTTCGTGCTTCTATTTTTTTCAAACTGTAAAATATTTGAAAATCTTTTTAACAAAACTCAAGCCCTAAATTGAAAGTCCGCTTCTAACAGTCACTAGAACTTGCCTTTCTCTCTCAACTGCAACAAATTTAATTAATATCGGTCCAGGGGTTATCTCAGAAAAACGTTTTTGCGTTTTACATGTATTTGAATAGGCCACGTCGGAGTTGGGCCCGAGCTAAAGCTTCCTCTTAAGCCTTCAGATTTGTGACTTTTATGCCTTTTGAGCTGGGCATGCCATGGCTGTTTTCTGGTCTGTTTCACCGCTGCTGGCTATGTGGTGGCGAACGATGACAATGTAGCCATAGTTGCCAGATGTGCAAACTAACTGCTATATCTGGCTTTTCTGACGCTCTCCACATGGATGGTTTGTGGTGGCCGAGCAAAACATCCGACTTCTGTGTGTGTATGGTGACTCGCCATAGTAGCCTAATGGCTATGGCGTTGCGCTGTTGAGGTCAAGGTCATGGGTTGATCTCGGGCAAGGCGGCCGGGCTATGCAAAAAACGAGTCCCAGATGGTAAAAAATCCAGAATCCGTCACTGCAGCATACCTCATAATCAAATTGTGGTTTTGATTCGTAAAAATCCAGAAATCATTTTCTTTTTCTTGATGCAGCGTATTGTTGCGGTTGTCTTACAGTGGTTTGACATGCATGCCCCGAGGTACATACAATTTGGAGAAAACTGCTGGTTTTCTCAGCTCTGTGAATACTGCTTTAACAGTTTAACTGCTCACATCATGAATGCCACGTCACCTGAGGCTACGTATTGCTTCTGAATGCTATACCAATTATATGGCATTCTCCAGCTGAGCGTGTGGCAGTAGTCACACTTTCTGGCCACATAAGCCACATTCTGATGAGTCAAAATGTGAGAATAAACAGATGTAAGTTAGATTTAGGCACATGTTAGAGAACAGTAAGTAGCCAAGTCATCTTGTTTTCTTCGCTGCGATACCTCTTATAGCTCATCTGTTGCCTTGGGACCCCTCAGTTCAATTAATCTTATTGGTTTTTATTCAAAATGAGCTAGCCTCATTCCTAGATAAGCCACGGAGTAGCCAGAAACAAGAGCAATCATGTTTAGTTAACGTGCCAGTGCAGTGGGCAATGCTAGAAGCTCTCATTTACATTTGTAGATGAGCTTGTGAACCGACCACCCAACGTTTAATAGAAGTGCTTAAGAGATTGTAGTACTGTCTTCTGACAACCGCTATATTTATCAGTGCATGGTGCTCATGTGAAGTAAGAGCTGATCTGGCTGGTAGTTTGCGCATGGTTTTAGGTAACTAAGCCTCACTAACTGTTCCTGCGCATTACAAACTGCTGCTGTAACAATATACATGCTTTGTGCACTGCATTAACATACTATACTAGCTGCATGCCTTGTTCAATTCTTGAAATCACTAAAGAAATCCACTTAGATTTTTGTGCCGTCTGGCAGGTGCTTGTGCAGTGTCTGTTTCGCTATATCAGTGTGCACTGCCTTATGAGACAATTGACGCTGAGATTTTCGTGTCATTGTGCTGTAAGAGAATGCGTATAACTGTATTGTCATTGTTTTTAGTTCCTTTCAACACATTTTCACAGTGTTAACGGCTTTCAAACACTCACTTTTTAGGAAGGAGCAATACTAGTTTTCCTTCCGGGGTGGGAGCAGATCAGTGAGCTGAACAAACGTCTGAAAGCTGATTCAGGTCTTCGAGGTAAGAAGTTGCATACTTTGAATCAGCGTGGAAAACTACGGCAACACTAAAAAAAGGCGCTTGTCCTGCGTCCTTCCTTTCTTAGTGTTGCCGTTGTTTTCTGCGCCGATTCATAGAATGCATCAATTTCAACTTGCCCAGCTTTCCACCTTACCACAAGAAGTTACATACTTTGTGTAGCCTACTTAGTGGCAGTATTCCCTCTGTGCTTCCCCCCCTCCCACCATTTCCTCCCACTATTTTCATTGCTGTGCTGGTGACTTAGTGCATCTCTATCTTTTCAGGTTCATCACTGATAATTCCCCTGCACTCCATGATGCCAACTGTCAACCAGAGACAAGTGTTTGATAGACCTCCTTCCGGAGTTCGCAAAATTGTTCTTGCCACCAACATCGCTGAAACAAGGTAGTTTTGCCTGTCTATCTAGTTCTTATCTTTAATGCTAAGAAAGGAAATGAGCATTTCACATTAGTAGTACTATGTATTTGCATAAGTTCTTTGTGTACACCAATTAGTGGATTTATCGAGAAACTTAACAGTCTTATTTTAAATTGTGCTACTGTACTGTACTACTATTTAGATGTTTGACGAAAGCTGGGCTTCCAAAAGAAATATGCTGGTCTTGACACACTACTATAATTTTCTCATCGTTACATATGTACTATCAATTTGGTAATCCATGCTAGATGCATAAATGTCGTATAATATCGCACCCAGTAGTTGCTTTATATAGGCCCTTTTCGCAGAGCACTTTGCTCTAGGGAAATGAGATGGCACTTGCAGCAGTGTGCTGCATGCTGCCTCAGGAAAAGGGCATGAATACAAAACCTTCGCCACTTCTGCCCTGCTGAGGTGTGATCGTCTGTCTGAAATGCAACTAGGTGTTCGTTAACGCACTGTGCTCTATTCACGCTGCAAAATGTGAAACAGTAGAGGGAAGACACATGTAGTAGTTGGCTGCAAAAATAGTGACTGACATACGTATTAAGGAATGTAACGAATTTGCCTGGCCAATTTCATGGACTACTGCTACACAAAGAGTGCCTGTGTTGCTGGCCCTTCGCGATGTAAGGCTTTCTTCAAGGATAAAAAGAAATTCACTTATCTACCAGCATTGTATTGCTTACCCCCAAAGAAGGAACTTCAACTCCAGAATGTCGGCAAGAGTGAACACCGCTCATTACATATTGACAAAGGGCGTAGTGCCACTTCCTGGCATAGTAAGTTTCTTGCACATTATCTACATGCATTCACCCCAACTCACATGCAAAATTACACTCACTCTATTGGCAATGTATCGAGAATAGGTGAGCGGGTGCACTCTTGAACCAATGCACCAAAGCATGGGTGACGTGGGTGCAGGGCATAGCAGTGCAGTGGCATATCCAGAAATTTATTTCGAGGGGTGGTAGGGGGTTCTCTGCCAACAACTACCACTCTTTCCCCCTCCCTCCCTCTGCCCTCTCTCTCTCTCTCTCTCTCTCTCTCTCTCTCTCTCTCTCTCTATATATATATATATATATATATATATATATATATATATATGTGTGTGTGTGTGTGTGTGTGTGTGTGTGTGTGTGTGTGTGTGTGCGCAATTGTGCACCACTCAAAGACAGAATTATAGCTCTCCCAGACAGGAATGTATGAACAACAAGAATGCATATTTTTCGCATGGAGTTATGCTATCATCCTTATGCTATTTTTAAAAATGATGATACAGTGAAACCTCAATATAATGAAGTAAGTAAATTCAGCAATTTGCTTCGTTATATCGAAATTTCATTGTATTGAAATTCGACCTTTTATGCAAATGAGTACAGTCGCTGATCGACTTTTCTCACATGCAAAGGCGCTGCAGAATTTTTCAAATTGTCGGGCAATCGAGAAAGCCAATTTGAATGAGAAAACAATTCATTTTGATGAATTTGGGAGTCAATGACAAATGATACAGTTTCATGCCGTGTACGTTGACAATATCTTTACATTGGCAGTACAAGTTAAGCGAAGCCACACTTTCGCATACACTCCGCCCCTGCGACTGATAGTGTTGCCTGTACTGAGTTGATGCTGTCGGGAAAAGCGCCGGTAGCGGGGAGCGAATGCTTCGTCTGTCTCTCGCTCCAATGGGTCACCGAAACTCAAGATTATGCAACCTCCAATACTAAATGTGTGGGAAGACAGCTTACGTGATACTACGCCATCTCGGCACGCCCACTCTTTGCACACGCGGCAGATTGCCTCTAAAGCAGTGTGCGCGACTGTGTATGTGCTCAGCCCCACTTACAGCCATGCGCAGCCACGGCCGAGATGCGTGCCAGAAATCACAACGCGCGTCAACATACTTCTCAACGCTTGACCCTCGCGCACTTGATCATGTAGCCGTGAACTCGTTCCCCTGCCACTCTTTCCATTTGCTTGCATGGCAAGGCTGCACTCGTGCGTGAAGCCACCATTTTTTTCTCACTGTTGTACACTTTCACTCACACATAAAGCACGAAGTGCGTGGTGCACTATAGGATCTTATCACACTTTGGCTTTATACAGAACATAATGTGGCTTCACTCTTGTGGCGTCGCGCACGATTTGAAAGTTGCGTTCGCAAGCAGTTGCTTGTAATTCAATAATTTGACCATCTGTCTGTTGGAGCTTCCATTTATTGTCTCGGCATTCCTTTGCTGCGGAAGCAAAATTTCGTTGTATTGAAATTGCATATATAAACAACCTGGGGTTTGACGGACCAACCGACTGAGCTACCTTTCCGGGCAACATCCAAGGGTCACGAGTTCGAATCACCTGTTCTCTTCCTTTTTTTGTTGTTTTCCTTTTTTTTCTTTTTTCTTCCCCCCTTTTAATATGTCTTTTCTTTTACTTTATCACTGTATAGGGACCCTCCCAAAAAAAAAAATTCGCCTCTATTATGTATGGCCACACATGTGCAGGTCATAAATACCAGGTTCTCTAGTTGAGTGCCATCCGTGCGGTATAACCGAGCTCAGATTGGTCCACCTTGACTGATCAAATAAGGCACCACTGTAGGTTAAATGAGGCGTACAACTCCTGCGGGGGCGGTAGAGTGTCCGCCTCGCGCGCAAGAGGACCGTGGTTCGAATCCCGGTGCCGCGCAGTTCTCCACCGGAAAAAAAGAAGTGTGTTGAGAAAATTGCACAAACAGGCCTGGAGTGCGGCCTGATCCCGGTGACCAGAACCGGTAACACACTCTCTCACCAGAGTAGGATTGGCCACCCTGGTGCAGTACTTGGCCACAACCTCCTATATGAATACAACAATCAAACCCCGGCCCTCAGTCCCCAGCAGCCGCAAAGCTACTGACCACGGCGGTGGTCAGATCTGTGACGCAGCAGAGGGTGCTAAGAATCCCTGGCTCCGGACAGGCCGCCATTGGAATCTGAACCTGGCAACGTTTAACGTTAGAACATTATCAAGTGAGGCGAGTCTAGCAGTGTTATTGGAGAAATTAGAGGGTAGTAAATGGGATATAATAGGGCTCAGTGAGGTTAGGAGGACAAAAGAAGCATATACAGTGCTAAAAAGCGGACACATACTGTGCTACCGGGGCTTAGCGGAGAGACAAGAACTAGGAGTCGGATTCCTGATTAATAAGGATATAGCTGGTCACATACAGGAATTCTATAGCATTAACGAGAGGGTGGCAGGTCTTGTTGTGAAACTTAATAAGAGGTACAAATTGAAGGTAGTACAGGTCTATGCCCCTACATCCAGTCATGATGACCAGGAAGTTGAAAGCATTTATGAAGACGTGGAATCGGCGATGGGTAAAGTAAAAAAATACACTATACTGATGGGCGACTTCAATGCCAGGGTAGGCAAGAAGCAGGCTGGACACAAGTCAGGGGGGGAATATGGCATAGGCTCCAGGAATAGCAGGGGAGAGTTATTAGTAGAGTTTGCAGAACAGAATAATATGCGGATAATGAATACCTTTTTCCGCAAGCACGTTAGCCGAAAGTGGACATGGAGGAGCCCGAATGGTGAGACTAGAAATGAAATCGACTTCATACTCTGCGCTAACCCTGGCATCATACAAGATGTAGACGTGCTCGGCAAGGTGCACTGCAGTGACCATAGGATGGTAACAACTCGAATTAGCCTAGACTTGAGGAGGGAACGGAAGAAACTGGTGCATAAGAAGCCAATCAATGAGTTAGCGGTAAGAGGGAAACTAGAGGAATTCCGGATCCAGCTACAGAACAGGTATTTGGCTTTAACTCAGGAAGAGGACCTTAGTGTTGAAGCAATGAACAACAATCGTATGGGCATCATTAAGGAGTGCGCATTAGAAGTCGGTGGTAACTCTGTTAGACAGGAGACCAGTAAGCTATCGCAGGAGACGAAAGATCTGATCAAAAAATGCCAATGTATGAAAGCCTCTAACCCTACAGGTAGAATAGATCTGGCAGAACTTTCTAAGTTAATCAACAAGCGTAAGACAGCTGACATAAGGAACTATAATATGGATAGAATTGAACATGCTCTCAGGAACGGAGGAAGCCTAAAAGCAGTGAAGAAGAAACTAGGAATAGGCGAGAATCAGATGTATGCGTTAAGAGACAAAGCCGGCAATATCGTTACTAATATGGATGAGATAGTTCAAGTGGCTGAGGAGTTCTATAGAGATTTATACAACACCAGTAACACCCACGACGATAATGTGAGAGAGAATAGTCTAGAGGAACTTGAAATCCCTCAAGTAACGCCGGAAGAAGTAAAGAACGCCTTGGGAGCTATGCAAAGGGGGAAGGCAGCAGAGGAGGATCAGGTAACAGCAGATTTGTTGAAGGATGGTGGGAACATTGTCCTAGAAAGACTGGCCACCCTATATACACAATGCCTCATGACTTCGAACGTAACGGAATCTTGGAAGAACGCTAAGATAATCCTAATCCATAAGAAAGGGGACGCCAAAGACTTGAAAAATTATAGACCGATCAGCTTATTGTCCGTTGCCTACAAAGTATTTACTAAGGTAATCGCAAATAGAATCAGGAACACCTTAGACTTCTGTCAACCAAAGGACCAGGCAGGATTCCGTAAAGGCTACTCAACAATAGACCATATTCACACTATAAATCAGGTGATAGAGAAATGTGTGGAATATAACCAACCCGTATATATATAGCTTTCATTGATTACGAAAAAGCGTTTGATTCAGTCGAAACCTCAGCAGTCATGGAGGCATTACGGAATCAGTGTAGATGAGCCATATGTAAACATACTGGAAGATATCTATAGCGGCTCCACAGCCACCGTAGTCCTCCATAAAGAAAGCAACAAAATCCCAATAAAGAAAAGCATCAGAGAGGGAGATACGATCTCTCCAATGCTATTCACAGCATGTTTACAGGAGGTATTCAGAGACCTGGAGTGGGAAGAATTGGGGATAAAAGTTGATGGAGAATACCTTAGCAACTTTTCGAGTTGTTGTTGTTGTTTTCCGCAAGCGGGTTAGTCGAAAGTGGACGTGGAGGAGCCCGAATGGTGAGACTAGAAATGAAATCGACTTCATACTCTGCGCGAACCCTGGCATCATACAAGCTGTAGACGTGCTCGGCAAGGTACGCTGCAGTGACCATAGAATGGTAAGAACTCGAATTAGCCTAGACTTGAGGAGGGAACGGAAGAAACTGGTACACAAGAAGCCAATCAATGAGTTAGCGGTAAGAGGGAAACTAGAGGAATTCCGGATCAAGCTACAGAACAGGTACTCGGCTTTAACTCAGGAAGAGGACCTTAGTGTTGAAGCAATGCACGACAATCTCATGGGCATCATTAAGGAGTGCGCAATAGAAGTCGGTGGTAACGCCGTTATACAGGAAACCAGTAAGCTATCGCAGGAGACGAAAGATCTGATCAAGAAACGCCAATGTATGAAAGCCTCTAACCCTACAGCTAGAATAGAACTGGCAGAACTTTCTAAGTTAATCAACAAGCGTAAGACAGCGGACATCAGAAACTATAATATGGATAGAATTGAACAGGCTCTCAGGAACGGAGGAAGCCTAAAAACAGTGAAGAAGAAACTAGGAATAGGCAAGAATCAGACGTGTGCGTTAAGAGACAAAGCCGGCAATATCGTTACCAATATGGATGAGATAGTTCAAGTGGCTGAGGAGTTCTATAGAGATTTATACAGTACCAGTGATACCCACGACGATAGTGGAAGAGAGAATAGCCTAGAGGAATTCGAAATCCCACAGGTAACGCCAGACGAAGTAAAGAAAGCCTTAGGAGCTATGCAAAGGGGGAAGGCGGCTGGGGAGGATCAGGTAACAGCAGATTTGTTGAAGGATGGTGGTCAGATTGTTCTAGAGAAACTGGCCACCCTGTATACGCAATGCCTCATAACCTCGAGCGTACCGGAATCTTGGAAGAACGCTAAGATAATCCTAATCCATAAGAAAGGGGACGCCAAAGACTTGAAAAATTATAGACCGATCAGCTTACTGTCCGTTGCCTACAAAGTATTTACTAAGGTAATCGCAAATAGAATCAGGAACACCTTAGACTTCTGTCAACCAAAGGACCAGGCAGGATTCCGTAAAGGCTACTCAACAATAGACCATATTCACACTGTCAATCAAGTGATAGAGAAATGTGCAGAATATAACCAACCCTTATATATAGCTTTCATTGATTACGAGAAAGCGTTCGATTCAGTCGAAACCTCAGCAGTCATGGAGGCATTACGGAATCAGGGTGTAGATGAGCCATATGTAAACATACTGGAAGATATCTATAGTGGCTCCACAGCCACCGTAGTCCTCCACAAAGAAAGTAACAAAATCCCTATAAAGAAAGGCGTCAGACAGGGAGATACGATATCTCCAATGCTATTCACAGCATGTTTACAGGAGGTATTCAGAGGCCTGGAGTGGGAAGAATTGGGGATAAAAGTTGATGGAGAATACCTTAGCAACTTGCGATTCGCTGATGATATTGCCTTGCTTAGTAACTCAGGAGACCAATTGCAATGCATGCTCACTGACCTGGAGAGGCAAAGCAGAAGGGCGGGTCTGAAAATTAATTTGCAGAAAACTAAAGTATTGTTTAGCAGTCTCGGAAGAGAACAGCAGTTTACGATAGGTAGCGAAGCACTGGAAGTGGTAAGGGAATACATCTACTTAGGGCAGGTAGTGACCACGGATCCGGATCATGAGACTGAAATAACCAGAAGAATAAGAATGGGCTGGGGTGTGTTTGGCAGGCATTCTCAAATCATGAACAGCAGGTTGCCACTATCCCTCAAAAGGAAAGTGTATAACAGCTGTGTGTTACCAGTACTCACATATGGGGCAGAAACCTGGAGGCTTACGAAAAGGGTTCTGCTGAAATTGAGGACGACGCAACGAGCTATGGAAAGAAGAATGATGGGTGTAACGTTAAGGGATAAGAAAAGAGCAGATTGGGTGAGGCAACAAACGCGGGTAAACGACATCTTAGTTGAAATCAAGAAAAAGAAATGGGCATGGGCAGGACATGTAATGAGGAGGGAAGATAACCGATGGTCATTAAGGGTTACGGACTGGATTCCAAGGGAAGGGAAGCGTAGCAGGGGGCGGCAGAAAGTTAGGTGGGCGGATGAAATTAAGATGTTTGCAGGGACAACATGGCCACAATTAGTACATGACCGGGGTAGTTGGAGAAGTATGGGAGAGGCCTTTGCCCTGCAGTGGACGTAACTAGGCTGATGATGATGATGATGACCTTAGCAACTTGAGATTCACTGATGATATTGCCTTGCTTAGTAACTCAGGAGACCAATTGCAATGCATGCTCAGTGACCTGGAGAGGCAAAGCAGAAGGGTGGATCTGAAAATTAATCTGCAGAAAACTAAAGTAATGTTTAACAGTCTCAGAAGAGAACAGCAGTTTACGATAAGTAGCGAGGCACTGGAAGTGGTAAGGGAATACATCTACTTAGGGCAGGAAGTGACCACGGATCCGAATCATGAGACTGAAATAACCAGAAGAATAAGAATGCGCTGGGGTACGTTTGGCAGGCATTCTCAAATCATGAACAGCAGGTTGCCACTATCCCTCAAGAGGAAAGTTTATAATAACTGTGTCTTACCAGTACTCACCTACGGGGCAGAAACCTGGAGGCTTACGAAAAGGGTTCTACTCAAATTGAGGACGACACAACGAGCTATGGAAAGAAGAATGATGGGTGTAACGTTAAGGGATAAGGAAAGAGCAGATAGGGTGAGGGAACAAACGCGGTTAAAAGATATCTTAGTTGAAATCAAGAAAAAGAAATGGGCATGGGCCGGACATGTAATGAGGAGGGAAGATAACCGATGGTCATTAAGGGTTACGGACTGGATTCCAAGGGAAGGGAAGCGTAGCAGGGGGCGGCAGAAAGTTAGGTGGGCGGATGGCATTAAGATGTTTGCAGGGACAACATGGCCACAATTAGTACATGACCGGGGTAGTTGGAGAAGTATGGGAGAGGCCTTTGCCCTGCAGTGGGCGTAACTAGGATGATGATGATGATGATGATAAACGTAGGTTCTGACCACATGGTGTTGCATGGACAAAAGATATACTTCGTCATATCGAGAATCTCGTTATATTGAAGTTCGTTATATTGAGGTTTAACTATATAAACAAAAACTAAAGTTTCGTTTATGAATTGATGCATTTATATAATGTATGTTGATGACCTAGCTGGTACATTACTTGGAAAAACGAACACCGCTAAAAACAGGGCTATACAAAAACAATACAACGCACTATCATGTGTATTCTCGTTTGCAGTTCAGACTTGTTGCAGCTCAGCTAACCGTGGAGATCACCATTGTTTTCCAGCCAAATCTTCTAGTGAGTGGTACAGCCACAAGTATGTGTGGGAGAGGGTGGGCACTATTTTGCAAATTACCTACCCCTCAATCATGCTTTTGGTATTGTGGGCATGCTATATTATTCTAGATTTATAAATACAGGAACAAAGCTTTGTGCTTGAACTTCGATAGTGTGATATGACGCATGTTTCACTAACTTTTTGTCACCTGCTGTCCAGCTTGTTTGAAGAGATTTTTGAAAGCAACTTGCGATCATGGTGTTGTAGTTATCACACGATGCATATTGTTATTTGGTCACACTTGGGAACTGATGAGGCAGACAGTTCGATGCATGGCTGCTACCTGTGTAAAAAGAAGCCTTTGTGAAAATTATGGCATCCGTTGTTTGCAGTAAAATAGGGGTGAGTAGCTATGAGAGATTTGAAAGCGTCGTGTCTCCTGACACCTGTCTATTCTAAAATTGTCAAGATGTTTACTTAGGATGGGCTCTCCACTGCAAGCAGCATGTGTTACACTGGGGTAGGTGAGCTTCAGCTAGGCAACTGGCTTCAGCTGACTGGTATTGAACGATCGGGCAGTGACGAGACGCTCTCCCTATGTCCCTACTTATCCACCCAGTTCTGTATATCCAGTTCTTATATCCAGTTCTGCAGTTTATCCACCAACTTCGTTCTTGACACCATATATGTGCATCCTCCTCCCTCCTCGTTTTCATCACTCCATGCTCCTTCTTAACATTCTTTTCTGTTAGTCACTGTCACACTCTTCAACATTCACTGATTTCTTGAACGGTGCGGCGTCCGCTAACATTCCTATATTTCTGTTTTTGCTTGGACTTTGAGGCCATTCATTCGCTTACCTGTCCTCCCACCTATTTGTTGTGGTGGTTTCTTAGCTTCCCTGGCCCAGCACCCCTGTCCTCCACATATTTTGCCGTGCACCAGTCAGCGTTCTGTAGGTCTTTCTTTCTTGTTCTGTTTTAAGATGAAACTTTTTAAAGCAGAGCTTTCTTTGCCTCTTCCTTTGACTTTCCCAGTGCTGCTGCGGCTCTCTTACATGCCGCGTCGGGGTTGGTGCAGAGCATGTATATACATGGAAGGAGCTTCCTGGGCGTCGATCGCCAAATTAGCCTCTTTACAGCTGTAATTATCTGTGACTCGTCGCAAAAGCACAGCAGAAATTGCAGTGTTTACTTTTCTACTGTACCCAAGTCCAGAGGAAATCTAGATATAATAGTAGAGAGGAGGGGGGAAGAGGAGGCAGAGAATGGGTAGAATCGATGCTGTCATGAAAAGAGGGAATAACAGCCTTGCCGCTCTTCGCTCACTGTTCCCATACAAGAGGGGGCAAGGAACAGGTGACGTGAGATGGCAAGGAAATGCTACTACTATAGACATGACAGCGGTTGTGAGGAAACTCGATAAACTTAAGTTCATGGTACAGTGACACGACAACCCCCCTCTCCCTTCTGACTGCCGCTAGCCCTCACGTTGCTGTCACATTCAAGCTTTCCCGTTCATCCATGTTGTTCTTTCAGAGCCCACCTCCTGATACTTTCTGTTCCTTGGGAAAGGGGAGGGTTTAGACCCCCTCCCCCTGGCTACGCCATTAGTGCTGAGTTAACAAATGTGTTGCAACTGAGCACACCCACGAGCGGTCAGGCAAAAATAAACATTGAAATAGTGTTTGCACTGAGGAACGTTAATGGGTCAGAAGCATGACAAGCCACTTCCTCAAAGCATTTCTCAAAATGAAGAATGAAGCGCAAAGGACACTCATCCTGAGTTAATTCATAAGCAGAAAGTTTGTACAGCTTCAAACAAATTTCTAGCCGCACTTCTGGTACTTGCACCATATACGCTGCTTGTTCAATTTGCAACAGGTGTAATGAGCTCCCAAAACCCTTACATGTCGCTTCATGTTGTTCACTCATTCACTGTCTACGATATCCACCAAAACAGAGGCTTGCCCAGCCGCACTGGCATCATACTCATCCACTGTAAACATGAAGCCATTGGTGGAAGCTGAAGCAAGCAATTGACGTGTTACCACATTATCAAACATGGCAGCGCAAGAGAGATTGCTGTGAAAAGGGTCTATAAACCCTTCATTTTCCATTAGAAAGACGAGAAGTGCATCGTCATTATCAACGAGGAACCGAAAACAGTGACTATTCCTTTAGGTTTCAGACTAAGCAGGTGAAGGTGAAATGGACGGGCATATGCAGCGCAGTATATGTACAACATTCTCGTCTGGTGTAGGGAATTGTCAACATGCTGCACATTGGGCTTTTGTACATATACAGTAGAAGCTCGTTGATATGTTCCCACTATGTACGTTTTCCTGGTGCCAATGTTCCCAGTCGAGAACACAAAAAATTACCTGATAGAGTTATGTTAATTTTTTTATCAGGTCATACGTTCCCGTAAAACACAATTTTTTCGGCAACAATGTTCAGTATGCTGCCAAACTGCAATTGTGTGATAGTTTTCGGGCCACTGGGTCCCATATAAACAAGAAAATGCGTGATTGAGGTGTGCGTGATCAAGACCAATATGGTAGCTACCCGCCGCAGCAGCTTCACTGCAATACTGGCCCTCCTGTCTCACATGAAAACACTGGCACGCACTCAGTTTCTCATTTCAGTACCAGGAAATCTTCACTGGGGTCGTAGCACGCGGCATTCACAGCTATCACCGCCAATCCTATGGCGATAAGCATCCTCGTCTATCTGTTTCATAGTATGTGGTGCCGTCGGAAACGTAGCGCACGTTTTTAACAGGCACGTTTTACATAAGGTATGTATATAATTTGATGCTGAAAAAAATTTGAGCGACAATTACGATACTCCCTAATGCGAAATTTGTGCACAGCTTTATATGCGTTTCCATTTCGTGATATATTGGCTGGCCCGGACATTCTATCTCATGCGGCACGTTGCAAATGGAACAGAGTGTGGCATTAGTGTTTCACTAATTGAGAGCTCACAAAAGGCAGTACATGGGTGATGTATGGGGCATGCTTCACGGCAGCTGCCACAGACAGATCTCCGCTCATGCAGTGCTTTGTTGCCATACAGACGACGTGTGCTACTCAGACAGCATCTCGTAGCCATCACCACTGCAGGAAGGACAAACTTGCGCGGCACTTTGCTTTTCTTCTCACGCTTTCGCCATACCCTCCTCCTCTGCTTTCCTCCTCATGCTCTTTTTGCTATTGCTGTCTTTCATCTCCCGCTGCGCTCCACGTTCACTTTCATGTTTCACTTTGCTTATTCGCTCAATTACAAGGGACAATGCTAATGATGCCACTCGCTGCTGGAATGGCTGCCTAACAGCGGCGCTCTAAAAAAAAAAGACTTCGACTCCCAGCTCACTGCTGCCGTGTGAGGTTACAAGTGGCAGCACGCAGCCGAGCAAGTGCATGAGGGCAGTGATACTAGAAAGAAGGGGGAACGATAGGCAGAGAGCGCAGTTCGGCACGGCATCTGGCTTGGCTAGTAAGCTGCTGCTGAGTGAATAGCAAGTGCAAGGGATGCTGCCGATGCTGCCCCATTGACTGTTTCCTGGTATTCTTGAAGGCGAAAATTCGACATATCTGGAGTCTGGTGGAAAGATTTGTGAGATAAAAGGTGAAAAACACATGGGTTGACACTGCAGCTTAAAAAAAATTTGGACTTAGTCAATACTCTGCGATATCAGAGTTCGAGTTAACAAGGGTTTACTAGTGGTTATTTCTCATGTGAGTTAATGTGCACCAGAGGTTTTCTTAAATGCCAAAATGAGCAGATGTGGGTGCACATGTGTGATTGTCATGCTGTGTACACTTTTCCTATTTCAGCATCACCATCAATGATGTTGTGTATGTGATCGACTGTGGTAAGATCAAGATGTCCAACTTTGATGTGGACAAAAACCTTGCCACTCTGGACGCTGAGTGGGTGTCGATGGCAAATGCCCAACAGCGCAAAGGGCGAGCAGGGAGGTAAGGCACGCACCTGTTGGTAGCATGCTGAAGTATCTCTTGGTACTGCGGCTTTTTTGGCTTTTTATGTATGACAGTTCCAGCAAGGTGGAAAGATGCAAGCACAAGTTGAAGGAAGGCATGAGAGAAACGCTGGACTGTGTCCATAGCACATTGTAGGGTTTTGCCCCACGTCCTCCTTAAACTTGTGTTCACGTCTTTTCACCTTGCTCTTAGCTTGTGTCTTTCACCTTGCATCTTTTCACCACCCTGCTGATACTAAAGTCATGATCAAATGGCAAAGTTGATGAGCATGTCTAAAATGGTGATGAGGTTTTGCTCAAACTTTGTCTTAACTGCACATTGTCTGTGAAGGCTTTGAACATTGTTAAGAATATTTTAAGTCCTATGAAGATTTTTGAGTACACATGAAAATAGATGAGAAAAAAAAAGGAAGTTAATATGTCACTATGCCTGATGCTCGTGCTATAAAAGTCCACACATTATCATTGAAATATCACGTGAGATTGAAGCGGGCAGTTTTGAAGAATGTATATTCTTAACCCTTTCAGTGTTGGGCTTTTTCAGAGGTGATGCAGACCCAATGTCAGGTTCCTTCTGTGGAAATGAAAAAAATTACAAGGATAATGTCAAATACTCTGTTGGTGTGATTCTCATATCCATATCTGGCAAAAAGAATGTCAAAAGGAACATGGTGGGACAGAAATGCAGAAACATACTGGTACGTCAATGATGCTGGAAGGGTTAATGGGACGAAAAAAGGAGAATAATTTGAAGGGAAAATGTGAGATGAAAGATCAAATGGTGAAATATAAAGCAGATACAGCTATGCAATTAATGTGTGTTTAATCTGAAGTGATACTGCACATAATAAACACAGACATGTAGAATGTACGTCACCATTAGTCACTTCTTTATTCTCCCCTTTGCTTGTACCTATTCTGTTTCCATTTTCTTCAGATCACTTCACTCCCCCCAACTTTGCTTTCATGCCTCCTGGGATGATACTTAAAGGGGCCCTGAACCACATTTTATTGAAGTGGAGAAAGGCATTTGAAGTAAAAATAGGTTACAGTCGACTCTCATTATAACGAACTCTGATAATACGACAAAAAACGTCCGTTTTATCCGAAGTCCATAATATCCGAGATGCCTCACTTCTGAAACTTTCGTCGCAACGTCTAACAACTTTATTGCAAAGAGTGAGTGACGAACATCCAAAGTAAAAAACAAAGAAAAAAAAAAGTCCCACTTTCACCCATAAGGCAAAGCATTGCTTGGGATAGCAAATTAAGCAAGATAAGCACGGTAGCACCAGTGAGCGAATTGACCTTCATGCTGTCTCTTGCTTCAACGCGAACTAAACGTTGAAAGCGCAGCAGATACGAAGCTACCGGCACTGGGCGCACTTTGTTCACATCACAGATCGCTTTCAAGATACGGTACCCGTGCTGGAATGCACTTCGCCCACATTGCAGATCGCTTTCAAGATATGGCACCCGCGCGGTCGCACCGTTAACACCAGTCACATCAGTGCCTCATGCGCGAAAGACTGCGCACTTCTGCCCCGCTTTCCTCCCTGCCTCCCTCGCAAGATATTTAGCCGCAATCATCGGCTGACCCTTGCAAGTCAGTTGCCAGCCGTTGTTGACACGTCAAAAGTCTGTTTTATATGCCCGATTTTGACCAAAAAAGATTGCCACTAATTTCGTCCACTGTAGCCAATAGTCCGTGGTAGCGCGGTCCGTTAAAAGCGAACTTCTTTGCATTAGGCAGACCAAACTAAGGTTGAAATATGGTCTGTTATGTCCAAAAGTCTGATAGATGCGGGGATGTTCTAACGAACCTAGAATGTATTTCAGAAATACTTTGCCACAAGAAGTACTTAAAAGCGTTCAACAGAAGTGGAGTTTATGGCAATCAAACACAGCCTCCGATATGCTTCTATTCCTTCTTCAATGCCTTGCACTGCGAAGGCTATGGCCGAGTGGGGCGTGTCCACAATGCTATGCCTTCTAAATGTCACTGTGGCACGCAGTTCAAATTTAATTTTGTATATTAACGCAGACTCCGCAACTTCCGATTTTGGTGCCTATGATGCGCTAAACATAAGCCAAATGTTGTCCTCAGCGAGCCGCAGTGTGCTTAGCCAGTGGACTCGTGCTGGCACCCCACAGTGGCCGCGGTATCTATGCTACGTTGCTTTATTTGAAATCTGCTTTATTACAAAATGAAGTGTCCAGAAGAGAATGAGGAGCAGGCTTCTGTTGAAAAGGGAGTGTTTGAGAAAGGTGACTTCACGCTTTGCTTGCGAGCTCCACACACCGCACACGACAGCAAAACTTGGTTGAGATGTTCACAGCAGCGTACGCTACCCACAGACTACATATTTCACCAAGCCCATGAGGTGGTTCAGGGTCCCTTTGAAAATTTTGCTTATGGAGGCTGACTCTACGACGCCGTTTAAGCCAAAATACTAAACAGTTTTCAGCTGGCCCTGTCGAGTAGTTGTTTTCACGACATGATATGGGGGGGTCCCTTGTGTATCAAGTTCAATCCTGGAAGTCCTTTCCTCACCAACACCCAGTCAACCATGGCAAGTTCAGGTAACATAGGACTTTGCCTTTTGTCAAAACTGTGCTCGATTCATGTGTGGTACTTCATTTGGTCTGCGTCATTTTTCTTGACTTCTTGACCATTTTGTCCCCTCCCAGTGTCTTGTCAGCTGGAAGATATGTTGACTTCTTAGTAGCGGTGAACATAGGGGTGAATCTTAGGCCTTTTGTGTAGGATTGGTTATGATGGAGTACTGCAGCTTCAAGGCAGCACTCCCATCCATCTCAGAAATGCTGGATACGTGTTCATGTGCTGCTTTAGATCATGAATGGCTCTTTCAACCAAGTCGTTACCTGTTGGATGATATGGTGCGGTAAATCGCAGCATGATTCCGTGCTTTTGTGGACATTCCTGCAGTCGACAGCTTATAAATGTTGGCCCATTGTCGGATACCAGTACTTTAATATTCTGAAACATTTTCAGCTCATGAAAGCGATACTGCTATTGGCATCCTCTCTTCTCAGTTTTGTAGCCATCATCCTTGTGTACTCGTTCACACACACCAGGAAGTACTGTTGTGTTTTCTTTATATCTTCGAACTTTTTCCAGACCTCAGCGAAGTCCATGTACACAAACTCAAATTGCGTTCTCGAGTAGTTGGGCAAGACTGTGCCGAGTAGGGTGCTTAAATTTCACTTCATTTATTAGGTATTCATGGTATGACCGCACATATCTCTTCGTGTCTTCTTTCGTTTTTGGCCATGTAAGTGGTTTTGTAAGCTTCATGTATGATCTCTATAATCCATGATGGCCACCAGAATGAGAGCTGTTATGGTACAGATCTAAATCTTTTGGGACCAACGTTGGAGGCACTGCTATCTTTCCGTTCCCAGTGGGTTCCAAAACTTTAGTTTCCTCCCATACTTTAGTGACATTTATTGTTCCATGGTGAGCTTCCTCAGATATGACTGTCAACCTGGATAGAGTATCAGCATCCTTCTTCAAAGCGTCTTGACGGTGATGGATGTTAAAATCAAACTGCTGGAGTTTGCCTACCTGGCGGGCGATCTTGTTTTGGGGTTCTGCCTTTTTCAATACATGCGTAAGTGCTTCATGATCTGTCAAGAGCTTGAAATGCGTTCCTTCCAAGTATGAACGAAAATATTGAATAGCTTTTAAAACAGCCAGTGCTTCTTTCTCTGTTGTGGTGTAATGCACTTCTGCTCTCGTGAATGTGTAACTATGGTAGCCAACAGTGCAAAGTTGATTTCTTGCTCAGCCACAGTCTTACAGATATGAAACTGCCTTGGTTCCATAATGAGAAACATCTGTACTAAGTTAAAAAGGAAGGGCAAAGTCGGGAAGGCAGAGGGCAAGATCAGAGGAAAGCACTTCAACCAGGTGTGTGTAGGCTGCATCACACTCCACTGTGCAGGAGAAAGGCATGTCTTTCTTTTAATGCAGTAGTGTTAAAGGCCCTGTTTCACAAAAAAATATGATGTCGGCATCGGCGTCGGACGTTGCTTAGCAAAAAATCAATCCAAACCACAACCATCCAGCCCCTCCACGTGGCGCAGAGACCTTACTGAACCAATTCCTCAAAGTAACATGCATCAGAAAGATCTTAAAGTTCAACATAAACACAACCTACAGACACGAAAATGTCATATTGTAACCTGAAGATGCCAGTAAACATAATTCTGTTACGGGGAAACTCAAACACGAACCCCTTTTCTAGCATTTCTACCATTCATAGAGTAGGTGTCACCACTGAGGTTTGCATGCCAGCATGTGCAAATCTCAGAGGCCACAAAGCGGTATGCCCGGTTCCTTGCGAACAGCTCTAGATGGCACTCACCTTCGCTGCATCAAGGCCTAGGCAAGAGGCCGCATTTCTACTATAAAGCTTGCCTTCGTGCATAGCGTTTGCCGCCAGCGTTTCCTGGTAAACATTACAGTTACATACGCTGCAGTTGCCAGGAGAGAGGGGGGAGAGAGAAAAGCAGAAGGCAGGGAGGTTAATCAGAATAATGTCCAGTTGCCTACCTTACACCCGGGGAATGGGAAAGGGAAAAACAAAGGTGACAGAGCGAGAGAGGAGGGAAGGAAAGAAGAAAATTAGCAGTGAGTTCGCTTACGCGCTTGGTCTAATATAGATTGCATTAATAGTCGCAGACGTTTGCATAAGCCTGTCGTCCTCAAGAAGCACAAAAGTGCCTTCACCGCTTTATGGGCTGACGAGCGATGGAGGCGGTGTTCCAGCAGCAGTTGCCAGGAAGTGTGAGAAGCAGTCAGGGATGTTGGAGTGCTATCGCGTTCCACTCTTAAAGGCGAAGCTTAAGCTTCCTCCGAAGTTTTTTTTTTTTTTTGTCATCCTTGTGAAGCACTGCGCTTTCGAGGCACAATCTTTTATGAGTGCTCTAAAATGGCCCGCCTAACCTGGAAACACCTAGAGTGAATGGAAGTAGTATGGTTTCACTAGCTTTGTAATACATATCAGAGACTCTTTCTTTGTGTATTTGGTGCTTCCTTCCAATGCTCTACCCAGAAAAGTCACTCTGTTTTTGAAGAATTCACTTTTAACCCTTTAACTGGCAGCTCAACAACATTGTTTACCTTACAAAAATGTCTGCAAACACTATACAAAACTAAATATTAGTCTGTGCCTTTCAATTTGTCTTAATTTGTGTACCTTATTAACAGCGGTAGTCACAAAATTTTGACCGTGAGCAGCAGCAGATGTTTTGGTGACAAAGCTCGACGACATTGTTGGTATCGTCTTAGCGGACGTGGTCATCCTATTATCGCTAATGCTAAAATTTTTTCCTCTGTTTAATAAAGCTACTATTTTTTTCTCTCCATTGAGGTCTATCTCAAGAACAATCATTTACCTTGTCAAAACAAGTACTAAACACAAGTTTTGGACCATACATTCGCCTCTAACCAGCTGGTCTACGATATTTTTGACCCACTGTATCCCACTTAATTTTCAGAGAAACCCTTTCATATTTCATTTGGTATGTATTTGAACAATAGCAAGAATAAAGCAATAAAAACATTCTAGGTCAGGTTTTTCTTATCTTGCCAGTTAAAGGGTTAAAGCTGTGAGCACATGTGCCAGGTATTCTTGGAATATACAATGATGTCGTCCGTGTAAATGCTACAAAAATGGCCAATGTAGAGTTTCAGAAGAGTGCTCATCATCGTTTGAAACCAACTCGGCAAAATTCCAGCCAAATGGCAGGTGATTGTATCCATATATATATCAAAAGGGGCAATAAAGGCAGTGTACTGTTTCGTCTCTTCTTGAAGTGGCATTTGCCAAAACTCTTTGCAAAGGTCGATTCTAGAAAAACCCATGCAGTTGCCAGTTTCACCGATAAGGCTGTCTATCTAGGGAATTGGAAAAAGAATCGGGTTTGTTTAGCTGTTGAATATCCTATAGTCTTTTCAGAGCTGCAGGCTGCCATCTTCCTTCGGAGCAATTGTTATTGGTGACGCAAATGTAGATACGAATAGCCAGATGATGTTGGCACCCAGCATCATTTAGAGTTCTTTAAGCCTCACCTGCTTTTTTCTTGTTAGATTGCATGGCTTCTTTCGTACCGCTTCTCCTGCGAGAAGCCCTGGTAAGTAATGTGGAATCTAGAACTTGATATCCCATGAGGATCTTGGCAATGTTTGTTGGGTTTCTCCATCCAGTAATGCTGAAAAGCTTGTAACAGCTTTAACATTGCTTCGGGAGTTTCAGGATGTCTAACCTGTACCAGCCATCGCAGTTTCTTTGATAATCAATGGGTAATGAGCGTTAGTACGGATTGTAACGTCAGCTGTTGCTCAGCAATCTGAAGGAGGCAGTGTTTTTCAAGGTGGAAGTATAGTAGACTTTTGTTCATTCGGCTACGATTAATTCACCGGCACTTGTGCATTTCTATGGGCCTAAACGTTGGTTATTTTGATTCTAAAGTTGGCCTTCGTTAGATAACTTGAGCTTGGCCAGTCAGCAAGCACGCGCCTGGCCGCTATGGTGGCCCCAATAGCAACCCCATTAGTGAAAGCGTCCGTCTCAGCAGAGCTTAGGGGAAAGTGAATGTGCTGAACGCACGTCATCTCCTGCCACCTATTTTCGGCCAGTCCTAAAAATATTTTCGAACAATAACCATAGCTTACAATTTACCAAATTCAATGCGCACCTTTTTTCTCCTACAAAAAAAGTATGGTCCGAAAATTTTTGCCGTGGTGCAGTCGGTGTACGAAACCAACACCATCATCACGGCGCTTGTATGCTTTACCACAGAACATGGGTGTGTTGCGGCGAAGTTGATCTTAAGAATCCGTGTGGCGAAACTGACTTTAGGAAATTGGCCGCCATTGGGGAACACATAAATTTCTTGCTAAAAAATCGGGTGCACGTTAGACTTCTGTATTGTTTAGGAGCTTTACCGTCATTTCTACGTCAGTTTTCTATTTTGTACAAAACAAAGTGGTCGCCCATTTGATTGGGTGGCATGTTAGAATTGGACAAATATTAGCAAATGAATCAGTGGTTTGTCATTTTTTCTACATCTTGTTTAATTAAAACAGCCGGATAATTTGATTAATTTTGTAAGTTCCATAAGGATTGTATTAATGGAAGTCGACTGCACCAGACTTGAAGTGATAGTAAATTGCGTGGTCCCATTGTTCAACTGAATTTTCTTGAAAGGTTGTTATAAATCTTGCTTTCCATTTTTGGACCATGATTCACATTTGTTATCCAACAGCCGAGACTCGTGCCAATTTCTTGCTAGTCAAGCAAGAAATAGTTGCATGTTAAATATATGGTCTCTGTCAAATTTCCATTCATATAATTCTGCAGCCTGCTTGTAGAAAGCTATCCAACTAGACATCGAATATCTCTGGTCACACACTTTCGAACCAGCATCTCATGTGAAGGCCAACTGCTGACATTAATGTTTCAATGAGCTTGTTCTGCTGCAATAGTTGCTATATATCTTCACATCGACAAAACGAAGCAAAGCCAGCCACGCTTTCGCCACTCCGCCTTTGCGGCTGATAGTGTCGCCCACAGTGGGATGACACTATCATGCAAAGCGCCGGCAGCGGGGAGCGAATGCTTCGTCTGCCTCTCGCTTCAACGTGTCTCTGCAACTCGAGATTACACAACCTCCAGTACTAAATGCACACATGATGCTTTGTCATCTTGGTCCGCCCACTCTTTTTGCTGTCTGCATTACCTGTCGCAGTTCTTCTCAGCTGTGTGTGCCTGACTGTGGCAAATTTGTTGTTTAATCCTGATGGAAGGAATAGTCTTCTGTTCATACCTGTACAAAATGTGAGGGAACTTTCTTTTTTGAGTGTAGAAAGAGCCGGCACAGCACACTTTTGTACGAGGAGTTTCTTCTGCATTCCTGCCCCATCGCCGACCATATAGTTAGAACCATTTCTGATGGTCGTTGCCTGGGCACTTGTTTTGGTTCTTGTACCAGAGTGCAGCCTGGTGTATGCTACCGGCTGTACACTTCCTGGAGAGAGTCTCAGCTCGAGGCCTATCAGCTGCCAGAGATGCTCCGGACCAGACTGGAAACACTAATTCTCAAGATCAAGGTAAGCTGATAAAAGGAATGCCATTCTGCCTGTAAGGCAAAGCAGTGGCAGTAGGCATTAAAGTGTTTTGCATGGTGTCCATTAAGCAAACATTCGCAGATGCACGCGAGCAATCTGCTTTCGAGAGGAAAGAGAAGTGCCAGCTATATCCATATTTAGAAGTTGTGTTCCCCGATGATGAAGTGAAGCAATGCAGCTTTCTTTTTCGTCCTCTCATCACAAACACTATAATGTCAGCGTCATCCACTAACCATGAGGAGAAGCTGAAAGATAAGAAAACAGTGAAGATGAGGCAGATGCATGCAATTGTCATTTCATGTAGACGAAAAAGCATAATTCTGCATGGCCTCTGCAACTGTGAAGCTGAGGAACTGACGCCAGCTCTTATCGACTACAGAGCTGTAGAAGTCAAGTGGGCGTCAGGTAATCGTAGCAGGTACTGGCACGATTGTGCTCTCAAGGTGCGATATTCTCCACTGCTGTGGCATTGGCAGAGTGACCAAGAGGTAGAATTTTTGTCCAGCAGTCTGCTAGTCCGCAGTTCAAATCCCCATGAGACAAGAAATCTCTTCTTTTATTTATTTGTAAATTTCTTGCAAAGCATTTTGGGATTGCAGCAACGGACACTGGTCTCAGCAGAGACAATAATATGACTAGGGGAGGAAGGAGGCCATATAGCGATCACTATAAAAAATGTGCATGTTTAGTCACCAGCTGTGGGGCGGTGTCCTTTCCTCGAAACTCCCTTTAACCCCTTCACAGTTCCTGGAGATTTCCTAAGGTCAGTGCCACATCGAATCTTTCACTGGTTGTCAGTTCTGCACTTACCTGAACAATTCCACTTTGTCCTCTTGATTTGAGCTAAAACATTGTCTACTGCATGTTGTACTGTCCTGACAGTGAAAAAAATTGTGACTTTAGCATACGCTAAAGAGAAAAGCAGAAGCCCGCGCGCTCATGAGAAATTCATTACATTACTTGAGATTTTTATTAGAATGCATTGTTACTTCCTACACTCTTAAAACAGTTGCACCCTTTAGGGTGTATATTTGTCCCACAACAATAATTGTCATCTGCCTTGCTTGCGCTTCCTTTCTTAAAAATGCTGCATTCGCTACTTTCCTTCTGAGAATGCTATGTCACGCTGGTAACGCACATGCTGTTCGTGACTTGGAAATTCCAGGCTCGCAGTGTTACAGAAAGAAAATGTGGGCAAGACAGATGATTATTCCTGCTAGTAACAGCGCAAAATATAGACAAGGGACGAGAGAAGAAGACACCACAAGCGCTGACTTTCAACAACGTTTTTCAAAAAGGATGGAAAACCAACAAGCCCAAGCTGCTATTCTAGAGATGATTATTGTTGTGGGATAAGACAAGCCCCAAAGGGCATAAATTTTTTAAAGAGTGCATTGCTTGTTTTCTCCCACCAAAGCTTGTGGGTTCGATTGCCTTGTTGAACTTCACTGTAATTCACACCAATGTCGTGGGTTCAACTCTCGACCTTCACGATGTCAGTTGGAATCAACAGAGATATGACTGGTTTGTCCATATCTCGAAGCACGTTTGACTACCACCAAAGGCTGTTGGTTCGAGTGCCTTAACTCTATCTTAACTGTGCCCTAACACCACAGATCGTGCTGATGCTTCTTCTTCACTTCGGCTTCGCATTTTTTTATAAAGAAATCGATGGGCTAATTTACTCTAATTAACACCAAAGGTCATGGGTTTCAATACGTCACAACATGGCCAAGGGTATTAAGACGTTTGCCACGAGACAACCCCACCCATCCATCAGCACCTATCCAGAAGTCAGCGCAGCGTTTACACAGACTGCTGACGGGTCCACAAAAGGCCCCTACCACTACCTGACAGTCTGAACTAATGATGGAAGAGGGCCAACATCAAATGCTACCCTGGGAACAGCTTCGACCTTGGATTCCCAGGTTGCTAACCTGTCCCCTATTTCATACCATCTGGCCTTGGATTTCCATGTTGCTATCCTGTGACTGATTTCATACTACCAGAGGTGGAGCGGCGCAAAACAGTGCGATCTCATAGGCAGGGTATTGCGACTGCTTCGACGATTGTGATTGGCCGCGATACAGTCACCAGATTCCCTAGTTGAGTCACCTAGGGAAAACTACAGGATTGAAAGCGGAGACCTTTTGTGCAGTGGGGCCGACATGTCCTAATGTGAACTCGGACGTTTAAGATGCTCCTGCATGTAATAGGCTTCCGTAACTGGAGCAGTGTAACTAATGTAACATAAGCCCTTTTTCCTTCATTCCTACTACAGGATGTATTCATCGATTCCTTGCCCTAACGCCACCTCAAGCTGCAACAGTGTTAATTAGCTTCACCTTATTCCACTCCACAGGTTGTGGGTTTGATTCGCACCAAAGGTAGAGGGTTTGACTCCCTATGAATTTAGGTGCCATAATGGCAGACATCGGATTTTTTGATCCATGAGCCATCTGAGGCTTTCGCCTTAACTTGAGGGCAGCATAAAATTGTGGCTGTGCTTAGTGTAGGGGAGCATGCTATGCATTTTTTCACCAATGCAAGTAGGCTTTTACTGATGCATTTACACAGATGTTTTTTGACTGAAGACAGTGATATTTTGCTAATGTGACTGCGTCCTCCTCTGATGGGCCTTTTTGCTGGGCAAACGGGTACATCAGAACTCCTGTAAATGTGCTCTTGCTAGAGCTTGCACCCGATTTGATGGCACTTCTAAGAACAGTGCGAAGTACGAATTAAAGCTGTTCCAAGTGCTCCACACTGAAAAGCATGTTATGCGTCGTGATTTAAGGAAGCCAGGAGGTATGATCCCAGCTGCACAGGTTACGTCACGTGCACCATTTGTAGCAGCAACGAGGGCTGGTCGCTTAATGGACACTGATTCAAGAAATGTGGCCGTTCCTTTTCTAATCGGAATAAGCCCTCTAGAGGAACAGCTCAATAAAGTTCTGTCGTTAAAGGGACACTAAAGGTTACTATTAAGTCAACGTGGACTGTTGAAATACCATCACAGAAACCTCGAAACGCTTGTTTCGTGCCAAGGAGAGACTTATTTTAAGAGAAAATGCGTTCTGAAGCGTCCGCGTACCTCTAGCGCAGTTCAAATCGCCCGCCCTCCGATCGAGGAGTACTGACATCATGGTCTCATAGTGACGTTGCGCCATCGGTGAGTAGAACGGCGTCCGCAGACGGTGCTACGGCTTTTCTGCGCAAAACGCGAATGCGCGGCCAGAAACAGAGCCAAGACAGAGCCGACAGCAGAGCGAAAGCGGGAGTATGGTGGCTAGCGGAAGGAGAAACGAATTACGTCCCACGGCACATGGAGAGTCCGTTTTCGTTAAACTATAGGCTGCGGCGAGCTCGCAGCGTGGTCGGCGTGGTCTATGAGAAGCGACGAGCCTTTTCGCACTCGCAACAGGGCATAAAAATGTGCGAATCGACGCAAAACTCGGCCTAGAAACGTGCTTCGCCACAGCCAGGGCTCAATACGACCCAAGCTGGCACGACCCAGATGTCGTTTCCCGCACCGCCACCAGGCGCCGCTACTATACCTCAAACTCCAGCGCAAGACGCCCATAAGCTGGTACTTCATTCTATGACGCTAACTTCGACGCTCGTCGCAATGGACCCTGACACCGACAGATTGGCTCGCGATGGTGGGCTCAACTTCAGCGATTTGAGCACCGACGAGCGCGACCTGCTGCTGAGGGCTCGCACTGCCGGCGTCGTTGCGTAGTACGACGGCGGCCTCGACACCGGCTCTCCGGAGCGGGAAAGCAACGAGGGCTTCCCACGACATCACATGGACGTGGCATTCTCGCTGCTTGTTCCAAATGAAAGTTTCGCGAGCCAGCAGAACCCTCACAGCACGACGCGATAACGAAACTACTGAAACTCCAAAGCGTGCGCGGCGCAGAGTCGAGCGCGCAGAGTCGAGCGAAACCGAAACCTTTCGAACACCCATATAACTGAAGGGTAACGTCAAAATGTTATTTTTTCTTAGAATCGAATAGACGTAGACAAGTATCATTTTTTTCCGTCTTATAATCGAATGAAATGATATTTTTAATACGAGTAGTTGAGTATTAGTAACACAAATTATGAGGAGTCCTTTCGTCATCGGGCTAGTACCGGAATGTCGCTGGGGGGTCTCAAATCATGTCATGCATTTACCTCAATTTCTCGGTTACTAAAGCTCTGTTCGCGATTATATTGACGCCTTAGACGTTCTAGAACATTGCTCTACCACTTTAACTTGAGTTTCTGGTAACCTTTAGTGTCCCTTTAAGAAACAAATTAGTATATTTTCCCTATAATATCCCTAGCACCTACCCTTAAGCGTTGAGGGCATTTAAGTACATTTTGTGATGTTCCACATTTTCTAGTGCAGCATTGTAAAAAGGAAGCATACTCGATTTGCAATAGGATATTAGATAAGCAGCATTTTTTTTTTCAGCAAATCATTATGACCGGAAACCAGAGAAAAAAAACTGCATTTCTTTCCTCTCATAACAGACCTGTAACATGCTCATGTTAGTAATACCTTATTTACCAGCAATTAAAACACTGAATACATTGCGAGAACATGCTAGAACTTGATTAAGTATGATTTGAATGTCACCACAAAGACTACTTTGTTGTTGGAATTTATTTATTTACTGAAAGGGGGAAGGGGAATGACCTCAAGTCTGTTTAAATCTTTTACTTCCTAGTACTGTAAAATATCAGTCCACATGTTTTTCATACACAAAAGTACAGCAGCTTCTTAAAAGCACTCGCAAGCAACAGCCACAGCAGTTGCTAACACTTTTCCAGTGGTGCTCAAGATGCTAGCAATGCTGAGTCATCGACAGATGGCAGCACTTTTCTGCATTAGATCTATAACACTTTGTTCATGTTTAAAGGAGGCATTATTTTTTTTTACATGGCTGTTTAGTGCATGTGGTGACAAGCTTGTTTGTTTCAGGAATGCAGTGTTGCCAGCACACTAAAGCCAGCATTTACATTACGTTCCTTCCAAAATCAACTTGTTTGAAATGTTGCTTCTTTATAATGCCATTCTGAGAATCGTATTGTGACGTGAGAGGACTGATTAAAACTCCAGGAGGAATATATCTAGCAAGACCATGACTGATGTTGCTGACCAAAGGTTGAAACTCTCCTTTAGGTTGGGTCACAAAAATCAGCAGGTACCTAAAGGAACTGATCCAAGCAACAGTCAGATTGCATTTATTTCGGCAAACACAGCATTACAGTACTGAGTAGTTAAGGGTTCATTAAATAATGCCAAGTGCGAAAAACACAGCTTTCTTTCTTTTTTTTTAAGCACAGGAGCTCAGCATGCAGAGTGGAGAATGCAAAGTTGCTATAACAGCATCACTAAGAAAGAAAATTGCACTCTGTGATTGTGGACCTTGACAGCTACAGTGGCTTGGAAAATGAACATACATAGGCTTGACAACACCTGACTAGAAGCACTGGTCTTTGCAGAAATGAACACTTGCCTGCATATGGCCACCCAGATTTTTCAGGGATGATGATACGTATCGCACTGTGCATTTGCTTGTGTTGGGCTTTTTAAGTAGTGATTAAGAAGTTCTAAATATAAGCACTTGATTTCAGACCATATGTTTAATAGCAAGTCCAAAATTTCAATTCGAAAAGAAAGCTACATTTTCCTTTTAATATAAATATCTTATGTGACACCTTCTACCTACCCTAAACTGTTGAACTGTAATTTACCTGAAACTGTAAATGTTCTAAACGAAATCAGCTTGGAGCTCTAACATAAATTTCTTTTTAACAGGAAACTGCAATGTTGCGATGGCAAGAGTTCATGACAAATGTCTGCAGATAAAAACAGCTGCCTGGATAGACCATTTTTCACTTAAGTTTGCTAGAGAAATGCATTTTAAATATAAGCGTGATGACACATGATGTACAGGCTGAACAGGGTGCATTTGGTGTTCTACGAGCAAATGCATTGCAAGGGGTATCTTGAGCCTCCGCATCTCACAGCAGTGCACTTCGCTTGGCCACAACTTCATCCCCGTTCCCCACATGAAAAAAATGTGGCGGCATCCTTAATTTGACAGACACTCTCGTTCAACAAGATGCGGTGATTTCAAGCAGTTGTTATGGGTGTGGCACTCGCACATTCACTGGTTGACTGGGTGTTGGTGGACTCATCGGGGCAGCCATTTGAGGATGCCTCGGTCGTCGACGTTTGTTCTTCCTTCGCATGTTGCTCTTTCTCTTCTTCAGCCGCTTTCTCGACCAGGGCCCTCTGGTATTCCTCAGCCAGGCGGGCACAGTGGCGCTTGTGTGTGAACCAGTGCAACTTCTGGCAGGGGGCTCCGCAGTACTGCACAGACTTGCAGGCTGAGCAGCGCTTGTCGGCCTGGGGCTCGCCGCAGGCCGTGCACGAGGCTCCCTGGTCATACCCCTTCTGGCCACGCACGGCCTCGGCCAAGATGGAGATAGCACTTGGCTCATTTCCGACCTGCACAAGAGAGAAGAGTGACCGTATAACTTCACAGTAGTGAGCAGTGGGCACTAGACTTACTACTCTAGGAGCAATTTTGACAAATGCTGTCGTCGCCTAGCTGCAGGTGTGCTGATGCCTTGAGCAATCACTTTTGGTGCACTACTGACTTGTAGTATGACGGGGAAGTAAAAGGAAGACAAATGAATGAGCCCCCAGGTAGTGACTAGTGAAGGTCGGCGGAGTGGCAAACCTACCCAATTGCAAAGCTGCCGGCGCAGCACCTCCTAATCTTCCCCGAGTCGATAACGGTAAACCGAACGGCAACACCCAAAAAATACGACGGCGCTATCAAACAGCCGAATCGCAACACAATCCGCGTGACGCGAACGAACGAGAAGATTGTTCTTCACCTCGACACCGGAGAGCGTGTGCACCAGCTGCTGGAGAATGGTGCACTCGTGGTAGGGAAACTCGCGCACGGACTGCCTCAGCAGTTTCTCCAGGAGCACGGGGAAGTCGTCCTCGTCGCGGCCGCGCAACCACGTCTTGATGAGCGGCTCGAGCAGGCCCGACGTCTTGTTGTCCTTGCCGGCTCCTTCGGTGTTGCCGCCGGACGTCGCTGCGCGGTCGCGCACGAACTTGCAGCACGTTCTGATGAGGAAGGCCAGGTGGTGGAACTTGAGCGCCAGCATCTCGTTGGGCTCCGCGCTGGTGGTCTTCATCTGCTTCTCGCAGAGCAGGTTCAGTACGCGCTCCACCTTGGCCGACTGGTCGATCAGCTCGCGCTTCTGCTGCAGGTAGAGCGCGACGCGCACCGGGTGGATGTTGGTGCGCACGATGAGCTGGTAGAGCGGGGCCACCAGCGTCGCCGGCAGCTTGGGCTCCTTCTCGAGACCCTGCGGCCGCACGTAGTACTCGAGCTCCTCTCGGGGCAGGAAGTTGTTGATGATGGCCACCACGTCGTGGTTACTCACAAACGCGGCCATCTGCGCCGCCGTGCGGCCCAGCGAGTTGACGGTGGTCGTCGAGGCGCCGTGCTCGAGCAGCAGGCTCACGACGTCGGCGCGGCCGGCCAGGCCCGCGAACATGAGCGCCGTGTAGCCGGAGTCGTGGTAGTGCGAATTGACGTCGGCGCCGCACTCGAGGAACAGCTTGCAGAGGTCGTAGTTTCCGCGGTACGCGGCGTGCTGCAGCGGCGTCATCCCGTGCTCGTCGAGGCAGTCGATTCGCACGCGGTTGACCAGCGTTCGCGCCTCGGCCACATCGCCGGCCTGAATAGCCTTGTAGAGCTCTTTCTCGGCGTCGGTGAGCTCGCCTTTCGCCGGAGGAGCCATTTTGGAATGTAGTCGTTCGCTGCAGCCAACGTTTTTAGATTGTTGGCTGCAGCGGCGTTGCCCTGAGAGGCGCTGTTGCGAGTCGCGCACTATCATCATCATCGTTCAGTTCATCTTCAGCCGCTTTTTGTTTTATTTTGCAGTGGTTTCACATTATTGTAAAAAACATAATTATTATAAAGCAAGAGCTATGCTTACAAGGCATGTCTGAATAAGGACCTTTTGAAATTTTAGAGGTTGCTTTTTGTGCGGGTGATAGTTCGATGGTACCGATCGCAAAGGCCATCGGTTGCTATGTGACTTATTGCCCCTGACCTGTCGGCTTTGCCGCGCATCTTGCGACTGACTGCAATCCGTCTAGAATGTAGTTGGCTTTTTATCGCTTAATATATCCTGCTACTTGAATACTTTCCTGATGAGTAACATTACATTCAGCAATTTCTTCCTAATTTTTGTAAATTCTGTCAAAATACCTATGAATGTGTGTGCAATGTAAATGTAGCACAGTGCTAGTTTTCCATCATATCATGTTGGTCATTTGGAATAAATTGTTATTCTAACTTCTTTGCAGAGAAGACACGGTAAACTAGTGTATTTAACTTGTGTATTTAACTTGTGGAGTTAACTATCTGTAGACAAGTCCCACAAATGGGGACAGTTTTACAGTAACTTTTTTAGCATCACAAGCATGGCGGGTCTTTCAATGATGACCTGGACTGGCGTGCTTGCATGATATCACATGTGACATTCGCATTATTGTGTATAACTTGAAACATTATTATGCCTCTCTTTGACCGTCTAAGTTTATGAAAAAGCAAACTTTTGCATAAGGTCACTATTTCGAAAATGAAAATACCGGGACACTCCTTTTAAACGGACTGCCTACGATCGGGAATATCTCCTGAAATTGTAGTGCCTGCGGAAAGAGCGTGTCTCAGTGTTATAGAAACAAGCATTGTTTTATTCCTTAAATAAGGAATTATATTTATGAATGCAGTTGAAACTCGATTTAATGAAGTGATGACCACGCTCGAATTATTTTGTAAAATCGGGAAATTTGTAAAATTGAAAAAGAAATTTTTTGGTCCTTCGAAATATAAAATTGTAACATAGTCACAGGCAAAAGCTACCATGTCATTGCATTTGCCACTAATCCAGCGATCTCTTGCATAAACCATAAAATAATGAAAACAACCACTGCTGCCTCTACCAAGGCGGTGTTGAATCCGCTCTTCCATGCATGGGCGCGGCGTGCAGCTTCATCAAAACAAAGCTATAGCCTTGACTAGGGCGCCTAGATGTTTTAACACGATAGCTATAGAGCGCGTGCTTGAAGAAAAGGCCATCTGTGTCAAGATTAAAAAGAAATCACCGCTTTTTTTAATAATTTATTTCAGGAAAAACATCATTAAATTGAGTTCGGCCAAGTTCATTTCATTAATTCGGGTTGATGACAACATTGGACCCTATGGGTACCTGCAGGAGAATGAAAATTTCTTTGTTAGATTGGGAACTTCATAAAATTGGGTTTCGTTAGATCAAGTTTCAACTGCATTCACAAAAGTCTCACATTACGTATGAGTTGATTGATATGCACAGGTGAAAATTTTCAACCAAGAAAGTGTTCGTTCCATGTGACATGGTATAACCACCATCTGGTTATATATGGCCTCCAATTTATAATTTCTTGTGCGTGTAACTTCAGGAAGTTTATGCTGAAAAATGGCATTGCTTTTGCACAATGCCTTGTTACATCGTTTACTTTTCTATGCTTATCACGCACATAATTGAACTCACTATCGCGTTCCTGGAATTTCACACTTACTTCAATTTGCTTCTCTTCCCTCTCCTCCGGCTCCCCGTGTCTGCATACCTAATTATAAGTTTTTCACATAACCTTTCACAATTTGAAAACATCTCTAAAAAAAAAATGTGTGAGGTGTTACTTCTGTCACTGCCAAAGCTGTTCTTGTTTAGAGTTCTGTTTCTGCAGTACGCTGTCTCTGTCATTCATGTGTTGCCAACGTCTGCAGATTTGTAACCGAAGGATTTCCCAGAACAGAATATGATTAAAATGTTCAAGCCATTTTCCTGAAGAGACCGTTGCAAGCTTGGGTACATTTTATGATAATCTTTCGATCATGCCACACAAGTGGGGTCCTTAAAAATGGCTGTGCAATCCTTTAAAATAGAATGTCCACTATAATAATACATATGCACAAATCGTGTGTCTTCCTGAGAAATAAAAAATTTATATGCGTTCACAAAGCTTGTGAAAACTTCTTGAAGCACAAATGTTACTCAGCAGTCACCATGTGATGTGTCCAGGATGCCTATAGGTAAAGCCTTTATAACAAAGAATTTCAAGGCAGAATGTTCTATACACATTTATGTCTTGATTATTGAGTAGGTTAGGACTGCTCTTTCGGCCATAGAGGTACAATTATTTTGGTACTGCTTTAACTTGGGGAAGAAACAGGTTGGAAAATGGGTGCCATTGAAATTCATTGAAGATGTGGTTGAGCATTCAATGTTCTTAGATTTTTTAAAATTGTCCACAGTCAATTGTGCGCATTTCCAATGCTATAAGTTCAATGCATCAAATTTGAGTGCAGCATGATGTTCAACCTGTATTTTATAACATTGCAGATACTGAAGCTAGGAAGTGCAGAAGCTTTTCTCCAAAAGGCAATAAATCCTCCCTCTTCTGAGGCATTACATCTTTCCCTTCAGTTCCTAATTACACTGGCAAGTATATTTATTTTAAACCAGCTTTTTCCAAATGCCTGTTTACCACAGCTGTTGTTTCCCTAGTTTTCTAGATTTATGTTGTAACTAAAATATATGCTACTTTAGCAAAAAGTGCAGAAGAGTGAGAAGCTGAGAAATATGAACCCAGAAAAGTTGGGGCAGGACAAGTAATGGAACACATTTCTGTAAATAAGGAAGCCATTAAAGGAGCAAAGCAAGTGCTAAGGCAGTGCAACAGATATCACTGAACATGTGTGTTTGCTTCCTGAGCATATGCACTGTTTGGTGCTGCCATTAAAAAGCAAACATTAAGTGCAGAAAGCAAATATATAATTGCAAGCATTTTATTGCCACCCTATGCACTCTGTACCTGTCCCTAGATAGCAGATACACTAATACCCATGCCACACAGGCAAGGTTAATGCCATTAAAAGTGTAAGACCTTAAGTTTATTAATACCATTATATTTCAGTCACTGCTACATGTGCATACTTAATGACATTAAATATCGCGATGGTGATAGCTGCAGTGAAACAGTTAAGTTTATACCAATCGTAATACAATAAAAACAGTCATCTAGGGAGTGAATGTTTAAGAAATGGCATGACAAACATTCACAGGCGTATTCTGTGTAGTTTACTTCAGGAATGTCATTGTTGCACCCAGCCGTAAACTGTTTGAAGCCGAAGCTAGCTCGATGGCCAATCCATAGCGTAGCCAAAACATTAAAATTGGAAAATTGGTGCTCACAACTTCAAAGCTTTCAAGCAGCGATCCTGAAGAGTTTGACCGTGTGCTCCAGTTTGTTGTGGCATACATGCTTCTTCAAGCCAAACATAGTTGAGAAATTCCAAGGCAAGGAGCCGCCACCGTGCAATTGAACATCTTCTCCTGGCTAACATGCTCACGACTAGTGCTGCAGCCATGTGTAGCGGCAAGGTCGTCTGCTGATCTCTACAAAAATAAAGAGATCCTTTTTATAAAAAGTGAAGAATATATTAGTTGTTTTTATCTACAAGTTTACTTAATATTGTCAAAATGTCACCGCGGCCACGGCGGGAACATTGGAAATGAGAGTACACATTCGACGACCAAGTGAATTGTAATAATTGTAAGAATGCACTATGCTGCAAAAAGAAGAGCTATTTTTAAAACAAAGTGAATAATATACTAATTGTTCTTCACTAAGAATTCGTTTAGCCTCGTCAGAATGTGGAGACATTTGGAACGAGAGTATGCATTTGATGGCCAAGTGAGTTACGAGAATGCACTACATTGTGAATGGTATTAAGCTTTAATGTCACTAAGCATGTCTGTGTGGCACCCCATGAATGGCATTAAAGTTTAAGGCATTAGCAAGTTAATGTCATTTTCTGTGCCCGTGTGGCATGGCTATTAGACAGGTTTCAGGGTAAACATTTTTTTGTGTAACAATGCAGACTTGTATGTGTAGCATCGAAAGCTGTGTGTACAGGCAGACTTGAGAATGAAAATATATAACAGCTAAAACGCGATCTTCAGCCCACCTGATGAACGTCGACAAACCCACGTAAAAAAAAAATTTAAGTGTCTGCTTTGAAGAAAAGCAGCAACTTGAAGCGGTATTGTTCATGTGAACAGGGAATAAAATAAGTATGAAAGACTGTATTTTGATGTCCCATTCAGTTTGGGTGTTGACTGTTAACTTACATATGTACAGTTTTGTATAAAAATGGTACCTCACAAAGGTGGTTTACTTTGTTTCCCACTGCTTGCATTTCATTCTTGCCTGCCTACACAGTAGGGAACAAAATATCGTGGAGTGCAGCTGCAGCAAAAACAATGCTAAATTGCTTAACAGACAGACATACTTGCAGACCTTGCGTCTGAAAGATGTAGCCTAAAGCACCAGCTGCAAGAGCTGTAATGGGTGAATATGTTGCAAGCTGTGCACCTATAGACACTGACAAAATTCACCAAATCAGTCTTTCACAGAATCTACGATCCATCTCTTCAACTGTGCATATGACAGGGCAGAAACAAAAAAGGCTATATGCTCAGGATTAGCCTTTGCAATAAACATTACAAAATTCATTCCACATCCCACGGACGTGGCCGTTGTTTGAAACTAATGTTAACGCTCGTGCAGAAAGCCCTAAATGAAGATGAGACTTTGACTCCTCTGGGCTACCACTTGGCCAAGCTGCCCTTGGATCCTCAGACGGGCAAGATGATCATCATGGCATCCATCTTCTCCTGCCTTGACCCCATCCTCACTGTGGCCGCAAGTTTGAGCTTCAAGGATGCCTTTATGGTACCACTGGTGAGTTCAAGACACAGCTTGTGATCTGAAGCATGAGTAAAACACTACTGCTTAGCACGCTGACGACCGACATAGTGTTTTGGTTCAGTGCAATATCATGTGTAATGACAGATTTACTTTGCTTTGTGCTGTAAAATGTTCCCCTCAGCTCATGCAACACCAGCAGTGATTGCCATGGGGTGAAACCCATTAGAAGAAATGAGTGTTAATAATACTTTATTTTTTCATGTTGGCTCTTGGAGAAGGTCTAATGTGTGAGACTACGATACTTACTTGTGTCTAATGCACCCTAGATTGTAACAAGCACTCGTTTTCTGTGACAAAAAAAGAAAAGGAAAAAAAAAAACCCTCGATTGTAACGTGCACCCGTTCGCCATTGCGATAAGTAGAAAAAGTCGCAGTTTCGCACAAAGGCGAAGCATTGATTGCGATAGCAAATTAGTAGAAAGCTATACGAAAAGTAAAGATAGTAGTTTTATCAGCCGTGTAAACTTTTAAACACTGGCTTACCAACTAAATTAACAAGCATGGCGTCACGAGGGCACAAGCAAACATGGACACGTCTCACTCAATGACCGCAGAAAACTTTATCGAAATGCTAGAGTGAGGAGGTGCGGTAGCAGGAGCGAACGAATTGACCTTTATGCAGCCTCTCACTTCAACATGAACTAAGCGGCGAGAGCACACTGCGGTGCGCCTAGATGCATAGACTGTCTCCATCGCAGATTGCTTTCAAGATAGGGGCCGCACGGCTGCGCCGTACGCAGCAGCTACCGGAGTAGAACGTCTCTCCTGTTTGCGCCAGTCCTGCACGCATGTTTCGGGAACTCCGAACACCCATGATGCGGCCCAATTTCCGTCCGTCTCTGCACACCTGATCAGTTGCCTTTTGAATTGCGGCATCGCGTCTTTTCGCAGTTGGCACTTCCATGCTGATAGAGCAAATACAGAAAACAGAAAGACAAACGGTGTATGAGGTGGCCATTTTTAAATAATGGTGATGTGGTAATTCAGATTAAGGGTCGTGGTTGATTCTAATGCGCATGCAGTTTTTGGACCGTTTTATCGGGAAGAAAGTGCACGCTAGATTTGAATAAATATGGTAACTGATAAAATGAAGAAAAGTGGAGAATCTATCTCTCAATTCTCTGCGATTTGGCCACAATTTGACTTCTGTTTGTTTCATTTCAGTGAATATGACCTGAATTTAAAAAAAAGTCGGTCATCTTCAAACCCTTTAAAGGCATTCATGCTTTCAAACTCAGTCCAGTTGATTTCCGTTAATTTGACCCTGATGTCAACCACAATACTGATAGAATCACCTGGCTGACCAAGTGAAACTAGGGGCAGAAAAATGCCGAAACACACCATTGATTCATTCAGCACTAATTACATGATTCTAACATGCCCCCAAATCGACTGTGCAACCTCTTTTCATGGATTCAAAGTAGAAAACTAATGTAGAAACAACATTAGAGCTCCTAAAAAAGTATAAATGTAATGCAAATAGATTCATTAGCAAGAAAAATGTAACATTCCTCCGATCATGTAGACAAGAACAAGATGAAACGGGCAAAATTTACATTTACATAATAGAAATTTATTTACATTAGATGTCCATCATCATCGCTATCAGACAGAACTTGATTGCTGTCTATGAACCACAACACATTGTCCTCAGTTTGGTATTACGCATTCAATCTAATGCATTTATCAAATGACTCCTTCACAATCACAAATGGGGTGGAGTTAGTCTAGGCCCACACCTAGACTAACCAGTTAGCATAGCTAGTTCATCCTGCAGCGCATGCAGTTCTCTGGAAACCTCAAAAGATGCGACTTGACTGGTTGCCGCTAGCTTAACATGTAAAAAGCTTTATCTTTTGAATGAGCTTTTGTAATAAAAGACTGAAACCTGCACATCGTCATCCTGCTATGCGAGAACTTGTTCTGTTGCCATCTTGTGATGACAATGGCGATGACGCTGACTAGGCTGGCTCTGACGGTAGGCTGTTGCAAATGCATCTTCGGTTTCATATTCAGTTACATCGCGCAGGCAGTTCTTGAACCAATTTTCAGGGGAAGGAAAGGCATGCATTAGAATCTGGTCAGTATTGTATTCATTCGTTGTGAGCTACTTTTCTCACTTGAAAGTCTTCGTAGGGCAGGCTGGAAATGGACGATTTCGGCAGGAGATATTGATTTGAGTTCGACTCATTCACTGGCCCTTAAGAGTTGCCAAGACAGACACTGCCGCTATTCTGGTCAGACACTTGCATATTGATCACTCAAGTTCGAATCAATTGGTGAAGGCCAATTTCAGGGAAGAAATTACGAAAGTTTGGGCATATAGAAATGTATGGGTGCAGCTGGGATTTTCAGTTGGGAACGAAATAACTGAAAAATTGAATTAACCAGATTCAGGGTAGAAATAATGAAAGTTTGGGCATATAGAAATGTATGGGTGCAGCTGGGATTTTCAGTTGGGAACGAAATAACCGAAAAATTGAATTAACCAGAGTCAAATTAATACATTTCTCTTGTATAAGTTTAACTAAGGTTCCATGTGCTGTGGAGGTTAAATTAATAGAAGTTTAGTACATGAAGTCCAACTGTAAACATGCGCGACTAGCCACCGGCTTGCTGGTGGTGGGTGTTTTAACAACCTGCAACTACGTAAACTGACAAGACTTAGACTGTCTGTACTGTATTTTGGCTAGACAGTATTCACTTAGAGGCTTGAGATGTTACTTTAGTGCATCGAGGTCTGAGCATAATGTGTTCGGATCATTTCTTTTTCTTTTCTTGCTCTCTTCACCAGGGAAAGGAGAGGCTTGTGGATGAAGCAAAGAAGCGGTTTGCTGGAAACACCAAAAGTGACCACATCATGCTTGTCAATGTTTTTTCAGTGAGCAAATTGTTTTTACCTTTTATGGTGTCCACATTTATTATTGTGTCCACATTTATTATTGTGTCCTAGACACTCATGCATAAATACAATGGTGTCAGTTGTAAATATGCAAGATGATTAAACATTTCTTTTTCTTGCTTTCTTCTTTATAGCAATGGGAAGAAGCAGTAAAAAGGCGTGATGGCAACGAGTTCTGCTATGCAAACTTTCTCTCATGGAACACACTGAAGGTTACTATATTGTATATTTATTCCTTAAAAGGTGCTGTTAAGTTCAGTTCACAAAAGGCTGCATGTGTGTAACGGTGTAAAAAGACAAAGAAGGCAAAACAACTCCAAGATCCAGTTAATTAATGCCGTTGCACCAGACATAGCATTACGAGGAAGCTTTAGCTCAAGGCCCACTCTCATTTCCCTTTTTAAATGCACGTAAAATGCGCAAATGCTCTCATGAGACAACCGCCAGACCGATTCGAGTAAAATTTGTTGCATTTGAGAGGAAGTTTAAATTCTCTTCACAAAAATTGCTGCAAATCGATAAGTTAAAAAAAAACTAAATACTGAACACGAAGTTTACAAATCTGCAACTCTGCACCAAGAACAGATATCGCAGTTCTGAAAACTGCATCAGTTGGGGCATCTCATGTGGACAAATTTAATATAAGGAGTTTCCAGCTTATGGGATTCTTCTCCATTTAAAATTGTTGCCAATATTTAGCTCTCTGTTTCAGTTGCACATATGAAATTTATATTCCCTCGAAATGATCTCTTTCAGATGCTGTCAAATATGCGACAGCAGTTTGCCGAGTACTTGCATGAGTTGAACTTCATAGGCTCACAGGACATCAAGGCCCGAGAGTACAACCAAAATTCAGGTCTGATAACCAATGCTGCTTTTTTATTTGTTCATAAGTGGTTCAAGCATGAACTGAAAGTTTTATGTGAATAGTATTGAAAAATTCATTACATTTTTACCTTTAAGGACAAAAGTTAGAAAGCGAAATATGAAGGATGATGCATGTATGCTTAAATTTTGTAGAAAGGCTCGCAGTGATGAGCTGGGGCAAATAAGGTACCACAAAAGCAGTTTTAATAAAAGTGTATGTGTAATATGCATGATGAAATTTCTGAGAAGCAGAGAAGAAAGGTTCATTTGGTGTTGCCAAACAAGAAATGTTCAAGGAGAAATTAACTGATTCTTTGAGAAAGAACCTCAAGTGAATCAGCTGTTACAAAAATCAAACAAGGTTCTTGAGTGCTAGGCACTATAGTTTTGTTATCCTCCCCTTGAACATCTATCCTTACTGCTTTTGACAAGCACCATGTACTTTTCAGTAGGTACAAGTGCAACAAGCTGTCTATGTTGCTCTGTTGACCGTTTATAATTATGCAGTTTGTCCAGAAAGTTTGCGACTACTTTAAATTTCTTATAAGTTTGACCCTTATGCTAATCATTTCAGTAACGTGATCATTATCATGAAAGACGAGAAAGGAATATTCTTTTTTGTCACGTATGTGACAGCAGATGGCTATGTTATTTATGCAGATTACAAATGCCTTAAGTGGAATGACAGCTTTCAATTCGTCAACCTGCTCGATTGGCCTTCTGGTACAAAGTGTTTCAATGCCATCCAACTTCCTCCTGGGTGGCTGGTTGAAGGAACAAGTTTATAGATCGAAGCAGTACTTCATGAATACTCACTGCTGTAGCTACGGTATTCTGGTGCTCAGCGTGAGGTTGTGGGTTAAATTCGTGGCCATGGTGGCCGAATTCCAACGGAGACAGAATGAAAAAGCCACTGCTGAAATTTAGGCACAGGTAAACGTAGGTAAACTCACTCAGGCTCGCACAAATTATATGTTTTGCTAAATGCTCACTCAGACTCAAACTCGCTAAAATTTTACTCAGGCGGGCCCACTCGAACTCGCCAAAATTCTACCCAGCATTGCCTATTCAGACTCAGCAAAATTCTACTGGGCTGCGCTCACTCGTGCTTGCTTACCAGAATCAGACTTGGGCAAGTCCACTTAGACCACAAGTCATAGGCGGAAAGGTTTAATTTTTTCTGGGGGGGCAGTGCTGAGGCCCGGCCAGCTTTTTGAACCCCATGCATATATATATATATATATATATATATATATATATATATATATATATATATATATATATATATATATATATATATATATATATATATATATATATATATATATATAACCTAGAATAGCAGTTGCACTTGAAGAAACTTCGTGTGACCTCGAATAATTGTTCACTGAAGTGACGGCCTGATAGGAGTATATACAAGACCTCATAGTAGAAGACAGTTCGATTTCACAGCCCGAGTCCTCTCACCCAACCAAGAATATGGCATCTCTCGGTGGTGTAATCTTCCTTCGCGAAATCGTTTTATACTTTGCTATCACTAATACTGCTTTCCCTTTCTGGAGAAACTGCAGCATCTCTCTATTTTTCTTTCTGTGAGTCTAAGTATAAGTACTGCTTTGCATGACTGCTTTTGATTCTTCTGATTTTGATTGAATCCGGCTTGGCATCATTTTGGTTACTGAGTGTATTATATAGGGTGGCCCAACTATCATGCACCAAGACCCAAAAAAAGAGCAGCTGCATTACTCGAAGAAAACTAGTGCATATTGTTTCCCGTACAGTGGAGAAGCTGCCAGTAATTTTTTTGTTACTCTGATTTAACTAGGTAATTATAATTAATTATCTAACTTGAGATGTACTGTCAAAGTATCGACGAGACATTTGTAGGCACCCCCAAATGACATCTAACTGCAGTATTTTCAGCGACATACTAATCACGTACGATTTTTTTCCGACTGGTAAAGAAACCCCGTGAAAAATGAAAAATGAAAAATACCACATGACTGCGCTCCCACCCACATCATAAAGCAGCACCCCCAAATAATCTGTTTGAAAGCAATTGCTTTACCTGTCACAAACCTGAAGAGACAGCGCATCACCTTGCTAATGGTACGGAAGGAGCATCAACAGCAGGTTTCTTGGCTTTGCAGCTATTCCTTCATCTCATTTCTACGTCACACTTATTATCCGTATCTCAAGGTTGACTGATCACATTGATAACAAAAGTCCCTTCATAACACGGCTGAAGTGCTGCTATGACCACACACGAAACGCAAAAAGCAATGGAATAGGCATAGAATGTTTCAAAATCTCGGCTCTGCTCACACTGCATTGAAAGAGTGCGCATGCAGCTATATTTCACGCCAGAAACTTGCTTCAGACTAAACACAAATTAAAGTGAAGGTTTTATTTTTCATTAGAGTGTATACGTACTGTTAAAGCAGGTTCGTGGCAAAAAGTAAAAGTGAAATAAACACGCACGCATGTGCACGCACACAGATGCACACGCACGCACACAAATATATATGGAGAGTTTTTTTCTGGGATTTGTATTTGAATGATGCGTAAGCATTTCGTAGTACTGTTGTGGTGTTTTGTGGTAGTATGCTGGTGTGTTTCGTATAATTGTGAGAGTGACCAGGAAAGAGCCATGAAACGGAGAAACACGGTTGCAACACCAAACTTGTTAAGTGAGACCTGCATGAGATGACGCAGAAGAGGCGAGTAGAAGCAATGTTTGCCGGTGTCATAGATAGCTGCAGTGGATGTGGACGTGGGATGAAATGACGAGGGAGATGTAGCAAATAAGGGAAATGTATGCAACAATTATTAGGTACACTGAACCATCTTGATCAACTCTGCTCCGCCAGTAGCTACGTCTGGCACGGTGGTGCGGCCGTTATCTTGAAAGCGATCTGCGAAAGTGGCAGAGTGTGGCGTGTGCCGAGAGCTGAGCGCTGTGTTCTCGCGACTTCATTGGTGTTGAAGCGAGAGGCAGTATGAACGTGAATTCACTTGCTGCTGCGGGTGCTCTATTGAAAGCGATCGTCTTACGGGACAGACGGGAGGGACGGTTTTTCTGTTGGTAAGTATAGAAATGTTTGTGCATTTGAAACCATCAGATTTCAGTGTGCCCTTATTATCTGTGAATTCGTAAGCACCGCTGTACACCAGCTGCTGCCTAGAGGACATGTTTGAATGGGTGTCCTTCTGCAGCTATGCAGTACTGAGTCCACTCTATCACATCTTCTGTGGCTTTCTTGATGACTGACGCTGGAATTGTATGGCAGACATCCATTATCCTTGCCTTGAGTGCACTTGATGTCCGTCTGAATCATTTAAACATGATTTTTCACACAACCCTAAAGAAAGAAATTGAGTGGAGAGAGGCCAGGTGACCTAGCCGGCCAATATACAGGCCTGTGCCTTCTTATGTGTTGCGCATGAAAAGTCGCATCCAGCCAGTATCGTGCTCGGCTGCTGCTGTGTGCTGGTGTCCCATCTTGCTGACACCACAAAAGTGGAAGACGTGACAGTGAGACTTTGCTGAGACACTCATCCACCATTCATTCAAGGATTTCATCCACCGTAACGCTGTCCAGTCAGTGTGTGATCTAAGAAAATGGGACTGATTAGAGCACCGGCGTAAATTCCGAACCACACATTGAACAACCACTGGTACTGGTGCCGAGTGCACTTTACCCAATTTGAATTGGAGTCATTCCAATAGTGTGCATTATTCAAATTTACCTGGCTGTTTCTGCAAAAATTGGCTTCATCTGTGCACATGATGTTGCTCAAAAAGTCCAGTGACTCATCAGCTTTTGTGAGGACCCAATTTGAGAAATCTATACGGTTGTGCTGGTCCCTATCTTCGAAGTATTGGTGCAGGTTAAGGTGGTGCGGGTGAAAGGCTGAGTCATTTAGAAACTTCCAAACACACGACTTGGAAATTGGTACCTGGGTGGTCACATCCTGCTCGCTAGCATGAGGGTTTGAGGTCATAAATGTGAGAACATCCATGCGTAGGATAGGACTGAAAGACAGAGTCCTCCATCGCTGTTTTTGGAAGCTGCCATTTTGTCTCGGGTTTTCATCATTTCTGATAATAGTCGATGCGTTTGGTGTACTGGCACTCTTCAGTGACTGATACATATTTGCAGCCTTCCTTTTGTTGCCATTTGCAGCTCCCAAGGCAAGGATCGCGTTTTTCTTCTGATCTTTAGAGAAAGACATGGCGACTGGGACAAAACAAAGTGCACGTTTAAACTTTTGCACTGATGTTGTCAATTCGCTTTTGTGGTGATAGCTTTTGTTGCAAAAAGAAAAAAAAGCATCCGTGCACTTTAGCTACACAAAGACAAAAGCTTTCACAGCTTGTTTGCAACTAACACCTAACGGAACGTGTTACTTCAGCCGGTGCGTGGCAGGTAAGGAACTAGCTCGATCACAACGTTTTTCTTTATTTCCTTTGTTTTGTTCTAGCAAGTTGCATTGAGTTTTATCACGCAGTGCCTGGTCCGTATACTTTTGCTCATGGGCATACATTGTGCCTCAGGAGTGTAGTGTATATGTAATATTGTAATGCGTTTGGATTCACAAAACACGTGTTGAAACACGACACATAGAAAAAGCAGATCTCACATGCCAGTTGCCATGACACTTACTATGCGTGCACTCAGAAGTTTACGGCATTCATTCATTGCCGCAATGTTACGTTTGTAAGAATACACGCTGCTGCAATTGTTGGTTTTACTATTTTACTACTTGAGAGCACTATTCCAGCTACTCACCGTGTACCTTGGAATGTTTGTTTTGTGGTCTATCAAGTTATGCCAACGAGCTTCCCTTTTTTTTTATTTTGCAGCTTGTTTTTAAGTCACTTGACCTAGTTATCGTTCAAATTGCATAGGTAAAATGAGAAGGATGAAAATTTACCAAGTCGTCCTCCTGGTTTAAGAGTAGAAAGTGATGAATCAATAAAACTTATGAAATCAGCGTAAATTCCAAGAACAACTTAAACACTTCAGCTTTTGAATTGCTGTTTTGTTTGTACATGCGCTCATACGTTCACATATTGCTCTCTCGTTGTGAACACTGCTGCTGTGCTGCAGCAAAATCTGGGTCTAATTTCTTCTCGCATTTCCATCTGCCCAAATGCCCCACCGATGCATTGCCTTGTAGAGGGGCTTCAAGCAAGCTGTAGTGAAGTGCTGCTCAAAGTTTGAAGACGTGTGCAGGACACTTCCCTTTGGCGCATAGGTTGTCAAAACAAGCAGAACTTGCTTACACTCCCTCACAAAATATATTTTTTTGCTTAGGGCTCACTCGGACTCACTAAAATTCTACTCAGCCAGGCTCATTTTCACTTAGACTCACCATAATGACTTATACCAAAATGGACAAACGTGCCTGTAATTTTTCTTTTTAAAGCAAGGCTTTCTTTGCCTCTTCTTCCGACTTTCCGAGCGCTGCTGCTGTGGTCTTGCTCACGCATGCCACTGGGTTTCTTGCAACACCAACAGAATGCGCTTGCCTCCGTGCATCCCAGCTGGTGCGGTGGCAGCGGCATTTCACAGTTTGTGCGTATGGGACGTGCTGTGCTTGCTTTCCTGTGCAACAAAAATGCAGTTGCTGGGCTGTGGAGGTCTTGTGCTGGGCTGTGATAGTGTAAAAATTACAACTATCCACAGCCTGCTTAGAGCTGGCCTCTCAATAGCGTGCTGGCCATGTATGAAGAAAGAGCACGTAAATATGTACCAGCAAAATAGCTCCAAAGTGTGCACTCAGTGTCGAGGACACCCAGTCCCAAGAGAAGCGTTGCGCGAAACAGGAGCGTCTTCGCTATGCAGTGAAACATGGTGCAGACTGCAAATGTGTGTATGCAATGTATACATACAATTATAACAATTAATTGAATTATGTACAGCCCTATAGTTCAATTAAAGTTTAACACTTCTGCCACAATCCAATGTGCCATGTGAGGCAATGATAATGCTCATCCCTCTCAGACATTATGAATGATGACTAACAACAAGCAAATATGTCTCCCTGTGTGTTCTGTGGACTACATAGACAAACAGCTGTGGTACACGGAAAGTAATGTTTAACATCAACTCACCACTCTCGTATTGGACTTAATGCTGAAGAAATTGCACATTCGCCGCCAACATCACCACTAATTGTTGTCAGTCAAAGCAAACAGCATACAAAGCTTCATTTACATCGATTATCATAGTGCATGGGATTTTCAGATTTTTATTACTGAAGGTTTAAAATAAGCACCAACTTTGCAGACACCCTCCAGCTGAAGCCTACGCCATGACCTGAATTTATTTGATTTTCATGCAGATAACTTGAAAGTCTTGCAAGCGGTCATCTGCTCCGGTCTGTATCCAAATGTTGCCAAGGGCCAGTTCAAAAATAAAAGGTTGGTAAAGGTGTCTCAAGTTTTTGTTATCCTTTTGCACTCTGTTGGATGTGTGGTCTATTGAATAGGCAAATTTGTGGGAAGACTGAGCTTAGGAAGATTTTACCTAATCCACTGTTGCATTAGGATCTCGCATTATGTGGTGGTCCTCAAGGTGTGGATAGCAATGCTTTGCTCGTGCAGGCTGTCAATGCATTCACCAAGAAACGTATGGTTTCTGACATAATACGTATTAAGTGTTATGTCAGCAAAAAATTCACTGACAATTACAGCACTTCCTAATGCGAAATTTGAGCGCAGCTCTTTCTGCGTTTTCGTGGGTCAGTATATTTTATTATGGTTATATTGGTACATACACAGTTTATATTAGGAAGAGAACGCTGTGAGTAGTGCGCTTTGTTTCTATACAGACAATGCGACGCGTGCCACTCTGGGGCCATATCATAGCCATCACCGCTGCGTAGCCCGTCTTGCGCAGCACTACGCTTTTCCACTAACGATGAGAACAGCCCTTCGTCGCCGGGAAGTCGTGCCACCAGTGTCAGCGGTGCTGACACCCAACGGAGTGTCACATCGAGCCTTACTTGTAGCTGCTCGCCATCACCTCTTGCAGGAGCAGTGATCTCCGTCACACACGCTGGTACCGCAGACGAGCGTAGCACTCCCCCCTCATGCTTTCTGTCCCCCCCCCCCCTTCAGAAGTGCAAATAAGATCGCCCATGTGGCTGCGGCGGCTGTGGCCACTCGCAACTCGGCGCATGCGCAGGCCGTCTCCCCTTCGCTCCTTCTCCGCCTCGTGCTTTCACTGTAGTGCCCTCCTCCACATTCCTCCTCGTGCACTCTTCTTTCCCGCTGCGCTCCAAGTTCGCTTTCATATTTTGCTGCGCTCGTTCGCTCGGTCACACCACCAAGGTATGGCGCTGACGCTCAACGCAGGAACAGGTGCATAAGAGCTGCGCTCTAAAACCTTTGACATGGGAGCTATATATTCTTTTCTTTTGTAGTAGCTTGATAATGCTGAAAAGTTGTGCTGTGAAAAACAAATTTGTAATATTACACTATTATACCTCCTACTGCCAAGGTCCTCATAACCAATGTCTTGATGGGCTAAGTATATATATATACTTTTTTTAAACAGAATTTGACGCTTTCTTTTGAAGGTCTGCAAATATTAAGCATTCCATTTTTGCTTTTACAGACTTGTGAGGTGCTCCACGAAGACTGACGCAAAGGCTGCACTACATCCGAAGTCTGTGAATGTATCTCAGTGCGGCTTTGACACTCAGTGGTTTGTGTATTATACCAAAATTCGGTCGACAAAGGTAAGTAATCCACAGCTATTGATAGTGGCATACATGTCCTCGTCTTGAATGCCAGCAGTAGCTCGCCCACATTAAACAGCATTCCTTGTGCATTAAGTTGTTTTACTAGCTGTTGTGAGCAGTTTGTAATTATTCTACAGTGCATTGTCCTCATGTTTGCCCACCAGAATACTTGCGTTCACAGTGACGTATGTTTTAAACCTTGTCGGGTTTCTTATGGTACACTATGTGAACTATTATTTGACTTTTAGTCATGTGTAGCAGTAGCAATACTGTGGTTTTGTGAAATAGTAAAGGGGTATGAAAGCATGAGAGATGTTACCGATTTTCTGCGTGAGAACATACTGCTCATTTTTTAAAAATATTTGTAATCTAGGCACGTCCCCACTACTTTGTGTGAAGTGAAAATAGCACATTTTGTCATTGCAATTGATGCTCATCATCTTTTTGGCTCTTGAAGCCTGTACAGTGTGAAATCAGACCTGGATGTAGGACAATGTATGTTTAGAGTGCCGCTCTTCGGCGGCTGCTTCTGCATTGAGCATTGGCATACCTTGGCATAGCTGAACGAACGAGCACAATGAAGGATGAAAGAGCAAACACGGAGTGCAGCGGCGGGTGAAAAATGGCAATTGCGAAGAGAGCACGAGGAGGAAAGCGGAGGAGGATTGTGTAGCGGAACCATCAGGCAAAAAGCAGAGGAGGAGGGTACGGCGAAAGCGCAAGAAGAAAAGTGTAGCGCTGCGCAAGCACAGCGTGGCGACGCTCGCCATGAGATGGCACCAAAGTAGTGCGCGTCGTCTATTCACTGATGATGGCATTGATAAGGCATATGGCGAGCACATCCACCGATACCATATATGGAAACAAAGTGCTGCACGAGCAGAGGTTATGCAAGTGCATGCTGTTTATAATACAAATACCGTATTTACTTGCATAATGATTGCACTTGCGTAATGATCACACCCCGGAATTTTGTCGTCAAAATTCCATTTTTTTCTTTCCCATGTAATGATCGCACCCCGAACTTGCCGCGGTGATATGTCATGTGCCAAGCCTAGCTAACGATGATTGCGCTTACCATCTGTCGAATGCTATGCGAACGACTCTTCAAGACATACCAACTGGTCTGCACGCACCAACATTCTTAAGCAGATGCCCCACTTTACTCCTTTCATCACTTTCCACACTTCCATGAAAAAAAAAAAAAAAAAAAAAAGCTACAACCAAACTTGCCTTGGCTTTATTATTTGTAGGCTTTATAATGGTTGTGGTCAATAACAACAACAAAAAAGGCGCCTTTCGGTTCTTCTTGTCTGCACTCGTCGGCATGTAGCAAATCACGAGCAGCGACAATAGTAGCCACGTTTACACTGATACATTAGAAGTGCACCCTATTCATACTCTGATGCTTGTAACACAGCTAAGATATCCGCCCACACTTAGCAGAAACATTCCGTATTAGGATAGTAGTGAAGGCAAATGCCGTAGTTTCCGCAGCATACCCACCATGTGTTTCTATGTCACTGGCAGCTAAGCACGCCCATCTCTGTTTCTGTCTCCTCAAAGTGGACGTGTCTATGTTATTGCCACAGACTTGTTGATATTAACAATATTATCCATTACCGATACGGAAGAAACTGTTTCAATGCGCGTAATGTACTCACGAAAGGAAAAAAAATCCTGTTTGGCACGTTCAGCTTTCTCCGCCGGCCGCCATTTTTGTTTTGGTGTCCTGCACTGTTACAGCGGCAGCTGCCTGTTTGTTGACCTGTTGTCATCCCGCAGCAAATTCCGGATGAAAAAAAAATTTCTTTTTGTGGGAAATTTAACCAGTGTAATGATCACACCCATGAATTTACGGCAATTTTTTTGACAAAACAGTGCGATCTTTATGCGAGTAGGTACTGTAGTATGATCTTTATGAATGGACTGTTTTACAGCCTGTATTTGCGTACTTGTGGAAGTGAGGCCTTTGTGTGTAATAACATCTGTGACTTGCATAGCTTGCTTCAGTTGGCAGACCTTGCATGGCTAAAAGATCTCTTCCCCACCTTTGCTGTCTGTTATGGCTTCTGAAATGCTTTGGCTTCTAAGCTGATAAATACATCAATTTCTTTCTTTCTTCATTATGCCTTCTTTTTTGATTCCTTCTTAAATTTTTTTGCACTAAAGGTCTGGTTCACAATGACTGTTTAAGCAATTTTGTGGCACAAACAGGGTCTAAAGTGCAGCGCTGTGCTGGTTCTTCCCAGTGCCAGACTCCCAAACAATGTGAACATTAGGTACATTTAAGTGAGGCTTTAAATAGTATTGCGGTAGTGCTGTGAGTGGTACGGGCACTGTGATACTGCTGTGCTCGGCACTTTCATTGCAGCTTCATGCAACTTGCTCACGCTGGCTGAGGATGCCAAGCAAAAAGCACAGGTAGCTGAATGTGTGCACACAAGAAATCTATTGGTAGCACATGTTTCGCTGTGCCTATGAGTGTTCTTGTGCATTGTGCGGGACTTCAGATTTTTTTCATTGTTCCTTTTCAGACGTTCCTGCACGATGTCACTCCAGTCTATCCCATTCCACTTCTGCTCTTTGGAGGCTTTTTCAGGCACAGCGGGGACACTATCACGCTTGATGACTGGATCACTCTTCAGTGCGATGATAATCTTGCAGAACTCATCAAGGTGTGTGCTCTGCAGTGCACTGAGGTTGCTTTGCAAATTTTAATGAATGGCAGAGTTACTGCAAGGGCATAATAACATTATGAGTAGTACTTTTAGAACGCTGCGGCGAGCGTCGGCATTGGCATAACCAAGCGAACGAGCACAGCGAAAGATGAAAGCGAATGTGGAGCGCAGTGGGGATGAAAGATGCGAGAAGGAAAGCGGAGAGGAGGGTGTAGCAGCACTTTGAGGCGGAAAGTGGAGGAGGGTATGCTGAAAGCGTCAGAAGAAAAGCATTGTGCAGCGGCTACACCAACGAGATGGCACCACAGTAGCGCATGTCGTCTGGGAGGCCTGTCAGCGGTGGCTGCTGTGGATCGCGCCCACGCATCGCCCATGCACTGGCTCTCGCGATCTTTAGATTAGTGAGCCAGTTGCGCCACACTTCGCTCCATTTGCAATGCGCCGCACAAACAGATTGTCCACGCCATCTAATATATCACAAAATAGAAACGTGTAGAGCTGCCCTCAAATTTTGCATTCAGGAGTGTCGTAATGGTCGATGAATTTTTTGTTTTATAAAGAATGCAGGGACTTTGTGAATGCCCTAGTATCAGTGTTCCTTGTTTGCTTCACTGACCTCTCAAATCACGGCAAATTTTACGGTCAAGAGCCGCACTTTCGTCAGTACGCCACCGACGCCACGCACCATCCAACTATTCGTAGGCCTGCCAGTACTAGAAATATGTGACCTGCAAAAATGCTGCAGTTATGTCCTGCATGGTTTCATGCGACTACACAGACTTCAGTCAACATGAGCAATCATCTCTGTGCCTTGTCTAGCTCACAGCACAACTGCAGCCATAAGGCACAATGAGATGGTGCAGCAAGGTTTAGAGTTGTCGAACATGTGCTCATGTACAGTTAAAGGTCAACTGCAAATATATATTTTACAGCATAAAAAGCCTAGTTCAAGATAGTGTACACACGAGGAACCTCGGTGCAAAATTTGATGTTTGAAATACAAGGGAGGTGTCACGAAAAGCTTAAAAAAATAGCTGGTCTTAATACTGAAACTGATAAACACCACCATTGCCGCTCACTGGAAGTGACGCATAAGCTAACATGCAGTACCTCAACATGACCTTCTCAATATTAGAGACCACACTGCAAAAATGACACGGCTGCTACGGGATGCAGTGATGAGCTCTCCTCCAGTGCGAGATGCTGACTGGGCTCTGATCGGTCTCTGTAGTTCTCCAGGTGCAGCTACGGGAGCTAGCTTGAGCGCCCGGCACCCGCAGCAAGCTGAAAAATCTTGGGCATAGCATGCCGAGACTTGCATATAAAATAAATAAATAAATGAACATATATATATATATATATATATATATAATGTAGTTAAATCTCAATGAACTCGGTAAAATCGGCAATTTGCTCTGTTATATCGAAATTTTGTTATCTATAAAAGCGACCTTTTTGTGAAAATTAGTACAGCCGCTGATAATTTTTTCTTGCACGGAAGGGGCCACGAGATTTTCCAAATTATAAGGCAGTCAGAAAAAGCAAATCTGAATGAGAGAAAAAAACTCATCTTGATGGATTTGAGAGTCGATGATGAAAGATACGGTTCCATACCATGTCGATAATATCTTCACATCGACGGGACGAAGCGAAGCCAGCCATGCCTTCCCGTCCATTCCGGCCCCGCAGCTGATATGGTTGGCTGCAGTGGGATGACACTATTGTGAAAAGCGCTGACAGTAGGGAGCAAATGCTTCGTCTGCCTCTCACTTCAACGTCTCTCCATAACTTGAGATTGCGCAGCCTTTAGTACTAAACGTGTGGGAAGACGGCGCACATGATGCCATGCCATCTCAACATGCCCACTCTTTGCATAAGCAGCTTCAATACATGGAACGCGCTGGCTGCCTTTCTGTCAGACGCTGACAGCCGTGCGCAGTTACAGCCATGCTAGAAAACAAGATGCCCGCCAATCTGCACCCTGCCCCACTTCCTCGCGCACGCTTGGTAGGGTGCAGGAAGACAACGCTCACCAAGTCATCATCCTTCTTGGCTCACCCTCGCACACTTTCACTCACACCAAAGGGTGCATGGGGTTCATAGGATTGTTGCGGCTCGAGGTGGCGTTAGGGCAGTGAATCAAACAAGCCCATCAATGAATACGTCCAATTGTAGGACTGAAGGAAAAAGGGTTTATTTTACATTAGTTGCACGGCTCCAGTTACAGAAGTCCACTCTACACAGGAGCATGTTAAACGTCCGAGTTCACATCAGAACATATCGGCCCTACTGCATGAAAAGTCTCCACTTTTAATACCATTGTCTTCCTTAGGCGACTCGACTAGGAAGACAATGACTAGGAATGACTGAACCGCAGCCAATCACAATTGTCGAATCAGTTGTGATACCACGCCCATGCTATCGCAACGCTCCACAGCACCTGCACCTTCAAAGCCTCTGCTCACCTGAAGCATAGAATAGGGGACAGGATAGCAACCTGGGACTGCATGGTCGACGCTGGGCTTTGGTAGCATTTGACGTTGGCCCTTTTTATCATTGGTTCAGGCTGTCAGTAGTGGTGGGGGTGGGTGCCTTTTGTGGACCCATCAGCGTTCGTTGTCGATGCTGCATTGACTTCTTGGTAGGCGCTGATTGATGGGTGGTGGTTGCCTCGTGGCAAACGTTTAATTAATGCCTCTGGCCATGTTGAGACATAACAGGATGTTATTGCACTTGGACTTTATGCACAACATGATGCTGCACCGTTTTGGCAGTTGCTTATTGTCGCACGGTGTGCGATTTGTGGGTGCGTCCTATAGCAGCTGCTTGTATTCAACCATTTGACCATCCGCGTCCGCGGAAGTTTCCGTTTATTGTCTCAATATTCCTTTGTGGCAGCTGTGCAATTTTGTTATATTGAAATCGTGTATAAACACATTTCATTATATTGAGGTTCTAAATACATGGTGTTTGTTCTATAGACAAGAAGTTATAAAAGTTAAATACTTTGTTATGTCACGAATTTCGTTGTATTGAAGTTTGTTATATTAAGGTTTAACTATATGTAGATATGTAAATTATATAGAAATATATAATATTGTAACAGATACGAAAGGCACGGACAAGAGAAAAGAAGAGCAGACGAAGAGAACGAGAAGTTTGAGAGGCCGAGCTGCGCTACTTTCACGCTACGATCATCATCCCTCGCGTGTAAATAAAACCATTTCTTCGCAACTCTTCATAACAGTTGTGGTGGAAGGTGCGGGGTAATCGACACCCGAAGATGGAGGCTGAACCAGAAGTTCTTCGACGGAGCCGTTGCATTGCTGGACTCCCGCCGAATCTACCGGAGTTGAATATGTCTCACGACACAGACGAACAACGGCCCATTCCAACAGCTGCGCTGACAACTTCCTTTCTACAACTGAGAGATGCGCGTCCCTTCGCCGGAAGATCGGACGAAGACGTCGAGGAATGGCTCATCCATTATCACCGGGTGAGTGCCGCCAACAAGTGGAACAGTCCTTCTCAGCTTTCGAACGTTGTGTTCTTTCTTACGGATACTGTGTTGATGTGGTTCGACAATCACGAAGAAACGTTCACAACATGGGGAAGATTTGTTTCTGAAATCAAAGAGCGATTCGGCGACTCCGCGACGAAAAAGAAAAGAGCAGAACAGACGTTACTGCAACGTGCGCAAGTGCCAGGCGAAACCTGCACGACCTACATTGAGGCGGTAATAAAACTGTGTAGGATGGTGGACTCTGGAATGTCTTAGGAAGATAAAGTTGGGCACATCGTGAAAAGAATTGCTGAAGACGTTTATAATTTCCTCATCGCATAAGACAACCTGGCCTCCGTCGCTGACGTCATTCGGTACTGTCATACTTTCGAGCAGCTGAAAACGAGGCGCATCACGCCGAAGTTTGGCAGGCTAGCCAATGTGACTACAGTTGCAAGCGTGGACAACAACCAGCCTCTTGATCTTGCATCAACGATGCGACAAATAGTTCGGGAAGAGTTCAGCTTGCACGCGAAAGTGACACATCCAGGCACTCATAGCTTCCGCCAACCACCAGATTTCGAGCCAAACGTGGCATCCTCCCTGTATCCTGCGGCGAGGGGCACCGAGGATTATGAACTCGCGCCCCGACAGCAGCCACGTCTCTACGACAGGGGCGCTACTTATGACGCTCGGCCACAACGAGAGCAGCCGTGTTTTTACCCCCGAGGCCCTGTGACTTCTGTCAGGCCGCGACAAGAAGAGCACTGACCCTACTACCAAGACGTGACTTATGAACGATATAATGGATTTCGGCGAGCCGCAGAGACACGTTATCCACACAACGAACTTTCTCGCCACCAGCAGCAGCCTAGCATCCGTTTCGAGGAAGATGCTGTGAACCGCGACCCTCCCGTGTGCTACAACTGTGGTTCCACAGGCCATATAGCTCGGTATTGTCGCCAAGGCCGTCAATCACGAAGGACACCACCGATGTTCTCGCCACCCAGAACTCGTACTTCATATGACTTGCGGACGACCGATTCCCTTCCTATGGACCACTTCTCACACGAGACCAGACGCAGCGATTCACCAACTTCTGAGTGGAGTTTGATGCCACCGAATAACCGTCCTCGTCGCTCTCCGTCCCCTCGGCACTGTTCTTCGTCACCGCCGCCGGGAAACTAACATCCGCGGCCAATGGGGTGATGTCGCCGGACAGTCTTTGCCAGAAATGCCTCTGCCTGTTGTGATGCTCAAAAACAAAGTGAATGTCTCAATTGACGGAATACCGACCATGGCGTTAGTTGATACTGGGGCGACTGTGTCTGTAATGAGCCTCGCTTTCAAAAACCGTCTAGGCCACAAAGTTATGTTTTCTTAGAACTACGGTATTTCCTTTCGTGGAGTGGGCGGCGAGTGGCTTCATCCCCTTGGTGTTTGTGCTGTGAGTGTTTTGTTGGCTGGGAAAGTTTTTGTGTCGGAATTCCTTGTTCTTGCTCGTTGTTCGCACGATGTCATTCTTGGTATTGATTTTCTTGAACAGTGCGGTGCTTCCGTGGACTGTGGTTGTGGTGAAATATCATTGAACAAGTAACTATATAAGCAGATTCCGAACAAAGCTCGTGTGGTGAAGGCAGGGACACAGACACACTCAGTGTTCTTGATGAAGTGATGGCACCATCGTGGTGCCTGACGCCCGTTCGTGTTTCTGCAACTACTGTTGACGCTGATTTTGTTGACCTTGTAGTTAGGCCTCTCCGCATAAATTGTGCTAAAAAAGCTATACCTGTGCCCTGCTCTGTCGTGGGCATGATGAAAGGAGTCGCCACATTGTGGGCGCTGCACTGTTCCGCCACGCCATTTGTCCTTCCACGTGGTATGAAAATCGCTCTCTTCGATAAAGCCACATGTAGCTCAATAGCAGCACTAACTACGAACGTCTCTACAGCTTGCTCTCCTTGCGATAATCACCATTCTGAAGAGCTAATGCTTGGCATGATCAGCAAGGCTCTCGGTACGTCGGAATGGCAAGCACTGGTACATGTCCTTGCCAGGCATGAGGCTGCATTCGACTTCACACATGGAGATGCACCCCTTCATTTACCGTCGTCCCGCGCTCGTCACAGAATAGATACCGGCTCCGCACACCCCATCCACCAGAAGCCCTACCGAGTGTCATCCTCTGAGCGAAAGGTTATTGCAGAGCAAGTCAAGGAGATGATGGACAAAGGTGTTGTTCAAGAGTCGTCTAGTCCATGGGCAGCCCCAGTAATCCTGGTCCGAAAAAAAGATGGCTCCTGGAGATTCTGCGTGGATTACAGACATCTAAACGCAGTGACAAAGAAGGATGTCTATCCACTACCGCGAATAGATGACGTCATTGATTGCTTACACGCTGCTTCTTACTTCTCGACACTTCATTTGCGATCGGGGTATTGGCAAGTACCTATGGACCCTGCCGGCAAGGAAAAGACCGCTTTCGTGACTCCAGATGGCCTATTCGAATTTAATGTTATGCCTTTTGGCCTTTGCAATGCTCCTGCCACCTTCGAAAGATTCATGGACACAGTACTACGTGGTCTAAAGTGGGAGATATGCATGTGTTACCTCGATGATGTTGTAATCTTTGGCCGCACGTTTGAAGAACATAATGAACGCCTCAGCCTTGTTCTCAACTGCATCGAGAAAGCAGGACTGGCTCTAAACTCAAAAAATGTCGCTTTGGCGAACGTCAAACACTGGTCCTGGGACACTTAGTCGACAAGGATGGCGTCAGACCCGATCCTCGTAAGATTGAAGCGGTGAGCTCCTTCAATCCACCACAATCAGCACGAGAACTTCGCTCATTCATTGGCCTATGTTGGTATTTTCGTCGTTTTGTTCCCAGGTTTGCCGACATCATTTACCCGTTGACAAGTATTTTGCGACAAAATGCATCCTTCAATTGGACACCGGAGTGTGACGCATCCTTCTCTCAACTGAAGTTTATACTAACATCAGCACCCCTCTTGCGTCACTTCGATCCATCTTGCCCGACTGAAGTTCACACTTATGCTAGTGGAATTAGGATAGGAGCGGTGCTTGTACAACGTCACAGTGGCGCAGAACATGTCACATATGCCAGCTGTTGCCTGAGCAAATCTGAACGCAATTATACGGTTACAGGACAGGAATGCCTGGCAGCTGTTTTCGCCATACAGAAGTTTCGGTGTTATCTTTACGGTAGACCATTCAAGATTATCACCGACCATTCTTTATGCTGGCTGGTCGGTTTGCGTGATCCCTCTGGTTGCCTCGCACGTTGGGCGCTGCGCCTCCAGGAATATGACTTTGTGGTGTCATACAAGAGTGGCCGTCGTCACGCTGACGCAGACTGCCTCTCTCGGATTCCTCTTGAGGCTACCGACTGCGATGCTGAGAATTTTGACGACTGTCTCGCTGCTGTTACTTCTACGTTCCCTGACGCAGCAGACTTTCAGCGAGAACGACGGAGTGATGTTACCCTCGATCCGCTTTTTGTCGCTGCCCATACTTCTCAAGGCAGCGGTCGCTTTACTGTCCGTGATAAATTACTCTACAAAACTAATTATTCCGGGCATGGAGCGCGTTTTCTGCTTGTTGTCCCCGAGAGCCTTCGCTCCGACGTTCTATGCGTCATGCATGACAATGTGACATCCGGCCATTTCGGCTTCGTACGAACGCTACACCGCACGCAGGAGCGCTTTTACTGGCCCAAGATGTACGAAACAACCAAGCGCTATGTCGCTAGTTGTGAAACGTGCCAGCGTCACAAGCGACCGACCACCGCAGCCCCGGGTCCCCTTCGGCCATTGAAACCGCCCAGCACGTCGTTCGAGCAAGTAGGCATTGACCTTTTGGGTCCATTCCCGTTATCTAACAACAAGAACTGTTGGATAATTGTCTGCGTAGACCATCTTACACGGTATGCAGAAACTGCAGCTGTACCGTCTTCCACCGCCGCTTGCGTGGCGGTCTTCCTGTTGCGTTCCGTGGTCCTTCGTCATGGCCCACCATGTGTCATCATCAACGACCGTGGTCGCCAGTTCACGGCTGATGCCATTGAACAGTTACTTCGTTTGTGCACATCACAGTTCTGTCATTCCATGCCGTATCATCCACAGACCAATGGCCTCGTTGAAAGGACAAACAGAACGCTGACCAACATGCTTGCCATGTACACGGCTGATGCCATTGAACAGTTACTTCGTTTGTGCACATCACAGTTCCGTCATTCCACGCCGTATCATCCACAGACCAATGGCCTCGTTGAAAGGACAAACAGAACGCTGACCAACATGCTTGCCATGTACGTCTCCTCCAATCATAAGAACTGGGACGACGTGCTGCCCTCCATCATTTACGCATACAACACGGCGAAACACGAAACCACGAACTATAGCCCATTTTATCTCCTGTATGCAAGGTTACCGCGAAGCCCTCTCGACACTTTCTTACTTTTCGTTCTGCACAGTGACGATTCTGTATCGAAGACTTTGTGTCTGGCTGAAGAAACCTGTCGAATAGCTTGTCTTCGTACTCTGGCCTCGCAAAGTCGTTCGAAAGAGCGATGCGACGACCATCACGTACAAGTATCATTGGAAAAAGGTGACTTGGTTCTTCTTTGGATACTGCAACACAAGCGTGGATTGTGCCAAAAGTTCTTGTCACAATATTCAGGCCCATTTGTAGTTGTGGACCGCCTGAGCGAACTCACTTACGTCATAGCTCGCCTACTGTGCAATGGTCGGCGATGAAGCAGGACTCAGCTGACTCATATTGCTCGCCTGAAGCCTTTCTACCCTGCTTGTGCATCCTGACTTGCCCCACAGGCTTCGTCTGCTTGTGGGAAAATGTAACAGATACGAAAGGCACGGACGAGAGAAAAGAAGAGAAGACGAAGAGAACAAGGAGTTTGAGAGGCCGAGCTGCACTACTATCACGCTATGATCATCATCCCTTGCCTGTAAATAAAACCATTTCTTCGCAACTCTTCGTAACAATATATAAAAAACTATACAATTACCAGCTCTGTGGCTTTGCCGAGATTGGTGCAGTGGTACATGTACTAATCATTTTTAACATATTTAGCCAAAGTTAAATTTGTTCCACTTGGCCTTTAACTACTGTGACATAAAGGCCTACTCACTGTTAAAGATGGCAGAGATCTTGAAAGAAGTCAGCACACCGCATAGACACCTGTTGTGTGCATATGAATCTGGCACAAGGAGACACAAATTCGCGTGCAATAAAGTGCTGCACACACACATGCATGCACATGCAAGTGAGGTTGCATAGCACGTTTTTGCCGTTTTTGCAACACTGCCTTAGTTGACTCAACCGTGGGGAAATTAAGGGTCACAATCTATGGTGCTGTGGCTTGCAATGTTTCACCATTGGTACCACATTGCCACTGCAACTTTAATAATCCCTTCTAAAATGCATGCGTTTCAGTCAAAAGCATTACAGACTTTAGTGAAGAATTTTTTTTTAATTTTCTGCAACTGCGTCATGATATGGGTTTGTTGTATTTTCTTGCCCATTGTGTGACATCACCATTGCTGACAGCTGCATAAGCAATATAGTTTTGGGGGCAGTAGGATTAACTTGTTTATGAAATTGCTGTGGCCTTGGAAGAACTACTAAACAAAACGTTGCGATGAGTACATATGTGTGAATAAAGGCTTATAGCACTAAATGTTTTGTATTTGCATCAAAGGCAGATCATGCTACTGCCAAGATTTAGCCACAAGTCAGTCATTGAGTGTTGATTTAATAGTGACTGCAATTTCTGTTCAATCCTACTTATGAGTCTAGGCAGATGAAGTTGAAGGGGTTGCTAAATAATTCAGTATATGAACACTAAAATGCACGGAACTCGATTTAACATTTAATTGAAAGCCCAGCCTTTATATGACATTTTTTAACAATTATGATTATTTTCAATGTTAAGCTCAAGTTGAACACTAGAATGTCTTCAGTGATGCCTGACAAAAAAGTCCAGTTTAACAAGAGGCATTTCTGTTGATATTGTGAGAATCTGATATATTGGGGGCTGCGTAGCTTGCTATTTATTTGTGTATATCTTTATTCTAATGCACAGGACTTGCGGCAAGAGTTTGATCGCATTCTTGAAAGGAAAATTGCTGCACCTGGGATCCTGGCAGGAACCATATCAGCCAACCAGCGACGGTTACTTGCTGCCATCATCAAAGTCCTGTCAACAGAGACTGCTTTTGTGCCTGAGATGCCAGATAGTGCTTTTGATGAGGATGACATGGATGTTCAGGTTATTGATGAAACATAGATTAGAGATTCTGAAATAACAATAAAAATTGTGTACAGTGTACTTCCTGTTCATGTACCTTGTGTTCTTCCATGTCATTTTTTTTTACATTAGAGAGTTTTAGCACAGAGTGCAGCATTGAATGGAAGGACCTTTGGTCTATAGTTTACACATTCTTGCAGTTCATGTTAGTGCTTCTTAATGCAGAGCTTTTTTTGCCTCTGCCTTCAACTTTCCCGCTTCTGCTGCTGCTGGCTGGCGGCTGTCTTGCTGAGTAGCTCATACACAGGACGGGACTCCTATCATTATCCCTACTTGTGATAATTCCTTTGCTGCCATGTCATCATAGTCATTCTGTCGTCATCTTTCTTTCCTGGTGATTGAACCGTCATCATCCCATTTTAGTTGTGCCGAGGTGAGCTAGGCATGGAGAAATGTGCTGGGCAGGCTTTGGCCTGCATCGGCCAGCATCGGCCAGGATCGGCATCACATCGTCATACTGTGGTTGTCACCCAGTTGACATCCAGTTGCCATTCTAGCATTGTCATACCTTTGTCATCGTGTTGTTGTCTCTGTGCCGCCAATGTTGTTGTACCATTGTCATCACTGCTGGCTACAATATTGCACGATTGAGCAGTACTGGACTTGGTGAAAACAAGCACTGGATATAGTGCGTATTGAAATAGATGGCCCACAGCTGCGGCAGGAGATGCACATAAGTGTGGATGTGAGCTCCAATGCAAACACACCGTTGTCATCATTACATAATTTTCATGCCATTGTGATCATTCCTTCATTTACATTCCTTGATAATTCCTTCGTTTAAATATTGTCATACTTTTGCCATCTTCACTGTCACTGCATTGTCATATACAGCGTGTGCCAGCTAACTTGGACCAAGATTTTGAAAAGAACCTATGCGTTCTTCAGAACAGAAATCTCATGGATGTTAGCGTTTATCTGAACTTACAGTACCATTTTGTTACTCGTCTTTCTTTGAGTAATTAGCCGAGATAAATTAACTTTTAAAATATAGCTTGAAACGTTCAGGCATCAATAGAAAAGTTGTGGAGCTCCACAACCATTGCCCAACTCAGGCATTTCCAACGAGATAAGACTTAGTGTGGCCGCTTTTATTAAGAAAAAACAAAAGCCCGCAGAGTTTAAAAAATACCACGTGATAGCGCGCTCTGTACGCCAGAATGCGCCACGATTACAGCGCTCTCAATCATACTTTGTAAAAAACATTGCTCGCTTCATGCCTGTTGTGCTGCCCACAACAGAGCTTCGTGTTGTGCTTGGTTTCGAGATAAAAACTCCAGTGGGTTTGGGCGGCAGTTGAAATACAGTGCGGCTCCCGTTCCTGCGGCGATAATTGCACTCTCGCGCTAGCAGAATGCACGCGGGTAAAAAATGACAAGCTCATAAGTTCAACTTTGGGAGCAAAACCCCAACAAGCAAACTCCTTGATAACAAGCTTGATAATGTCGTGTGAATTACGCTGGTTGTCACAAAAGGAAGAATTGTAAACTGACACAGAAGGTTGCTTTTTAGCTTCCTTTCCATTCCTTGTCGGCAGAGAATTTGTAATTTCCTATTACTTACGTGCCTTTTCCACGTCATACAAAGGTTTGACACAGATGGCTCTTTTCATGGATAATGGTTGTAGAGATTTATTCGCTGTGATGTCTGTCTAAAAAAAATTACCGACGATTACGTTACTTCCTAATGCGAAATTTGAGCGCAGCAAATAAGCTGTTTCACCTTTTCGATAGATTGAGGCAAAGAAATCGAGCAACACATGTATGCGCTATCACAGAATTTTTTTTTTATATTTCCCGTACTCCTGGATCATCTCGACGGCGGCGACGGTAAGCTTCTGCTTCGGCGGCACGCACCTCTGGATTCTGACGGCGACGGGGCTGGGCCTCTGCTCTGGCAGCTCGTTTAGCAGCAGCAGCAGCAGACGGAGGACTTCCATCGGTCGTCTCGCTCATGGCTCAGAAAGAACTGGCAGATAATTTCGCAGTGGCGAACGGCAGCGGCAATTTCGGCTCGGGCGGTGCACATATACAGATCCGCCGCCACCGATCTGGCTCTCTGATTGCCACCGCACAGGGCGAACGGCAGCGGCAATTTCGGCTCGGGCGGTGCACATATACAGATCCGCCGCCACCGATCTGGCTCTCTGATTGCCATCGCACAGGGGTTGCATTGGAGGAGGAGCGAAGAAAGGAATTAAGTTCAAGCCGGCGCTTTGACAACCGGAGACTCGCAGGAAGAGGGGGGAGGGGGGCGGCGTGTACACCCAGCGGCAAACGATGGGGGCAGAAGCGCGCGCAGCAAGCGGACAACACGATAAAGGGAGGAGGGAAGAGATAGCAGCGACTGACTGATGCCGCTGACGCCGATAGTGAGTCAACCCCAGCTGCGGAGTTGGTTTCAGGGACAACGCCGCCGATGCCGACACAAACAATATTTATTTATGCAGCATTGATTTAGACACAGTGAAGGTCTTGGATGGCAAGGCTAAAGGCAGTACATTGTCTGCCTGACTAAGGCCCTGTCACCCATACATTGCTCAACAGTGCGGTAGCATATAACATACAGATAGTATACACACATATCAATAGCGTGGATTAGACATACATAGCATACATTGCAAACATACGTGCATTAAATTCAACAATCACTATACAACTTTCCAAGTAGAGATAGTTTAGGATCAACAGGGTAATATGAACACGAAAAATTTTTATATATTTACAAGCACAAAATGAAACGCACTTAAAATAATTGTACGTAAAACACACAAAAACCAATTAGCACAATGTCAATCAGAAAGGGAAAGCAAATATTTTTTCATGGCACTTTTAAAGCAGTTTAATGATCTGAAGTTCTGCGCTATAGTGATCGTGTTAGGATGTGCATTTATGAAGGATGGGACTAAGTATGCTAGTTGTTTTCTACCGTAGTTCGTCCTGCAAAATGGAACTCTAATATGGTCATGCCTGAAATTGTATTGGGTGTAGCTTGAGAGGTGGTTTTGATAAAGAATGAGTGAATTTTTCAGGAGTTCGCCTCGTATGTATATAGCGAGCTTAAGTTCGTACAGTTGATTAATTTTTAAAAGTGCATGCTTTGTGAAAAAAGGTGCCGTGTGATCGCGGGGTCCAAGGTTCTCAACACAGCGAACTGCTTGTTTTTGGAGACATATCAATCGATCCAAGTTTGATTGGAATGTAGTCCCCCATACCAACAGGCAATAACTAAGATGAGACTGAATTAAAGCATAATACAGACGGCGTTTCAACCAAGTAGGAACAAGGTATCTAATTTTACACAATATGCCTATTGACCTACAAATGCTAGAATGAATCTTCGTTACATGAGGTGTAAAACTCAGGTTCTCATCAAAAAGCACACCTAAAAATTTAAAAGCTGAAGTCCGCTCGATTACACAACTATTGAACTTTACACAAAAAGCACAGTCATCAGGCCTATTTCTAGGCTTAAAAACCACATATTTTGTTTTATTGACGTTTAACTGCAGGTGGTTTGCTGATAACCAAACTAAAAGTTGATCTAACCAAATTATTAGCTGTAATTTCTAGCACTCGTAGACTGTCACCTGAGAAAAACAAACTTGTGTCGTCAGCATACAAGACTATGTCTGGAGTAAGCGGTATGTTTACAATATCGTTTACGTATAGAATAAAGAACAGGGGACCCAAAATTGACCCTTGAGGGACACCGAGTGCAATTTCTTTCTTGTGTGAACAAAACCCATTATAACACGTGTATTGTTGTCTGGTAGTGAAGTAATCCTGAATCAGTTTCAGGGCCACTCCGCGAACTCCGTAGTATGACAGTTTATTAAATAGGATAGTGTGTTCAATGGAGTCGAAAGCTTTTCTAATATCCAGGAAAAGACCAACCGTATATAGTTTGTTCTCGATGTTACTAAGGAGTTTTTCTTTGATCTTAACAAGTGCCATTTCAGTAGATCTGTGTTCACGGAAGCCAAACTGTTGGTCCACAAGGGCGTGGTTTTTATCTAGAAATTTAGTTAGTCTGCACTTTACGAGTCGTTCCAACACTTTTGAGAAAAGAGGTAGTATGGATATCGGTCTATAATTATTTAAATCAGCGACAGAGCCTCCCTTATGCAATACAATCACTTTGGCAATTTTCATAGAATCGGGGAAAATATCATTCACGAAAGCACTGTTACAGATATGGCATAATGGAGCCGAGACAACATCAGCAACAGATATGATTGGTCCGGCTTTTATGTCATCAGTCCCTGCTGCAGTATCTTTTTTTAAAGCCTTAAGAACGGAATACACTTCCGTTTCAGTGCAGGGTGATAGGAAGATAGAATTGGAAGTCTCGTGGTTTAGAAATCTTTCAGGTGGCAGTAATGAACCACTAGAGTGGGATGACCCACCACCAAGTAAAAAATGATCGTTGAATTTATTGGCCAAGGAAGTTTCACTGTATTCAGTGTCACCAATCGTTAGAGTATTAACGCGATAGCGTTAAGGAGCTCGTGTCGCAGAAAAGCCGGTGTCGTCGGCGTCGGTGTCGGCGTCGGCGTCCGCGGCGTTGGCCGTGAGCGATAAATCACGGCAGGCACTTCATAAATAAAAAGCAACTTCCAAGATGGGCTGGGTGGGAATCGAACCAGGGTCTCCGGAGTGTGAGACGGAGCGCCTCTAGTGAACGCTGCGTTGCTCGACGCTCACCGCGTCCGATGCGGGGCGCGTAGTCGCTGCGCCGTAGCCCATTGTCTTACACCCCTTGGCGGGTCGACGGGAACGCTGTCGCGTTCCACTCTTGAAGGCGAAGCTTAAGCGTCCTCCAATTTTTCGGGTTTGTGTTATACTGGGTTCCTTTTAACCTGCGAACTGCATTCCATAATTTCTTTGGATTGTTTGATACCGTAGAAAACATATGTTCGTAATACCTGTTTCTAGCTTTTTTGAGGTCTGAAGTCAACTTGTTTCTTATTTTCTTGTATTCATTTAGTATCGCAAGATCCCTGTACCGAATAAATGTATCAAATAATTTGTCACGTTTCTGCATTCTTTTATACATCTCTCGAGTTACCCACGGCTTCCTAGCTTTCTTGTAGGTCTTTATTTGTTGTAGTGGGAAAGCAGCATCATAACACGATTTTATTATCTGAATAAACGTATCATACGAAATATTCGGATCATTTTCGCTATACACTGTAGACCAGTCTGTATTCTCTATCATGGAGCGAAAGGAACTCATATTCTCATCGCTAAAGTGGCGACAGAAAGAAAGTTGACTTCGAAAACACCTTCTTTTGTTTTCATGTCGTGGCAAAAAACAAAATACCGGCAAATGATCACTTAAATCAGAGGTGAGAATTCCCGAAAAAACATCATTTGGATCGTGGTTCGTTATACATATATCAATTAATGATTCAGAATCTGGCGTTATTCTGGTTGGCGAACAAATTGACGTACTGCATTCTTATAATTGCACTAACACAATGAATTGTTGAGTGTGAGCAGTAGGTAATAATAAGTTAATGTTCATATCGCCAACCAAAACAACCGGGAAACTCAGATCAGAAGCATATTCCAATATTTTGGTAATGAATTCAATGAAATCATCAAGATCACCTGAAGGAGGACGGTACACTGATGCAATAAAATATTTACAACATTTTACAGCAATACACTCATAGGAATCAGTAACGCACGAGAATTCGCACAGCAGCTCGTAGGACAGATCGTTTTTCAGATAAAGTGAAGTACCTCCACCACGGCGGTGTTTACGATAAACACCTTCACATTTATAACCATCAAACTGAACAATATCATCCGCGCTTGTGAACCACGTCTCAGTAAAAGCTAGGACTTCGAATTTATGTTCTAAAGATTCCAAATAAGTTTCCGTTTCCATATATTTATTTTTCAGGCTCCTAGCATTTAAATGAAAGATAGATAGCTTGTTATCTTTTAGAAAAAATGAAGCATTTATGGCAGATGTAAATAAAGAACTGTCATAGTAAGCTGATGCGCATGTACCCGCCATGAGAAAAAGTAATCTGTAACGCCCAGAAGGCACGAGAAAGTCAGCGTATCAGAGATAAATCAGCTTCGCATGCAATACGGATTGCGCGCTCGCCCTGAGCCCTGCGCACGAACAGTTTGCCGTCCCTATGCCAAGCGAATTGGTAATAATAATAATAATAATAATAATAATATTTGGGGTTTTACGTGCCAAAACCACTTTCTGATTATGAGGCACGCCGTAGTGGAGGACTCCGGAAATTTTGACCACCTGGGGTTCTTTAACGTGCACCTAAATCTAAGCACACGGGTGTTTTCGCATTTCGCCCCCATCGAAATGCGGCCGCCGTGGCCGGGATTTGATCCCGCGACCTCGTGCTCAGCAGCCCAACACCATAGCCACTGAGCAACCACGGCGGGTCGAATTGGTAATGCTTCTCCTGACATCGTAGCTTCATTTCCCACAGAAGCTTCTTGTTTTCTGGCGTCAGATTATCAAGGAAGTAAACATTCGATTTCCTTGCTTTCAAATCATTCTTTTTTGTCATCCATTCATCCCGCATGACACGGGATACAAAACGGACGAGTACTACAGGTTCTTTGCCTGGTTTGGGTGGAAGCCTATGTATACGTTCAACATCTGCTCGAGACAGTTCGGCAAGTTGCAGTGTTTTCGCTAGGTTGTTTACTTTGTCAAGCAGTACTTCATTGTCACTGTGCGGAATACCATGAATTTCCAGATTGTGGTGCCTGCTATACTGCTCAATTTGGTTAACTTGCTGTCGCAGTTTAGAGATTTCTTCTTTACCATTGTTTACCTCAGCTTCTTCGACCTTCTTTTTCAAAGCAGCTATCTCTGAAGAATGTGTTTTCATTGTAGCCAGCACTTGATCATACGCATCCGAGAAATGCTGCACAGTTTGCTCTAATTTGCCTACTGTGTGCTTCAGCAGCATGAGTTCTTCAACTTTATTCATAATGGCCGGTAGTTGCATCAACTGCTTGTTAATTTCAGACAACATCCGTTCAACTCCTGAAGCTTGCTCGTGTTTCTCTTTTCGCACGTCAGCGGCAATTCGAGCTGCTAATACAACACACGTCTGACATTTCCAATTTTTCTTTGTCACGTCATCTTGTGCTTTAAACGCGGACTTAGTTACGCCTGAGCATGCGCCGAGGTGGTAACCAAAGCCGCATTCTGTGCACATAGGGTACGGGCCTGATTCTGGAAGGGTGTCATTGCAGACTAGACAAAGTACAGACACAGGCATTTCTAATCAAAAAAAGTGCATCAGAGTAACATTAGAAGCAGCAGTGGTGGTGGCAAGGAGCAAGCAATACTTCTACTAAAAGGTACAGTTTGCACCAGCACCAACCTGCAAGTATCGAAGAACTTGGTTATGCTTTCTGCGATGCCGTTCGCCACCACCACCGCAGAGCAAATGCACCGATGCCAGCGAAGCCTTGTTCTTTTAAGGAGCTCGATGACGTCACTGCTGGATGTAATCGTGGAAGGATTCCTCTGTCAGCGCCGGTGCCACGTGGGCGATGTTTCCACGGAAGGATAGCCGCAACTGCAAGTATCGAAGAACTTGGTTATGCTTTCTGCGATGCCGTTCGCCACCACCACCGCAGAGCAAATGCACCGATGCCAGCGAAGCCTTGTTCTTTTAAGGAGCTCGATGACGTCACTGCTGGATGTAATCGTGGAAGGATTCCTCTGTCAGCGCCGGTGCCACGTGGGCGATGTTTCCACGGAAGGATAGCCGCAACTGCAAGTATCGAAGAACTTGGTTATGCTTTCTGCGATGCCGTTCGCCACCACCACCGCAGAGCAAATGCACCGATGCCAGCGAAGCCTTGTTCTTTTAAGGAGCTCGATGACGTCACTGCTGGATGTAATCGTGGAAGGATTCCTCTGTCAGCGCCGGTGCCACGTGGGCGATGTTTCCACGGAAGGATAGCCGCAACTGCAAGTATCGAAGAACTTGGTTATGCTTTCTGCGATGCCGTTCGCCACCACCACCGCAGAGCAAATGCCTGCATTGATACCCTCGCTTCCGCAGCGCTAAGAACCAGGTCTAGCCGTGGGAAGGTGGTCACGTATTCGTCGACGTGCCGGGGCCTACGTGAAATAACCGGCGCGTCGGCAACTGAAGAGCACCCTATCCGCCACACAAGAACAGGGGGGGGGGTACCCTTTCCTCCTCTTTCTGCATGGCGGCGACGGTGTTCTATGCAGTCACGTTATCTTGACTCTCTAGCGGCGTCAGCGGCATCCAGCGGTATCAGTCGGTCGCTGCTAGCGCTGGGGGGATGAAAGGGGGGCGGAGCTGGTTACGAGGCCGACGACAACGTCGACGACGACGCGAAACCCAGGAACGGACGCCAAAGAGCTGCGCTCTAAAATGTGTTCAAACAAGTCGCCCTCTGCCATAATGCAGTATTAGCACCTTTTCAGCACGTCCGATGTAGCTTTTTTGATGATGCAAGACGGTATTTCGCTGCAGACCTCAGCAATCTGTGCCTTTAGCGCTTCTGGTGCAGTTGCACGTTTGCGGTACACTCGGTCTTTCACATGTCCCCACAAGAAGGAGTCAAGAGGTATCAAGTCTGGTGACCTTGCAGGCCATACCACTGGTCCATGCCGCCCGACCCTATGCCGTTTGAAGGCTTCGCCAAGCCAGGCTCGGGCAAGGCTGCTGCTGTGAGCTGGTGCACCATTGTGCTGCTACCAAGTTCGATTTAAGAACGCAAGAGGAAGGTCACAGCGAAAATCTTCGACTGGGCCTTCCAAGATGTTCACGTACCGCTGAGCAGTGAGCATGTAGTAAAAAAATATGGGGCAAATTATTCTTCTGTCGAAGATACCGCACCACACACTGAATGACCATTGGTACTGGTGTCTGGTCTGCGCCCCCCAATGCGGGTTCGTATCGCTCCAGTAATGCGCATTATGGATGTTGACTTGAGAATTTCTGGAGAAGGTTGCCTTACCTGTCCAGAGCACTTTGTCAACGAAATCCGGTATTTTGTCACTGTTCACAAGGATCCAATTTGAGAAAGCAAGCCGCCATTGAAAGTATCTTTCTTGCAGTTTTTGACGCAGTCGGAGGTGATACGGATGAGTTTCAGCCTTTCTAAGAACTCTTGGTACTGAAGACTTTGAAATGCCGACCTTACCACTCTCATCACGCACGCTGGAATGAGGGTTTGCAGTCATGAAAGTCGAAATGTCTCCTTCAGCCTCTTCACTGATGGTCCCCTTGCTGTGCCGTGTCTTCTTGAAGCTACCTGTTTCTTTCAGTGTCAAGTAACTCCTCATAATTGTGTTCGCTCTAGGTCTTCCCCCACATTGACAATTTCGGTATACCTTGGCAGCTTTCCTCTTGTCGCCCCGTGCCGCTCCCATGGCTAAGACAATGTTCGCCTTCTGCTCGCTTGAGTACGGCATGCTTTAGGCACTGCAAACAAATGCTTCGACACGGTTGCGCGGCACGACAGTAATAGACAGTCGAGCTCCAGCTCACATGCATCTAGCCGCTGGCACAGCTTGGAAGAAAAGCGGCATTGTAACAAATGATGCTCTCTCTCGCACAGGTTCCAGATGTATGATGCATGTTCTGTGTGTACTTTTTCTATTCCGCATTCACTTCAACACTGGAAAAAAAAAACTCTACTCGTCATGTCGGAATAAACGGCTGATGACGGCGCGTTCTTCAGTGACAAGCGCGAGCGGCTGCTGACGAAGCGCTTTTTCGGAGCGCCGTCGCCAGCCGCTGCCGGTAATATCGAAGCCGAGCAAAGGTTGAAGCCCTTCCTCGTAAGTGAAGGGAAGACGCGGCGCTGGCGATGTTTTTACAAATCATTCATGAAAGCACTGTAATCGAGGCGCATTCGGGCGCACAAAGCGTGCTGTCACGTGGTATTTTTGAAACTCCGCGGGCTTTCGTTCTTCCCGAATAAAAATGGCTAAGTCTATCTCGTTGGAAGTACCTGGGTTTGGCAATATTTGTGAAGCTACACAACTTCCCTATTGACGCCTGAACGTTTCAAGCTATATTTAAGAAGTTAATGAATTTATCTTGGCTAATTACTCAAAAAAAGAGAAAAAAGGTACTGTAAGTTTAGATAAACGATAACAACATCCACCCAATTTATGTTCTGAAGAACGCATAGGTTTTTTCAAAGTCTTGGTCCAAGTTAGCTGGGACACCCTGTATATCGTCCTCGCACTGCCACCTTTGAGCTATTGTTTGCAGTCATCATACCATTATATATGTAATCACTTTAGCGTCGTCATGCCGTTATCATTCCAGCTCCATCATTGTCACACTGTCCTCGTCATACCATCGGCATCAATCCAGCATTGACATCATCATCATCATCATCATCATCATCATCATCATCATCATCATCATCATCATCATCATCATCATCATCATCATCAGCCTAGTTACGCCCACTGCAGGGCAAAGGCCTCTCCCATACTTCTCCAACAACCCCGGTCATGTACTAATTGTGGCCATGCCTTCCCTGCAAACTTCTTAATCTCATCCGCCCACCTAACTTTCTGCCGCCCCCTGCTACGCTTCCCTTCCCTTGGGATCCAGTCCGTAACCCTTAATGACCATCGGTTATCTTCCCTCCTCATTACATGTCCTGCCCATGCCCATTTCTTTTTCTTGATTTCAACTAAGATGTCATCAACTCGCGTTTGTTCCCTCACCCAATCTGCTCTTTTCTTATCCCCTAACGTTACACCTATCATTCTCCTTTCCATAGCTCGTTGTGTCGTCCTCAATTTGAGTAGAACCCTTTTCGTAAGCCTCCAGGTTCCTGCCCCGTAGGTGAGTACTGGTAAGACACAGCTATTATATACTTTTCTCTTGAGTGATAACGGCAACCTGCTGTTCATGATTTGGGAATGCCTGCCAAACGCACTCCAGCCCATTCTTATTCTTCTGATTATTTCCGTCTCATGATCCGGATCCGCCGTCACTACCTGCCCTAAGTAGATGTATTCCCTTACGACTTCCAGTGCCTCGCTACCTATTGCAAATTGCTGTTCTCTCCCGAGACTGTTAAGCATTACTTTAGTTTTCTGCATATTAATTTTTAGACCCACTCTTCTGCTTTGCCTCTCCAGGTCAGTGAGCATGCATTGCAATTGGTCCCCTGAGTTGCTAAGCAAGGCAATATCATCAGCGAATCGCAAGTTACTAAGGTATTCTCCATTAACTTTTATCCCCAATTCTTCTCAATCCAGGTCTCTGAATACCTCCTGTAAACAAGCTGTGAATAGCATTGGAGATATCGTATCTCCCTGCCTGACGCCTTTCTTTATTGGGATTTTGTTGCTTGCTTTATGGAGGACTACGGTGGCTGTGGAGCCGCTATAGATATCTTCCAGTATTTTTACATATGGCTCATCTACACCCTGATTCCGTAATGCCTCCATGACTGCTGAGGTTTCGACTGAATCAAACGCTTTCTCGTAATCAATGAAAGCTATATATAAGGGTTGGTTATATTCTGCACATTTCTCTATCACTTGCTTGATAGTGTGAATATGGTCTATTGTTGAGTAGCCTTTACGGAATCCTGCCTGGTCCTTTGGTTGACAGAAGTCTAAGGTGTTCCTGATTCTATTTGCAATTACCTTAGTAAATACTTTGTAGGCAACGGACAGTAAGCTGATTGGTCTATAATTTTTCAAGTCTTTGGCGTCCCCTTTCTTATGGATTAGGATTATGTTAGCGTTCTTCCAAGATTCCGGTACGCTCGAGGTCATGAGGCATTGCGTATACAGGGTGGCCAGTTTCTCTAGAACAATCTGTCCACCATCCTCCAACAAATCTGCTGTTACCTGATCCTCCCCAGCTGCCTTCCCCCTTTGCATATCTCCTAAGGCTTTCTTTACTTCTTCCGGCGTGACCTTCGGGATTTCGAATTCCTCTAGACTATTTTCTCTTCCATTATCGTCGTGGGTGCCACTGGTACTGTATAAATCTCTATAGAACTCCTCAGCCACTTGAACTATCTCATCCATATTAGTAATGATATTGCCGGCTTTGTCTCTTAACGCATACATCTGATTCTTGCCAATTCCTAGTTTCTTCTTCACTGTTTTTAGGCTTCCTCCGCTCCTGAGAGCATGTTCAATTCTATCCATATTATACTTCCTTATGTCAGCTGTCTTACGCTTGTTGATTAACTTCGAAAGTTCTGCCAGTTCTATTCTAGCTGTAGGGTTAGATGCTTTCATACATTGGCGTTTCTTGATCAGATCTTTCGTCTCCTGCGATAGTTTGCTGGTATCCTGCCTAACGGAGTTACCACCGACTTCCATTGCACACTCCTTAATGATGCCCACAAGATTGTCGTTCATTGCTTCAACACTAAGGTCCTCTTCCTGAGTTAAAGCTGAATACCTGTTCTGTAGCTTGATCTGGAATTCCTCTATTTTCCCTCTTACCGCTAACTCATTGATCGGCTTCTTATGTACCAGTTTCTTCCGTTCCCTCCTCAGGTCTAGGCTAATTCGAGTTCTTACCATCCTGTGGTCACTGCAGCGCACCTTGCCGAGCACGTCCACATCTTGCATGATGCCAGGGTTAGCGCAGAGTATGAAGTCTATTTCATTTCTAGTCTCGCCGTTCGGGCTCCTCCATGTCCACTTTCGGCTATCCCGCTTGCTGAAGAAGGTATTCATTATCCTCATATTATTCTTTTCCGCAAACTCTACTAATAACTCTCCCCTGCTATTCCTAGTGCCTATGCCATATTCCCCCACTGCCTTGTCTCCAGCCTGCTTCTTGCCTACCTTGGCATTAAAGTCGCCCATTAGTATAGTGTATTTAGTTTTCACTCTCCCCACCGCCGATTCCACGTCTTCATAGAAGCTTTCGACTTCCTGGTCATCATGACTGGATGTAGGGGCGTAGACCTGTACAATCTTCATTTTGTACCTCTTATTAAGTTTCACAACAAGACCTGCCACCCTCTCGTTAATGCTATAGAATTCCTGTATGTTACCAGCTATATTCTTATTAATCAGGAATCCGACTCCTAGTTCTCTTCTATCCGCTAAGCCCCGGTAGCACAGGACGTGCCCGCTATTTAGCACTGTATATGCTTCTTTCGGCCTCCTAACTTCACTGAGCCCTATTATATCCCATTTACTTCCCTCTAATTCCTCCAATAGCACTGCTAGACTCGCCTCACTAGATAACGTTCTAGCGTTAAACGTTGCCAGGTTCATATTCCAATGGCGGCCTGTCCGGAGCCAGTGATTCTTAGCACCCTCTGCTGCGTCGCAGGTCTGACCGCCGCCGTGGTCAGTTGCTTCGCAGCTGCTGGGGACTGAGGGCCGGGGTTTGATTGTTGTGTTCATAGGAGGTTGTGGCCAAGTACTGCACCAGGGTGGCCAATCCTGCTCTGGTGAGGGAGTGCGTTACCGGTTCTGGTCACCGGGATCAGGCCACACTCCAGGCCTGTTTGTGCAATTTTATCAACACGCGGATTTTTTTTTTAATCCGGTGGAAAATTGCCGGCACCGGGATTCGAACCACGGACCTCTTGCACGCGAGGCGGGTGTTCTACCTCTACGCCACCGCTGCACCCTCATTGACATCACGTCGTCGCATTGACGACGCATTGACATCACGTCGTCATATATACCATCGTCGCCGCTAGAGCATCGTCCCATAATCGCCATGCCATCATCATTTTAGCGTCTTCATGACACCGTGGCCGGTCGTTCAATCTTTGTTTTCCTTCACTGTCATACCCCAACAATGTGATGTTGATGCTGGTATGATGACAATTGGCATCATTCCAGCATCGACATCACATATTGTTGACGCACCGTCGTTGACATTCCAGTGTCGGCATCACATTGTCATCATACCATTAATTGTCGTCGGTCCAATGTCGTCATTCCATGATCGTCATGTCATCGTTGTCACATAGTCATGCCATTGTCGGCATTGTAGCATCGTCACACTGCCATGGGCATTCCATTTTTGTTATTCTTTCATCATAACATCGGCATCATTTTCAGCTTCGATCCTCATCTCATGGTCATATGCCGTCGTCGTACATCACATCGTCGTTATCATGCATTTGTTGTCATTGTGTCGTTATCACGTGCAGTTGTCATGCCGTCGTTGCTGCTCCGTTGTTATCTTGTATTGATTACGGTGACGTCATCCATTGTCGTTGTCCCATCCTCATGTCGTTGGGGTTGAATTCCATCGTTATGCCTAGCATATCGCATGATTGAACGAAAAAGTTTATGTTGAGCCAGGTGGTTCTTAGCGAAAATGGGCCAAATTGGGTTGCGTAATCTCTACTTGCAAATTGTTGCTAAGCAGGAACAGCTAGGGTACTTCGATCACAAATATTAATGAAAGCATCGCTTAAATAAACTGATTCCCACAGTTTGTATGATCTGCAAGAACGTTTAGGTATTACTAATGCAGGCTTCAAACACTTGCTGTTCTATACCTACATCTGGCTCTTTTTTTCAGGAACCCCGTGGCATAGTTGTTTATTTACATAAAGGTGTGCAGGTCCTCCTCATGTAGAAATTGCCCAAGCGAACTTGATTGTTGTCCATGAGCCAACAGCTATAACCGTCTGTCTGTCTGATTCATTTGTAGCTTGGCAGCTGTTATATTCTTTCGGGTAGCCCTTCTTCCTGAGCAGAACCACAGCAGGTGGTGAATTTCAGTTGCAGAACCTGGACCAGCACACTTTCACAGCACACAGTTCACTGGATCTCGGACTGCTTGACCTCTGGCCTAGTGTTCCTGTATATGCTCCCGCAGGGAGCAGAGTTGCGCATAGGTCCGCCGTCGTGATCCAGCTCTGCAGCGAAGCCACTCCTCGTGCGCGCAGGAGCCAAATGCCGCGCGGTGTTCCGCCTTTTTCTCTAGTGGTCGCGAGCTACAAGCGCCAATTGTTCGCAGGCGCTTAGCAAAGGGCACTTCTTAATACAGGCTACGCTCGAACGAGTCATTCGTGCAGTCGTAGGGGGTGGGCTTCCAACCAACCGAAACTTTGTATGTACCTATGTAAACACGCATATACAAACACACACATGAACGTACAAATAGGGGGTAGGACCGCCTTCCATTCCCCAAAATAAAATACTCCCGTGGCTCGAACAGCTCCAAAGTTCGCTCGCAAACGCGCAGTACGTTGCCACAAAACGCGGTGCAATGATTTTCAGCATGCATATGAAGTTGTCTTATCACTGTCAGAAAGCAAGAAATGTTTTAAAGAGTGTTTAAAACTTCACACACGTAAGGTGAACACTTAGCGCATTTTGGCTGCCGAAACCAGCCGATTAATGACCGTCGCCAAGATAGCTATCGTGCCTGCAGTTATGTCAGTGACCGTTAACAGAGCGTCATTTATCACTAACCAATGTTCACAACAGCTGCACGTTTTCGATACATGCGGTGCAGACACAGATTTAAGCGCATTTCAAATGTTCACATGCGCACATTTTAAGCAAAGCTTGCTTTTACGATTCATTCATACCGCAGACTAATCAGCTATATATATATAGCAGCAAATCTGCAAATAGAAAAAGATTCAAGATGCAAGAGCTTCTAGATCAAATTTATTTCATACAAGGGAATGCATGAACGGCTGCTGGCAGCAGGCCAAGTGTGCTGGTTCTTAGAACCTTGGGGGCAGAATTCAAAGAAACTGGAAAGGCAACAAGCTATTAAGAGTAGGTTATTTTTATTGCACTAATCACATCAAGATGGCAAACTTGCAGTGTAATTATTCACACAGTGCAGACTGTAATCTGACAACACATTTTTCTTGATCTCTTACCACTCGGAAAAAAGCCAGTAGTTGAAGACACTGTATCAAATCAATGAAATCACTGAAGCAGCTTTTGGCCAAAAAGCCAGGTTACAAAGCTTTGTGACCTATCGCATCAGAGGCAAGGAAATTTTACCTCATTGAACAGTGCATTCACTCCACTCCCGCCCACAGGAAACAGCATTCACCAAAGCACAACGTGGATTTCTAGCGTGTTTAAATGAACGACAAGTTTTTGTTCCACTGGCCGATACATGATGCTCACAAGCTAGCACACATACAGTTGCGGCTTAGCTTCTATGGCAGCAATTAGTTAACAAAATAAATCAGCCTGTGCACTTCAAGACAATAAATTGACTAGAATCAATTTTACTGTTCTCAAAACTTCACACGGAGAAGGAATATATTACAATTATCACAGCTCGAGAGCTAAATATGCATATGCCAACTTAGCACCCGTTTTATCCTTGTTCCCTTGTGTGCTTTCTGCAACGATGTCCTAGCTCTTCAGAAATTGCGGTTGACGAGAGAGGTACATATTATTCATTTCAATTTTAAACTCTGAAGGGTGCATTCAAACTCAAGGAGCCCAGACTTGTTAGCAACAACACTCTCACTATAGTATCAGTGTGTCTCCAGCTAGTTTGCTTGGCTGAAGCATTTACTCCTATGGCTGACTTCCGTGCGGTTTGTGCAGTGTGGTGCGTCGCACCCCGTCATACTGGAATACAAGTGCCAGTACGATGTGTTTCGTATCACTTCACCAAGGTCCTTGACTTCACATCGTCGAATACCGTACCTGAAACCCGCAGCTGCTCCTCACAACGCACGATCAACGGTCCGCTGATTGCAATGGCGATGGCACTGACGCAAACGACAAATTCGCATGAGTTGGCGATGCGCCCGTAAAGTTGGCTTCGCAGCGGCGCGGATCATTTGACGTCATTTTTCGCGCTCGGCCAATAGCGGTGCGAGCGGCGCTGGAAAAGGTATGCGCAACTCTGCTCCCTGCGGGAGCATATACAGGAACACTACTCTGGCCCAGGTGATAGAAGGTTGCGTAAAAAATATAAAATGTGACCTAATCAATCTTCAGGAAAAACCGGGAATTCTCGGGGTTTTTGAGTAGTCTGAAAAAACTCTGGGAATTTGTGCTTCTATCAGGGAAAATTAGCTGTAACTTTTTTGAAAGGGAGCGAGTGTCGCGGTAATGCTGGCTCGAGTAACCGACAGGAATCGTGATGAATCGCCTTTGACGCTCTGTTGTCGGCTGGAGAAATTGCCAGTGTACAGTAAAGACCGACTTTCCGGATGCCCGATAATTCGGACGGCTTCGCAGCACTTTCATGTACCCCATAGAGTCAATGTATCGGAACGTCTGAAATTTCGGACGCAAGAACCCTTTGCCGTCCGATTTTCCGGACTTTTTGTCGTGACAGCAGGTCCGAAGCGGCATTAATCAAAGCCATCACTGCTGCCATTTTGATGACCTCACCGCCTCGAACCGGCGCTCTCGCATGCAGATCCGTTGAAAGCCGTAGCCACCACTGCGGCAACGCTAGGCCTAGCTGCTTCGACGTTCGCTATTAAGCTTCTTACCGTTGTGTGCCGTGCTTTTCATTGAAATAATTCGCCGCTGTCAGCAATGGTACCGATTCCGTCTTTGTGGTCCTCGCGATTGGCTTCGAAGCTCGGAAAGCCCGATGCGTTGCATAACGCCGGTTCCCGAAAGTCAGCTTCGCCTCTGTACAGAAATGTTACTTGGTGAAGCATACGCAAAAGTATTGCGGTGAAGCATAACAAGCATGGGAAGGGGCTATTGCCACGGGACACAGTATGTATTCCTTAACTATACACGCGCGAACCCGGTATCTCCTGCCACAGTACGAGCACCGATATGCCTAATACATGTACTGACAGGCCTTCAGACCTTTTTCGAATGTGTCAATGACATTTTGAAACCTTAAGGACAGTGAAAGACATACATTCGTTTTTTCCAACTGGCCGTTCTTTCGCACGTTTTCGCAGCCCCTAGACAGTTCGAAAAATCAGACGTTGATTGTACAACTGATCAAGAGGATGACTCAAGTGGTCCGCGGGGCGAACGAGCGGCGGAAGGAGGACGAGCACAGAAGCTGGGGCCTACGCACTGAGCATTGAACGGGAAAGGAAGCCTGCTGCCGCCATTTTGAAGGAGCTTGAGCACAAAAAACAAAGTGTTGGCTGATGCCGAGATGCAGGTGTCCCTGATCCAAACCAAAACAAACACTTTAAAGCAGTGAAACACAACAGTGAGGCGTCGTGCGCGGGCGGAGAGTATGCCAGGACAGTTGAGGTTGACTTACGAGCTGTTGAGAGAGAATCTCAATTGTGACAAAGTTCTGGCCTCGTACCACTGAGCTTGCTATCAGTTGATAGAAATAGCTCATATTCGAAAATATTTGCTTTTGTATGCATTTCCTTTTTATTCGTATTTGAGAATGTCCGACTCGATTTGCAATGTTTGTCGAAGATATTTGCTGTGCATGTTACACCCCCCCCCCTTCTTACTCTCTTTTTGAATAAAATTAACGCTACTCCTTAGTATTCAAATAAAATTAATTCGTTCGTTATTTGTTTTTTTCGCAAGCTTACTAAAGACTGACAACATCGGGTGACATGGTTTAAGCCCGTCTTGACATAAAACATAGTTCTGCGTCACTCAGGAAATTTTGAAAAGGCACTCAGGGAAAACATGGAAAACGCAGGGAATTTCGAAATGTCAACTTGGTAGACACCCTGTTAGTCCGATTGTAATTATTTCGTGTTAAGTATTACCTTCAGGTTGGTTGGAATATACGACAGTAGTATATACACTTGTATTTCAGAAGAAAAAGTACTACAGTATATACAATTCCGTTCATCCTACTCCAGTTAATTCGACTTTCGTATAATTAGACCAGGATATGAAGGACCTGAGTGCGCTCGTAGAACGCGTTTGCCTTAACTTTCGTTATTTCTATCCTGAAATTAGACATTGTCTCAAAATCGCATTGTCGCAGACATTGACGTGGGGAGGAGGAGGGGGAGTAGGGGCGGTGTCAAAAACATTGTTCCAGAAGGGGAATAGGAAAAAGCATACGCCTAGCCCTGACCAAAAAGCATGCAAACCCGCAGTGGTGCCATACGTCCACAAACTTTCCCATAACTTGAAGTCGCTAATAGGTTTGGTGTGCCAGTTGTTTTCTCGGTGCCACACAAGTTGGCTGGACTGTGTCCGCGCATAAGCCGCGTTGACAAAAGGACAGGGTGGTGCCAGAAAAACCCCACTAGACCGTACGTAAAATGTGCGACTGGCGTTATATACGAGATGTCGCTGAAATGTGGGAAGTTCTACGTGGGCCAAACAGAGAGATGTGTCAATGACCGGACACGGGAGCATGAATTGCCTATAATTAACAAAGGTAAGGCGCATTTACCTGCGCATTTCATGGTTTACTTGGCAGGCGAATGGCAGCCACTATATTGCGTGAGATTAAGATGGGTAAGGATGGCAGGAGTGGTGATACGTTAGCAAGAGAACTTTTGGAGGCACATCACATAAAATAGCGAGGCACGAGTTGATACGCCTGTTTTGCTGCTTGACAACCAGATGCAGCTGTTAAAAACGTCACTGTCATCGCTCTAGACAGCACTGATGTACGCATGTGCATTTGTTGATTCTACCTACTCTGCTGCAAGACTAAGGTTAGTTGAAGTGCAGCGCTCCACCTACCTTTTCTTACTTGTCTTCCCAAGTCTTTATTTTCCTGTTAGCGCAACAATGCATTCATTAAATCTCAACCATCTCGCACAGTAACAAGTTCTACTCATACTATGTCTAACGAAGAAGCCCATGTGGAGAAGCTTATTTTTCTTTATTTTCCTGGAAAGTAGACTACGGGATAATTATGCAGAGGAAATGCGAATTCAACGCGTCACTGTTTAGACGGGAAATATAACCATCCGGCGAGCGGCGTTTATTCATCGGATGACTCGCTGCCGCTCGTCGTAGAGCTGCCCCTCCTTGTGGCTATGGCAGCGGTATTCTGGAGCTCCACGTTGATCTGGCGCCGCAGCAGGGGAAAAAAGGAACGCCACAGGGTAGCCTTGCTCTGGTCCGAGTCCAAGTACACGGCTGATGCCAGGGCCTCGAAGGCGTCCGCTAGGGGCTTGGGAGGAGCCCCAATTCGGAAGCCCGGATACTCCTTGGTGCGGGAAGATTAGAGAGGGTGATTGGATAGATAGATAGATAGATAGATAGATAGATAGATAGATAGATAGATAGATAGATAGATAGATAGATAGATAGATAGATAGATAGATAGATAGATAGATAGATAGATAGAGAGTGAGTGAGTGGGAAAGAGAGGCAGGCAACGTAAGTTTTTTAACGCCAGGTATTTGTGTGATTTCAGTAAAAACGTTCTTCCTTCCTTCGGATCAAGTATTTTCGCACTGCTCGCTTCAAGAATGCAGCGCCAACTTGTCCAGCAAACCATCCTTTTGTGTACAGAGTGATGATGTCCTTATGATGAGTGTACCTGATGGTGTCCAGGCACTCTCTCGAGCAAAAAAAAAAAAAAAAAGTGACTTTTTGCAATGATTGAGAATTACGACCACAAATAGCAGCTTGAGCTCAGGGTGCAGAATGCGACGTTATTTTTTTTTTTCATTTCACTGTTAAATTACGCGCGAAACGCAGAACTCTCATTGGGCGATTGGCAAATTAAAGTTTTAATATATTGTTACGCGCGAAGGAGACCGTTTATAACCCTGACGGATGAAGGGGACCGTTTACTTTAGGTCGCGAAGGTGAGCGCAAGAGCGGTCAGCTGGTTTATCAACTGAGCGTCGTTCTCTTCTTCCTTCTTCCACTCGGGACCGCAAGCACGTTCACTGGTCTTCGTTTTCTTCATGCGTAACATTCCTCTCGTCGCAGACGAAGCCCGCCGGGCGAGTCAATCCATGTGTCTTGACGTGAACAATTTCAAGCGGGCGACATGGACCACTTGTGTCTTGGCAGCTCTTCTACCCCTCGCCGTGAGGCGAGCGATGTTATACGTGACTTCCGTGAGTCTGCTAATAATCACAAACGGTCCATCGTAGGTGGCCAAAAGCTTTTGGCATAACCCGCGTTTCCGTACTGGAGTCCACAGCCAGACTAAATCACCAGGGCGATATGTTACCGGACGGTGGCGAATGTCGTAGCGTACTTTTGATCTGTCCTGCGATGCCAAAGTGCGCAAACGAGCAATACGACGAGCTTCTTCGGCGAGGCAGAGAGTCTCGGCGACAGTGGAATTTTCGTGACTGCAGAAGGGGAAAACAGTGTCGATTGTGTACCGGGGTGGCCGTGCGTACAGCAGGAAGAAAGGGCTATAGCCGGTGGTCTCGTGCTTGGCGGTGTTGAATGCGTACGTGATAAAAGGCAGTACGTCATCCCAGTTCTTGTGGTCGGATGAAACGTACATAGATAGCATGTTTACAATAGTTCGGTTGGTACGCTCCGTAAGCCCATTCGTCTGTGGATGGTATGGTGTCGAGTGACGCAAGTGGGAATCACACAAACGAAGCAGCTCCTCTACGACGTCCGCTGTGAATTGTCGTCCACGGTCGCTGATGATCACGCGGGGCGGACCATGTCGCAGGATCACATATTGCAGCAGGAATGTTGAAACGTCAGTGGCAGTTGCGGAGGGCACGGCCGCCGTCTCGCAGTAGCGTGTGAGGTAGTCGACGCAAACAACTATCCAGCGGTTTCCCTTGGCTGATTTGGGAAATGGGCCTACGAAGTCAATGCCCACTTGTTGGAAAGGCGTGCTTGGAGGCGGGATCGGCTGCAGAAGACCTGCCGGAGCAGTAGATGGCCGTTTGTGGCGCTGACACTGCATGCAGCTGGCCACATACGTCTCAACAGATTGTCGCATTCCAGGCCAATAAAAGCGTTCCTGAATCCGGTAAAGTGTCCTCGCCGAACCCAGATGGCCAGACGTAGGGTCGTCGTGCATAGCACGCAGAATTGCTGTGCGCAGGCTCTCCGGCACCACTAGGAGAAAACGTGCGCCAGTGCTGGAAAAGTTCTTCTTATAGAGGAGTCCATCACGTACACAGAAATGGTTTGCTGTCGTCGAGGCGGTCGTAGCGGTGAAGAGCGGTGTTAATTTATCGTCTTTTCGCTGTTCGGTTTTGAAGCAGTCGAAGTCTGGAAAACGCGGCGACACAGAAGCCACGAGGTGATCGAAGTCGTCGGCGTCACAGTCCGTAGTACTAAGTGGCATACGCGAGAGACAGTCCGCATCAGCGTGTCGTCGACCACTCTTATAAGAGACGGTGAAGCTGTATTCTTGCAGTCGGAGCGCCCAGCGCGCAAGGCGGCCACAAGGGTCACGAAGATTCACAAGCCAACACAACGAGTGGTGGTCGGTGACCACTGTAAAGGGGCGTCCATACAGGTAAGAACGAAACCGCTGAACCGCAAATATTACCGCGAGGCATTCTTGTTCCGTCACAGTGTAATTCTGCTCGGGCCTACTTAATGAGCGGCTTGCATATGCGATCACGTGTTCGCGGTCACCGCAGCGTTGAACTAGGACGGCACGAATACCTATGCCACTGGCATAGTGGTGGAGGTGCGGGGTATCGCTCACAACAACGGAACCATCACTGCCGCAGCTTCGTCGAAGCCGTCGACTTGCCGGCCTCCCGCCATCAGCCGTGACCATCTTCGACATGCCAGAAGAAGGAGCCACTCCGAGGGCAGCGCCTAGCAGTCCGCTGCCATACTACCGAGTTCCACCCACCTTCGGAGGCAAAGCGGGGGAAGATGCCGACGAGTGGCTCGTCCACTACAAACGAGTGAGCAAATCCAACGGGTGGGATGCAACCGCTCAGCTCACCAACGTGGTGTTCTCCCTGACCGATACCGCCCTCGTGTGGTATGAGAACCACGAGGACGCGCTTACGACGTGGGACCATTTTGTTGACGAGTTAAAGGCGTGTTTTGGGGACTCAGTCGCCAAAAAAAAGCGTGCGGAGCAGACACTGTCGCAACGGGCGCAGCTACCAGGTGAGACATGCACAACATACATCGAAGAAGTGTTAAAGCTGTGCAAGGTGGTCAATGCTCGCATGTCGGAAGAAGATAGAGTTGGGCATTTGCTGAAAGGAGTGGCTGAGGATGTGTACAATTTTCTAATTGGAAAGGAGAGCCTCAGTTCTGTGTCCGATGTCATACGGCACTGCAGAACTTTTGAAACGCTCAAGATGCGTCGGATTGCGCCAAAGTTTGGTCGGTTGGCAAACGTTACGACGGTTGCCAGTGTGGACACGAGTCCTTGCCTCGACCTTCCTTCGACCATCCGACAGATTGTCCGCGAGGAACTTTCCCGCCGCGAAGGGTTGTCGCATTCCACTGGTGACCACCATGGCGTGTACACGTCACGTGAGGCTATGACGGCGCCACATTCGGCCCCTTGGCAACCGATGGTTACCGCAGCGGCCGTGGAGTACAGCGCAGCCCCACAGTCGAGGATGACAACACGCCCGCCGACTCCGCGCTATGACCAACGCACTCAGCGCACGCCTTCTCGACGCCCGATGTATCGTCGTGACACTCGCCACGAACCAACCCACTACACGCGGGAAAATGATAATATCCGCTTCATCGACGAACGACCAAGGTTTAGACCTCTCCCGGTGTGTTATTCCTGTGGTGTCCCAGGTCATATATCGCGGTTTTGCAACCAGCGTATAACCACATGGTATGGCCAGCCGTCAGAGTTTTTTCGGCCCTCCGAACGGCCACACGGTGCCCCGTGGCCAGCACACGTATCGTCTGGCGACGAGGATTGGCCGAGCAGCTCCCGGAATCGCTCCCCAGCATCTGACAGAAGTTTGACACCCCCACCGCAACGTCGTGCTCCCCGTTCTCCCTCACCGCTGCGTCGCACCGCGTCCCCTTCGTCACCGGAAAACTAGCTAGCGCGGCCGATGGAGGTGAGGTCGCTGGAGACGTGCTACTGACAGAAATACCTCCTGTGTTGATGCTGAAAAACAAAGTGCGCGTGCTTGTAGATAATGTCCCTGTGATGGCTCTGGTGGACACAGGCGCAACAATTTCGGTCATGAGTGTCTCGTTTAAACACGTGTTAGGGCGAAAGGTTTTGTTTAAATGGGACGAAGATTCAAAGTTCTGTGGAGTGAGTGGTGAGCCGTTGCGACCTATTGGTGTGTGTAGTGCTGACGTATTTTTGGGAGGCCATGTTATTACGACAGAGTTCGTAATTATTCCTCGGTCGACCCATGATGTTATTCTCGGCATGGACTTCTTGCGGGAGTGTGGTGCTACTGTCGACTGCCGCACCGGAAAAGTATTCTTAAGTGGTAGGATTCCATCAGGACTCCTGGAGAACCCTGTAGATCGCGAAACTACACTGTGTGTTTGTGGTGATACGGTCATACCTGCATCATCTACCGTTTGCGTTCCCGTTGTCTGTTGCGGCGCCGATTCCGACTGCTTCGAAGCTACCGTAGAACCGATGCACTTTAACTGTATGAAGAAGAATGTTTTGGTTCCACATTGTGTGGTGTCGATCAAAGGCGGACGCACTGGCTTATGGACCGTAAACTGTTCTAAGGAGCCCGTTATACTATCTGAGGGCATGAAATTAGCCTTCGCCAGGGAACACGCGTCCTTATCAGTGGCTCAACTTACAGATGTGCCGGAAGAACCTGACGGCCACAGTTCGGAAACGGCCCTTTTGTCGATGGTCAATAAATCGCTCAGCACGAGTGAACGCCGAACGTTAGTGGGTGTGCTTTCGAAGCACGTTTCGGTATTCGACTTTGCGCAGAAGGACAATATACCTGCAATCCCTGCGTCTCGAACGCGCCATACCATCAACACGGGTTCAGCAAATCCGATTAGACAAAAGCCATATCGTGTTTCACCATCAGAGCGCCAGATTATCAACGAACAAGTGCACGAAATGATGAAAAAGGGAGTCGTACAAGAGTCAGCAAGTCCGTGGGCAGCTCCAGTGATTCTTGTTAAAAAAAAAGATGGATCTTGGAGATTTTGCGTCGACTATCGCCGTTTGAATGCTGTAACAAAAAAGGACGTGTACCCAGCACCTCCACCACTTTGTTACGCGCGAAGGAGACCGTTTATAACCCTGACGGATGAAGGGGACCGTTTACTTTAGGTCGCGAAGGTGAGCGCAAGAGCGGTCAGCTGGTTTATCAACTGAGCGTCGTTCTCTTCTTCCTTCTTCCACTCGGGACCGCAAGCACGTTCACTGGTCTTCGTTTTCTTCATGCGTAACAATATGTTTTATTACACGGGAAAGAACGGTAACTGCTTTCCTTAGCGTTTATGTGCTCGTTGCTCTCTCTCTCTTCCAAACTCAATGGGGGAAGAGAAGAAGAACAATGTGGTAATGGAAATCAAAATGTTCAAAAAAAATAACAAGATCTAACAGCAGTATCAACGCAACCTATCATCTTCCCCCTCTGTTATTTTAGAACACTCACGTCTCTCACCATCGCACCAGCTAGCTGATTCGCTTCTTCCTTCTCTATTAAGGATGGGAAAGAGTGAGCAACGGTTATATTGCCACGTGCACTTATTACTTTTCCCGGTGACCTCTTCTAACGGCTAACAAATGTCCAAAGTTATCGCCCAGCACAAGACGCGCCTTTCTGCATATCTAAAGCTGCTAACCGTGGTCTGTTGCCACCGAACCTTTTTGTGTAATCAAATTGTATGCTCGACACCAATTGTGTAGTGCTTTCTGGAAGGCATGCGGACACCAGTGATTATGCTGAAACACTCGACAAGTCATGCATAAAAGCCGGTGCGCTTGACCCGCAGATCAAATTTCAGCGCTCTACGAGTGTGCTCGCTGTTATCATTGTGCTGAGTGCTACTTGCCCTGCTCGACAAAGGTTCGCCCATTAAACGGTTTCATTACTTGCGTTGTGGCACTGTGGTCGCTCACCGTCGCTACCACAGAGTTTCGTGCAATAATTATTGTATATGAAACTCTGGGGTCACCACAACGTGACATAAACGCTGCTGAGGAAGGCAGTTGTTGCCCTGACGTACGGACAATATGTTCTTGTCGAAGCGTTGGCTCCAGCGACATTCCTCGTTCGACCACTGGTTATTCACGTGACTTTTTTTCGGCGCCCTCAACTCACCCCGTCCCTCAGTTTCCTCACGTATCCAACGATGTCCTCGCTGAGCGCGGAGGACGCGGACCGGAGCAGCTTGTGCATTCCGTGGTGGACCACCACGTACCCGAAGAAGCGGTTGCTCTCGAGGCGCTTGCGCGTCTCGTGGAGCGCCTTCGGCGTCAGGGGATAGATGGTTCCGTACAGGTGGACGGTCAGCAGTTCCTTCAGCAGGGCGTCACCCATGAAGTCCAAAGGACGCATGTATCCCGGAACGATGCGAGAAGCGGGCGGAAACGACTCGTGGGTGAAAGCCATGAGTAGGAAACCCTGCGCGGTGCGAATATGCGAAGAGTGGAGGTCCTGATGGGGCCCCTAGATAGCTTACCAGGTTTGCGCATAGCAAGCGGACACGCTCGGTGCGGGTGTCAGCTGGTGACGGTCGTTTCTGCAATGTATACACCGACGTAAAGGCGTGAAAATATGTCTGTGAACTCAAACAAAACCCTGCGCGCTACTCTTTTCCGAAGCGCCACAATTGGCAGCGTACGAGATATGACGTCACGCGAACGGTACTTCTGTGGCACACGCATCGCGGCTGCAGTGCAAGAGTTGCCAGCGGCAGGGCTATGAATTATGGCAAAACGCAGAGCACGCGGAACCTCATCAGGAAATGCTGTCAAAGGCAGTTACAGCGGTCAGTAGTAACGTTTTTCTTTTGTCTTCCTGTAATAATGCGTTAGCCGTTCTTTGAATACTTCACACTCTTTCCGGGGCTATCTAATTATAGTATATATATATATATATATATATATATATATACCTAACGGTCCTCCTACCTATACCTGGTTTACTGGGTAGTCAGTGGTGGCGCATCGCGCTGCTGTGCGGAAGTAACAGGGTTCGAAACCAACCATCGGTCCAACTTGGGTCGATGAGTGTGCGGTAATACGTAGATACGTGCCGCTCTTCAACGAACTTCTTTCACGCCGGCATGCGTCACTGTGGACGCAGGTCTGTGCACGTAACGCAAACTCTTTGACGCCGGCTTGGAGTACTATATGTGCCTCTCGGTCTGTGCAGGTCTCCAATGAACCTTTTCGATGTCAACATGGGCAACTGGGTATGTGCCAGTAGGTGTGTGCCTCGCTTCGAAGAACACCTTTGACGTCAACTATATTGAGTGAATAGGTAGTGCCACTGGGAACGTGCTGTTCTACAATTACGAAAAACAGATCCCTTAAATTTCTCCGATGCTAAGAGTAATCGAATCCTCGTCACAAGCATTTCTCAAGGACAGCGACTCGACGCCTATAACAGGCTGCCCCACAACTGCATTGGGTGTGCGCCACTTTTCAATGAACGCCTTTCACGCCAACGCTCTAGCGAGCTGCGCCATGAATCCACCGGGTATGTGTCGCTTTTCGACGAACTTCCCGGCAACTTGGGTCACCGAGCATGTGCCGCTCTACAGTGTGCAGCAAGTGAGGAAATAATGGTCAGCGTTCGAAGGTGCTGGCGCGCCACGCTCCTCGTCTCGGAGGCCACGCGCGGACTTCTCACGAGTGTCGCTGAATGGCGCATGCGTGTCCAGAAAGAAGCGCGAGAGAGGAGCCCGGTGGCCGCGTGACGTGTTTCTCAGTGTTCGCACGCATCATCGCGCCGTGCATTTCGGAGGCCACGCACCGGCTCCGCGATAGCGGCGCTAGATGGCGTCGAGTACGTGTTCCTAGGGACTAAATAGGGACGCGCGAGAGATGAGTCCCGCTGCAGTACGTTCCTCTTGTATAACTCGTTTCGACGGTGGCAGTACGTCGTGTCGCTGTAGGTTCAATGATCATGCATTACCGTCGACAGTCATCGTGACATGGCTTGTGCCGCAATTTGTTATATACCTTTTAAATAAGTAAATGCTCACTTACTACTACTACTACTATTACAACGTCTGGAAATTCGCCTTGCAGTAAGAAAGGAAGTGAGAGCGAACAAAAAATTCCGGCGGAGCCCACCTCACAATGACTGTCGACGCTAATTCTATTATCATTCGAGCAATGTAGCGACACACCGTATTGCTCAATACATCTTTATTTATTATCTGTAGTGGCGGAAGCAGGCTGAGAGTGCTAATCACATTAATACACCCACACGCCACAGCGTTTACAATCTCGCATGCTATAGCTCGCTACCTAAGAACACGGAAAAAGCATTCCCATCATCGCCTTTTTATTTCTCCACTTTGCAAGGAACGCATTTCTTACTGCTCGAACAGGCATGAATAGCCGCAGTGGGGGTAGAGCGGTAAAAGGACAAGCTCGCAGTCCCGTATCACAGGCAAGCACAGTTGAGCGCGAAAGGGCGCACGTATAGAAAACACGGCGAGTTTTTATCCTGATGATTTCGTTTCTAAGGAACATCCTCGACCACTAATCGAAAACAGCGAAGTAGGAGATGGAAATACGCAGGATATCCATTGCGTCTGTCTACTGCAGCCTCACGCGATACGACGCGCCTCCTTGATCTTTCTTGCTCCCTCCCTTCCCGAGACTGCCTCACCTTATCACGAAAAGTGTAGCCCAGGACAGTCTCGACGTGAGCGTACGGCTTCGCCGCTAGCAGCAGCTCCGGGTGCTGGGGGTTCCACAGTTCGCGGGGAACGGGCATGGTCCACTCGTAAAAACCTGGTGAGACGCTGCTGGTCGGCATGTCTGTTTACTCTCTTCTGCGCGGTGTGAACAGCTTTGTTGAGTTTCGAATGGCTCGTCCACTCTCGAGCGCGCAATCTTCTTTGTCTTCTCCCTCTTCGCTTGCGAACCCTCGCGCGCACCAAAGAGTTTCATAATGCGAACGCCTGGAACTCGTAAAAGAAAGATACGCTGGGGGTTATTGGATTCCTTCAGCCTGGTTACTGAATTCCTGCACTTTGCAACACACAGGTACAGGTAGGTAGAACAAGGCAGGTTCCTGTCTCACCTCGCTTTAATATAAAGAAAGAAAACAGTGCGTGACCGACGGTGGTATCGAACCTCGGCCATTCAGCACAGCAGCACGGTACTGTAACCATTAAGAGATGCCAAGATGCCGATGACACGTAGCCAGCGAGCAATGGTTCACGTTTCACCGCAACACGATCTCGTTGTACATCTCTTTTTTGAGTTTGCAAACTGCGCTACATGCGAGGCAGTAAAGAAAAAGGTTGGAAGGTGATTGAACCTCCAGTTGAAGTAGATGAAGGATCTTCTGCAGCGTGTTGGGGGTGAGGTAGGGTCGTAGTCACCACCCACTGAACTCTATCGCGTCACTCCTTCGCGCGAGAGGTTCGCAACCGTCGGCGGTCGGAAGATACGTCAAGCATATCCAGACGACGGATCGCATGTAGGAACTTCTTATGGATGTTCTATCCTGGTTTTCGATGTCATGCCTCAACAGGCAGAATAGAACATCCCAATCTGCCTCTTGGTGACATGCCTTTATGGCGTATAATAAAAGGAAGAAAGGCCTGTGCGGCTTCACGGTTATATAAAGTATCGGGCTTCTGTGCTGGCGGTACCGTGATCGAATCCTGCCGGCGGATATGTTTGTTTATTTATTTAACTGAAATTTCTATACATAATATGTGTATCCCGAACATAACGGTGACGACAAAAAATTACCTGGAGTGTCCATGGAACAATATTGCAACAGTCATATGCAGCTGTACACCATACAGCTATACTTCGATATAACGAAGTCGCTTAAACCGGCTATTTGCTTCGTCATATTGAAATTTCTCTATATCGAAATTCCAGCTTTTAGGCAAATAAGTACAGTCACCGATCGCCATTTCTTAGGGGCCGCAAAATTTTACCCTGTTATCGGGCAATCAGAAAAAAGCAAATTTGAATGAGAAAAACAAATAATTTTGTTGAATTTCAGAGCCAGCGACGAAAGATACGGTTTCAGGCCACGTCGACGGCGGTATCTTCACATCGGCGGTACGAGGCGAGCCCAGTCATGACATTGCGTCCACCCCGCACCCGTGGCTGATAGTGTCAGTGGGACGACGCTATTATGAAAAACGTCGGCAGCGGGGAGCGAATGCTTCGACCGCCTCTCGCTTCAATGTCGCTGCCAAAGTCGAGATTACGCATCCGCCAGCACTAAACGTGCACGAAGAAAGCGCGCATGATGCCACACCATGTCAGCTCGTGCAGAGTTTGCACTCGCGGCAGATTATAGCCCTAACACAGGGATTGCGCTGAGGTACGCTGAACGCCATGCGCACAGCCATGGTCACGCTAGAAGTGGAAACGCATCGACATTTGACAAACTGCATTCGCATGAACTGCTGCTTGCATTTAGGTAGAGCTTGTGACCAGTGTAGTGCGTAAACGTAAACATTACGAGATGGTAACGGTGTAATGACCAACGTATCATAAAATATGCTACGTTGAGTTTCGTACCTCAAAATTATGATTTAAGCACGGGAAGCTTAACACGTAGCCGGAGCGAGTTGTAAGTTGTGCGTAGTCAAGAAAAGTAATGACTAATTAATTAATTGCTATGTTTAGCTTTAGATTAGCATTTAATTGTTTTATTTTTGTGCAAGTGTACTCTTCTTGGACAAAAATAAAGGTGAACAAGGTGCTCTAATTTGCCTTGATGTAATACTACGTTTGGGCATTACAAGAGCATAAGGATTAGATTTTACTGAAGAGAAAGGAGGAGAGGTCTGCCTGGACAGCACGTCTCTAGCCTGCTACTCCTCACTGGGGTAAGGGGAAGTGGGAGATACAGGAAAATGTAGGTCACAGGTGATTATGATATGGTACAATGAACTTACTATATAGATGTTGTCCAATAGGCGGATGCGCGCTTCAGACACAATACAAGCAGGAGTAATCTTGTCTACACAAATCGTTATCGCGAAAACACATTTTGCACTGTCTTCACCTCTCACAGGTCCTAGAGACGACCGTCTAAACCAATCTCACATAGAAAGTTCAAGAGTAATGTTGTGGTGCGTTGGGCGTGATCAACTGTTCTCCACGCACCTAAAATCTTTCCCTGTTTCCTGGCCTCTCCGAAACCGAAGTGGAAGCCGGAATTGCGAGCCAGCGTCAAGTCTGTGGAGGCGCTCTTGTCGATGTTCGAGGTTGTCCTGTTGTCGCGCCATGGAGCTTTCGATGGAGTTATGAAGCAAGGCGTTCATCTCATATCGGGAAAAAGTAAGCTTTATAATTTTCCTGTCAGTGTATACCTTTTTTGCTTTGGCGTCAGCCGGTTCACTTCCAGCTATTCCACAATGGCTGGAAACCACTCCAGCACGATGGTATGCCCGGACTAAGACACTTCAGCAAGCAGAGCCATGATGTCATGAACCAGAGCACTATATGCGGTTCTGTGATTCATATAATTGCTTATGAGTTGCAGCGCCGTTTTTGAGTCACATAATATTGTGCAGTTCTCGGGGCTTTGTTGCACTACGCAGCAGACTGCTTGTTGTTGTTGCTGTTGTTGTTGTCCTGTGTGGCCGTGGCACATACCCACAGTGGGGGATTGGCCATGAATCGGGTGGTTAAATCAGGTGCAAAGTAAAATAATAAGGGAGTTAACAATTTGAACATTGGAGTTTAAAAGTAGACGTTTTTTGTTTGGAGAGAAAAAAATATAATCGACAGAAAACCAGGGTATAAAATAATAATAATAATAGGAAATAAACGAAAGCTGTGGTGAGGAGGGAGAACGATCAGTCTAACATGGAAATCGATTGGTTTCAATGAGGTAATTTTGGATTGCCAAGCAAACATTTCTGTGACTGAACCCAATAATGGAGGCTCCAAACGATAGGATCACAGGCACTGATAAATTTAGACCAATAGTGCGAAGCGGGATTTCGAGTAGTCGTTTTCTTATAATAGAAAAACGCCTGCAAGAGAACAAGAAATGGTCTATTGTCTCCGCTTCGCCACAGAATGAGCATAATGGTGAGGGGACCAGACCAGACCTGTGGAGACAGAAGTTTAACGAAGGTATACGGCAGCGCAGTCTCGTGATGGACACTTCAATTTTCCGTGTTCGGCAAAAATCTCTGTGCCAAGGGTATAGAGATGTCCGTAATCCACAGAGATCGTAATTACGGAGCCTGATACTGCCTGCATTATGACACTCCTGCGAAAACTAGCAGCAGTAACATGAGCAGTCAATGGGCAGTAAGGAAGAATCGAGCCACTTATCGATGCCTTCGCCAGAGAGTCTGCAATTTAATTTATAATTAGTCCTTTGTGGCCCAGCACCCAATTAAAACGCACACTTCTCAAGTACCCGGGTACCAACGATTGAAATGTCCTCATCACGCGAGAATCACGAGAAGCAGTAAGGGATGAGCACAGTGATAACGACTCAGTGACTATCACGGCTGACGTAACTGATGGTCCTAATTTGCGTAATGCCAGCACTACGGCCATGAATTAAGCTAAAAAGATCGGTATAAAATGTGGCAGCCGAAGAGAAAATGTCCAATCAATAATCGCGGAAAATATTCCTACACCTGACTTTTCTTCACATTGTGAAACATCTGTCGCAATTAGAATGTTTGTTTGAAGGTACTTCAGATGATCTTGTAATATACCGTCTAGAATACGGTGTGGAAGTTATTTTGCATTATTAGGAAAAATGTCATCGAATTGAATATCCGTTGCGACAGCTCTGTCGAGAATAGGAATTACATCGCATATGCGCACGCCCAAAGAGTCAAGTAATTTTTGCACGAATATAATTTGCGGAGGAAGTAGTCGCGGCCAGTTGACACCGAAAAACAGCGCAGGTTGTGAAATAAAGATTTGTTTGGGGATGTCGCAGCGGTGATTCATAAATCCTCAAGAATGTCTGCACTGTCAAAAGCCGGAACCTGCACGAAAGAGGAGGAGCACGGGATTTTAGATAGAGAATATAATTTGCAACAAAGTTAGGAAGACTTCAACACAGACGTAATGCTTCTCTCTCTAAGTGGATTAGAGGACGGGACATGTAGGCTGGAACTCCAGAGAAGAGCACGCAGCCAAACTCTTATACAGGGCGAACGTACATACGATATATCATTAGGAGTGTATCTCTTCCCAATCCTATTTGACGACTGCTCAGCCTACGCAATATGCCAATTGCACGGTTACCTTTTCCAGTCACGTGATCTATGTGTGGGCGTCGGTTGACAGCGGCGTTATAAATAATTCCGAGGTATTTAACAGATTCCACCTGTGGTATGTCTTGAAGGTGGTAAGACAATGAAATGTGCACTATGTCATGTATCGGAAAAACGAGAACAGCACATTTGCTACCATTGAGTATAGAGTGAATAACATCTAACCACCTCTCCAGAGCACAAAGCTTAGTTTGCAGTCGTTGGTATAGCGTGTGGATGTCGTTTGCAGATGCGAAAAACGCAATATCTTCTGCATAAACATAAACTGCATAAACTGCATAAACTGCTTCTGGAACGCCGGTCAACTCAGCTTGTTCTTGTTGTTCTTCTCTAATGAGATGGCACAACCCACTCTGGAGGATCGGCCATGAATCGGGCACTGAAGGAACTGTTAGCATTTTTTTTTTGAATAAATTAAGGTGAACTGAAATAAGTGTCTTGAAAATGGGACTTAAAGTGTCTACGGTTACATGTATGAATGATCAATTATCTAGATATTTTGTGAATTTTGTGAACATTATAAGTATTTAGAAGAACTTAACATGCTGTTGACGATGTTGTGTCCAACGTTCAGGAAACCAAGTTTCCTGAACGTTGGTTCTAAAATGTTTTTCCTTAAAGAAGAAAAATAGCGGCAGAAGGAGAAAAAAAATGATTTATGGTCTCATTTTCTGCAAAGATTGAGCGCAGATTGGAGGGTTCCAGATTAGTCCTGTGACGATAAAAGTTTAATGCTGGTGTTCGACAGCGTAATCGGGTAAAAATTACTTCAGTTTTTCTGGTGTGAAAGGAATTTTTGTGCCAAGGGAATAGGAGGTGTCGATAGGAGCTGCGTGATTCCCATTCCAGGTACCGTATAAGCTGCCGCGGAAGAAGTATGTGTTACAGAACCATCTGCAAAATCTTGTTTGGTGCATCTGCACTTGCAATCAATGTAGGGTAACGCGAAATGCTTGAGTCCAGATAGGATAGGACAGGATATCCTTCTACGATGGCGCGTACCCACTGCGGGGAATTGGCCAAGATTTGGATGGCATTAGGAAGACGCTGTTAATACAAAAATTGGTGATAGTGTCAGGTAGAAACGAATAAAAATAATGTTTGAAGAATTAAAGAGAAAAACCTTGAAACAATTATGAATTCCTCCACGGCTGAGCAGACATCCCTGCGGTAGTTTCCCAAGAGAGACAGCTCCTAGAGAAAGAATACTTAGAATGGAACAATTTAAACCAACATTCCTGAACGTTGGTTCTAAAATGTTTTTCCTTAAAGAAGAAAAATGATTTATGGTCTCATTTTCTGCAAAGATTGAGCGCAGAGGGGAGGGCGCCATACCAGTCCTATGACGATAAAAGTTTAATGCTGGTGTTCGACAGCGTAATTGGATAAAAATTACTTCAGTTTTTCTGGTGTGAAAGGAATTTTTGTGCCAAGGGAATAGGAGGTGTCGATATCCTGAAAAATTTTCTATAGCAGAGTTAAAAAAGTCTTGTGCAATTGCATATCTCCTGAATCTAGCTCTGGTTGGGTAAGCTGATGTAGGAAGTGGTGACAGTACAGGGCCATTGAGGGCCGCTCTCGCGAGACTGTCACCAATTTCATTCATGTATAATCCCTCATGACCAGGCACCCAAAGTAATGTAATTAAAATTATGTGGGCAGGCATTGGAAAACGAAGTGTACGTAAAATGTTAGTACCACTATTTGTTGTGAGCGATATATATATAAAGATAACGAATCCGTTATTATGACTACCATCGATATTGAAGAATTTAGTTTACGTAAGGCTAACAGTACAGCTAGAAATTTAGCCGGAAATACGGATAAGTAGTCCGGAATCCTGATTGAGAATGACCATGCCTAGCGCAGGAGCGACAATGCCAATTCCAGGATTTTCTTCACATTGTAAGGCGTCTTTTGCGATGACCGTATATATAGCTAAACTCAATAAATGGTCTTGTAATAGTCCATTTAATGTATCCTGAGAGAGAAGTTTTGCATTGTTTGGATAGATGTCATCAGATGATTTGTAGACTCTCTGTCACATCAGTCCCAAACACGTAAATTTTAGCAAGCGGTATTTTGGACTTCTTCGTTATTCCGGGGATCGAGAGTCTCACCGTCGACTTTGCCATCGTCCAGAGTAGAACTTCCGGTGCGGTGCGCAGTCCGACGGCAGGGGGTCTCGTGCGACAACATGACTTCTGAGTAGGCGGCGTATACAAGGCCGTATTCTTGTGACGTTAGGCAGTGGATGATTCCTGTGCCTTGTCAAGACCGTTAGGTGCACTCGTAATGAATCATGCTGCACATAAACTCGAGCTGAGCACGCACGCGCCTCTGCAATAGTGCCCCAAGTAGAAGCACATCGTGGTAGTGCTAGGCTAATTCTTAGTGCTCGAGCCTGAGCACTTTCAAGTGTGCGTACGGCAGATGTACTAATCCGAGAAAGTACAGGCGCACTGTAGCGGATGTATCCAACAAAAAGTGCCTGGTAGAACTGCAGAACAGATTATTTCGATGGCCCCTCCCCGATTCTCCAAACATGCGTCGAATGACTCGAGCAAAGTTGTCCAGCTTTTTTTCTTAATGCAGAGATGTGCTTCGACGAAGATAGGTCACAGGCTTTGCAGGGTTAAAGTTATGACCTGCGGAGTGCGCAAACATAAACATTGGGTGAGATTACACGTTGTATAGGACGAGAATAAATATTTTGTCATTAAGTTTTATTGTATTCGATGCGGTACTAAGGAAGATCGTACGCATTGGATTTAATTTTATAACACTTAATCTACCGCTTTACTAAAGCCCTGCTTTGCGTAGACCCCACCACGTGAATTAGACCTGAAATATTTTCTCGTTTCTTCTTGTTCTACCATGCACCCGCTTCGTGGATAATCCCCCGTTCTAGGCATTAAAAAAAATATTTCGCAGTTTTACGTGCCAAAACCACAATATAATTACGAGGCACGCTGTAGAGCGGGAGAATCCGGGTTTATTTTGACCACACGTAATTCGTGAAAGTGCACCCATTGCACAGCACACGGGCGTTTTTTTTTTTTTTTTTTTCATTTAGCCCCCCATCGAAATGTGGCCGCCTCGGCCGGGACTTGACCCTGCGCTGTCGTGCTTAGCAGCGAAGAGCCAAAGCCACTACGTCACCACGACGTCTAATCCGTTGTGGGTGCGTGGCGATGTTTGAAATAATCATCATCAGCAGAAGCGCCGCTCGCGAGTTTCGCGTGTGGCCCGTGGCACGCGGCCGTCCCATTCGGTCCTCGTCCCAAGCGGAAGGCTAGGAAAGGCGCCATGGCTACGGTGAACATAGTGGCTCTGCTGTTCATAATCGTGTACTACTTCGCAGTCATGATCGTCGGCGTCTGGGGAGGCCGCAAGGTGCTCCCGACGCAGAGCCACACGATCGGCCCGCATGGGTCCCGCATATCCAGGCGGAAGAATGAAGACGACGACGACTTCCTGGTCAGGCTGTTCGTCGCCAACCGGGATTTGCCGCTGCTGCTCGGCGTCGCATCCATGACCGGTGGGTGAAATGGGAGCGTAACGTATAGCGCGTTTTCGGGGCCTCCGAGATTTGCGCGCGCTGGCGGGTATTGCGCCAGTCGTCCCTTTCACGAGACTTCATTTGAGGGATCGCCAGCCGTTCGTGCGCAGGCGCGAGTAAGAGCGGGCGCGAGAGTGAAAATCTGGGAGCTTTTGCTCCTTGAATATATGACTCGATCTGTCTAGGTACTATAGTATACGGAGGAGGTTTGTTAGCGCGCGTTGTACGTGCTTGTCCCTAGGTGTGCCGGCGTGCCGGCAGTGCGGAGTGAGGTCAACTTTACGCTCGGACGCTGGCTACCAGCGCGGTGAAATAGGTGAAGCAGAGGTCACCGACGCCCCATTTGGCGACCGCTATGTCGGACGGACTGTCTCGCACCTGCGGCGCTCGTGCTAAGCCAGTCGTGCGGGACCACAGCTTTCTCGCACCTTACGGCGGCGTACCTTGGAAATAACACCACAGATGTTTCCGTAGGAGCGGACTGCAGTAGAGGCCGGGCCGCATATATTGAATATCTAGAAGTCTGAGGGCCTTAGCAACCGCGTTTGAACGCAAGTGGCTGAAAGGCCGCCGGTGACGCTCGACGCCCCTGCGACCGCTATGAGGATACGTCGCGCTACACTAACGCCTCGTACGCTAACCTAACGAAACGTAACGTTAACCTAACCTAACGTTAACCTAAGCAGACGCGGCCGAGACTCGAAGACAAAAATCCGCACGGCGTAACCACGTGAGAATACGCCTCGCCACCCTAACGTCTTTTACGCTAACGTAACCTGATCTAAGGTAACCTAAACATAACCTAAACCTAAGCTAACCTAACCTAACGTGGGCGAGACGCAAAGCCAATAATCCTCACAGCGTGACATAGGCAGTGGACGGCTGGAGCAAAACCTGTTAACGCGCGCAATCTTGGAGGCCATGGCGTGTTCTCTGAGGTTTTCTCAACCATTCACTACGTGGCGTCCCTACTCAACACTACGAATCCGGAAAAGATTTAGTACATCGGTCGTGATATGAACGCCAAGATATTTACCCGCAGCAAAAGCCGCAGGGAAGGTCTGCCTTTCAGAAGCGCTGGGATTAAAAGCGTATGAAAGCATCATTGGTCACCTGTCGAGACAAGAAATATGCATTTAGAATACTGGTAGAAAAAGGAAGCAGGGAAGAGGTTGATAGAACTGGAGTATTTACAGGCATAGGCAAGGGTACATATAGAAACAGAGGTCTTAATGAGTGAAATATCAAGGAGGTATAGCCAAGATGTCAGAATGCTATATATATGTATAATACCTGGTAAAACAGCCTAGGTATCTCACGCCGACATACTTCGAAGGGGATGCCAATATAAACATTTATCGTCATGATTACTGCTGTTAGCAATATAATTATCGTCATCAACAGTACCGTAATGCAGATAGGAGTAGTCGCAGAATAGTCGGAGGAAGAGAATGCAGCCTCCGATACACCAGTGTCCGCAAATGTTATTGTACCCAATTAAACAGCTAAATACCGAACAGTAAAGAAAACACAGCCTGTTTAGCAGCAACTCCAAGACTAGCATCGATTTCAATATGTTCGTCCTGAATGTGCTCCGAAGTATACTTCGATGTCCAGTTCACAGTTTCTGAGAAGCTTCGCTCTCGCAGTTCGGGACGCTCTTTAACTGGATTGTTAGTGCCTTCCTCAGCAGATTTTGGGTACGTCTTTCTCGAAAGTGGTGCTCAGTCGCGCTATTTCTTCTAAACATACTTGAGTATACATGCTCGCGGCTTCTTTTTCGCAATTGCAACTTATATATATATATATATATATTCAGGTTGAACGTGTTGAGAACGTTTGAGATAATATCCACGCGTTGTGAATGTCATGTTGTTTCATGGCATTTCTTTGCGGGCTGTCATTGTCAAAAATTCTGAGGAATAATTCAGTCAGGAACGTGAAAGCGGGTCCGAGTAAACTTTTTACTTGACTGGTATAACTTAATTCTACCTTTGGTGCGGCATACATGTGTCAAAATACACGCGACACCTCACAGCGACGCCGACAGCGAAGGCGAAAATTCGCCTGCACTGTGAATATAATCGCTATTGGAATAATAATAATTGGTCGATCTCTTGAAATTAGTTACGTGGGCATTGTGACTTCTTGTGCAAGTAATTTGCGCCTTTGCAGGAATCCATCCGAGGATGCGGAACAGCGGCGTCACAGACGATTTAAAGAAAATGTATAACCGTTAGAAGTAAATAAAGAAAAATAAAGGAAGGAATGTAAAACTGGGGTTACATATGCAGTATGTTATGAAGAGTTGCGCGTATAAGAGGACGAACACACACACAAAAAAAAAAACGATGTATACGGAAATAACGCTGGAAAGAGCCGCTGTTCACGAACATATAAGATTCTAGGCAGGAGCGAGAACAAAATAGCACGTGAGCTTCTAGAAGCTTTTTTTACATCAAGGAAACGGGCGACGACTGCGTGAGCGACACTTTTATTACCTTGTTCGGAAAACCATTTTCTGCGCAGCTTTTCTTCACCTGAGGCAGGCTTGATCTGCTAACTCCCCTTCCTCGCCCATTCTTTTTTTTTTTTTTTGGCACTTGCGAACACTGCCTATATACGCAGCTTCGAAACGAATAAAACCAGTTTGCAGTTCGTCCTTTTATACGCGCAACTCTAACATAGCCATGCACCAACTCGCTTTGCAAGTTGTTCTAAATATATGGAGTAAACTATGTTTTTTTTTAGTGTGTTTTTGACAAGAGCGTTTTAAGTTTTTTTGATAGATGTTCACCCGATTCTAATTAGTCTTCGTGCTCTTACAGCAACCTGGGTTGGAGGCGGCTATCTAAATGGCACTGCCGAGGCAGTCTACAGCTACGGCATCGTAAACTGCCATGCTCCGATTGGATACGCTATGAGCCTGTTTCTTGGTAAGTTTATGGCAGTCATCTTGCTTCCGTCAATAGAGGGTTCACCGCACAGGGTTGTAGTAAACCTATTCGTTGTAATGTTGTGATGGATGTGAAACAATCACACAGCCAGGTAGACAGGACCGTAGGGAATGTCCACCTTCCAGAGGCGCGCAGGGGTTCAAAGTTGCTAGGAACGTTGACTTGTCAGTGGTTGAGACGAGCGAGATACGTTTGGAGTATTGGTGGGGGAAAGAAAGCAGGGAAGAGATGTAACCGGCGTCGTTACAGGCATTGGCAAGTGTACAATATAACTAAAGAGGTTTTAATGAAGAGAAAGTTAAATTAGAGATGGGCAAAACGCTACGCTTCGCGGTAGATGTAGTAGAACTTGCTTAGCTCAAGCATCCTAGGTGACTATTTGTCGCCGGCTCGCTTATAGGCTATTCCATTAGAAATCATCATCATCACAGGCGCTTAAAGCACACGCAAAATTTCTACAAACCCGAATGCGAAGTAACGGCCTCGTTCCGCGCTAACTTTCCGGCGTCATCGCATGACCACCGAGCACAAAGTGTCCTTTTAGGAAGAACACTAGAACGGAGTGCTCCGTGACAATTCGGAAACCTAGTCTTAGCAGAAAGGTCAAAATTGGCTCATCAAAAATTGCCGCTTGCATCTCATTATCACCACGTGATGGGCGAGCTGCTTGCCCGGGTGCCCTGTCAGCATGGGAGAGAGTAGAGCGGAGAGCTGGTGGCGAGAGCTGATCGTGACTAGGGCGTCACTAAAAGCTACCACGAACGAGACAATGTTTGAAATGGTCTGGCAACAGTGTAGGGCCGATTTCCCAAGAGGCAACATGTCTGGAGGAAAGAAAGCGAGCATTATGTCACGCAGCCAGCTTTGGCAAGCGAACTCTCAGCTATAAGCCATTCTCTTCTCTTTTTCCCTCGCAGTGTTGGCCCAACACGCGACCTCTCAGACTCTGCGTACTGGCCAAGAATGTTTGTTTCTCGGTAGCTTTTAATCGATGCACACTTGTCCGGCACGAGGCCTTTTTTTTTTATCGCGTTTGGCCGAACGTTGTGTGCATGCGTGAATTGCGCGAGAAACACGTGGGATATTCTTCGTCTCGAAATCTACATTTCTCTCTAGGTACTACAGTATAGCAGAACATAGCGCGCATCGCTCCTTTTGTCCCTATAGTCGAGCTGCGATACGCGGAATCGGATAGGTATTCCGGAATAGGCTATAGCTTTCCGTTCGGCTTTCGTGGCGCCTCGCCGAAACGTTCGGATCTTGGCTATATAACGGCTCCTGTGTTCGGGCTCCTCGTTTAACCTTTCTTTTTAATTTTCATTTTTTATGTTCCTTCATTAGTATTCCGATCGCAATGATATGGACACTTCAGGCGTATATCGGTCGAGGTCGTCGCCTTTTTGTTCTGTATGAAGTCCGAGCGCGGTAACATCGTGGCCACGCGCCGTATCCTCTGGGTGCGAGTGAAAGCGTGCGATGGGGATGCGAGGGTGGTGGCTCGTTCCAGCGCGCAGGGGAGGAAGCGTGCATTCTTCCATAGCGCGCAAGGCGATGGTGAGGAAGGGGGGCTGTTCTACTCCGGCGGCGGCCGCGTATGGCGCGGCTGAGCGCGACAGCGCAGGCCCTTTCTTGAAAGCGATCTGCGATGGGTACAAAGTCCATAGGAGCGCCGCGGGCTGATAGTCATCGGCGCTGTGTGCACTGCGCTGTCGCCGTTTAATTTGCGTTGAAGCGAGAGACAGCGCGGAAGGCAATTCGCTCGCTCTTGCGGCCGCTCTACATGACGCCAGCGGACTGACATTGAGTGTTCGCGGTCATCGAGGGAGATGTCTTCATGATTGTCTGTGCGCGCGTGGCACTATGCTTGTTAATTTAGTTAGTAAGCGAATGTTTGCAAGTTTACACGGCCGATAAATCTACTATACCCTTACTTGGTATAACGGTACAGCAATTTCCCTATCGCAATCGGCGCTTCACCTTTTGGGCGAAACGGCGACTTCTAAATTCATTTGCCTCTTTGTCTTCTATCGTGACTGTATTTTTTTTTTCGTTCCTATGTTTCGCCACCGCGGATGACGCGGAGGTTTCCTGCGTATACCGTGCATTGCGTGAACATTAGAGAACGCCACGTGGACAAAATTAATCCTGAGCCCCTCACTACGGTGTGTGTCATAATCCGTATCGTGGTTGTGGCCACGTAAAACCAAAGAATTTAAGTTCTATTTATATCAAGTTTGAGACTATGTGCAGTTTAGACCACAATATGTTACGTATGGGCGTGTATAGTCCGTTCACAATTCCACCCGCTGCGGTGGCTTAGCATCTATGGTGGCGCGCTGGTGAGCACGAAGTCGCGGGATCAAATCCCGGCCATGGCTGCCGCATTTCCATGGCGGCGAAAAACACCCGTGTACTTAGATTTAGGTACACGTTAAAGATCCCCAGGTGGTCAAAATTGTTCTGGAGCCCTTCACTGCGGCGTGCCTCACAATCAGATCGTTTCTTTTTTAAAGCCCAGCATTAAAAAAAACTAAATTATGGGGTTTTACGTGCCAAAACCACTTTCTGATTATGGGGCACGCCGTAGTGGAGGACTCCGGCAATTTCGACCACCTGGGAATTTTAAGGTGCACTTAAATCTAAGTACACCGGCGTTTTCGCATTTCGCCTCCATCGAAATGCAGCCCGGAATTCAATTCAGTGTTCACAATTCCAGCGATTCCCTCTCTTTGTCTGCGCAGGCGGCACTTTCTTCGCGAGCAAGATGCGGCTGACAGATTCGCTGACGATGCTGGACCCGTTCCAGAAGCACTACGGCCGCTGGACGGGACTGATGTTCTGCGTGCCGGCCGTGCTGGGCGAGATATTCTGGACGGCTGCCATACTAGCGGCTCTGGGCAAGTGCTGTGCGCAGCCGTCGTGGTGATTTAACGACTGCAGCATACCGCTGTAGAGATAGGAGCTTGAGGGCTACGTTACCGGGTTGCTAAGAAAGGAGGACAGTTTCGTCAAAGGGGCTGAGCTTTGATAGCGACAGTGAAGATTAGCGTAGCGCTCGAAGTCTTCAGACGAAGTGTTGCCGCTATATATCGCGCACCGGACCACTGCCGGCTGAGCAGCTGAGACAACCAGACATCACCCTGGCGCAGGTATGGGGCGTCTCACAACTCTAGACTCAATCGGATCTGGTGCCCGGAACGTGTCGTGCTCTCTTTGCGTCATTTGTGTAGGCAAATGTATAAGCGCGCGGAAAGGCACTGGAAAACGAGCGTCGCAAACAGATATCAAAACGTCTTTGCGTGCAGGCGACACGGCGAGCGTGATCATCAGGGTCGACTCCCAATACTTCATCATCATCTCCGCGTTGGTGATCTTCTTCTACACGTCGCTGGGTGGTCTCTTCGCGGTCACGTACACGGACGGCCTCCAGCTCGCCACCACCTCCTTCCTGCTGGTGAGCACATTGCGCGTGACACCGACGCGCACGGCGTGGTATTTATAGCTTCGCGAAATTCTCGGCTGTAAAAAAAATTGACATGTTTACATAACTTTTGTTGAGATGCCCCTATTGGCCTGTGGAAAAGCACTTCGTCGGGCCAGGCAGGCCCCTGCAATACCGCGGTATATACTCTACAGATTACAGCGCACGTAAGCAGCGCTTGTCGGTTTCTGGCATAACGGTACAATAAGAGTGTGATTGTGAAGAGGAAGAAGCGCTATTAAGGACCATAGATAAAACAAATCTTTAAGGAAGCGCCACTCCTCCTTCCCTGCTGGTTTCATCCTCTCCAAAGTAATACCCTAAACTGCCCGGGAGCGCCCCCAAGAAGGGTACAAAATATATAATGAGGGTGTGCATAAAAACGGGGAATGTTTCGTGTGAGTTATCACGCCGAATATAAAAAAAATTGTGGGGTTTCACGTGCCAAAACCACTTTCTGATTATGAGGCACGCCGTAGTGGAGGACTTCGGAAATTTTGACCACCTGGGATTCTTTAACGTGCACCTAAATCTATAAGTACACGGGTGTTTTCGCCCCCATCGAAATGCGGCCGCCGTGGCCGGGATTCGACCCCGCGACCTTGGCACCACTATGTATGGCACAACTGCCTGAGCGTTGATGATGTGTTGACCATGCGGAACGTTTTAAAAGCCTGATGGTTCATCGCATTATTATTTCCTACTCTGCCCTTGTACGGCACGCGATGACGGAGAAGAGCAAACGCCAACTTGACGCCAGGAAGACGCCGCTGCGTGGTTGAGCATATTCAGAAGGTCGTTTGCCCCTTTTGTCGGCTAAGCAAACCTGAATGAACTTTTGAGAAAAAAGTGTACTGCAAATCAAACGAAGCCCGAGCATTCAAGTAAAACGCGGCTTAGAGTGACAGCACCGAAACATTTGTTGTGATGATGCATCACCGACGCCGCGGGGTCCGGTTGCGTGTTCGCACGGACGACCTAGTCGTATATACAGCTGATTCAGGGCTCCAACGCGGGTGGCGTTTAAATCTAAACGGAAATTGACTTTAGTGAAGACTACTCTGTTTCATAAGCGACGTTTAGCAGATCGAAGACTGCGAGGTATGGGAACGCATTTGCTTGCACAAGGTGAATATACAATACAATATTTATTGTGCATAAAGGAAAACAAAGTACAGATAGCAGGCTTACAAAAGCCTCAGAGGGCTTGACTGGCAGCGCCTGACAGTCAGCCCATGCAATTCGTATAACACCTACCACGCCTCATTTGCGTATTGTTGCCCAATGACGGATGCTGAGGACACAGGGCGCTACAGGCGTCGGTGGCAGGCAACACAAAGCGGACGAAAAACCTTTCGTTGAGATCGCCTTCCTCATTGTCCGAGGCGCCAGTAGCTTCCACAGAGCTGGAAGGCACCCGCCGTGGTTGCTCAGTGGCTATGGTGTTGGGCTGCTGAGCACGAGGTCGCGGGATCGAATCCCGGCCGCGGCGGCCGCATTTCGATGGGGGCGAAAACACCCGTGTGCTTAGATTTAGGTGCACGTTAAAGAACCCCAGGTGGTCGAAATTTCCGGAGTCCTCCACTACGGCGTGCCTCATAATCCGAAAGTGGTTTTGGCACGTTAAACTCCATAATTTAATTTTTTTTTAGAGCTGGAAGGACCTTCTCACGGGATTATTACAGCGCCGTCTGCTTTTTTATCCCAGCTGCCGTATTACACTCTCAAACGCCTTCCTATGTCTTGGCGACGACTACGCCTTTTCTTCCGGCAAAAATCCGGCCAGATGATTAGCGCGCGGTCACTAGTTTTGAACCTTTTTTTACAATGTATTAAATATCACCTCTACCCATTTAGCACATCGCGTGCAAGCAGTGCACCAATTACATACTCTAATGCAGTAAAAAAGAGATAGTAAGCGCGGGAGGGAGGAGGACGGCGCAAAAGATAATGAGTGTCCCGGCCTTGTAAACTTGTTTTATCTAGGGACCTTACGGTACAATGGCCACTAGCGGCCACCTGCGCCCCACTTCTTTCGTCTTCGCGACGCCTGAGAAACTCTGGTGATCCAAGTTCCCAGCCATAAAGAGCTCGGATTCCTTCAGGTGAGCTTTGCGCTCAGACTAGAGACGAACGAGACCACGTTTGAACCAGATATACTCCGTTTCATACATAGCAGTCAACGCTGTAGAGGATAGAGAGACTTCTTTCAGTGGCTTCGTTCGCACTTGGATATATATATATATATATATATATATATATATATATATATATATATATATATATATATATATATAATCTGCATGAATACATACATACATGGTGTTCCGGCTAACCTTAGCCACAGTTTAAAGATGTCCAAATGCCACGCAGCTGGACAGAACCAAGGTAATGTTTGCCGTCGCTTGGACATACTCTGGTGATTTTTTTCATTCCGCCTAATTGCATTATTATATTTTAATAAATGAATCAACTTCTCAAATATTATAATTAGATGAAAAGTGTAATTGAGAAAATTGTAGAGCAACATGAAAACTTCCCGATACAGCTTTCTGTTGCTCAATACGTGCTACATAAAAGTGTTTTCTTTTTTTGAGCGTGAGAGAAGCCCGCAAATGCACGCAAAAATGCCGCGAGACTGGACGCTCGAGGTACTTTGCGTGTATTCCACACTCGGAAAAACACTTATGTAGCACCTATATTGAGGAACAGAAAGCTGCATCGGGAGCTTTTCATGTCGCTCTCTAATTTCCTTATTGACACTTCATCTAATTTTATTCGGGAACTTGATTAATTAAGAATAATTATCTAAATTAGGCGGAATGGCAAAAATTGGTTGAGTATATCCAAGCGATGGCAAACAACATTACTTTTGTTCTGTCCAGCTGCATGGCATTTGCATACTTTGAATCTCTGGATAAATTTAGCTGGGACACCCTGAATTTATGCGTAGGCACTTGCAGGTCGAGGACGCACTTGAAAAAAAAAAAAGAAAAACGCTTTATTTCCAATTTGTCGGCCGCGGTCCGGCCTTCGTCAGAGAATCGCCAGGAAGTCCCTGACGAAGTCCATCGAGAGCAATGGGCGGCAAATAGCAATAATTGATGTTTTGTTGGCTTATGCTTCGTTAACAAGTACTTTAACCTTCCGTAATTTATTTTACAAAAGGCTCCTATAGCGTGAAGAAAGATGACCTGACAGAGAGGGTACGAGGAGCGCTTATTCCGATGCGGCGTACTGTACTTACTGTCCTGCAATGCAGCGGTGCGAATCGTCAAGAGCGCTTCGTAGCAGATTCTGCAGTATAGCAAAACGGTTTGCTGCACCGGTCCTCACTTTATAGTAGCATATTGCAATATCAAGAGAAACAGAGGATGAAAGGCAGCTTTACTGGCTTTGTTGCAGGTACAGTCGAACTTTGATATAAAGAACATGTGTTTAATCAAGCTTTTTGACCCGCCGTGGTTGCTCAGTGGCTATGGTGTTGGGCTGCTGAGCACGAGGTCGCGGGATCGAATCCCGGCCACAGCGGCCGCATTTCGATGGGGGCGAAATGCGAAAACACCCGTGTGCTTAGATTTAGGTGCACGTTAAAGAACCCCGGGTGGTCAAAATTTCCGGAGTCCTCCACCACGGCGTGCCTCATGATCAGAAAGTGGTTTTGGCACGTAAAACCCCAAATATTATTAAACAAGCTTTTTGTTTCTCGAACTTTTCTTCACGATATCTCGTGCATTTTTTTCTTACAAGGGACGATGTGGGAGTATTTTTTGCCCTCTCTTGATGGATTTTGTTAGCGTGCCATCACAGATTGAAACCGTTGTGCTTCGTAATCTATGAGATAAGCGCCTTGCTAGTCATTGACTGCTGTGCAGTGTTTCAGCTTCTGAACTGTGCCTCAGCGGATTTCCAGAGGGCCTGCTCAACGCATTTGTGAAAGTCCAACGCTAGTGCCAGCGGATTATTTTTGTCTGCCTATATAGTAGCGCAGCCTTGGCCTGCAGATTCGCGCATTCCAGGACGACACGGGAAGTGGATTCTTCAGCGGGACTTGCGATGGTGGCATGCTGTACTTATATCCGCTTTGCATTTCGCTGGCAAAAGGTCAGTTCGCAGCATACCACTAGAGGCCTCGTGCGGGAGACCCCTTCTTCCATCGGTACTTGGTCACCACTTAGTGTCGCCGGACGGCTTTACCGCTATGCTGCGACATCAAGAAATTAAAAATTTTCTACTGCACCGAATGCGCTCAAATTTCGCTAGTTTGCTGTGGGACCATCATCATCATCAGCCTGGTTACGCCCACTGCAGTGCAAAGGCCTCTCCCACACTTCTCCAACAACCCCGGTCATGTACTATTGTGGCCATGTCGTCCCTGCAAACTTCTTAATCTCATCCGCCCACCTAACTTTCTGCCACCCCCTGCTATGTTTCCCTTCCTTTGGAATCCAGTCCGTAACTCTTAATGACCCTCGGTTATCTTCTCTCCTCATTAGATGTCCTGCCCATGCCCCCCCATTTTCTTTTCTTCATTTGAACTAAGATGTCATTAACTCCCGTTCGTTCTCTCACCCAATCTCCTCTTTTCTTATCCCTTAACGTTACACCCATCATTCTTCTTTCCATAGCTCGTTGCGTCGTCCTCAATTTGAGCAGAACCCTTTTCGTAAGCCTCCAGGTTTCTGCCCCGTAGGTGAGTACTGGTAAGACACAGCTATTATGCACTTTTCTCTTGAGGGATAATGGCAACCTGCTGTTCGTGATCTGAGAATGCCTGCCAAACGCACCCCAGCCCATTGTTATTCTTCTGGTTATTTCAGTCTCATGATCCGGATCCGTGGTCACTTCCTGCCCTAAGTAGATGTATTCCCTTACCACTTCCAGTGCCTCGCTACCTATCGTAAACTGCTGTTCTCTTCCGAGACTGTTAAACATTACTTTAGTTTTCTGCAGATTAATTTTTAGACCCACTCTTCTGCTTTGCCTCTCCAGGTAATTGAGCATGCATTGCAATTGGTCCCCTGAGTTACTAAGCAAGGCAATATCATCAGCGAATCGCAAATTACTAAGGTATTCTCCATTAACTTTTATCCCCAATTCTTCCCAATCCAGGTATCTGAATACCTCCTGTAAACACGCTGTGAATAGCATTGGAGAGATCGTATCTCCCTGCCTGAAACCTTTCTTTATTGGGATTTTGTTGCTTTGCTTATGGAGGACTATGGTGGCTATGGAGCCGCTATAGATATCTTTCAGTACTTTTACATACGGCTCGTCTACACCCTGATTCCATAATGTCCACATGCATGCAAAGACTAATTCAAGCTGTAAAATTTAGTGTCACGGCCATTTGATGCCGAACAGGATGACTTTCATCGCTGCCCGAAATTGGCCGTGCACTCTAAACATTTTTACCCGTTTATGGGTGTGTAAAGGGTGTTTGGTCGGCGCATGGCTAACACGCTCACGTTTAAGGGGCAAGATCAGATTGTTGGTGGGAACCAATGGCGGTATCTCGTTTGCCGACTATTTCTTGGAAGTAAAAGTGACAACAGCTGTGACAAGGGACATCAATAAAGTGTCATATCTATCCCTGTGAAATTCTTCTGTCGGATAATTCTGTCCGCCCAAGGCTGACAGAATGATTCAACTACGTCTTTTGTCATCGCACATCTAGTTAGAGCTACGTTGTCGTCCTCTGTAAATTTTTGCTAGGCCCTAACTGTAGGGGCGTTACCCGTGTGACCAGTAAACACCATTAAGGTTGCAAACATTTTTTACAATGTGGAATTTATAAACAGAACGTCGCCGGCGTCCCGTTCTTAAATTAAAAATTACAGGGCTTTACGTGCCAAAACCACTTTCTGATTATGAGGCACGCCGTAGTGGAGGACTCCGGAAATTGCGACCACCTCGGGTTCTTTAACGCGCACGTAAATCTAAGTACCACCGGTGTTTTAGGATTTCGCCCCATCGAAATGCGGCCGCCGTGGCCCGGATTCGATCCCGCGACCGCGTGCTCAGCAGCCTAACGCCACAGCCACTGAGCAACCACAGCGGGTTCCAGTTTTTGAGGACGAACCGACAAGGAAACGCATTCTTCTGGCGGACGCCGGTGCCGTTACAGTGCCGGGACGGGGTAGGTGGTGGCTGTGTGAACCACGCCTGAAAGAAGTTATATATATACGGGAGAACATGGCACTACACTCTTAAAAAATATTTACACGCGTTGGGGCTTATCTCGTCCCACAACGATAATCGTCGTGTGTCTTGCTCGCATTTCCATTCTTTAACGATGCGAACTCGGTACTTCCCAAGTCAGGAACGGCTTGCGCGTCGTCAGCGTGACACAGCGTTTTCGACAGGAAAGCAGCGAGCACCGAGTTTTCAAGAGAGGAAACGCAAACAAGGCAGATGACGGATTATCCGGCAAATATACACCCCAAAGTGTGCAACCGTTTCAAGAGTGTATGGAACGAGTATGTAAATGTTGCTCGCCTGGCCGGTCCACGATTTCTGAGTGAAGAGGCGTCGAGTCGAGCGTGCCTCCTTTGCTGCTCGTGCAGTGGATGTGCGTGCCTTCGTGCATATCTCACAAGGCGGTGGGCACTCTGGCTCCCCAGTACACCGACTGGATCGGCACCGTCGCCAGCGAGGATGTCAGCCAGCTCGTCGACTTCTTCCTCATGACGGCGCTCGGAGGAATTCCGTGGCAGGTTGGGCGGTGATGATATATGCTCCAAGCACGTGCATCCGCGTGCAGGACGCCATGTTGTAGAGCGACGCGAATTTGACGGCGAGTGCAGTTAATGGAGTGTCGGGCCGGTATCCAGGGGGAACGCTAGGAGCCCCTGGCACTATATACTGCTCAGCACAACTTAACGTATACTGGGTGTCCCACGTAACTTCGGCCAAAATTTATATATGCAGTTTACACCTAGCTGGAAAGAGCCAAGACTATATTTGTGTTTGACCTTATTACATTAGTTAATGTTATTTAATGCACTCGATTAAATATCAAATTAAGAGCAAGTGTGTCAGTGAGAATATTAGTCGCATGGCACTTTTTCGTATTTCGCGGGCTTCCTTGAGGCTTGGAAAAAAAAGTCAGTTTCACCCGACAGTCCCAGCATTGATTACGATAGCAAACTATCAGACAACTATACGGAGTAAGGTTAGTCGTTTTATCCGCTGCATGAACTGTTGGAAACATTCGCGTACTAACTAAATTAACAAGCACCTTGTCACGCACGCCAGGCAATCGCATCTCACTCGATGACGGCGGACACTCGCTGTCAGAACGCTCGCGTGATGAAGAGTGGCAGCAGCTGCAGCGAGCGGATTCCCCTTTGTGCGGCCTCTCGCGTCAATGCGAAGTAGGCGAGCGGGAACACTCCGCAGACGAAGCCATCAGCTATATCCGACCGGCCAGCCTTCGAAACCAGCGCATGTTGCCTCCTATAAAAGTCGCGTGCGGCCCATCTTCCCCCTTCTGCCCCCTTCCTCCCCCCTCCTAGCGTGCTCGCCCTCTCCTCGTCTTCCTCGCTTGCGAATGCGAGGAGACACCGCAGCATGAGGCCGCCCTACTTCTGGGCTCACCCTCGCAAAGCTTTCGCCCGCACCCACAGCATGCCCGCCCCACCTCCCCCCCGAAATTAAGACTCATACACCCCTCCCCCTACCCGCCCACGCCACCACTTCTCACACACATTCTTAAAGCGCCGCGAAATCAATGTTGAGACTTGACAGCTAATCGGCGGTCAACATTTTGCTGCCTTTCTCCTGGGATGTGAACGCCAGTTCCCTCATCAATTCGGTGCCCGCGCGATTAACGCCAGATGCATTCAGCTGTCACCGTCCACTCAACGGTCGCGCGCATCGTTGTTGCTTCGTTAATTCGACCTTCTTCGTTTAGACTGATCCAGGGACCAGGAAAGGGATTCAGTTCGTGGTCAGCTGGTCTGTATGCACGTGGAACGAGTGGCGGCCAGAAAAAATACCAATTGCGTTTAACTTTTCTTTTTGTTTCATTATTTCCTCAAGTGACGGCTCGCCGCGACGCTGACAGATCCTCGGAGCCATATACCCGCGATATGGGTTAGATAAGGTGGAAAATAAAATAATGCGAGACAGCGTCCATCATCAAACCCTGCAATAACCCTTAAACTCATAGGCACTATGACTGCCACCCGTTAACTCGTGTTGGGAACTCAGCTCTGACGCCCGTTGTTGCACCTGGGTCGCAAGCCCCAAGGGTAGCGTTGGCCTGGCGGCCTGGGGCACAACTGGAAGCATTCGAAGGTCCCGGCAAAGCATGAGTCGACTGGTAACAGAACAACTTGTTTATTCTAGCATAGCATAAGAGCGGGCGGTCAGGTCGACCGAAGTAGAGAGACGGGAGAGCACGTTACTCAACAGAAGAAATCGGAGCCTCTCTCTCGGCGTCCGGGGTCAGCTGCTTTTATACTCTCGCAGTTGAGGGCAAGAAGGAACGCCTCTATAGACGCGCACGTGACTTCGCCGCTCGGGCACGTTGGGATGAGAAGGTGGCGCATCCACCGGGCCGGCGCCGCTCGGGCACGTTGGGATGAGTAGGTGGCGCATCCACCGGGCCGGCGCCGATCCGCTGGGCCGGCGCCGCTCGGGCACGTTGGGAGAGCTCCTCTCCCCGGCTGCCGCGCTTTGACAAGCGTGGGCACCAACATGCACACACACACACACGCACACCGAAGACACGTGGCATTGGAACATGCCTGGACGCGCTTGGCGGGGAGGCGTAGCAGCGGCGCCGAATGGGCCAAAATGTCTGCCGCTTTGAACGAAGCCCCAGCGTCCGTTGCATCCGCGCCGGCTATACCGCGCGTCGTAGGCGAAACGTAACACTCGTCTGGTTTTTCTCCACTTGTACAGCTCTTTTCGCGCAAAATTGCCAACTTGAAATAAGAGTCGCAAGGATTTGAGAAATTAAGCGATCTATTAAGGAAGAGAGCCAAGGCAACAGCCAAACAGGAAAAGCGAAAATTAACAAATTTAACCGTTTATGAAAATATTTATGGATCAACTTTTATGGATCATCTTTTTATTTGAAAAGGAAATGGAAAAAATGCCGCCCGAAGTGAAGGACAATTTCATGTGTTCTGAATGACGCTTCTACTGTTATCATTCGAGCCGCCTAACGTAGCCACTTCTCTGCTGTGCTTATGTAGGTGTTTTTCTAACCTTCCGCGGTGGGCGCAGTAAGTGTAGAATCGCAGCTTCCTACGCCATACGCGGTTGTACACGACTGGCGTCCACGCATCGTTATGTAACTTCCCAAATAACAATACAAGTCGGTTGTGGCACTTGTTAGAGCAAGTAAACGAGGGATCCAAAAGAACTGTGATTGTTCCGCATATATATATTTCTCTGTAATTCTTCCAGAGCTACTTCAAAAAATGGTACTATAGTCGGATACAACATAAGTCTGCAATGAAGCCCCGCCCACGCCCTCATAACCGCCAGCCACTGTTCCTCCGCGAGGCTGCAAATAATTCGTACTTCAAACTTTTTCTGTTACCCAAATAAGGCGGTAACTAAAAAAAAAAATATTATTATTAGCGCGTAATCTTATACCTTTTCCCTCGCCTATTATAGTGGAATGGCGAACACCTAATTCTTTATTGAACTGAAATAACATGCTTGCTTCGCTGCAACTATTTGTTGGGAAGTTTCAGTTCAGTTGGCAGTGAAATTTCATGAATAAAACGGGTTCAGCAGTGAAATTAACCGCACCGCAGACTTTTGAAGAGCGAAATGCTCAGACGCCATACATTTTGTCCATGTCTGTTGCACACTTCATTCCTTCCGCCGATGAAAAGACTCTTCAAGAACAGCAGATGCTCCGGAGGTATCAAGTACGACGCCGTTTGGAAAGGCCGCATCCCGACGATTTTGTTTGCTTCTGTGATTGGTTGGCGGAGTAACACAACTCCGCGTGGTCCGTGTGCCTTTGTGGCCAACTGGTGTTTTTTAAAAGTTCTCTTCTACTAAAGTAACCTTTATTTTGCACTTTTGCTTCTTTACTTGTTCGTGGCAGTGTTCTTCCTGCGCTTCTTTCCTGCGCGAGTCCATTTGACGTGGTTCTTTGTTTGCCAAGTAAATGAGAGGTGTATCACACAGGCCGTATCTGTAAAATACAGCTTATTTCATTTCTCTTCTGTGGGTTTACGTGTCTTTATGGCGAATGGTAGCGTTATTCACATTTGTACTAGTCAAGGCACCCTCCCCCATTTGCATAGAAAAGTTACCTTGGGTTGGGCCCCCCCTCCCCCCCCCCCCCCCGATAAATATCCTGGGTACGTGCCTGATCTTGACGGACATTGTTCAACCAGAAACTTGCGAGGAATGTTTTCTAGATGGTCTGTTGATTCATTTGCTAAAAACAAAGAAGAAAGAGGAAAGCAGGGAATGTCCCATAATACAATGGAAATATCTCGTAAATATGATCGAGGTTTCACCGTGATGACAGAAGGGGCCTTTTGTTACAACACAGACACGTCACCTGCGCCATAAACTATTGTCGCTGTACCGTAGTGGTAACATTGCTGCTAAATTTCGCAACGTTCTGTCACAGGCGAAATTTCTTTTGTCGAGAAAGATTTCTTTTGTTACGACAGGAATGTGTCCCGAAGTTCAATAAATGTTTTTGTGCTCTTAATAACAAATTTTTTGTTGCATTCTTGACCCATGAGCCGATTCGCTCAGGGGCGAAACGGTGCACGGCCTCTTGTCCCTGCGCAGGTCTACTTTCAGCGCGTGCTAGCTTGTCCGACCGTGGCGGAGGCCAAGATTCTTTCCTTCTTGTCAGCCGTGGGCTGCATATTCCTCGCCGTGCCACCCGTCCTCATCGGAACTGCCGCCAAGCATACCAGTGCGACACCTGTTTCTTCTTCTTTCCAAGTGTTGCTTGTCTAACGCCTGCGTGTGCATGGCTTTCTTGTTTTTCGGAGGAGGTTACCATATTACCAGTGTTCTTCGACGCGTATCCTGTTAACGGAAGTGACGTAAACAGGCGCGGTTACTGTAAGCGGATCAATCAATCAATCAATCAATCAATCAATCAATCAATCAATCAATCAATCAATCAATCAATCAATCAATTGCCTTGCAGCAGCATCTAGTCGATTTTTTCAAGCTACCGTTCTTCACCTAACGTATACGTATGCGACGTCAGGCCGCGCCGAGAAGCATTCAGATGTTTCGAAGGAAGCGTCGGTCACCGCGGCCGCGTTGCCATGGCTACCGGCTGCACGTTGCGTCGCCATGGCAACGCACGGCGCCGCATAGCGAACGAGAGGCGCGCCTCCTGAAAGCATGTGCTCTACCATCAGGTCGTGTCATGTGCATTGCAGACTTTACGGTGGCGGGCTATCCGGGATCGTATAAGCTGAACGATGAGGACAGCCCGCGGGTGCTGCCGTTCGCAATCCTGTACCTGACCTCGGGCATGACCGCCATTTTCGGTCTCGTCAGTATCGCAGCCGCCGTCATGTCATCCGCCGACTCCTCCATGCTGAGCGCCTCAACAATGATCACCAGGAACGTCTACCAGATGCTTCTCCGGCCCGCGGTCAGTCGGCACCGTAGGCTTAGGCAGGGAACGTTCACCGGGGCTCAGGGGAAGCGGCGAGCACTTCGCGAACCAACAACACCGGAAATAAGCTGCAGCCCGCCAATACTCCCCAATCAGCCAATCTGGAATACCTAAATGTCAACTGCAATGAAATTTTGGGCCAGGTGAAAACCACGTAGTTTCAGATCACAGAGTAGCCTCCGCGCGAACTGCTACATCTGAGATACGAGTGGATCCGCCATGACAAGCTCCCTATGCCAGACGTTTTTTGATACTTATCCAGTATCCGTCTCGGGATGAATGTTGGCGCTAATGCGATTAACATTAAAGGAATATAGCGACACACCGCATTGCCACCGCGGACACGCTAAGTGGCAATCTCCCCTCCAACCACAGTGCGAAATGATGCCACGACACACCAGATCTATCGTTGCAGTCACTGCACTTTAATAGACGCTCCGTAGTATCGTCGGTATCTTGGCTGCAACTTTGCTGCAACGGCCCTCCATTAAGCGGCCGCACTCGCCGTGGACGTGTCTGTATTGGACGGGGTGCTATTGATTTTATATGTAAGTCGGCAGGCCCCTAGTATCACCTTGGCACGTCGATTTCCGGGGTTGGCCAAGTATGGGCACACACTAATATCACACACGCAGTGCCGAAGTTGTCTGTTCGGGCTCGTATACCCTGTGGCCCATGTTTTCTGCTCGGGCAACACAGCTACGGCCAGCGCGTGCGCAGTGCCGCAAACTATGCAGACAACTTGAGTCACTGGGTGAAAGAGGTTAGATTTATAGCCGCAACGTGGGTAATGTTCCAGAGGAATGATATTGGCATAAAAAGAAAGGAGACGACGCCGACATTACCACGCGCCAGTATTCACGCAGGACACAGAGCTGCTCACAACCAGTGCGGATCCTCGGCATGACCTCCGAGACAAGGCGACACCCATGGCGTATTGAATACATCTCGGATGTGGCGCGTGCTGGGATTTGCGTCATATCCGCTAACCACCATTCGGACGCTTCGTCTGCTCAGTTGCCAGTTAAGAAAATTGGACACTTACCGTGTCTTCAGCTTTGCCAAGATTGCTTTGACAGTAAATACTACTGATATATAAACAGTTTGGCCACATCGAAATTTAATCGTAGCAGAGATTGTAGATCTATTCAGCCTTTTCAAGTTCTGCAAGGTGTGTGACGCTGTCCAAAATTACTGGTATTTTATAACTACCTATTTGTGCGGTACGCGATGGAAATTGTAATTATACAAATTGTCGACCCGATGACCCATGCCCTTCATTGACGTCCCACTACGAGCATCACTAGGAGGCTATACTCGCAGGCCTGTTTACAGAGAATGGTAAAAAAAAAAAAAAAGAAGAGCAGATTTATCAAGTTGAACATTTAGACACAGTGGGCAGACCAAATGTATAATACATTATAGGAAAATAGGATTAAATATTGGCTGGCGAAATTATGTTCTACGCAATTAACAAATTTGCATTTATATAGGCAGGAAGGTTGGGCGCCGCGGCAACCGGCGGTGAAGCCTTATCAAAGTGGAGAAATGTTTCCAGGCATAATTTCGCAAGCTCGAGTGATTTCTGTAAATGTTGCAGTATCACCCATAGGTAGCACTTAAATGTCCTTGCGGGGATTTATCGGTTTCCCTTATATAAACTGACGTAGATCTTGATCTTGATGTATGCCTCCCAAGAGCTTGTTCGCAGAAGTGTACTTTATGGGGTCGAAACGTATTGTTGAGCTGCCGGTCAAGGTTACTGGTGGTAAGGATCTTGCAGCAGGAACACTGAACCAAACATTTACAACTGCCGTGGATGCTCACGTGCAGGCAACGGAGATGGAGGTGGTGATCGCGCTGCGCATCATGATCTGCGCCCTGGGTTCGCTGTCCGTGTACATGGCGCTCTCGGTGAACTCCGTGTTCGCTCTGTGGACCCTGTGCTCGGACATCGTCTACGTTCTACTCTTTCCGCAGTTACTCTGCGTGTTTTACTTCAAGGAGACCAACGCGTACGGCTCAGTTCTGGGTGAGCTGTTACGGCCGCTTCGCTATAGAAATACCCGATATTTTTGGGATAAAAAAAAGTTTACGAGCTTCTTGACATTACCGGCGCCTACAACAAAATGCCGTCTACAACAAAATGCGCGCAATTACGATTTATTTGGGCACTGGATATTGCGGGACGAGCACTGGCCCAAGACGGTGATGTCTTTCGAGGGCTGGGTCCGGCTACGGCCTTTAGGGACACACTCGTAACTCACTAAAGTGTTTCGGATGTAAATCTTCTATTGAGCCATGCTTACCTCTACTTCCCTTCCCCTTACACACTTCTCAATGTAGGTCTCGTGATAATATATCTCTCGTACCATACTGCTTTTATGTGTAGCTGAGTCCACGGGAAATGCTCTAACTGCGCATCACTCTCACTTTAGGTAATGTGCAACATTACAACGAACGAACGAACGAACGAACGAACGAACGCAACTCAACTCAACTCAACTCAACTCAACTCAACTCAACTCAACTCAACTCGACTCGACTCGACTCGACTCGACTCGACTCGACTCGACTCAACGCGACTCAACGCGAGTCGAGTCGAGTCTAGTCGAGTCGAGTCGAGTTGAGTTGAGTTGAGTTGCGTTCGTTCGTTCGTTCGTTCGTTCGTTCGTTGTAATGTTGCACATTACCTAAAGTGAGAGTGATGCGCAGTTAGAACTCAAGGAAAGGAAAGGAAAGGAACGGAACGGAACCGAACGAAGCAAACATAAGAAACAAACAAAGAAATATGTTCAAAGATTAAAACTTTCGTGCGACGTGTTTTTGGCTAAAAGATACATAAGTATCTTGATCATGCCCGAAATACCACACATAACAGCACCGAGCGATTTGCAAACATGGGTGCCATGCATACGTGACAAGCAAAACAACTTGCAGTAACTTATGCACCGTAGACAACTCACGGCGGATATAGCTAAGCTGTCTTTGCTGCATGTGGCACCGATGTACGAACCGCTTTCTGTCCGTGAATTAAAGCCCTAACTGCACTTTCCTCGAAGTTAAGAACCTCTTTCTCTGTGAAGAAAAACATAAAATACAGAGCAGTCCTCTCCGACGTGATGCCCGAGGCAGTCGCGATCCAGCAACCTGATGAACTAGGTCAGGCAACACTGGCAGCAGCTGTCCGTTGTTAATGATACAGTTGCTGAAATTTGCGCATGTGCTGCAATACGTGTGCCGTTGACTGAGCGTATTCTATGGACGACTCCGGTCACCACCGAGGTGCCGAGTATTCCGAACTTACTAAGGCCAGTAAAATTGTTTCTCTTTGGCAGTTTTTTGAAGTATCGCGCTTGCTTGACATATTTTCGTCTCCATTGTTTTGCTTTAAATGAAGGTCCTACACCTTTTAAATCCTAGAAAACATTCTGAATAGCCTCGGAGCATCGTAGATGATTTAATTTAATAGTTTTCCTACAGCCAGTTTTAGTTTAGTATCCCAGGTGATGTCTGTGTCGGGACACAGAATGGGATTACGTTTGCGTGGGACATTGTGGGTTTCCGGCACTCACTTTTGCTCACTCGGTCGCGTCCTGTGCTGCCCCTCGTGAAGACCGATATAGCAACATAGCAAGTGGCCGAGTGAGTCGAGGAGGATGTCAAAACATCGCTAGGTCGTGCTCTCACGCGGCTACCTTCTTCGTCAAGACATCAATGATAGGTCTAGACGCGGGACATACCATCAGCGAAGGCGGTTGGCGAATGACTAAAGAGCCCTTACGAACAAAAAGCTTTGTGAAATCTGGCCCTGGTACGTGCTCGCGTTTGCACAAGGTCTACTTGTGAACACCGTGTTCTGCGAACTTTTCACGTTCTTACTGCGTTAAAAGGTACCTTTCCTCTTCGTTTCTCTGAAGTTATAACTTGTCATTTAAATGTTTTTATCTGGCCAGCCTTCTCATGGCAAACCCAGCGGACAGGGTAACTCAGGTATCGCAAACACATTTGTTTGCCAATATTCTTATATATTTTGGCACAATGTCAAACTCTTATTGGATCGCGACTTTTGGAAACGTATGACGTTGTAGAACATTCAAGAAACAAAACACGAGAAAGAAAAAAACTTCCGCAGCCTATGGAGGCTTTCTACAGCGACACTGGGGTGACGTCACAGAAGGTGTTCACTATCTTGTAGTTTCTGTTAGATATCAGCGTGAGATGCTCCATGTGACATGCGTGATGCCGTTCCGCTCGTGTTCGCTTTAAAGCACAGCTCCTAGGCGCGCGTTCCTGCGTTGGGCGTCGGCGTGCTCGGTGTAAACGAGCGAACGAGCACAGCGAATGGTGAGAAAGCGAACGTGGAACGCAGCCGGGGATGAAAGACGGCGATAGCGAAGAGAGCGCGAGGAAGAAAACGGAGGAGGAAGGTGAAGCGGAACCATCAGACGGAAAGCGGAGGAGGAAGGTAGTGCGAAACATCCGGTTTGAATGTTAACCGACCGATTTTCTCGATTGGTCTATCTCCAACTCCGATCAATGTGATTTCATCTTAACTTAAATGACCTCTTAGGGCTGGCAGGCTTATTCATGCCAATGCATTATATGGCTCATGAAGGGGAAAATACGGTTGCGACCGTGGAGATGGCACAAAGCGTCACGTGGTCACAGCTGACCAACAGGAGGCGTGCGATGCATGGACACTGGGTTCCTTGAAGCACCACAACATGGCGCTCACCTCCACGCATCACGGGAAGACTACGAATGAAGCTGTGCAGGGTGATATGGGCTGGACTAGTTTTGAAGTGAGGGAAGCTCGCCGTAAAATTGAGTATGAAGAACGACTGAGGAATATGGAAGAAAGTAAATGGGCTGGGAGAGTGCTGAGGTATCTGTACATGAAAAACATTGATTCACAGTGGAGGAAAAGGACTAGGAAGCGCACCAGAAAGTATGCGGCCTGTAGGGTGTGCAACACAGCAGCAAAGAACGCCAAGCGGAAAGTCAGAGTGGCCGAAATAATATCATGGGTGGTGGCAATGGAAAAGAAACCTGCCATGAGTAACTACTTAAGAGGAAAAAACGAAATCAGGAAAGAAACAATTTATGATAACTCAAAGGGAAGCTTATTACTTTCCGAAGCGAGATCGGGATGCCTTAGAACACGCACCTATAAAGCGAGATATAAGAAGGAAGACGAAGCACGTGCTTGCTGCGGTAAAGCTAGGGAAACTATGGACCATGTTTTATTAGAATGTGACGACGTCTGCCCAGCGGCCGATTTAGGCCCCACTGGCCTCCTTGAAGCCTTTGGGTTCAGCGAGAGCAGTGGAAAAGTAAACATGTCCGCAGTAGGGATTAGTAAGAGGCGATTGGAGGAATGGGGGAATAAAAGCAGGGAAACGACAAAAACGGAGACATACAAAAGCACAGTTCGCAATAGGGGATCAGAAAATTTGGTTGTGCGAGTTCATAGCGTTTTTTTTCTTTCTTTATTGTTTAACCTAGGTAGGACATTGAGCAGTATAATAGCAAGGGCTTGGTGGCGCAACCCACCACCCCGTTCCAAAGGGGACGCTCATAACATCCATCCATACATCCAGCGGAGGTGAGCACCATCCATGCATTAAAAAAATATGGGCGGCTAAAGTGCACATGTATTTGTAGCTAAAAAGCGTGGACACAGAATGGAGGTGAAGAAAGTTGGCAATCAAGTACAGGGTAATTGAAAGTGTACCAGGAGTAATTTGAAAGGAAGTGAGAGAAACAGAGACAGCGAATTGGATGCAGAGAATGGAAACGAAATACGACCAAGGAGATTTGTAAGGATGAGAAAAAAATTAGAAGGGAAAATATGTACGACATCACGAAGGGAACTGCCGTGCTATTTGAGGCTCGAGCTGGTTTCCTAAGGACAAAAACATACCGGAGCAAATATTCGGAATTAAATGAGGCGTGTGTATGCTGCAGCAAAAATCCGGAGCCCACTCAGCACGTCGTTATGGAATGCGAAGGAATTCACCAGCGCGACCAGTACGTGACGCACAACCTCCAGAAGCGCTTCGATTTAAAGTAGACGGAAGTATCAGCTGGTCGGCAGTCGAGATAAGCAAGAGATGTTTAAAGTGTTGGTGGGTAAAAAGCAGGGAAGAGACTGATACGACCGGAGGCATTACAGGCATATGCAGCGGTACAAAGTAGATAGGATTGGGGAGATTTATACAGGAATGCTAGAAGGAAAAACACTGATAGCATAGCGGAAAGCAGGCTGGGTGACGATTTGTGCCCGCTCAGTTTCAAAGGGGATGGCAAAAAGTCGTCGTCATCGCCACGGCAGTGGCGGCGCCGGCTGTGCGGCGAGAAAAAAAAACAGAAAAATGCAGTGCCATTCCACTCTGTGAAGGTGAATGACCAGGGAAGCTGTGTATGTTGGCCTCTTAATGGCAAGCTGTCCATTTCCGTGCGTCAACCGGTGTGTGCACATAAATGGAAGGCGAGGCGCGACCATTTGCTCCTCCACGATGTTGAGCCTCGGAAGATGATGAGGTACCGGGGAGTACACGTACCCATGCATTGTTGAAAAGCGCCGCACGACACCTTTGACTAACGAATCCCGGCTCGAAGAAGAGGTACGCACCTCACAGCGCTCCGAGGGCACACACTGCTTCACCGTCGCCAAGGCGATCGTGCGTCGGTTGACGCGCCGCAGTGCAATAATGGCTGCGAGATTGCTCGAAAACCAGAATTGGTCACACACAACAGACCATACAAAATTGGTTCTCCACAAACTCGCTCTGAAACCTGGCCGTTGCTCCGGTGAAACGTTCCAAGTTTGCATCATTGGGCCTACGTGGGCGGTTCGCATTTCATACCTCCTCGCGGTCCTGGCGGGCAGCACTCTTACGGGACCGCCACCGCGGGAGAGCGGAAGGAAATGAGATACGCGAGTGCTTGGATCGCCGACGAAGAGAGGGCGGTGCGAACGTAGACATAGCCGATGCGAGTCAGAGTGTAGTATCTGTTCTTATCAGCTTAATATCTGATACGGATTGTATTTGGGTCCAAGATATTAACCTTATTTTTGCAAGCTGGCGGAGCGCTTGAAGCCTGCTTCACCTTCGCCGCCGGTCGCCCTGGTCTTGCACCGTCTTCGGGACCTGTCCACAGTTTTTGGTCTACGGACATCGATCCGCTTGAAACTAGTTATATACAGCTCCGATGTAAAAGCACGCCTTCTCGCATAGGGTCCGCCGCAAGCGTTTCCCGGTAAAGAACGTTGGCATAAGCTGCTCTTGCCGGGAAGCGGCAACTGTGTGACCGATCCATGCATAGCGCAGCTCTTCGCTGCGCCGTGATTTCGGCGAGTTCTGTCGTGAGCTCCGATGGACGAACCTTCGACTTCTAAGTCAATAGCGGCGCCGGGATCCTTTCCATGTCCACGCAAGTACGCGAACGAGGCCGAGACGTGATCGCAGAGACGTGATCGGAGAGACGTCGCAATGCTTTCTCATTCATCCCCGCAGGGATACCTAAGTGCCCTTGGTTCATTTTTTTTTGCATTATCTTAGGTACAACAGTCATTGCACTGTCGTAGGCGCTCACTGCTACGAGACATTCGTTTATAGCCGACAGAAGCACCATGTCATTTCTTTTTCTTTTTAAAGCACAGTTCAGGCGCCCGTTCCTGCGGCGAGCGTGTCCCTCGTCACCGAGCGAACGAGCATAACGGAGTATAAAAGAAAGAGCTAACGCGGAGCGCAGCGGGGGATGAAAGACGCGAGGAGAAATGCAGAGGAGGAGGGTACGGCGAAGGCGCGAGAGAAGCGTAGTGTGGCGGCGATGGCTACGACATGACGAGATGGGTCACAGTAGCAAGCATCGTCCGGGAGGCCCGTCTGCGGCGGCTGCTATGAATCGCGCACACGCGTCACCCACGCGCTGCCTCTCTCAATCTCCCGATTAGCGAGGCAGTTGCACCACACTTCGCTCAGTTTACGATGTGCCGAACGAGACAGATTGTCCGCGCCAGCCAATATATCGAAAAATGAAAACGCGTTTAGAGCTGAGCTCAAATTTCGCATTAGGCAGTATGGTAATCGCCGGTGAATTTTTCTTGGGAGGGTTTCTTTTGTTCTCTCTCGTAGCTTTTCGGAACACGTTCAGAGGAAAAGAAAATTCATACCTCACTCCATAAGTTATGATCTCAGAGCGTTGTATATGTTACTGTATAGATATTTTAAGGCTAATTTTACGCTACGAACTTGATAGCGAGCGAGGAAAGAAAAAGACATTGTTGTCAAGTTTCAAAACGTATTCCGCTTGCGCTTGGCCCAAGGTGCCGCAACAGTGCCGGTACAACGTCAAAACATTCGAAACAACTCTCCGAAAAGCATATCTCACTGGGCCTTGTAGAAGGGCTCCTGCAACTTGCGTACATGGCGCTCCTAAGTAGTGCGAGGGGCGCTGTCTCACAACCATTAGGGTTGAGACGTCTACCCAGTGGTCGATTTAGGCACCACTGGCCTCCTTGAAGCCCTTGGGTTCAGCGGGGGCAGTGGTAAAGTAAACATGTCCGCAATAGGCATTAGTAAGAGGCGATTGGAGGATTGGTGGGAGAAAAGTAGGGAAGCGACAAAAGACGGATAGGTACAAAAGCACAGTTTGCAATAGGGGATCAGAAAATTTGGGTGTGGTAGTTCATAGTGTTTTTTTTTATTGTTTAACCTAGGTAGGACATTAGGCAGTATAATAGCAAGAGCTTGGTGGCGTGCCCGTTTTAAAGGGAACGCTCATAACATCCATCCATCCATCCATCCATCCATCCATTAGGGCTTCGAAGTCGGTGTGGGGTCCAGTAAGATCCGTAGCAGTCGACCGAAACGACATATCCCGGCAGGCTTGTATAAGTGGCTTGGAAACTTTACGCTAAGGACGCAGGTCATAGCCCGAGTCGCTTCGTCGCAGCTTTCTTCGTGAGCGGCGTGTTCCGGTGCCTGTGTGGCGAGCCCTCCATGAACGTGCCCGTGTTGGTGCGACTGCCCCTGTACGACCCGGAATTTGGCCAGCGGTTCCCGTTCCGCCTGCTGTCCATGGCGCTCGGCCTGACCACGCTTCTGCTCGGCTCTTACGCGGCCGACACACTCTTTCGCAGAGGTTTGCTGTCGGACCGCTACGACGTGTTCTGTTGCTTCGTCAAGCCGCCCCCGCCGTCCCTGTCTCGCAGGCCGTCAACCGTCCCCTCCGACCGGGCCGCTGATGCGGCGAACGAAAGAGAGACCACCACCTTGGGGATTTCCAAGTACAAGCGGAAGGCGTCGGTTGCCGCTGGGCCTCCCGTCGAACCTCAGGACAGCCTGAACGTGAGGAAATCCTCGTTGGCAGGGGGCCTGAGGCATTCCTCATTGACGCAGTCCGGTTGGGCGAACCAGTCGTCTGGCGTGGCGGAGAAGACTCTCACGGAGGGGGCCACCACCGAGACGAGGACGTCGCGCAAGAAGTCCAAGTCTGGCGTCGCTAAAGCCGGCGGGAAGCCGACGCGCAATAAGTCCGTCTCTAACGGATCGGACTGACTGCAGCGCTTCGGAAGCACGCGAGATTGTGGACCAGCGCCCCACTGACCGCAAGGGGGCCTTTAGTTTATTATTTCTTTCTATTTAATTTTTTTACGCTCTGCTTTTTGTTCGTACGCAATTTTTTTTCTGCGGCTCTTATTTTATGATACATCTAACCTATTTCTCCATGTGAGCGTGTGCGTTTAACGTGTCTGAAGATATATTTCGCAACTATTCGACAAATACTGGTCAGGCGTCCACGATGTTCACATGAGCACAGGCACTACGTGGTGAAATGCCGTATAGATATAGAACTGCAGATGGAGTCTTGGCACAACTTGCTCGGCGCGCTGCTTGGCCGGTGTGGTGACATAAGTGCCGTGTTTCGAAGAACTTGTGTCATCATTTGTTCACACTCATGCTTCCTTTGTCATTTGTTATACCTGTGCTTTAGCTTCGCCTGTGTGTGTCTGCTTCACTTCAAGATGTCTGTGCTCTGCGTTGGGAACTAGGCGTGACTACAGAAGCGTATCTCCTACATTGTAAATATCTGCGTATTCATAAAAGGATCTGTACTCGCTTCTGCATTGTTTCGAGCATAATCTGACGAGCTCAACTAAACGTGTTGGTTTTGTCTGATTCTTTACTATACTGCAAGAAGTTTATATCGATGCGTGCAGTTCTTCGACTGTAGAGTTGCACGTTTTAGGCGTGGATGGCGCCGTTAGAGATGGTCGATTAATTTTTTTATTCGATCAACGATTAATCGTTCATTGTTCTAGCCTTTAATCGATGAATCGCTTTCGTTGCAGGGTTTTTCATCGATTAATTGATTATTCTAAATTATTTCCGGGTGCTATAAAAAGGTTGAAACACAGTTATTCATTTTTATAGACACTTATTTTGATGTTTGAGAGGTGGAACTAAGTTAGAAATACAAGTGTATAAACGTTTGGTAAAAGATAACCTTTAAGTTGTTAAAAACGAAGTATAATTGACACTAGTGGCCTTTTAAAACAAACAATATGTATTATAACATGGCAGTTAGAGAAACAGGATAAATGACACTAGTGAATCCCTGTACTGCATAGCTAAACACCTTTTAAAACATAAACAATATGTATTATAACATGGCAGTTAGAGAAACAAGATAAATGACACTAGTGAATCCCTGTACTGCATAGCTAAACAAGAAGTAAGAACAACGGCAATAGTGAAGGGCAAAGTCCAACTAAAATATGCGAAGAATTCCAATATGCACAAGGGAAAAGAAAATTACTGGTTCAGAATTTAAAGCCACATGCTCTTTTCTACAGAGCGAGGGAATGTCAATTGGCTGGGAGGTTTCGACACCTTGTTTGAACGGCCACGCAGCCAGCACGCGCGAATAGGCGCTCGCAAGCTATGCATTAGCTGGAATCGACTCCATCGCCATGTCGAATACGTGCTCCGAACCGGTGCGCATGCTGTGCCAGGTCTTTAGTGGACTGGGAGCGACACGACGACCAACGAATGGGTTTGCCATAGTATGCCATGAATTGCGGGGAGATTTCAAGCGTCTGGCTTCGGGAGGCGTGTGGGGGAAGAGAGACGAAGCGCTTGGCTCGACATCAGTCGAGACTCGCTAGGACAGTCGACGATCGCTCTACCGCAGCTGCACGGCGACTTGCTCGTTCTCCGCCGTTCTAGTGCGACTTCTAGTGCGGCTCCCGTCAAACTCAAGAAAACGATTAATCGAACATGGCTAATCGATTAAGTCCATTAAAAATGAAAGGTGAACATCTATGACGATTAATCGCTTTGCGGGATACTTTTAATCGATTAATCCTTCATCGATATTACCAACCCTGTAGGCGCCATCGAGACATCGGTCGGTTGCACGTGGTGACGAAGCAGTGCCTCACAACGCCAGGGTGACGCGCGCGTGTCGCGTTGCGAACTCTGGTTACAGCAGCAGTGTAGTAGTAGCAGTAGTAAACTTGTTATATTGTAATGATGTCCCAGAGGGTGGAGCCCTCAGCCCAGAGCCCCATTTTCTGCTGCTATCCGGTTGGCCTGGCCAATCAGGTATCGCTGGTCGTCCAAGGCTGTGTGGAAAGAGCGGCTTCCCGCTGGGATGGGGAGGCGTTTGGTATTGTAGGAAGGCCGGGTGGTTTGGAGCACCCACCATGCTGGTTACGCGGGAATGCTCCAAACCACCCGGCCTTCCTACAATACCAAACGCCTCCCCATCCCAGCGGCTACCATTCTATAATATATATATATATATAATTATAGAATGGTAGCCGTTTGGGTGTCCTACACAGAAAGCACATTTGTCGGGAAGCTGGGTAGGGAAAAAAAGTGTGTCGGAGATCAAGGCTGGGGAACGTATTAGTAAGAGGCTGGCGCCAAGCGGCTGCATCTGCACGGTTTAGTTTCACATTTGGTGGAGAGAATGTTCTACGGAATAGTCTGTAGTGTTGTATATCCAGCGCCCATTATTACCGAAGCAGAGTTGACAAATGGGGCCGATGGTTGACACAGCGGGCGGAGCGAACAAATCGAATAACTTCAAGGACAACTTTTTGGAGCGTTAAACGGACACAAAGAATCGCTAAAGTTAAGTTAAATGTTGTTACAAGGTCACTAAAATTGTCACTAGAACTCTCGAGCTAACTTTTAAGCCTGAACGCTATACACTGTAAACACAATTCCATCTATGACGAGAAAAATGATGAGCCATTCCAGTCTGACGGTGCACGGATGACCAGTGAAGCTGCTTAGCACACGACCCAGAGGTGAAAGAATTTTGAACAAAGGTACGAACATATTTATTGTCCTCATCTGGGGCATCGTGACGATAGGTACGTACACACATTCTCGTATCACCTCTGGTATAAGATGCGTCCGTCATGTAAGACAAAGAATGGCTGGTTCCCTTTTAAAGAATAATTCATTCCCCCGCAAATAAAAAAATATTTAACGCGCCCTTCCCATTACGAGGACAGAAGAGAAATACAATTATAAGCTGGAAAGATGAGCGGCAACGGAGCCAGCTGTGGAAGAAAATGATGCTCGAGCCATTGCTGATAATGGTAGTTGTTGATGATAGTTTCCTCTTGCCAATAAAATGGTTCATTCTCCCTTAAGCAATGGCTAACAGCCCCGTAAACTATGTCACCTTGGTGAACGGGCATGAAGTCCGCTCCTTAATATCTATAATGAGTCCTGGCAGTACGGCAAGGTTCCTCAAGATTGCAAGATCAGCCGCCTGATACCGCTTCTTAAGGCTGACAAGTCTCCCTTAGAGATTACTTCATAGCGACCAATTGCGCTGGCAAGTGCGTTGGAAAGGTAATGGAGCGAATGATCCTAGCCAGACTTGAGTGGTACCTCAAAAACTACGAAATCTACCCAGACACAATGTCTGACTTTCGACGTCGCGGATGTTCTATCGACAACGTTATCGACCTGGCAACCTAAGTTCAACATCAAAAGACGTGCAAGAGGTTATCTGTCGCAATTATCTTAGATATAAAGGGAGCCTATGACAACATTCCTCATGACGCCATACTTGAAGCATTGGAATCGGTTGGCCTAGGTGGTCAATTGTATCGTTGGACACGCAGTTATTTACATAGGCGGACTCTATTTGTTAACATTGAAGCTGGGTGAACCTCGCAATATCACACGCACCATGGAGTTCTGCAAGGCGGTGTCTTGAGTTCCACGCTCTTCATCCTTTTACTCATGGGTTTCGTTGAACGACTGCTGAACACGGTCAAAGTATCAATGTATGCCGACGGCTTCAGCTTTTGGGCATCTGGTGTGACCCGGCCGCAGGTACGCTCAAGGCTTGAAAAAGCTGCGACGTTCACATCGACGTACCTAAACAAACAAGGCCTCATGATCTCGTCAGAAAAATGCACATTGGTCGCGGTTAGCCGAAAACCATTGAGATCATACGATGTCTCTATCGACGGTCAAAGCATGCCTTATGTCAGGAGGCACCGATTTTTAGGCGCAATCATCGAGCGGGACCTCTGCTGGAGTCCTCATGTGGCCTACCTAAAAAAGCGCCTGACGGATGTTTCTGATGTGTTCAAGTTTCTTGGAGGAGAAGCCTGGGCTACTTCAGTACATGCAATGATGTAACTATAAAGGACGCTATTTCTTGGGTATTTGCGATACAGCTTGCCAGTGCTGACCAACACCTGCAGAACTAATAGCCGTACATCCGAAAGCGTCCAGGTCCAAGCACTTAAAGTGTGTCTTGGATTGGATTCCCGCAATGCTCGTCAACAGCTGAAACAATTGCGAGTGCACACGACTACCCAGCCAATTGAGTTTCATACCTTAAAATTGTGATTTTTCCGTCAGCTCATTTGTATAGATAATGTTTATACTTCCTCCTACATTAAATTTTAAATTGCCTAGCATTTGACTGTTTCTTATTGTCGAAATGTACTCTCCAATTGGAGAAAAATAGAGGTGAAGGAGCTGCTCTAATTCGCCTTGATTTAAAACTGCGTTTGGGCATTACAGAGCTAAAGTTGGGACCTGTGCGGTGCATCAACATAAACGTTGCATAAGATTACACATCGCATAGGATGGCTGTAAAGGCTGTTTTGTGTTGTAGATTGCATTATTGTGCTCGATGCAGCACTAAAAATGGTGATGCGCTTTGTATTTAACTTTATGGCAATGACTCCACCGCTTTACTAAAGCCTTGCTCTCCATTAGTTCCACCACTTGCATTCCACCTGAATCACTTTCCTATTTCTTCTTGTATTACCATGCGCCCTCGTCGTGGATAATCTCCCGTTGTGGGCATTAAGAATACTGAATTCGTGGCCGCCGCTGGGATGCGGCTCTCAAAAGTTCGGAGCTGGAAGACCAGCTATGGGCCGTCCGCGGCAAGCCGAAGATACCAACCGAGTTCACTTCAAGCCGCTACCTGAGGCGACCACAATCAAAACTGCAGACAGACAGACAAAGAACTTTAATTACAAGGTCCTGAGAAGCTTTGCCCTAGGGCAGAGCTGCGGGCCGCTCCTTCGTGGGGAGAGGTAGGCCGAGCCTAACCGCCGCATCGTGGGTTCTCTGGACAGCCCAAGTTCGACGTGACAGTTCTGAGCTCTGGATGGTAGAGCTCCATCCTACCTGCAGAACCATGCTTTTTAATAAAGTTTATTTTCTTCTTCTTCTTCGTGGCCAAACACGATACGATGATGAGGCACGCTGCAGAGTGGGGGAATGCGGATTTATTTTAACCCCACGTAATTCGTGGAAGTGCAACCAATGCAATGCACACGGGCGTTTCTTTCTCTCTCTCTCTCTGTCAGTCTTTGAATTTTTCGCTGTCCGGCTTAGCAGGGCAAAGCCAAAGCCACTACACCACCACGGCAAATAACCTGTTTTGGGTGCGTGGCGATGTTTCGAATGATCATCAGCAGCAGAAGCGCCGCTCGCGAGTTTCGCGTGCGGCCCGTGGCACGCGGACGTCCCATTCGGCCCTCGTCCCAAGCGGAAGGCCAGGAAAGGCGCCATGGCTGCGGTGAACGTAGTGGCTTTGCTGTTCATAATCGTGTACTACTTTGCAGTCATTATCGTGGGCGTCTGGGGACGCCGCAAGGCGCCCCCGACGCAGAGCCAATCGATCGGACCGCCTGGGTCCCGCATATCCAGGCGGAATATTGACGACGACGAGAAGGATAACGTCCTGCTCAGGCTGTTCGTTGCCAATCGGGAGTTGCCGCGGGTGCTCGGCGTCGCCTCTATGATCGGTGAGTGAAATGTCTATAGCGCATGTTAATGGCCTCCGAGATTGCGCGCGCTAGTCGTCGCGTGCAAATGTGGGAGGCTTTGACTGATTACAGATTTTTCAGCTAGTTGGTTCGGGTCATATTGCATGTGCTTACATATCCTACGTATGCTTGATATTTTTATTGAGGTGTCAATTGTATGAACACTCCAGGCTCATTTCTACCGTAGGCGTCGCATGAGGTTCCGCATGAAGTCCAAGGGTGTTAAAATAGTCACCCTGCGCCGTACGCTGTACGTGAGAGTGAAAGCTTGGGTGGGTGATCCGGCCATCGCGGCTCAATCTTGCGCACGCAACGAAGGAAAGCGACAAGAAAGTGCGCCGTCTTCCTGTAGTGTCGTAGGGCGACACTAGGTGCGCTTAGTTGCGTAACAAAGCCCATAAGGAGATGGCACCACTGTTGCCCGTATATATATATATATATATATATATATATATATATATATATATATATATATGCATGAATTGCATATTTGCATGAATAAAGGGTCTTGCGTCTGGTGTGATATGGGTTAACATCTGTGTCGTTCTTCTGTGGATCGCACTGCTGGCCAACACTACAATTTGGCGACGAGGATGGGATCCGTTGCACTTTCGCCGCTATTCCTCGCCACCCCGGGCACTCCAGCCATTCCATGGCCCCGCTGGATACGCCTCTTCGAGAATTTTCTTCTCGCGTCCGGAGCTGCCGACCTGCCTGCGCCCCGCCGCCGAGCTCTTTTGCTACACTGCTTGGGGCCGGAAGGACAACGCATTTTCGGTGCACTCACATCGCCAACGGCGCCGAACTAAGCTGCTTCAGCCGCTGATCGAGCGGACGCCGCGCTCTCCGAGCAAGACGCCACAGTGACGAGTTCCCCAGACGCATACGACGTGGCCCGCGAGACGCTGGCTCGACATTTCGCCGACACGCGCAACGTTCGGCTTGAACGCAACCACTTCCGCGAACGCCGTCAGCTACACGGTGAGTCCACAGAGAAAGACGGTGAGTCCATCTCTGACTTCGCCCTCGCGCTTCGAGAACTGCCTCTTGCAATTTCGGCGAGCAAGCAAACGAAAGCATGTGCGAGCAGTTCATCACTGGCGTTGCATCTCCGCAGTTACGTTCACGGTTGTTATTGGAAGGAGACGCACTGACTTTCGACCGTGCCGACGAAATTGCGCTACTTCGTGAGCGAGCTCAGCTTGAGTCTGAAGCCTTTGGTAACCCCATTCAGCCCATCATACAACAGCCACGCCAACGTGACGCTTTTGGAATGACCAGACAAGGTAACCGGCGTTTCAGCGACAATGACACGCGCGTCCCTAGTCAAGCCCGCGTTCGTCATGCTCTCTCGCCAACTTCAGGCACGGCCACCGCTGTTGTTCCGTACAGCGGAATTTCAGATGTCTGCGGTAATTGCGGCACAGCAGGTTGCGAGCCGTCTGTGTGTCCCGCTCGCGGTAAGACCTGCTTCGCATGCGGCCGCCGGGGTCACTTCATGCAAGTCTGCCGTAGCGGCCGCAGCGCACGAGGACGACGCCCGGCTCGCGTCCGCGAAGTAGTTTCTGAACAGGACACGTCAGACGCCATCAGCATTCTCACTGTTCACGAAGGTAAGCCCACGGGTGCCTACATTGAAGTGGCAGTCACGCCAGTCAACTCCAAATCGCAACCGCGCGTTGTGAAGTTCTTGGTCGACACTGGATCCGCTGTGTCAATTATACGGGAACAAGAATTCCGAAGCGTGTTCTAAGACAGAATACAATTGACCAGCTCTAAACTTACTTTGTTGGACTTCCAACGCCGGAAGATTCCTGTGCTGGGACAATTTAAAGCCGGAATCTCATACAAGGAAAAAACGGCCGTTATAGCAATTCATGTCGCACCCGGAGGGACTTCTCTTCTTGGTCTGGATGCTGTGCAAGCTCTAGAACTGCATATTGTGGGTGCACAGCTACGTTGCCTGCACACGGCTGACGAAGAAGGTTCAGATGCCATGCTGAAAGGAGCAGCTAAAATTGCACAGGAACAGCACAGTCCGCTAAGTCTACCAAAGTTCGGTATGCCAGCTTTGCTATGGGCAAAATTTTGCCATTTGTTCTCACCAGGACTTGCCAAGGGCATTGAGCACAATGTCAAGATAAAGTCGTCAGCCTCTCCAGTCGTGCAGAAGTTGAGACGTTTGCCACTTTCTCTGCGCAAGCCGGTTAGCGACCAGCTTGAGCGTCTTATTTCTGATGATGTCATTAAAAGGGTTAACGCTTCCGAGTGGGTTTCTCCTATCGTTGTAGTCAGCAAGATGGACGACAGTATTTGCCTCTGCGTTGACTTGAGAGAGCCTAACAAAGCGAATGTAGTCGGCAGCTTTCTCTTGTTCCATACGGAAGAGCTGCTACACTCTCTGAATGGAGAACGCCACTTTTCAAAGCTCGATTTAGCTTCTGCCTATTACCAGGTGCTGCTTCACCCAGATAGCAGAGACCTCACTGCTTTCCTTACGCACGATGGCCTTTTTCGTTTCAAAAGGGTGTGCTTCGGACTGGCGTCAGCCCCAGCTGCGTTTCAACAACTCATGACAACGGTCCTGCGAGGCTGCAAAGGGGTACTGTGCTACCTAGACGACATCATTATCTTTGGCAGGAGTGAAAAAGAGCACTTGAGAAATCTGAAGCAAGTTCTTCAACGCATCTCTGAGGCTGGACTTAAGCTCAATGAGAAATGCGTGTTTAATGCATCGGAGTTACCATTTCTTGGGCATCGCGTCAGCTCGGAAGGAATAGCTCCCCTTCAAGCCAAGGTTGATGCCATTGTTCACGCTGCCACCCTCACAGACACAAGCATGCTCCGTTCATTTTTGGCCTTGGTTGAGTACTATGCTAAGTTTATTCCGCACCTGGCTAAAGAGGTAGAACCTATGCGTAGGTTGCTTCGTAAGGATGTACTTTTTGAATGGGATGACGCTGCCGAAAAGAGCTTTGCAAGGGTAAAGAAGCTCCTAGCATCGCACAAGATACTGCAAATGTTCGACCCGACACTCCCTGTTAATGTGGCCACAGATGCGTCTGCTTATGGCCTGGGAGCAGTACTACAACAGGCTCACGGCCCACACACTCGAACTGTCGCATTCGCATCCCGAACTCTGACAGAAACGGAGCGGAAGTACTCAGCGGGAGAGCGGGAGGCCCTGGCGTGTCTGTGGGCGTGCGAGAAATGGCACATTTATCTCTGGGGACGACCATTCACGTTGGTAACGGACCATCAAGCCCTAGTATCTCTACTTTCGACACAGGACAGCGACCACTTCGCATCACAAGGGGGACCGCTCGTTTGCTTCGTTACAATTTCACAGTTCAGTACAGACGTGGAGAATACAACAAGGTAGCAGACGCTTTGTACCGGCTACCTGTTCCAGACACAGAATATGGCCTTCAGATTGAAGAGGAAGTTGTGTCTCTGGTCACATCTTTAGTTCATGTCAATGACCTTCGACTCCCTACAGCCGAGGATTGGAAACTCCAGGAGGTTGCTCATTTTGTTCAGACATATTGGCCAGCGAAGAAATGTTTGACTGCTGAACTGACTCCTTACTATGAGGTCCGGGAGGAATTGTCAGTAGCAGATGGTCTGCTTATGCGCTCGGAGCGTATTGTGGTTCCAGCCAAGCTTACTGCTACGTTTATTCAGCTTGCCCATGAATCGCACCCGGGAATTGTGAAGACCAAGCAACGTCTTCGTGAAAAGTACTGGTGGCCAGGTCTGGACAAACAAGTAGAGACTGCCATCCGAAGCTGCACGGTCTGTCAGTCGGCAGACAAAAGTGCTAAGAGCTATCCCACTGCACTACAGCCAGTGACCCTTCCAGATAAACCTTGGAGCAAGATAGCTGTTGATATTGTGGGTCCATTTGAGCGTGCACCAGCCGACTGCCCTTTCGTTATATCGGTGGTTGATTATTTTTCCAAATGGCCAGAAGTTACTTTTTGCAGGGATGTGTCTTGCACTAAAGTGGTGGACTTCCTCCTGTCAATATTTGCACGGGAAGGCTACCCCGACGAACTGGTCTCGGATCATGGACCACAATTTACATCCCGAGAATTTGAGTCCTTTCTTCAAGACAGAGGCATCAAGCACAGCTTCTCGGCTGTGTATCACCCACAGGCAAATGGACAGGTGGAAAGGTTCAACCATGTGCTCAAATCTTATGTTCAGTTGGCCTTGCTGGAGCAGCGACCAGTGAAGAACACTGTTACAGAGTACTTGGGGATCTTCAGAGTTACTCCTCACAGTACCACTGGCCTTTCTCCTGCAGTGCTTCTGCATGGCCGGCACATCAGGACATCCTTGGACGTCATCGGACATCCCACCTCTAACTTCTTCACGGACCCCGCTCCGGAGATGTCCTTACTTCGGAAGAGGGTGAAAGAGCACCAGCGCAAAAACAAAGTGTATGCTGACCAACGAAGAGCAGCCCGAGTACCGAAGTTCCAAGTTGGGAAGTATGTGCGCGTTAAGAAACCAATTCCTGGTCCGCATCCCAGCTTTGGACCTCCAATGAAGATTTTTAAGCGCATAGGGCGTTGGTCCTTCTGCCTAGAAGACGGTCGAACTTGGAATGCCTCACAGCTGACTGCAGTCCCAACGGGAGCATCGCCACAACATACGGTACGGTGGGATGACGACTACCAAACTGCACCTCTACACGGAGCACAAGCCTCTATGCTGCCAAGTCCACGGACACCTAGCAGAACCTCTGGGCATTTGAAGCTATCTCCGTCAATATCTTCAAATCTTTCTCAGCCACAGGGTCCAGTACATGCAAGCCTTGCTTCAGAAGATGGTGACAGTGCTTCCGTAGTCATCGAAACTGCTGGTGAGCCGCCAGCGTTTCGTCGGTCCAGAAGAGACAGAAGACCACCGGCAAGGTTTCAGGACTATGTGCTTGGACATAAACATTGACTGGCTTTGTGAACATCTCTGTATTTAGGGAAGGGGTAGATGTAGTGTCGTAGGGCGACACTAGGTGCCCTTAGTTGCGTAACTAACAACGCCCATAAGGAGATGGCACCACTGTTGCCCGTATACCGGGTGTCCCAGCTAACTTGAACCAAGGGTTTAAAAATGAAATATTGGAGTCAGGAGAGTGAAACTAACTGCATATTGGTGATAGGCATTTGGCGCACCACGGGAAATTTTTTGTATCGCAATTACTTAACTAGTAATTAAGATAATTTTTTTAAATTTTTTAATATTGACTTTAGACACTAAATGTGATTCGCAAAGTTGGAGAGCACTTTCAGAAACCCGCATTCCATTATTCGCCATAAAGAAAACCTTACGTGTACCTCTTTTTCCGAGCTCGAAAGAAAGCCCGCGAAATACAAAAAAAATCACGTGACGAGCACATTTGCGCGTCGCGATCGTGCTGCTCTCAACCGTGCTTTCAGTGAACGAAATCAGCTCCGGCCTTTATTCGACGGCCCCGTTGCAGCGGCAGGCCGATATCTTGGCGGGGGTTTTTCGTCCGCGTCAGCTAGTTGGCACCCGGCGACGACGACTTAGTCCCAATCTGATAAGATACTGAGATGGCGAGTCTGCTTTGTCACTCAGAAGCAAAAGAGAAATACAGGGAATAATGTTTCGCCGCGAGGTGTTGGCGGCTGTGTGTTGCAGTTTCCTAATGAGGATTTTGAAAGCTGGAAGCAGCGGTGAAGCACAGTTTGTCGTGTGCTCTTCTTATGCCACTCTCATGCGAGACTGAATCTTTGGTGTAGTGATTACTAGCACTGCAGACATGCCGTTTACAAATGAAGAGAAAGCAGACATGGTTCTGGCTCTAGGTGCATGTCATGGGAACAGAAGGCGCGCTGCAGACCTTATGCAACAATGGCACCCAGGCAGGCGGCCAAGTTCAGTAACGATCCTGCGTGCCTTCGAGACGCTGCGACGGATGGGCAGTTTTACGTCCACACGACACAGAGCACCTGTTTTTGACGAGGACTTCGAGACGCATATTTTATCGCTGTTCGCTCTGGAACCCCAAGCAAGCGTGCGCAGCGTGAGCGAGGATACCGGAGTCTCCAGGTCATCAGTTTGGCGAATACTGCGCAAACACCGCCTGCATCCGTACCACGTACAGCTTCATCAAAATCTGTTGCCACGGGACTTCCAAAACAGGACAGATTTTGCTAATTGGATTCTGATAAAGATGCAGGACGACCCGGATTTTTTGAACAAAGTGATATGGAGTGACGAAGCTAGTTTTTCGCGCAATTCACAGGTGAACCTGCACAATGCTCATTACTGGAGCGATTCAAATCCCTACTGGGTTTTACAGACGCAGCACCAGTACCAGTGGTCATTTAGTGTTTGGTGTGGACTTTTCGACGGTAGTTTGATCGGGCCTGTGTTTTTCGACCAGACGCTGACAGCAGATCGCTACACCAATGATATCCTCAGAGGACCCGTTGACGACTTCCTTTCGGATCTACCGCTCGCCAGGGCCACAAATGTGTGGTTTCAACACGATGGCGCCCCCGCGCACAGCAGCGCCAAGGCTCGGACCTGGCTCGACGCAGCGTTCCCGCAGAAATGGATAGGACGACTAGGTCCCGTGAACTGGCCAGCCAGGTCTCCTGATATGACACCTCTGGACTACTTTTTGTGGGGTCATATCAAGGACAAGGTGTACAGCACACCAACTTCCACACCGCAAGACCTTAAAGACAAAATAACGGAAGTCTGTTTAAACATGCCTGAGGCTGTCATACGAAATGCAACGGCTGATTTGGTTACAAGATGCCATAGCTGTATCGTCGCACAAGGTGACCTATTCGAGCACTTTTTATAATTGGTAAGAAACCGAAATGAAATGGAGTCAGGACAACCGCATGCCACGGCTGTCATCGCCGCACAGCCAAGCCATAAACCGCCACTTTTATTTTCTTTGCAACTGGCAAATAAAACTCCTCTCATTTGAAAACTTCGAGCTTGGCAGTCTTTATCGCGACTGCAAAGCGCAGCGCACTCGCTGCAATTTACACCGTCACGCGCGAACTGGCTGACACGGCCGAAGAAACCACCACCAAGATATCGGCCTGCCTCTGAAACGGGGCCGCCGAATGAATACCGGAGCTGATTTCGTTCACTGAAAGCACGGTTGAGAGCAGCACGATCGCGGCGCGCGAATGCGCTCGTCACGTGGTTTTTTTTGTATTTCGCGGGCTTTCTTTCGAGCTCGAAAAAAGAGGTACACGTAAGGTTTTCTTTATGGCGAATAATGGAATGGGGGTTTCTGAAAGTGCTCTCCAACTTTGCGAATCACACTTAGTGTCTAAAGTCAATATTAAAAATTTTAAAAAAATTATTTTAATTACTAGTTAAGTAATTGCAATACAAAAAATTTCCTGTGGTGCGCCAAATGCCTGTCACCAATATGCAGGTAGTTTCACTCTCCTGACCCCAATATTTCATTTTTAAACCCTTGGTTCAAGTTAGCTGGGACACCCGGTATATATCAATGCTCGCATGAATAAAGGGTCTTTCGTCTGGTGTGATATGGGTTAACATCTGTATCGTTCTTCTGTGGATCGCACTGCTGGCCAACACTACACTTCCGTCGCTCGCAACGCTCGGGAGGGAGGGCAGGAAGGGGCGCGCGTTCTACTCCAGGTGGCCCGGACGCGTTTTTACGATTGCTAGTAGGTACAGCGGGGCGTGGCGCTTCTCACGGTGCTCGACGTTTTTTCGCAGGCGCGAGTAAGAGCAGGTGCGAGAGAGAAAATTTGGAGGCCTTTGCTCCTTGAATGTGTGAGTCTTGCTAGGCAAACAGATGAGGTTTGTTAACGCGTGTTGCATGCGTTTGTCCCCTAGGCATGCCGGCACTGCGGAGTGCGGTCCAGTTTGTTTACGCCCCGCCGCTGGCTGCCCGGGCGGTGAGACCGTGGGCACGGACGCCCCATTTGGTGATCGCGGTGTCTGGAGGGGCAAGGTTCCGACTGTTGGATAAGTCGAGGGTCGCTTTTTTTCGTCTCGACGATAGATTGCATTTTTTACAATCAGTGCTCCAGCAGCACATGTAACCGGCAAACGGAGGCCTCATGAGAGCAGGTTATATTAAAGCAGGCGGCGCAGGATCTCTAGGGCACCCAAGCGGTGGCGGGGGGTCAAAGCTGGAAGCAGGGCGTCCCGTTGGTTGGGACCGTGGAGGCCGAAGCGTGCTAGGGGGTGTTCGCATAAAAAGTTGGCTGTCCGCGGGTGTATGAGATCTTTAAACTCTGGCTGTATGTATGTTACTCACTTTTGTATGTAGTGTGTCACGTTAATTTTTGTATTCGTTTCTTAATTACATAATTAGTCAAGAATAATTAACCAACTTCTGAAGCAACGAACCTAGCAAAAAATCGAATTAGAAAGTTGCCGAGCGATTTGTAAAACGTCCGAATATACAGTTTCTGTCTTCCTATCAGGTATTACAGTTTTTCAGATGACTGCGAGTGCCCGCCAAATAAAAAAAAAAACAAACACCCGTGACATGCCAGCTTGCGCGTCGTGATTGCATTGCTCCTAAGCGTTCAGCGCACAAACGAACATAGCATTTAGCCAGGTGTGCTGCAGCTGCGTCTGCTTATCGCTGTCGCGAATCGCCGCGACGGAAGCACATCGCTGGCGTAAATCGCATAGCCACGCCTACGTCACTACCCTGTCGCCTTTAAGCGGCGCCACGGCCGGCTAGATGCTATGTTCGTTTGTATGCGGACAGTTTCGGAGCACTGCAATCACGGCGCGCAAGCGGGTTTGTCACGTGATATGCTTTTTCTGCAGCCGAGTGTCACAGTTATATCAGTTCAACCACCCACGCGTTGAGCAAGAGAAAGAAAAAGAAACGAAGTGAGCCACTGACGCATGCTTACACCTGTTTCTGTGCGCTCTAGTCATATGCTGCTCTCTCTCTTCTCGCGGGCGTGTATACCAGAATGCGGGGCGTTCATGCATGCATAAATTACACACAGGACACAGAATTCGTACATGAATAACGCACAGCACACGGTATCCGTCAAAGTCCGTGCAGTCTTGCTTGTTTGCCGCAACGGAACGATCGCTGCGCAAGTTACGAAGTCGACACGCGCAGCCGAACGCTTTCTGCTTACCTTTCTTTCGTACCCACGATGCGGGGTTGACCTCCATGGTCTATAATAACGACGCCGAAAGGTCGCAAGCGGCAGTGCTTTCCCGTTATCGTAGGCCCACAGTGCAGGAAGGTCCGACGCACCATCTATCGCGCAATTTCGGACATCAAAATGAATACGCACCCGAGAAAGCTTCCTGGGCGCGAGGTCCTTTTCTTTTTAAGGCCATCATCCTATGGGGCCGTTTCTCAGGCGCCGCAGGAAACAGCGAATAAATACACTCCTCGCAAACACAAGCTTCTTGTCTCTCTGCGAACGTCAATCGCAGGGCTACTGCTTCCTTTTACACTGGTTGTTGGTGCAACCAACGACGGCACAGTTCCGCCCGGACAAATACCCTTTTTAAGTCCCGCTCAGCAAAGTGGCAAAAGCACGTCTAAACAAGTCTAGTTCAGCAGGAGCCGGTGGCAAGAGCGTATAGAAGCGTAGCAACACACACCGACAGTGCGGCCATTTTCTCCCGTCTTCCGCAGTCAGAGTTTCATAAAATAATTACTAGAGGGAACTCTGGCGCTAGTGTCTACGGGAGCTGAAGGCGGGGCCCTGGTTCAGCCCGCATGGGAATGAAGCGTAGTACACCGATTTGTCGAAACTTCGTTCTTCTGGCTTCAAAGGCTCCGTGACCTTGAAAATTCATAATTTTCAACAAAGTAATGTGCAATAATTTATGACTTTACTAAAATTGTCCAATGGCCGGATTCGAACACAGGATCTCTATAGCACAGAAGCCCGATATTGAAACCATTACGTCACTGATGCATGCATCGGCAAGGGGCATAGAATGCCTTTATAATTTTTTCGCGGGCAGGCCAGCACGTTCACGCGCTTGGGGCATTTCGATTCCGCCCCCTTGACAAGCTGAAGCGCTGCAATCAGTAGCGATCGTGCGTATTCGCAGATTATTCGGCACTTACAAAAGTATAAGTGGCTCTATAATTTACGACAGTGACAGGAGATAAAGCGTACTAAACAAATCCACAAGAACGTATGAGTCCACAAGTACGAAGATCATACAAATCTATGTATTCCTATGGTGGTCGAATGATTTCATCACCAGAGTAACCTCTAGTAACTATTGTCGAAAACTCTACGGCCGCCCACACCGCAGCCCACACCAAAAGGGAGCATCTGGTGTCTAGAGTAGCTGGGCGGCTGACACTCGCATTAGGAGGCTATAAGATATCTGATCTATTCACGACTTCAAATAAATGCTCGTCCCCTAGCAGCCGCGCCAAGAACCAGCCGATGTAGGTTAAGCCGCAGGTTCCGACATCACAGTGTGCGCTGCAACGTTGCCTCGTATACGGGGTATGCACTGACGTCATCAAAGTCGCCATATTGTTGTACAGCGAGCACGGTGAAAGCCTGCGTGTTATCTCAATCCGCTTATCTCCAAAAGTGCTGTGGAAACTGTGAAAAGTACAACAAAATGGTGTGCGGTGACGTCACTTGAATACTCGCTATAGACTTGCCGTATAGGCTCCATACACAGTAACTCTAGCCTCGTAGTTCGCAAATCGCCGTGATGCCGCTGTGCACAATACCGAAAAATGCAAAGAATGTCGAAAGAACGTTGGTGTGCGCCATTATGGGCGTTTATTGCGCTGAAAACAAGCAATGCATCATTTTATATTTACCCGAAAGTAGTAGACGATGCACAATGGAGAGCGACATGGATAAGAAACGTGTCCATTGGGAAAAGGTGACTGACACCATGGTGGTTGGTTCGAAACACTTCAATCAGGACTGCTTCTTTTCTTCGGGCGTGTACACCATTATTGTCTTTTTATATATTTTAAATATGTTGATGGCGTTTCTAATCGCCGAGTCTACTTAGTGATTAGTGATGTACGGTTAAGCTTCATTTGGTCTGGATATAGTTGTTTTCTGTTTCGCCCGACAGGCTAAGCATTCATGGCGATAGGAAATTATTAAACGACTATACGAAGTAAGGCTAGTCGTATTATAAGCTGCATAAACTGCTGTAAAAAATTCGCTAACTAAATTAACAAGCCTTCACGTGCATAGGCAAAGACGAGCACATCTAACTAGATGGCCGCGGACACTCACTGTCAGTAGGCTGGCGTGATAAGGAGCGGCAGCAGGGGCGAGCGAATTGTCGTTCGCGCTGTCTATCGCTTCTAGCGAACCCGGCGCGCGAGATATAATCTACTTTCCTACCTTGGCATACATATACCAAAATACATGCGGAACCTAATGGCAACGCCGACGGCGAAAATTCACCGGGACCGCCCATATAATCGCTATCGCAATATTAATGATTGGTGAATCTCTTCTATTAGGTACCTGAGCATTGTGACTTCGTATGCAGATGACTCGTGCCTTTACAGAACTCCATCTGAAGATGCGAAACAAGAGGCGTCACAAGGCGATTTAAAGAATCTAAAAAATATAAAACGAGAAACTTGGGACGTATATACAGTGCACTATATTTTGTAAAGTGTTTCTTTCGCCAGAACTTGTTAAGTTTCTGATAGATGGCAACCCTTTTCTAATTAACATCCTTGCTCTTACAGCAACCTGGGTTGGAGGTGGTTATCTGAACGGCACCGCCGAGGCAGTCTACAAGTACGGCATCGTCAACTGCCAAGCTCCGCTTGGCTACGCGATGAGCCTGGTTCTTGGTAAGTTCATGGCGGTCATCCTGCTCCTGTGAATAGGGGACGCGCTGCACAGCTGCTGTAATGTTATACTGTACGCTCTAAAAAATGTTTATACCCTTTGGAGTGTATATCTGCCACACAACGACAACCGTCATCTGCCTTGATGCGTTTCCTTTCTTTACCGCTGCGAGCCCGGTACTTTCCAGTAACGAACGGCATGTGCGTTATGAGCATGACATAGCATTCCCGACAGGAAAGTAGCGGGCGCGGCGTTTTCAACAAAGGAAACGCATCAAGGCAGATGACGATTGTTGTTGTGTGGCAGATATACACCCCAAAGGATGCAAACTTTTGTTAGAGTGTATGTGGAACAATCACACCGCCAGGTAGGCAGGACCGCAGGGAACGTCCACCTTCCAGAGGCACTAGGGTTCAAAGTTGATGTGAATGTTATGTTGTAAGTTGTCGAGGCAAGCAAGAAACGTTTAGAGTATTGGCGGGAAAGAAAAGCAATGAAGAGATGAACCGGCGTCGTTGTACGCATAGGTGAGTTTACAATATAAATAGAAGCGTCGACTGCTGGGCCAGTTGGTGCATCATGTAGCGTCGTCGAGCGCAAAAAATGGGCGGGAAGAAACGGAGTGGACTGGATAGACGCTCACTGAAAACTGAAGTTTAATGAAAGGTTTTCCAGGAAGAGGAGGGCCGCACATGAGCATTCAAAAGGCAGATACAAAGCTCATGCATAATCACACACAAAAATTGTAAAATATGCTGCCGCCCGAGGAGATACCTAATTTCTTTATCCGTCAAGGCAACTTACAGACGTGGCAGATTGTGGGTATATCTGGCCCGCCTCAATGATTCGTCTCGCCAGTCTGTCATTAGACTTGTTTAAAATGGTTGCATTTCTATATAGCGTAGTGCAACCGCAATTTTTGATGCGTGCAGGCAGACGCATACCACCCGCAACAGCCTTTAAAGCCGCCGAGTACTCCCTGAGTCGGTCGTTTATACATCGACCCGTTTGGCCAATGTAGAATTTACCGCAGCGGAACGGAACGGAACCAAGCAGTTGTTGAGATGGTCTGGCAACCATGTATCGCCGATTTTCCATGAGACAAGGAAACAAATAAACTTGGAGGGATCACTGTAACATGACGCAGCCGGCCTTGGCAAGCTAACTATCCGCGACACCATTCTCTTCGCTTTTCTTTTTTTTTCTCGCAGTGTTGGCCCAACATGGGACATCTGAGACTGCGTATTGGCCAAGAAGGTTTGGTTCCCGGTAGTTTTTAATCGATGCTGACTTGTTTGGCACGAGACCTTCTTTCTCGCGTTTGCCCGATCGTTGTGCGCATGCGTGAGTAGTGCGAGAAACATGTGGGGAATTCTTCTGCTCGAAATCTGCCTTTCCCTGGGTACTGCAGTACAACAGAGGATAACCCTAGCCGAGCTACAATACGCGGAATCGGATGAGTACTAGCTCTCCAGAATAAGCTAGCTGTCCGTTCTGCTTTCGTGACGCCTCGCCGAAACGTTCGGATCTTGTCTAGAAACGGCTCCTGCGTTTGAATTCTTCGCATAATCTTTTTTCATTTTAATTTTTAATGCTTCGTCATGCATTGGTATGGTGATATCAATTATATATTTGTACAGAGTCTAGGCGCGCCTAGGGCTAATAGCTACGTGTGCTCTGAGTTCCCGCCGCTTAGCGAGAATCATCACGAAGGTAATTCGCGCGCTGCTTGTGCCACTCTACATCACGCTAGTATTCTGACGGTGGTTGTTCGTGATCTTCGAGTGACAAGTGTACACATGTTTATCCGAGCGCGCGTGGTCGACACAATGGTTTTTAATATATATGGTCAGTGAATGTTTACAACACAACTTTTTCTTGGGCGAGTTGGTGTTTGCTGAACAACATGTTATTGTAGCGTAAAAAAAAAAACGGAAAATAGCGATTCTAAGTGACAGAGAATAGTTGTCTTACTTTCTCTTCTAACTGTCGTTTACAATGGTTACAAGTTTAAACGGCCGATAAAAATACTACCGTTACTTCGTATAGCTGTCCAGTAATTTCTCTGTTTCAATCGACGCTCCACCTGTTTGGGGAAACTGCGACTTTTCAATTAATTTCCCTCTTTCACTTATGCAGTGCCTCTTTTATTTTTCCTATGTTTCACCACCATGACTGACGCTGAGGCTTCCTGCGCGTACCGTGCATTGCGTGCACGTTAGAAAACGCCAGACGGTCAAAATTAATCCGGAGTCATTCCACACTACGGTGTGCGTCATAGTCGAATCGGGGTTATAGGGCCACGTAAAACGGCAGAATTTTTTAAAATTCATGTCCAGTTTGAGACTACGTGCCGCATAGACCAGAATGTGTTACCCTTGAGCGTGCGGTGGGTTGACGATTCTAGCGACGCCCTCTCTACGTCTGCGCAGGCGGCTCTTTCTTCGCGACAAAGATGCGGCTGACAGATTCGCTGACGATGCTGGACCCGTTCCAGACGCAATACGGCCGCTGGTCGGGACTGATGTTCTGCGTGCCGGCCGTGCTGGGCGAGTTATGCTGGACGGCTGCCATACTATCGGCTCTGGGCAAGTGCCGCGCGCACTCGTGGTGGTTATTTAACGTCTGTGGCATACTGCTGCTGGGAGAGTAGGAGGTTACAGCTTAACTTCCTGGAATTATAAAAAAAAATTACTCGCCATCACGACCCTGCGAAAGGGGATGGCCAGCGAAGCTGTTGTCTAAACCACTCAAATGGCGGCGATGGGCGCATGAAACGTTTATTTGTTCTTCGTAGTCTTAGCATGACGGCGTTGTTGCGCATTAATATTCTGCACTTTTCGACGCTCATCGTATTCACGCTGCTATTCAGGGGTCCTAACTTTGCGCTGTCTACCCATAGCGGTCTTGCAATGAACAATGAGTTGCCAGGCAGATCTCCCTTTTATACATGAAGTTTTGGGACGTCACTCACTGATTCGTATGCTGCTCTTGCCCCTTTCCCACCGGAGCAGCTTATGCAATCGCAATCTTTGCCGGGAAACACACGCGGCGAGAAGGAACGTGCCTCGCATTGTTCCCAGGCGCCTTATCATCCATCATGCGGGGTTGACGCTTGTTTTGCGCTTTTCTCTATTGATATGCCCTTTTTCGGTTTAATTTCTTTCTATCTCTTTTTTTCTTTCTGACGGACACGAAATATCCCGACCAACGCTAACAGGTTCGCTGTAAAAAATGGCAGTTTCGCCAAAGCGACGGAGCACTGACAGCGAGCATGGAGTGTAGCGTGGAGCTCGAGCTCAATTCAGAAGAAATGCTGCCTATCTTGCCGCTATATTGCACACCGAACCACTGCGAGCTGAGCAGCAGGCACAACCAAATATCGCTCTGGCAGCCATCAGATGTCTCAACTCTCGTCCCGAGCCCGATGAGAAGCGCCGCCAGCGGCGCTGCAAGCGTCTTCTCGGTATGGCGCACGAGATGAGGTCGACGGAAAACCGTAGGCGTTTGTTAGCGCCCAGCGAATGTATTAGAGGGTCTATAGTGACTACACCTTCCGCTCAGACCATGTCGACGCACAGCTGCTCACCAGGAATGTTAGTGCGCGTGCGCGCAGCTGCCATGCCAGCGGCGGAAGGCAAAACCTTGCCCTGGCTTCTTTGTCGAGTCAGTTTGAACGGACTTTGCGAAGCGCCCACTTTGCATCGTCGTTCGTGCAGCCAAACGGACTGGGCGTCTCTGCAGACCTCCTAGCGCACTGATCGGACAAGGCTGATAAGTACTCGCCTTCGCATGGCTTTAGCGCGCGCGCGCGCGCGAGCAACACGTCACGTGACGTGCGACACCCGGCCGCGCTGTCGCGTATGAACCATCGATACTGCTTCGCTGCGGTGGTGGTGGCGGCGGCGCAGACAGTGGCAACAGCGCCTCGAATGTCGGGTATAATTGCTATCGCAATGAAATGTTCAAACAAGCAAAAATACGACAAACTTGTGCGACCTTGTAAAACCATTGCTCATTCTTTTTCAGCGAAACTGGTACTTTCGACGGGCGGCATTAAAAATTGTAGTTGCCTGTAACCAAACCATGTGTTTTAAAACGTTGCCCGTGCATGTCTCAGTTGTTTCAACGTTACCCGCGCATAACGCTTTCGAGTATTTCTTTACCAAATCTCTAGCAAAGGTTGTAATTAAATACCACCCTTTGAACTATACTTGCCCACACATCACCCATAAGCTGCCCTCAATCTCCACGTGAGATGAACAAGGTGACTAGTTAAGCTCACCAAGCGCAGCGCGGACGCATCGTTATAATGCATCAAAATAAGGTGAAAATTTGCGTACACATATTTCCCATCATGTCATCTATTTGCCGCATCTACTGCTGGAATACTAGCAGGCGCTGTCGGAGGTCTGCATGGAAAGCTTAAACTGGTTGGCTTAATTGGGCTGGTCATAATCACTTCTTCTCCATTGTATACGCAAAGGCGCACTAACATCAATCAATAACTCGATCGATCGATTGATCGACCTGAAGCCTGGAGCATGGCTTGCTCTCTCTGCATCCTTTGTATACGCTAAGGTATGAGCGCACTTCGAGGCAATAGAAAACGAGTGTTGTAGACAGATTTTCATACGTCTTGGCGTGCAGGTGACACGGCGAGCGTGATCATCAGGGTTGACTCTCAGAGCTTCATCATCATCTCGGCGTCAATAATCTTCCTGACCTCTCTGGGCGGTCTCTTCGCTGTCGCGTACACGGACTGCCTCCAGCTCGCCACCACCACCATACTGCTGGTGAGTCGTTGCGGGTGATACTAACACGCCAGCGGCAGACCGCAAGGTACTTGTCTGAATGCATTAAAAAAAATACCGACACACTGCCTTGAAGTAACATAGCGCTTATCCGTAGACCCGTTTCACGGCAATTCCATGGGTGCCACCATGTTTGATCACGTGGTAGCGAAGCCCATTGGTTGTCTCAGCTTCCTCCGTTGCCTGCATGCTTAGAATGGATGCGCATGACGTCCGTATGGCTCAGCAAACCCCGGTTTAGGCAGGTGTCATTGACGGTGAGTGGGTGGACGACATGAAGCTTCTGCCGCAGCTTTACATGCCGAGGAGGTGCAAGCGCTTTCTGAGCTTAGTACGCCTCGTAGAGATGTTTCGAGCAACGCACACAGTGGTTCTACTAGATAAAAGGCTGGAAATATATTCCGAAATGTCCAAACGTCGCGCTTCTGAATTAAGTCAGCATTACAGTGTCTCTTGATCTTCATTTTGTTATTAGCCAATCACTTTGAAGTAACGGCTTGTCATGTTTCTGACTCAGTAACGTTCCTCGCTGCGGTTGGTGTCTGATTGGTGTGTGTGTGATCTGTTGCGGTAGATTTGTTCTTGTCGCGCACAATTAAGGCTTCGGACGTAGATATTAGGTACCCTGTAATAGCCTGTAGCAAAGATGCGTTATCGCTATAGTCACTCGCTTACACCTTTGGACCAATCAGAAACGTATGCAAGCTTCGAACATTCTGTGCTCTCGGTGTAGTTATCACCCAGGCTTCAGCCCATTCATTTCATTCACTTATCCCTGATAAAGTGGGCATAAACTCGAGTGTCTTATTGGGTGGATGTGTGCAGGTAACCGTCCAGGAACTTTCTATGCCAAGAAACGGCGTTGGTTCCTTTCTACTCTCTTGCCGAAATTACAGGGTTGAGGTCCTTTTTGTGGAGGCTAGCGTTTTGTAGTAGATTTTGTAGCAGGTAAAATTATTTACAACACCTGTCCTCATTTTAGTAGCAGGTTTTCGTAGAAAACAGAGGATGAAGAGAAATTTATTTCTTTGTTGCAGATACAGTCGAGCTGGGATATAGGCAACACAGATCTATCGAAATTATTTGTTTCCCGAAATTCTTCCATTAAATCTCTTGTACCTTTCCAAGGGAATAAAAAAAAATGGCCATCTTTTTGATTTAGCAAAGTCTTTGTGCGCCTCGTGTATCTGTCAGATTTCGAGCTAAATTGTTGGCGTTTCTTTCGAAGGAGCTTGCGGACGTATAAGTGTGCCACTAAGCTTCACGATGCCTACAGACTCAGTGTTTATGGTTCGACGCAAGTAGATGTCCCCTGCCACGGACACCGTAATTATCTCGTTCAATCCGGAGACCTGGCTAAGGGAGTATATTCCGGCACGCACCTCGTTGAATGCCCTTATATTCCTGCATATTGCAACACTGTTACGGCGGTGCCATGGAGCTCCCTGTCCGTTCCTGATGGCAGCGTAGGACTCTTCTCAGAAGACTGTGATAACGTGTCCAGGAGATACAACAAGGCAGGGCTGAGCTTTTCTACGTTCCCCTCGCCTAAAAGCAGTCTCTCATATTGTAGATGGGCATCACGAGATCTGGTGTAGTACCACTATAGTTTTCTTTGATTCCTTCCTTGATTCCTCTGCAAGCTCATGCCGTTTACAAGTTAGACTTCCAAACTTTTATTCGCATTGTTTACATCCCAGAGAATGTGACGGGTATGTAGTGAGCTTGAGAATACAGATAATATTTTGACCTCTTTGGCTATGGTTAGTCGCGGCTTCACGTCATTCGCAATCTGCAACGCTCAATGGCTGGAGCAACCATGTTATCCAAAGATCAGGACACTACCATGCATTTCGACAGGGAATGAGCTTTAGGTTCTCTTACGGTATGAAGATATAAGCAATGAAAGCTGCGTAATAGTATGAAAAGTCGCGCAAAATTGTTGCCTGTAGCTAGGAATTTTTCGGAGGTGTGTAAAGGGTACACGTTGGACCAGGGTAGGGGAGTGGCGCAAACGGATGTTCTTGCACGTCGTTACTTGCCGGGTTTCTATGCTGCTCAGAATAACATGAGCACATGCGTTAACGTGAGCACGTTCGGAGCAAAAAAAAAAAAAAGTTGCTTCTCTAGTGAATCTAAGTTAACAGATTCCACGCAGACCTTTCGTTTTTTTTTTTTTTTTGTGGACGGCACCAGCTTTCACCAAAGCTGCCCGCTTTCTAAGCCTGTCACCACTATTGTGACGATAAATAATAACTTTACTTATTAGAATACATCTATTAGTGCAATTATGAAGTCACATTAGGAATATGAAATAAATATGAATGCAAATGAAAGCATATATGCATAATAAATACAAAAAAAGCCTAAAAGTAAGATGGGAAAAGTTAACTGGCCGGGTGCGGCTGATCCAGTTGCCTCCCGCGCGTTCTACATAACTCAAGCAGCATCAAACAAGACAAATCCGGTGTTCCAGATAAAAATAACGACTGCAGCAGCCGTAGCCGCAGCCGCAGCCGCAGGCGCAGGCGCCCGCTTTTTTATGTCCACTGCTGGTCGAAGGTAACTCCCTGCGGTATCTAAATACCCCTTTCTTGCGCTAGCTGATTCCAACTGCGCCTGAACATTTGCAATTTCATCGCCCCATCCTCGTATGTGCCTCCCTACTCTTGGCACCAATTCTGTAGTTCTATTGGTCCACTGGTTATCTACCCTACGTACTACATGGAATGCCCAGCTCCATTTTTTATGTCAATGCCAACTAGAACATCGGCTAATCCCGTTCGCTCGCTGATCCACACCGCTCTCTTTCTGTCTCTTAATGTTACGCTTAGCATTCTCCGTTGCATCGCTCTTTGTGCGGTGCTTAACTGGTTCTCGAGCGTCTTCGTCGGTCGCCAACTTTCTTCCCCATATGTTAGCACTGGTAGAATGCACTAAATGTACACTTTTCTTTTCAATGATAATGGTTTTCAATGATGATGGGTAATTGACCTAGATAAACGTATCCTTGTACAGACTCTAGAGGCCAATTGATGATCCTGAATTATTCTTATCTTACCGGGTTAGCCTACATTACCGTTTTCTTCTGCATATTTATTTTCAATGTCACTCTTACACTCTCTCTGTTGAGGTCCTCAATCATTTGTTGTAATGCGTCCCCATAGTGGCTGAACAGGACAACGTCATCTGCAAACCGAAGGTTTCAGCGATATCCGCCATTGAACTTTACTCCTAAGCCTCTAGTAGCTTGAATACTTCTACGCATGCAGTGAACGGCGTCGGAGATTGTGTCTCCTTGCCTGACTCCTTCCTTGACGTATAAATAATGCGGCACCGGTGCCCATGCGCAGCTTGCGCGTTCTGGACAAGGTATTGTGAACACGCGCCTGGTGAGGACAGCAACGCCTCGTGTCATCATTGCAGAAAGGGTCTGGTATCGCACGATGCACTTGTCAGTATTCTGGTACACTATAGTAGCGTGGCCTTGGTCTGGAGATTCGCGCATTCGGGAACGACATAGGAAGTGGACTCTTCAGCGGCGTTGCAGTGGTGGCAGGCTGTACCCACCTCCGCTGTGCATTTCACTTGCAAAAGGCGAGTTCGTTGCGCACCGCTGCGGACCTTGCGCATCAGATTACTTTCATTGGAATTTCGTTACCACTCAGTTTTGCCAGACTTTTTTGGAGCTCAACTGCAACATATAAAAAATATTCTAATAGACATATTGTATTGCACCGAATGGGCTCGAGTTTTGCTAGTTTGCTGTAGGATGCGTACGGTTTAACATGCAATGGTTAATTCAAACTGGAAAAATGTGATGATTCGATACCGAACATGACGGCCTCCATGGCCGCCCGGAAAAGGTCGTGGAGCACCACAAACAGAGCGCCAGCGGTATCTCGTTTTCTTGAGAAACCGGCAAGAAAACACCCTCTTTTGACCACGGTGCCTTACGGTGCCGGGAAGGGTGTAAGTGTTGGCTGTGGGCATCAGGGCTAAGTAAGGTTCTGCGGAAGAACATGACACTGCGGAAGAAACATGTACAGGTTGCTGACCTCACCTGTCCATGATTTTCGAGTGAAGGGGCGGCGAGTCGAGCTTATCTCCTTTCCTGTTCGTGCAGTGGATATGCGTGCCTTCGTGCGTATCTCACAAGGCGGTGGGCACTCTGGGTCCCCAGTACACCGACTGGATCGGCTCCGTCGAGAGCGAGGATTTGAGCCAGGCCCTCGACTTGTTCCTCATGACGGCGCTCGGAGGAATCCCGTGGCAGGTAAGGCGGCGGCGCTATGCTCCAAGCACGCATGCGCGTGCAGGACGCCGTGTTGGAGAGCGAACGCGTTTGACGGCGAAGGCAGGTAATGGAGTGCCCGGGCGGTAACCAGGGAGGCGGATCGGAACTGCTGACACTACCACTCGACACAAGCTTGATATATTGGGTGTCCCAGGTAATGTTAGGAAGAGTTGCACGTATAGAAGGACGAACACAGGGGGAGAAAAGCGAGGCAGACGGGAAGATTTCAAACTATCAACTGTGTTAATTCGTCCTTTAATCGCGCAACTCTTCTTAACTTAGAAATGCACCAACTGGCCCAGAAAGAGATTCGTCTAAACTGTCCCGGGTAACTTGGTGATAAACTGCTCTTCCGGAAATCCAATGCATATTTACGTGTGCCGAGTGCATCCAACTTGCGCCAAAATTTCAATACATGCAAGTGCCACCTAGCTGGTCAGAACCAAAGTAACGTTGTTGGCCATCGCTTGGAGAAAGTCAGACTATTGATTAATTACATTGGTTACTATTAGTTAAACAACTCGATTTAATTATATATTTAGAGCAAAAGTGTGAACGAGGAAATTGTGGTCATCCGGTACTTCTCTATATTTCGCAGGCTTTCTTTCAGGCTTGGACAGAAAACTTTTATCTAGCATATATTGAGCCAACAGAAAGCAGGACCGAGATTTTTTTTTTTTTTTGGCTCGTCTACAGTTTTCATTTTGTCACTTTTGCTTTACCTATAATATTTGAGAAGTTGAATAATAATGAATAAATGATCACGCTCTTGTGTAAATTGGGCGAAATACAAAAAATAATCTGTCCAACTACTTGACAATTGCATATTTTTACATATTTGGGGCAAGTTTCATGGGACACATGATGTTAGCCTACACGTACGTGCCAACATAAACATTACATGTTTATGCCATCGTTTAGCTTAAACAAGAGAAAAAGAAAGGCCTTTTGCACTACTCTATCCCAGCGCAGTACACGATTGACACACGAAATGAAGTTAGTAGAAATGTTTCAAAATGGCTGCCATTATCACCACAAAACCTCTCCCGTAAATAATTTCTGGGCACGACCCTGGATGAGCCAGAACGCGAGCTCCTGCAGGCGTAATAAGTGTGTGAAAAAGACGCAGGAAGGCAGTGCTGCTAACCATATAGAAATTTCTCTGGATCTAGTGATTTTATACCTCAGTTAGGAAAAATGTTCCAAATCTAGGGAAGACATGTGCTACGACATGGAGGAAACAAAAGCTTAGGGACTGGAGAAACTACTGCTGCGACGCTGCAATGGCCGATACGTGGAACTAATGACGTGAGCGCGCATTTTCATTGCACTCAGCCCAACCTGCTTTCGTATTAGCATGTGAAGGTGAACTTGTGGTCATCATGAGGTGCGCTAAATGCCTCTAGTGTACTAAACGGCAATGTGTGAATATCCCCATTTAAGTCAAATAGTTATCTGTAACCGGTCAAATTGCAACATACGTCTCGTATGTTGCAATACCAAACAAAGCAGCACCCTCAAATTTTGGCATAAGCGGTATTGGGACTCGGGGGTCGAAGACGAGAGACGTACTATTGTAGCAGGCGCAGAGTAGACGAAAAATCAGTACCTTACGCACATATAGCAGGTAATAGCATGCAGGCAGCTGTGCCTAAGAGCCCACCAAACTGACGGGGTAACTGGTGGCGACTCTCCCTCTAACAACTGGCCTGATGTGCCTCAAATCCCTTTGGGCGTCCCATCGTCTGTAGGACGAGGCAAGGCCGATGATGACCTGAACCGCCTCTTTCCTCTTTCGTCGAAGGACAATCCAAGCTGCATAAAACCGGTCTCCGCGGCAAGGGGTCAGCAGTTCTGTGGAATTCTGAAGGATGCCAATGGGCTCGTCGTGGGGTTTCGCCGTGGGATTCGTCTTGTCACCAAGGGCAACCACTTCAGAAGAACCAGGTGGGAAGGGCCCCCCCATCCCCCTTCCTACCTCGTTGCCTCAATGCCCGTTGCCTCGATGTAAGCACGCAGTGTGGCACAACAGCGGACACATATATGTAGCGCTGAGCAGGACTAGGCGGTCAGTGCGCTGCGTAGCAGACTATGCTCTGAAATTTGCCTTCCATAGGGAGAGCAAAAGACTCGCATTGTATAGTCCCAGTGGTCACGTGTTTGGTTGAGTTTTGGCTTCGCGGCAAAGGACTTGTAAGCGGACGTGGTTCTGCTACGTCAGTGCATCACAACAGGTACGAAAACTTATTGCACATACTTAACATTGGTGTCATGAAGGGGCACGCTGTTTTGGTATTCTTACGTATTCTGTAATCTGGTATACTACGGTGCAAGATTCCTTACAATTCAAATAGGGTTCTGTGTCGATCTCAGCATTTCACTGTCCAAAATTGTTCTGCACGTGGTACATGTGTAAACATGCTGACCTTTTGTTCTGCAAATGTAGTTTCAAGCAGGCGGCTGTGTTGTTGGCACGGCGAATTCTGCTTAGCACGGCTTCTACTGCAGCATCATTTCAGCTTGAGTCGAGCGACTTCGTTATATAAATCTATAAAAGGAGCTTGGAAATAAATTGAAACAAAATTTTTAACTGTAACAAAAACGTATATCAGTCCAAGGACCTCGAACCGCCACCTGAGGCCACCACTGCAAGAACTGCCGGACTATTCTTCAATAAAGTTTCTTCTTCTTTACACAAACTCTATTGACAAATTCAATAAGCGTATCTTGCAGAAATGTGGAGAAACCTAGGGAATCTTTATCCGATTTAGAGGAAAACTGGCTTCGAAGCCTCGCAGCACTGCGTGAAGGGAACCCAACGTTCATTGTGGGCGGACTATTCGGCAGAGCTTTATGTTAGGCGCAGAAAAAGACTTCGCACGATTTTATCCTTGTCTATACATGCAGTTGCCGTTATCCTTTTGCCAGGATGTTGCGGCATAGGAAGTGTGGGTACGCTAACTTGAGGGGCATTGTTCAACGAGAAACTTGTCAGGAATGCTTTACGGATGCTTTGTTGATTCAATCGCAAACAAAACAAAAAAAGCAGGAAATTTCCCGGAATACAATGAAAAGCTATTACGTAGATCTGATCGATGTTTCATCACATTGACAAAATTGGCCCTTTGGTTACAACACAGACGCATCACTTGCGATACTAACTATTGTCACTATACCCTCGCTTTAACGTTGTTACTAAATCGCACAACGTTCTTACCCACACAACCTTAATTGCTTTTAAGGCAAATTTCTTATATCACAAGAGTGTGTCCCGAAATACAAAAATATTTACGATCTTTTGTCTATTTACGAAATTGTCTATTGCATGCTTTAGACCTTAGGTATGTTGTCATTGGAACAAATATCTGGGCTTTGACGATTACCTGCGTGGAAGTAAACTATGACAAACCTATGCATTCCATGTCCCTATGCTTTAGCCGATACGCTCGTGGGTGAAACGATGCACGAACTCTTCCCGCGCAGGTCTACTTTCAGCGTGTGCTTGCCAGCGAGAGCGTGGCGGAGGCCAAGATTCTCTCGTTCATGGCGGCCTTTGGTTGCATGTTCCTCGCCGTGGCTCCCGTTATCGTTGGAGTTGCCGCCAAGCATACCAGTGCGTCACCTGTTTCCTTCTCTCCCCAAGTGTTGCTCGCCAAATGTCTGTGTGTGTACAACCCTCCGGGTTTGGAAGAAGATAAATGCGGATGAAATTTAATTAGCGACCGGGAATATAGTATATATAATAAGAAATTTCAGTTATCATATTACCAGAGTTTGTTGGCGCAAGTCCAGTTTACTGAAGTTTACTCAATCAATCAATCAATCAATCAATCAATCAATCAATCAATCAATCGATCAATCAATCAATCAATCAATCAATCAATCAATCAATCAATCAATCAATCAATCAATCAATAAGTTTTGCAGCGACACCTGTTTGATTCTTTCAAGCCACTGTTCTTGACCAAGTGAGCGTGCGCGTATGGAATGTCAGGCCTCGCCGGGAAGCCTTCAGAGGTTTCGAAGGAATCGCCGGTCGCTATCGCGGTGCCCGATAGAGAGAAAGGCGCGCCTCCTGAGAGATTGTCTTCCACATGTCACGTGCATTGCAGATTTTACGGTGGCTGGCTATCCGGGATCGTATGAGCTGAACGATAAGGACAGCCCGCGGGTTCTGCCGTTCGCCATCCTGTACCTGACCACGGGCATCAAGGCCATTTTCGGCCTCGTCAGTATAGCGGCCGCCGTCATGTCATCCGCCGACTCCTCCATGCTCAGCGCCTCAACAATGATCACCAGGAACGTCTACCAGTCGCTTTTCCGGCCCACGGTCAGTCGGCACCATAGGCTTGGCAGGGAACGTTCATCCAAAACCAAACAAAAACTATGCAGGTCCCACGCACTGGGTGAATCGATGTTATGCGAAGCTTTCTGTGCTTATTGCTTTGATTGACGATAATTAGCGGCGATGTTGACGGCGAATGTTTAATTTCTTCAATATTTTGTCCAACATGGGAGTGGTGAGTTGATGTTACCTTGCGTGCGCCACTCCTGTTTGTCTGCCTAGTGCACAAAACACAAAGAGAGAGGTGTTTGCTTAAGGCGTTGCTATGTACCATATTTCATAACCTCTTAGAGGGTTGAGCATTGTCATTGCCTCACATGGCACCTTGCATCGTGGTAGAAGCATTAAATTTGGGTTATGGGGCTGTACGTGCCAAAACCACAATCTGATTATGAGGCATGCCGGAGTGGCGGACTCCGGATTAATTTTGACACCGTAGTGTTTAACGTGTCCCTAAATCTAAGTGCACTAGCGTTTATTATTTCGCCCCGTGAAAATGTGGCAGGCGCAGTCTGGATGAAATCCACGGCTTCGAGTAATGCCATAACCGCAAAGCTACCGCGGCTGGAACAGAAGTGTTGGTTTGACGTGCGACCGCTTCTGTTTTGAGGCCTAGATTCTGCGGTGCACTTAAATTGATGCGGCTCTTCTTCTGCGCGCCCTGCATAAGTTGTCTGCTAGACATATTTGCGTGGTTTTATTTTTGATAAATAGCAGAAGGCACCGTACCGTACCCTGAACATAAGTTTATCCAGTTCTCCTGCAACCGCTGTCGTGTCTATTCGTAAGTTCTGTCGCCGATAGGTGGCGCGCAAGGCAACTCAATATGGCGCCCACATGGAGTATAGGAACCCCTGAGCACATGTGAGTCCTTCACGTGAGCTCATCTTTGGCTTAGCGTTTCAAGATGGCTCTGCCTTTCTTCACGATCACTGTCTCTCGGTGACATCATCCGCAACGTAGACGCCTCAGAAACGCGCATATGGTGCCTCATTGAAGGCGAAGAAGTCGTAAATGCCAAGCGCATCATTTGTTGCGGTGTGAAGGCCTTCTCCGATCGCAACAACCGCCCACTTTTCACGAACCGCCCGAGTGCGGTGCGGCGTGCGGCGATAGGGGGCTCGAGCGTAAATCGGCTCTAAGGGCTCTGCCTGGAGACGCTACATGTCCGGCAGCAGCCGCGCGGGCTGGAAATTATTTATGACCGGGTAGGTTTTATGAAGGTGCGTTAGCTTCTCCTTTCTCTTTTTCATCGGGCTAATCTCAACGGCCCGCAAAGCCTACCTTTAACGAACTGCCGTTTCGCGACAAAGAAAAATTTTGCGGCTCTTTGATGTTCTCGATCACCTTCCAGTTATTGAGTTATGAGCAGATACGACGATTAAATGAAAGATATCGCTAAGGCTACCACAACTGTTATTTTTCAGACGTCTTTCCTGTACGTCGCCATGCTAGAGCGTACAGATATAAACGTAACCATGCCAGTTGTATTAATTTTCGCTGCTGCAGAGGTATTACCGTTCGAGTGACGATGAGTCACGACAGAAGCTTTTAGCGCTCAGCTCGCGAATTCAGTGTCTGTGTTTTATGTCCTACAAATATTCTTTTCAGGACTGCTGTAGCCGCAACATTTGGCCGCGCGTTGACGCACGGGGTGCAGCCCTGAATGTAAACGCATGCGTTTCTGGCGGAACAAGACAGCGGCAACCACACTGGGGTGGGCGGCGCCCCGTGAAACGCAGTCAAATACTTACTACGCCTGCCCACGTAGATCTACTGTAGCCTTTCGCTAGAGCCGCGATAAAGTACTACAAACGTGTCAGTTTTCATCCTAAATACTCGTGTGTTCTCATTGCACTGGCCACAACTGCGCAGCTCGAGCTTGGCCGCGCAGCGGAGCACAGGGTGAAGGGAGAACGAAAACTTGCGTTTCTGGCGAAGCCAGACACCGCGGCAATAACACACTACGTATTGATGCGGACGAAACCTGAGTAAATAATTCCGACGGTCGCCCACCGTGCTACATATAATCAAAATTAAAGTCACGCCGTTCGCGCTGCTGCAATACACTGTCCCAAGCTCTATTTTCCTAACAGCTCATCGATTCTCCGTAGAAAAACAAAAGAATGCACATAAGCATAGAACATTTCGTTTTCTTAACTACGTGGCTCCAGAAGAAGGCGCTGCCGACGAAATGAGCACGTACTGTGCACACTTTCATCGGCGGTGTGACCGGCTTGCATATTCGCAACTTGACAAGGAATTCTTTCCTCTGTGCCACATCTTTGGGGAACAATTAGGTGGAGGCTCAATTCACTTTCCACATTGTTGGTGCATTGCGGCACGCAGCTCATGCGGTCGTTTTTGAATTTAGTCTTGCTCAAACGATGTGTAAAAACAGATAATCAAGCTTATAATGGCTTGATTATCTGTTTATCTGATTATCTGTTTTTATTATCTGACAAAGACTTCAATTAAACGCGCTACCGCCGCCCGCCGGATGGCTGCGGTCACTCCGATGCTCATTGAGAAAAAAAAAATTCGCCGGTGGCTGCGGGCTGGCGTCACAGCCTTCGGAAGTTGTGAATAGTGTTAGCGTTTGCGTGCCTTCACATGTCACCTTTTCCCTCCCCCACCCCATTGTATTTGTATGGGAAATGCGAGCGAAGAGTAGCAAGGCTCTTATTCACTCGTTTCGCAAGTACGCCTGTTCTACCAATTCTCTGCCTCCACTCCCCCTTCTCTCTTCTATTCTGTCTAGCTTCCCTCTGGACTTGTACGTTAGTAGAAATGTAAGCAGTTTTGCAGGGGGTCACGGATAATTGCAGCTGTCAAGAGGCTAATGTGGCGACGCCCAGGCAGCTCCAGAGGGCATTGGGCACATACGACACGGTGTGGTCCAAACGAGTTTCTCGCGTCTCTTCTCTGCCAAGCTTTTCCATGTGTATACACGCACATAACCTCCCCCTCCCGCGAGGTGTCATGACCTCCCCCTCAGCGCGGGGTGTCAGACAACAGCAGCAGCAGCGTGAAAGTCGACGGAAGAAGCAAAGAAAGCTCGCTTTAAAAACATCTGGAATAACTCGCCGCCAACAAATCCTCCCCAAACAACCATTCTAGAATACTTAAATGTCAACTGCAACAAAATTTTTGGCGCACCTAAAGAGGCTGTACTTTCAGGTAATAGAGTAGCAACGCAAAATGCTACGTCTTAAATACGAGTGGATCCATCACGAAAAGCTGTAACACTGAAATGAAAAAAAAAATCTGGCAGAACACATTTCGGTTTCGACGTCGACGATAATGCGATTAACGTTAAAACAGTGTAGCGACACACCACATTACCACGATACAACATATATCTCTTTGCAATCACTGCACATCAGTAGGTATACTCCGTAGTATCATTAGTGTCTCGGCTGACATTTCGTTGCAATGGCCTTTCATACAGCGGCCGCGCTCGATGGGGAGGTGTCTGTTGTGGACGGGGTGCTATTACATTAACATAATTAAGTCTGCGTACCCTTTGTGTCACCTTGACACATTCATTCGGGGGGTTGGCCAATAATAGGAAATTATAGCCACACATCGATATCACGCACGCAGTGCCGAAGTTTTCCGGGCACACATACCCAGCGACCCATGTTTTCAGCTCGGCAAGAGAGAACCGGATAGCACATACCCAATGTGCCAAACTGTAAATAACTCGGGTCACTGGGAGAAAGAGGGTAGGTTCATATTCCAATGTGGGCGAAATTGCCGAGTAATGCTAACAGCATGAATTTAAAAAAAATGACGACGACGTTACCACTCGCCGGAAATTGCGCAGGACCCAGAATTGCTCACAACCAGGGCAGCTCCTCTGCATAACCTGACCTCCGAGATAATGCGACACCCACGGCATGCTTAATATCTCGGAGGCGGCTCATGCTGGTATTTGTGTCATATTACCACGTGAACCTGCCTACCTGCCATTTAAGAATTGTTATTACGAAAACTGGACACTTGCCGTGCCTACAGCTTTGCCATGATAGCGTCAACAATATGTATTACTCATAATTAATATGAACACTATGTCCAAATCAAAATCTCATTGCAGCTGTCCTAGTCAAGCCCAAACAAAAGCTTGGAAATCTATTTGGCGTTTTCACGTTCTCCAAGGTGTGTTAAACGGTCCAAAATTACTTGTATTTCATAACTACCTATAAGTGCCATACGCGATGACAATTGTAATTATGCAAATTGTCGACTTTAGCTTCCATAGACTTCGGTGACGTCCCACTCCGGACAACACTGGAGATTATGTTCACAAACCTCTTTACAGAGAATGTTCAAAGGCCTACAAAAGAGTAAATTCATCAACGTTTCAGACAAAGTGAATAGACCAAATGAGTAAGACAATGTACGACAAACGCTTAAAAATCTTGGAGTGCTCTTAAGAGTGGAACGCGACAGCATTCCAAGATCCCCGACTGCTGCTCACGCTTCCCGACAATCGATGCACGAAGGCGAGCTTTCTGGTAGAAACGCGGCCTCTTGCGTAAGCCGATGGCAGAGGTAGTGCACAGCCGCCCCCCAATGTACATAATTTTCAAGTTTCTGTTATTGTTTAAGTCTGAGAAGATGTAACATTTAAGTCTGAGAAGATGTACCTTAAAAGGCATGCGCTGTCGGTGTTTTGTTTCATGACGTTTTTTTGTGGACTTTCATTCTCAAAACTCCGAGGAATAACCGTGTCAAGAATCTAAGACAAGGTATGACCAACTATAGTGATAGAATTATGTTGCATTACAGCCCGCATATACCGCATGTCATAGAAAAAGGCGTGGCAAATACATATGCCTAAATATATATGGAAATTTTCGCTCACGGACAACTCCACCGACACCAGCACCGGATTTTCTGCGACGTGGGCCCATTAACGCTATCGCGGTAGTATTGGCTGGCGAAATTCTAATCGGCGTAATGAACAAATTTGAAATAAACAGGAAGGTTGGTTGCCGCGAAAAACGGCGGAGAAGTTTCATCAAAGTGCAGAGATGCTTTGATGTATAATGTATGTGAAGGCTGCAGTGACGCCTAAAGGTTGCCCTTAAATGTCGTTGCGGGTCTTTATCGGTTTCACTTTTTTTGAACTGACAGAACTCATGATGTATGCCTCCCAAGAGCTTGCTTGCGTACGTGTATCTTGTAGGGTCGAAAGTTTTGTTAAGCCGCCGGTTAAAGTTACTGGTGGTTAACAGGAAGCTTTAGCTCGGGTGCTCCTATCTAAATACATGACTGACAAATGACTGTTGGTTTCGAATTTTTTATTTAGGTCCTCATTTTTTTATTATGAATTGGCCAAATCGAAAATTTTCGGAAAACGAAACTATCAAGTTTACAACTCTGTAACTCAGCAACGAAAAAGGATAATACAATTCTGTGAATTGCATCTAATAGTACAACTAAAGCGGACAAAATTTGATATGTTACACATGAATCTAAAAAAGTTAGTAATATGGAAATAAAGCTTTTGCAGAACCTTCGCACACAAGGTAACAAATTCACGTAAGCTGCAAAATGACATATCAAATTTGTCCGCCTTCAATGGTCTAATGGATGCCGTTTACAGAAGCGCGATATCTGTTCTTGATGCAGAGCTATTAATTTGTAAACTTCGTGCTTCTATTCTTTTCAAACTTTCGAATATTTAAAAATTATTTTAACAAAACTCAGCACCTAAATCGAAATTCCGCTTCTGGCAGTCATTAGAACTCAACTTTCTTTGTCACATGCAACAAATTTCATTAAAATCGGTCCACGGGTTATCTCAGAAAAACGTTTGTGCGTTTTACATGTATTTGAATAGGCAACGTCGGAGTTGGACCCGAGCTAAGGCTTCCTCTTAAGATGTCGCAGCGGGAAGACCGTACCAGATATCTACCTGGAACTGCCGCGGATGCTCTCGTGCAGGCAACGGAGGAGGAGCTGGCGATCGCGCTGCGCACCACTATCTGCGCCCTGGGTTCGCTGTCCGTGTACATGGCGCTCTCGGTGAATTCCGTGTTCGCTCTGTGGAACCTGTGCTCGGACATCGTCTACGTTCTGCTCTTCCCGCAATTACTCTGCGTGTTTTACTTCAAGGAGACCAACGCATACGGCTCAGTTTTGGGTGAGCTGTTATGGCCGTTTCGCTGCAGAAATACGTGCTATCTTTAGGATGAAGAAAACAATATCTACCGAGTTCGTTAGGGCTTCTAGCGCATACAACATAATGTCTTGCACAAAATATGTGTGCTGTTAAGGGGATAGAGTTATGTGACATTCAACAGCGTCTGCTTTGAGCTCGAACCAGGTTGACCATCGGAAAGGGTTCGGCAAAGAAGACGAAGTCATGTAAAAGCAAACAAAAGAAGTTTAACGTGTCATTACTGGTGAGGGTGAGCTCCAAGACAAAAAGAAAATCTGAAATGTTCAGCGTGCATGTACCTGTACGCAAGGGCAAAGATGAGGCCACACGTGGCGGCTCGCTGGCTTTCTTATACTCTCCAACATCGGGACAACCTCATATTCTGCTGCTCCCTGGCAGAGTAACTTGTCATGACACGTCGGGTAAACCCACTCAGAGTGGCACGGGAGTAGAGCCACCCCTTGGCGTAGATGGGCTGAACGTAGGACACGTCGGGGCAATCAACACATATATGACCACCGGGGGGGGGGGGCATTGCTTGGCATAACGTGGATTTGCACATTCCACGCATAATCCCGTCGCGCACATCTGACAGAGACGTCTTTTCATGTTGACGAGCGTGCCGAGCGGTTGACATCGGTTCTGATCATTTCCGCGCAAAGTGAACCGTACCAGTGCCTAATTACGCTTTATTCGGGTGCAGAATATTCGTGGACAAACACCAGCCTAAGACGGTGATGCCATTTTGAGGACCGGGTCCGGCCGGTTCGTTGAGAGAAACTTGCTCGTAACTGACGAAATTGTTTCGCACGTAATGCTTTTATTGAGCCATGCCTAGCTCTACCTTCCTTATTCCACAATGTATTCATCGGGACAATATATTACTCGTATAACGTACTGCTTTGATTTGTACGTAAGTCCACTGGAAATGTTAGTTTACTTGGGCATCACTTTCTGTTTGGGTCATGCGCAACATCAGCAGTAGCTGAGCATTACAACGAGCGAGCGAGCGAACGAACGAACGAACGAACGAACGAACGAACGAACGAACGAACGAACGAACGAACGAACGAACGAACGAACGAACGGACGGACGGACGGACGGACGGACGGACGGACGGACGGACGAACGAACGAACGGACGGACGGACGAACGAACGAACGAACGAACGAACGAACGAACGAACGAACGAACGAACGAACGAACGAACGAGCGAACGAACGAGCGAACGAACGAACGAAGGAACGAAGGAACGAGCGAGCGAAGGAACGAACGAAGGAACGAGCGAGCGAACGAACGAAGGAACGAACGAGCGAGCGAGCGAGCGAGCGAGCGAGCCATGATTTTGGGCTAAAAGTTACAGAAGTATCTTGATCTGGGTCCGGACCACACTTGAATGAAGCAGGTGATTTACAAGTATCGGTGCCGCGCATACGTTACAAGCAAAACTGAACTTGCAGTAACTTATGCACCGTAGACAACTCATAGCGGATAGCTAAGCTGTCTTTGCTGCATGTGGCACCGATCTTCGAACCACTTTCTTTCCGTGAATTAAAGCCTTCACTCCACTTCCCTCGAAGTAAAGATCCTCTTTCTCTTTGAAGAAAAAAATTGGCAGTGGCTTAGCTCAGATATGCCAGGATATAAGTAGCGTAAAGGTACGGTTGTATTTGGTTAATTTCCAGTCTTTTGCGCCGACTGGTAGCGGCTCGACCCTCCATAACCTCCATGTCGAGCGAGCTGCATCAACCGTCTCTCCCACGCATTTATACGCATGGTGCGCCTTTCTCGCGCATGCGCAGTGTCGCGCGGCGCGCAATTGTAAAGGTGCGTTGTCCGACGTTATCGGCGTGCGAGCGAGCGTCGTTAGACGCCTCGGGCGTCCGAGAGCGTTGGCCTGGTTGGCCGCGTCGGGTTACGTTGGCGGCGCCAGTACGTCGAACCATGGGTCGAATCATTGGTTGAACTATAGGCACTGTTGTTCTCGCCAACGTGACGTAACGTGTGCGCGCGTTCACGCTACGTCAGACTATATTTAGGCCTGAAATGCAGCAGCGGGCGCACACGGCGCCGGCGCGTCTGCGGAGACTGCGACGTCGCACCTCTGGAATGCGCCGCAGTCGGCGGAAGCGAGGGCGACGCAGCTGCGCCTCTCGTGACGTCATGGGGCTCTCGCGCACGCGCAGTATGGAAGGCGCAGAAGCACGCGAAGCTCGGCCCCAACCCGCGTAGTGTAGCTTTACGCTACAAAACATGAAATGCAGAAGAGTCCTTGCCCCCACATGGTGCCCGAGGCAGTCGTGATCCAGCAACGTGATGCACTACGTCAGACAATACGGACAGTAGCTGTTAGTTGTTATTGATACAGCTGCTGAAACTGGCGCATGTGCTGAAATGCGTGTGCCATCGGCCGAGGGTATACTACGGACGACTCTCGTCACCACCGAGATGGCGAGTAGTCCGAATTTACTAACGCCAGTAAAATTGTTTCCGTTTAGCAGTTTTTCTAAATATCAAGCTTGCTTAACTTGATTTTCGAGATTTTTCTTGCTTTACATGAAGGTCCTCCAACTTTAAATTTTAGAAAAAAATACTGACAATCATTAGGGCGTCATTAATAATTTAATCTAGTAGTTTTCCAACAGCCACTTTTCATTTCGTATTCCGAAAGTGCCTGTGTCGCCACGTCATGACGCAGAGTGCGGTCACGTGGGTGCGGGACATGCGACGGTTTCGGCATTCGCTGCGGCTCGCTTAATTGCATCCTATGCTGCTACTTGTTCTGAATACCGACGCAGCCGCATAGCATATGACCGAGCGAGCGGGACAGAGTGTCAAAACGTCGCGATGTCGGGCTCCCACGTGACCATCTTCTTGATTTCAAGTTTCAAAACCTATTGCGATTATGCTTAGCCCAAGGAGGTACAGTGCAAGTGCAATATCAAGACTTTCGAAATGACTCGGCAAGTAACGTATATCATTGAGCCCTGTGGAACGGCTCCTGCTACTTGCATGTATGCAAGTTGCTACGTAGTGTGAGGGGCACTGTCTCGTCACAACCAGTGGGAGCTTTGAAGTCAGTGTGGGGTTTCATAAGATCCGAAGTAGTCGAAGGAACCGACAGATCCCGTCAGGCACGCATAAGTGGCTTGGAAACTTTACGCTAAGAACACGTCACAGCCCGACTCGATTTCTCGCAGCGTTCATCGTGAGCGGCGTGTTCCGGTGCATGTGCGGGGAGCCCTCCATGAACGTGCCGGTGCTGGTGCATCTGCCCCTGTACGACCCGAAATTGGGCCAGCGGTTTCCGTTCCGCCTGTTGTCAATGGCGCTCGGCCTGGCCACGCTCCTCCTCGGTTCGTACACGACCGCCGCGGTCTTTCGCAGAGGTTTGGTGCCAGAGCAGTGGGATGTGTTCCGTTCCTTCGTTCAGCCATCACTGACGTACCAGCATCGCAGGGCCTCGATCGTCGCCTTCGACCAGGGCACCGGCGCCGGCAGCGTAGGAAACGAGAACACGGCCGCGGCCGCCACCAGCACTCGGCGTGTTTCGATCACCGATATGGCCAGCGAGAGAGACGCTACCACGACGCGAGTTTCTAAGGGCAACCGGAGGCTGTCGTGTGCCACTGAGCTTTCCCGTGAAGCTCAAGACGGCAAGGAACTGGGCGCAAGGAGATTCTCGTTGGCCTTGTTTCGCACAAGCTCGCACACGCCGTCGGCTTTGGACCCCACTGGTACGCGGGACGTTTCGACCGCCGATAAGGCCAGTGAGAGAGAGACCATCCCCTCGGGGGTTTCCAATGATGAGCGCAGGCTGTCGGCGAAGCTTCCCGACGAAACTCAAAGTCGCAACTACCTAAGCACAAGGAGAGCCTCGTTGGCCCCGGTCCGGAAACCGCCTTCGGGGCCGCTATCGAGCTTGGCGCAGCAATCGTCCGGGACGGTGGGCAAGTCTCTCACGGGCGGCGCCGCCACAGAGGGGAAGGCGCCACGCAAAAGGTCTAAGTCTGCCGGCGCCAAAAGTGGCAGCAAGGAGAGGCACAGGAAGTTCATCTAACACGGATCGAACTGATTGCGGCCAACTCGCCACGGCAGCGGGCGTGAGGGCAACCGTGATTGTGCACCTGAGCACCAACTGTTCAAGAAGGGCTGTTTAGAGACATATTTCCACTGCGCCCTTTCTTTCTATTCTTTAATATTCTCACATTCCTCTTTGATGCGTACGCTACTCTTTGGTGGCTTTCGTAATGTACCCTCCTATTTCATCATGTAATCGTCTCCGTCTAACGTGTCCCAAGATTTCTTTCGCAATTTGATAAATAATGGCCAGACTTCTGCGAGGCTCAAATCAGCGCATGTACTGCGTCGTGAAGTACCGTGCAGATACAAAACTGCAGTTAAACTCTTGACATAACTTGCTTGGCACGCTGCTTGGCGGATGTGACGGTATAAGTGTTGCTTTTCGAAAAACTTGCGCCGTTCTTTATTGAGACCGAGCTTCCGGCGAGTGTCCTTTTTCAACGTTTGCGTTGCTTCGCCTACATGTCTTCGCTTCACCTGAACATGTATGTGTTCTGCTTTTGTAACTGAATGAGACTGCACAACCGCATCTGGTTCTTTGTAAATATCTGCGTATTCGTAAAAGGAACTGTACCTACTTCAGCGCTATTTTGAGCCTCATCTGACGAGCCCAATTAAGCGTGTTCGTTTTCTCTGATTCTATACAACACTTAAGAACCTAATGTAGAGCTGCGCTCTTTAGCCTTTAATGGTGCTATCGAGACATTGGGTACTTGCACGTGGTGACGACGCAGTTCCTCGCAACGCAAGGTGCCGCGCGCGTGTCGCGTTCTTAACTCTTGTTTCAGCAGCGTCCATTATTACCTATGGACGCTGCTGAAAATATGGACGTGCTATATTTTGTTTCAAGATCACTAAAATTGTCAGCAGAACTGTCGAGCTAACTTTAAACACTTAGCGCTGTAAACACAAAATAAATGACGAGAAATATCTTGGCAGCACTATTTTTTAACATTCGACTGTAAAACTTTCGGCAGGCCGTCATTATGTAGGGCATAACAATTACGTACTGCGTACGGCAGGCAATCGAATCGTGTTGTTATAACGAACAATTTCTTTTCTACAGCGAAGCTGTCATGTGGCTAGGATCTCGCGGATCGCGTCCGCGCGTAGACCAATTTTTCATACGTGGGCCGATCCCGCAGATTGTGCAATAACGGGTCGACCCGCGGCGGAGGTGAAGCAGGCATTAAGCACTCCCCATACATGAGTCGATCCCGCAGATTGTTCAATACCAGGCCCACCCGCGGCTGAGGTGAAGCAGGCGTTAAGCACTCCCCCTACGTGGGCCGATCCCGCAGATTGTACAAAGTTTGTCGCGTATTTGTGTGATTTCAGTAAAAACTTCAGTTGACGGCGCTTTGTCTTTCTTCGTTGCCTTCCTATAAAGTCTTCTCGCGATGATCGCCTCAAAAAAGAAAAAAAAATGCCAATTTGCTAAACAAACTATCCTGTGTACAGAGCGCGTCACGTGATGATGTCCAGACACTTTCTAGAGGAGAAGGCGATTTGTTAGGATTAAGAATTATCTGCTCAAATAGCAAAGCAGCTGTTTAATAAAATGTATGGTGTTACAAAGGAAAGCTACTACACTTTCAGTGCATTAGCGTTTGTCCTCGCAGTTCTCTTCCTGTTCCACCGTCAATGGGGAGGAGGACAAGAGCAATCTGGTGCGCAGCCTGATGTGAGGGAAGTGAAACTATTGAAGAATTCACCGACGATTACGATAATCCCTAATGCGAAATAATTTTAGCGCAACTCTATACGTGTTTTCATTTCGCGATGTATTGGCTGGCGCAGATAATTTGTCTCATGTTGCACGTTGCAAACGGAGCTAAGTGTGGCGCGACTGCCTCGCTAATCGAGACATCACGAGAGGCAACGCATGGTTGACGTGTGGGCACGATTCACAGCAGCCGCCGCAGACAGACGCACCTCCGCTCATGCAGCACTTTCTTTCCATACAGACGACGCGCGCTACTCTGGCGCCATCTCGTAGCCATCATCGCCGCAAAGTCCGTCTTGCGCGGCACTGCGCTTTCTTCTCATGTTTTCGCCATACTCTCCTCCTCCGCTTTCTTCCTCGCGCTCTCTTCGCAATACTTGCGTTGCGCGTTCGGTTTCATCCTCCACTGTGATCGTTCGCTCGGTTACGAGGAACAACGAGAACGCTGACTCTCGCCGCAGTTACGGGCGCGTAAGAGCTGCGCTCCAAAAAAAAAAAAACATCTAACAATAGTACGACCATCACCCCTCTTCTTGCCCGTATTTTATTTTAGAACACTGACATCCCTCACCACTCCTTGGTCACCAACTTAATATTCTGCTCCTCCACCATTATGGATGGGCAAGAGAGAGCTACGCGTAGATTGCCACGTAAGCTCATTATTTTTCCCGTAACCGCTTCTCACCGGCTGACAAATGTTCAAGGTTATCACCCAGCGCAAGACGCACCTTTCTGTATCTGAAATTTCTCAGATGTTATCGCTGGTTATAGCCGGTCCGCTAGCAATTAATTTTGTCTATTAAGATTGTGTGCGCGACACAAATTGTATAGTATTTTCTGTAAGGCACGCGGACGCCAACGATTGATTATGTTGAAACCCTCGACGAATCATGCATAGAGCCGGTATGCTTGACCCGCAGATCAGCTATACGAGTCTGCTCGCCGGTGTGTCCTCCGTGTTAGCGCAAGCTGCGCGGTCAGTGTTAGTCTTGAACTTTCGTTTCGAGAGCCCCACTGATCGCCCTTGTTACGTTGTGGGCTGCAAATCTCGCGATCGGCGACATGTCAAGCTGCGACGTCTTGTCCCTCTGCAAGGCAACATGTGAGCGGAGTGGCCGCAGCGCATCCGACTTTCGGTATCCGATCGGCGACAACATCTACGTGTTTGCAGCGGTCCTTTCCCGCCGGAGGATTACTACAATAGAGATCTTTAGTCTTTCCGGGATTCAGGTGAACGGAAGAGCGAGCTGACTCTGCAAGGTAATATATACGCATGGTAGCGAAGCTCCCATAGAAACTGATACGTCCTGCAATGGCGGTTTGATGATGGTTTATTGGCATCGCCTTTGAAACATGGCGGTGTCAAATAGTCACCTAGCTTGTATGAATTACTAAGGTAGGCTCTACTACTTTTTCATTCTAGCATCCTTGTATACATCTTTTTAATGTCGTTTCTCTTTAACACTTGTCTATCTATACCTTGTACTGCTACCTATGCGTGCTCAATCTTTTCCCTGCTTTTTTCCACCAGTTCTATAAAGGTTCGTTGCTTTCGTCGTCTGCTGAATGATCGGTGCTTCCATATAATTTAAAGGACCCCTCACCAGGTCTGGCGATCTTGAGCTGACAAGCGCAGAGCATACATTACGCAGTAACGATCGTGCCTGCCAAGTATTAACATCGCTGCGCGCCGAGGAACGACCTGAAATTTCAAACCGAACACCGTTTTCGTTTCTCCTCGCGGCCACTGCGCTCCAAGCCGGAGGATGACGTACATGTGCTAGTGCGCCTACGTATACGTGTTTGCACTGTGACATCGCTCGTGGTGACACGTGACTTCGAGAATTATTTAAAGGGACACTAAAGGTTACCAGAAAGTCAAGTTAAAGTGACAAAGCAATGCTCTAGAACGCCTAAGGCGCCAATATAATCGCGAACAGAGCTTTAGTAACCGAGAAATTGAGGTAAATGCACGACGCGATTTGAGACCCCCCAGCGACATTCCGGTACTAGCCCGATGACGAAAGCACTCCTCATAATCACTAGTACTCAACTACTCGTATTAAAAAGAACATTTCATTAGATTATAAGACGCAGAAAAATGCTACTTGTCTACTTCGATTCTAAGAAAAAAAAATAACATTTTGGCGTTACCCTTGAATAGTATGGGCGATCGAAAGGTTTCATTTTCGCTCGACTTCGCTCCGCGCGCGCTTTGCAGTTTCAGTTGTTTCTTTATCGCGTCGTGCTGCGGTGGTCCTGCTGGCTCGCGAAACTTGCATTTGGAACAAGCAGCGAGAATGCCACGTCCATGTGATGTCGTGGGATGCGCGACCGGTCCGCGTAACTTGGCCAAGGGCAGTTGCAGCGGCTAATCCAACGTTACTTATCACTGTGTGCCAACGAGTGAACCTCTCCGTTCGAAGTGGTTAAGTGCCGTACCTCTGCCACAGCGTGCTGGCAAAGAGCCAAAAAAATCTCGTAGCGTGCTCGGTGCACTTTCGTCCAGAGGATTACGAGTTCAACGCCGACTTACTGAAGTCGCGTGAAGTGCCTTTCAAAGCAGGCCATCGTCGTAGTAGTACGCAACGACGCCGGCAGTGCGAGCCCTCAACAGGAGGTCACGTTCATCAGTGCTTAAATCGCTGAACTCGAGCCCAGCATCGCGAGCTAATGTGTCGTTGTCAGGGTCATCCATTGCGACGAGCGTCGAAGTTGGTGTCATAAAATAAAGAACTAGCTTATCGTCGTGCGCTTTCCCTTCCGCTAGCCACCATAGTCCCGCTTTCGCGCCGCTGTCGGCTCTGTCTTGGCTCTGTTTTTGGCCGCGCGTTTGCGTTTTGTGCAGAAAAGCCGTAGCGCCTTCTGAGGGAGCCGTTTAACTCACCGACGGCGCAACGTCATTATGAGACCACGACGTCAATACTCCTCGATCGGAGGGCGGGTGATTTGAACTGCGCTAGAGGTACGCGGACGCTTCAGAACGCATTTTCTCTTAAAATAAGTCTCTTCTTCGCACTAAACAAGCGTTTCGAGGTTTCTGGGATGGTATTTCAACAGTCCGCGTTGACTTAATATTAACCTTTAGTGTACCTTTATGGCAACATCTGTTTTATGCGTAATATGTTGTTTGAATAGACGAAATAAAGCTTCGAAAACAAACGCACAAACCGAACGACTCTGCGTTTTTTACTTCTCACGGCGGCAAGATTGTTGTTGTTGTTGTTATTGTTGTTCTGAGTGGCCGTGGCACATACCCACAGTGGGGGATTGGCCATGAATCGGGTGGTTCAATCTGGTGCATAAAAATAATAATAATAACAAGGGAGTTAACAATTTGAGCGTTTTAGTTTAAAAGTAAACGTTTTGTGTTTGGAGAAAAAAGAAATAAGAAGAGACGCGGGTATAAAATATAATAGTAATTGTCATATGTAAGTGCCGCGAGTCGCCACTAGAAGATCGGAGCGGCCACCAAGCTCCGTGAAGGACGAGGAAGACAACGGGTGCACGAGCACGGCAGTACGAGAATGCGCTCGCAGTGTTCGAACCAGGCGGGCGGCAGTTCCGAGCTCCTGGGCTGAACGAGGCGAGGGTTCCTGCCAGGCGACACGTCCGTGGCCAGGTGCGGAGAATCGCGGAGCCGAACGCGGACGAGATCGTCCGAGGAACCGGGGCCCCTGCTGCCAGTGCTCGAGACGCTGGCTGACCCGAGGGCCGCCGGTCCCCGAGCTGCCGCACCTGAGCTGTGCCGAGCAGCAGCGTTTCAGTCTGGCACAGACGTTGCTGTGCTAGACGAGGTCCTCACGTGCTACCGCCGCACGTGGATTGCGAGCGGCGTACGAGCTGGGCACCGAGGTCGTGCTGGACGTGCGACTGTAGCACGTCGGTCGCGGGTGGCGTCCGAGCCGGACATCGAGGGTGTGTGGAACAAGGCGTCCCCTGGCTGCTGCCGCTGCTGCTCCTGAGCGTGCCGAGCCCGTGCTGAGCGGAGCCTGAGCGTGTGGTCGTCGCAGACAGCTCCAGCACGGGTGAACGCGCGGTACCGTGACGACTGGACTGTGAACCTTACAACCCGGGGCTGTTTCAGCCCGTTTATTCCAGTGTGCCGTGTGTGTGTGGACACACTGACTGCCCTTAAACAGCTATCAAATCTCTGTGCATATTCATATTTTAAAAGTTGCTTCGATTCTTATAAATGCACATAAAGGACTCACTGTCTTTCTTCCGCATCACTGCGCGCTAGCAAAAGTGCCGAATAATCCTAAACACAACAACAACAACAACAACAACAACAGCAACAGCAACAACAACAACAGCAACAAATAATAATAATAATAATAATAATAATAATAATAATAATAATAGATAAAAAATAAAAGAAAGCTGTGGTTCGGAGGGAGAACGATAAGTCTAACATGGAAATCGGTTGGTTGAGGTGATTTTGGATTGCCAAGCAAAAGTTTCTCTGACTGAACCCAATAATGGAGGCTCCAAAAGATAGCATCACAGGCGCTGATAAATTTAGACCAATAGAGCGAAGCGCGATTTCGTGTAGTCGTTTTCTTATCGAAAAACGTCTGCAAAACAACAAGAAATGATCGATTGTCTCCACTTCGCTACAGAATGAGCATAATGGTGAGGAGACCAGACCAGACCTTTGGAGGTGGAAGTTCAACGCAGGTATACGGCAGCGCAGCCTCGTGATGGACACTTCAATTTTCCGTGTTCGGCAAAAATCTCTGTGCCAAGGGTATAGGAGATGCCGGTAATCCACAGAGTTGGTAATTGCGGAGCCTGATACTGCCTGCATAATGACACTCCTGCGAAATCTAGCAGCAGTAACACGAGCAGTCAAAGGGCAGCAAGGGAGAATTGGGCCACTTATCGATGCCTTGGATAGTCTGCAATTTCATTTATAATTCGTCCTTTATGGCCAGGCACCCAAATCAGACGCACGCTTCTCAAGTAACCAGGTACCAATGATTGAAACGTCCTCATCACGCGAGAATCACTAGAAACAGTAAGCCATGAGCACAATGATTACGAATTAGTGACTTTCACGGCTGACGTAATTGATGGTCCTAATTTGCGTAATGGCAGCAACACGGCCACGAATTCGGCTAAAAAGATCGGTATGAAATCTGGCAGCCGAAGAGAAAATGTCCAATCGAGCATCGGCAAAATATTCCTACACCTGACTTTCCTTCACATTGTGAAGCATCTGTCGCAATTATAATGTTTGTTTGAAGGTTCTTCAGACGATCTTGTAATATACCGTCTAGAATACTGTGTGTAAGTAATTTTGCATTAAGCCGCTGTGGTTGCTCAGTGGCTATGGTGTTGGGCTGCTGAGCACGAGGTCACGGGATCGAATCCCGGCCGTGGCGGCCGCATTACAATAGGGGCGAAAACACCCGTGTGCTTTGATGTAGGTGCACGTTGAAGAATCCCAGGTGGTCAAAATTTCCGGAGTACTCCAATACGGCGTGCCTCATAATCAGAAGGGGTTTTGGCACGTTAAACCCCATAATTTAATTTTGCATTATTAGGAAAGATGTCATCGAATTGAATATTCGTGGCATCAGCTCTGTCGGGAATAGGAATTACATCGCATATGCGCACGCCCAAAGAGTCAATCTAATTTTTGCACGAACATAATCTGCGGAGTATGTAGTCGCGGCCAGATGACACCGAAGAACAACGCAGGTTGTGAAATAAAGGGTGTTCGGGGATGACGCAGCGGTGATTCATAAATCCTTAAGAACGTCTGCACTGTCAAAAGCCGGAACGTGCACGAAAGAGGAGGAACACGGGATTCTAGATAAAGAATAGAATTTGCAACAAATTTAGGAAGACCTAAACACAGACGTAATGCTTCTCTTTCTAAGACGATTAGAGGGCGGGACATGCAGGCTGGAGCTCCAGAGAAGAGCACGCAACCAAATTCTAATACAAGGCGAACGTACATACGATATATCACTAGGAGTGTATCTCTTCTCAATCGTATTCGACGATTGCTTAGCCTACGCAATATGCCAATTGCACGGGTAGCTTTTCCAGTCACATGATCTATGTGTGGGACCTGCCGTGGTTGCTCAGTGGCCATGGTGTTGGGCTGCTGAGCACGAGGTCTCGGGATCGAATCCCGGCCACGGCGGCCGCATTTCGATGGGGGCGAAATGCGAAAACACCCGTGTGCTTAGATTTAGGCGCACGTTAAAGAACCCCAGGTGGTCAAAATTTCCGGAGTCCTCCACTACGGCGGGCCTCATAATCAGAAAGTGGTTTTGGCACGTAAAACCCCAAATATTATTATTATTATGTGCGGGCGCCAGTTGAGAGAGGCGTTATAAATAATTCCGAGGTATTTAACAGATTCCACCTGCGGTATCTCTTGAAGGTGGTAAGACAATGAGATGTGCACTATGTCACGTATCGGAAAAACGAGAACAGCACATTTGCTGGCATTGAGTGTGAAGTGACTAACATCTAACCACCTCTCCAGATCATACAGGTAAGTTTGCAGTCGTTGGTATAGCGTGTGGATGTCGTATGCAGATGCAAAGAGCGCAATATCGTCTGCATAAACATAAGTAGTTACTTCTTGATGACAAGGTAGTGTGCTCATGAGAATATTAAAAAGCACCGGGGAAAGGACTGAGCCTTGCGGTACGCCTCTTGTTTGTTTGTGTTTAGAAGAAGAAACGCCGATTTCATAGCAATAGAATTCCCTTTTACCCAAGAATGACAGAATCCACGCTACTATATACCCAGGAACACCACAGTATGTTAACCGATTGATCAATACAGTGTGCTCCACAGTGTCGTGTGCTTTAGCGATATCGCGCGTCACTAAGGCAGCGTATTGCTTATGACGTCGAGCCAGTTGTATTCGGCTTTCTAAGTTAACGTGGGAATGCCAGATGGAGCAGCCGGCCCTGAAACCAATCTGACAGGGACTAAGAATGGAATTCTCATTAATAAATTTCATGATACGAAGGTGAAGAAGCCTCTCAATGAATTTTACTACGTTTGATGTAAGCGCAATGAGCCTAATGTTCTCCAATACATGCCTTCCTTTTTGCTTCTTACGCATCAATGTTACTTTGGCGAGTTTCCATTGCAACGGAATCCAAGCATACTTAATTGAATAATTCACCAGGTCTAAAAGAACGGTAGGCGATTCCTGTAACAATATTTTTAACATTGCATTTGTGACACCATAAGGGCCATGGGCTGAATTCGGTAAGCATAGTGCAGTCTCATTTAGTTCAGATAAGGAAATTGGAGTAAAGCCATCCGAAGGATTTAATGTAGAATGAATAGCCGGAAACTGGGCCGTAAATCGATTTTCTATTCCTTTGGCAATCTCTTCTAGGGAGGCGCTCAGTTCTTGCGGTGTCAGGACAATTTAGTCTAATGTTAAGGGTGTTGGTAACACCTTCCTAGCACGAAGGAATGCAAATAAAGCACGCTTATTTTTTTAATTTGATAGATTATCGTGATGCCTAATATCGTATTCCTCTTTGGCTCGATTAACAGCACGCTTAAGTACACCAGCGTGAAACCGATAAATTTTGCAATTTGTCGGGAACTGATTATGCAGAAGCATTTTCCAAGCGGCCTTTCTTTTTCTATAGTCCCGCGTACACTCATTATTCCACCAACGACAAGCGGTGCCTTTAGCCGAAGGGATGACAAATTCAGCTTGCTTCCGGGAATCCTCTAGAATTGAGCAAATGGTTGAAGCGATTTCCTTATCATTGGCATTGGCAAGTTTCGAAACGGCTGAACGCAAGAAAGTCTTACATTTCGTATGGTCCACAAATGTGCATGCCTGGTATTCCAAAGATGATATTGGACAATTGATTTCAAATGATACAGGAAGATGATCACTGTTGGTTGCTGAGTCAACCGCTAGATGTATACATTCGTTTCGTCTCCTTATTTCCACATCGTACGGTTGCGCGCGCAGACATCGAACTTATGTCATTTTCCACCGTGTTTCAGCGCTGGATCATGCTCTGTGTTCCGCTTGTACCTGCCTCAGTATTCGCGTAGCACTCAGTTATACCGCTAACCAGGTGTCCTCGTCAAGTGCGCCGTGCAGCAAGAGAGCGAGGTGAAAAAATAAATTGAAGGCGGGCCCGTGACGCATCCGTCAAGCGATCCTCGAGGTCCAGTATGGGAGAACGCAGGGAAGGAATTTCGATCGCGGAGGTTAGACGGGGCAACTGGAGAGAGCGTCTCGCTTGGTAGTGGAGCTCAGTTCCTGAGATTATGGGTGCACGGCATAGAAATATTTCTGTCTCGGCTATTAATGAGCCGATATGAATTTTTTTTCATTTGAATATACTGCAGGCCCTTCGCGGCCCGTGCAGGAGTGGTGCAGAAATGTAATGATAAAAAAAATCATTGTGAAAAGTCAATTCGCTGAATGCGGTTAATAAAAGAGTCAATTTTATTGCAACACACAATATCGTTAGTTAACTTATTCCACTGGGAAATGGCTGATGGCAAAAGGGAGTGTTTGTGAACGTTAAGACGACTTGGGGGAAGATAGATTGTTTTGGAATGATTTAGTCTAGTTGAGCGTTTGGATGATCTTGCAGGTAATCAGAACGTGTTATCTGGAAATGACCATGGTATAATTGATAGATGAATTTTAGTCGTGAAATTGCTCTTCTCTGCGAGAGGGATTTTAGGTTTGCCCTTGCGAGCAGACCTGAGATACTGGACTGGCTTTTGTAATCCGAATGTACAAACCTGATTGCTAATTTTTGTATGCGTTCTATTTTATTTATAAGGCATTTTTGATTAGTGCTCCCGATTAAATCCGCGTATTCTAGGCATGGTCATATTAGTGTTTTGTACACATTTAGTTTGAGGTGTGGTGGTGCTGCGCGCAGTTTCCTTTTCACAACGGATAGTTTGCCTACGGTTTTTTGACGCATGGTCGAGAATGAGGCTCCCAGTTAAGGTTAGGCGTGAGTTTAATGCCTAGGTATTTTACCTGGTCGCTTTTGTTGATTATTGAGCTTCCGATCTAATATGTAAAGTTAAGCGGGAGTTTCTTATTTTTGAAAGAAATATAATGTGTTTTTGATGTGTTCAGTCTCATGCCCCAAGTGTTGCACCAAGAGTAATTTGTTTGCAGTGAATTGTGAAGTTCCATCTGGTCGTCTGAGTTGTGTACGACAGTGCACACGACACAGTCATCAGCAAACGGGCGCATCTGAATTGAGTTTTATAGGAAAACTGGATGTCGTTAATGTACATCAAGAACAAAAGTGGTGCCAGAACTGATCCTTCAGGTACTCCGGAGTAGACATCAAGTGGTTGTGAAAGATTATTATCGATTGCAACGCTCTGTTTACGATTGGTTAGAAAACTGTTAATCCAGGATAATATTTTATTACTAATATCACAAGCCGATAATTTTGTGAGTAAATCCTGGTGCGGAACTGCGTAAAACGCTTAAGAAAATTCGCAAAAACTACATCTAATTGGCCATCATTATTAAGTACGTTAGCAATGTCATGAGTTAACTCAGCCAGTAGGGTTATAGTTGGCAGGCTTGATCTGAGACCGTGTTGTTGTTTATATAGAAGTTCGTTTGTTTCTATGTGAGATATTATGACCTTAAATATTACGTGTTCCATTACTTTGCAGCATGAGCTTGTTAATGACACTGGGCGGTAGTTATTTAAATCTAATTTCGAGCCCAATTTATGTATTGGAATTATTGCAGCCTTGTGCCAATCGTCTGGTAACACTGATGTTTGAAGAGAAAGAGTGAATATTTTAAATAGATACTTTGATGTCCAGCTTGCGTATCGAGTTAAGAATGAGTTTATGAGCTTATGCAATAGAGACAGTATGCCCTCTTCACTTACGGTTAATTCTTCCACTGGTATTTTGACATCGTAAGGTGTTAAAGCTGCATTTATAGCATGTTTTGTAAAAACTGTCTGCAAGAAGTTATTCATCTCATTAGCAATGAGTTCAGGATCCTGAATAACATGATCCGAAATTTTAATTTGCGTTATTTTTTCTCGTTCATCTGACAAATATCGCCAGAATTTGTGAGAATCATGCGCCATAAACGAAGTTAACGTAGTTCCAAACAAACGGCCTTTTGCTTTCGATATTTTTTGTTTTAGTGTACCGATAAGATCGTCTAACGTGCACTTGGTTCCCATTAGCGCCGTCGTTCTATTTTAATTTTTAGTTGGATTATTTTACGTGTTATCCACGGGTATTCTGGGTAAATGCGTTTCTTTTTATTTGGAAAGAAGGTATCTTCGGAATACTTAACCATATTTCGAAAACGCGTCCAGAGTTCTTGTACATTTGTTAGTTCACTGAATGTATGAAACGGGCATTCTAGGAAACCTAGTGCAGCAGGATCATTTGCGCGTGTATAATCCTTAAAATAGGTAGGGTGTGTTTTTTTTTGTTGTATTTTCGCGTGGTTGAATTGGGACAGGTTAGAATAAGCGCTTTGTGGTCTGAAATATCATTCTCGATGGACACGGAAGATCCTTCTAATGTACTACTTGTAAGAACTAAGTCAAGTAAAGATGATGATGTTGAAGTGATACGGGTCTTATCAGTTACCATTTGGTTCAGTGAAAAACGTAAACGCCACGTCTAGCAGCGATTCTGAACTTGCGACATCACCGCCGTCATGTCAGCGGTTGTTCCAGTCTATTCCGGGAAGGTTAAGATGCCCGGCAATAATAAGTTGTGATCTAGAATTAGTATGTTTTGAAAGGTAATCATGAATCTGATCGATGAAGTCAGTTGTTGCATTTGGGGTCCGATAAACGCCCCCTACAGTTATGTTTTTGTTACAATACGTTATTTTGCACGCTAAACTTTCGTGTTAGGGAATGCCATCAAGTTCTAAGGACTTTATATTATTTTTAATTGCTATCGCGACACCGCGGCCTCTTGATCCTCTGTCATTACGGAACAGTTCGTATGAAGGAGGAATAACTTCAGAATCACGTACACCAGGGTTAAGCCACGTTTCTGTTATTACTAAAATGTGAGGTTGATAAGACAGGATTAGGTTCCCTAATTGATGCAATTTATTTACCACACTTCGGGCATTTAGGGAAAGGATTAGTAGATTTTTGGTACTGGGCTGTCATTTTGAAACTATCTTGTTTTTAGAGGATTTCAGCGAAGTCGAAGTGGAAAGGGACAGTTTTGAAAGACTTCTTTCTGCGGTAATTCAGTCCTAATATTCTTCACTGGGTCCCAAGTATACACTTTCTCATCGACTATCGGTTTGTCGAATGTTAGCCTAGCTTTTGCTCCGTTTGCCCTTTCATTTACCGCTGAATGCCACAAGTGCGTGCACATTTCCTTTGCTCTCTTAGATAAATCTTCGGAAACAGCTAATGGTGTGCCTTTCAGTTTGTAGCAGCAAGATAAGATTTTTGTTTTTTTTCGGCGTAATCAAACAATCTAAGGATGACCGGGCGGCCTCGGTTACTTGTGCGGGTGCCTATCCTGTGAATTCTTTCAAGGGTTTTCACTTCAATGCCTAGCGTTTCTTTTAAAATGTTTTCTCTCACTATATTTTCGAGTGAAACTATATCTTGGTTAGGCTTTTCCGTTACACCGTAAATAATCACGTTGTTCCGCCCACTTCTATCTTCTAAATCGTCCAATTTCAATGGAAGGTCTTGGATTTGATATTTCGTGGTGTCATATTTATTTTAACATTCGGCAAAGTTCTCGTTGCAATACTACAATCGTTCCATGTCGTTTTCAATTGTGGCAAGCCTAGTTTCCATGTTATCAACTGTTCGCTCAACCTTTCTCAAGTTAGTCACTAGTTCTTTAACATTTTGTTGGTTTTAGATTGTTCTTGCAGAATTTGTTTCAGAAGGTCGTTATTAGGACGAGTATCAGATTCCCAGTCTGAGGTCGGACCGGGCTTAAGCTCGACATCACCCGATGTTAGTAGCAATAGCTTAAATAGATCAAAGCACTCAACAATCAATACAGCGAGAAAGTGTGGACTTGGAAGCACCGTCAGCGTTACATCACTGTCCCGCAAAGAGGGTACAGAGTAGTTATACTACACAACGAAAAGAGTAGGAATAAGCATGGTCGTCTGGTCGGTGCCACCAAGTCCACTGAAGCGGTTGGGGTCATGGGTCGGGTTTATATAATGTCGAGTGCCCGATAAGGTTGACGTGACCGCATCGTCGGTCACGTCACCTTGTGACGTGATGTCGAGGGTGTCGATCGTGATCGGAGTCTGCGCAGATCTGTTGTGCGATGTTCTGTCATCCGAAGCCACTGGCATTGTTCCGTTTGCGTGCATATGTGTGGCCTGCCCGGTGGTAAGGCCGTTTGGCCACCCAGCGCAATCTGCGCTACGAAAAGAGCAGGAATAAGCATGGCTGACTGGTCGGTGCCACCAAGTCCACTTCAGGCAGAGTGGACTTCGTGGCAGAACACTCCCTAGAGCAGAGGCAGAACACTCTCTAGAGGACACGTAACAACTTCCAGCGTATAACCAAAATTTGCTATGGGGCCTGATGAGGGGCATCTCAAGTCCGAGCACTTCCGGAAGGTGTACGTTACCTATGGGTTTAACTGGATGAATCGTTTCGCATGCCATTAGGATGTGCTTAGTGGTGTCCGGATTTTCGCTGCAGTATACTCATACCTCGTCTAGTTGCGAGTATTTGGTTCGGTACGTCTTCGTCCTTAGGCAACCAGCTCGAGCCTCAAATTGTAAGGGATTCGTGTTATTGTGGAGATTTTTCATTTTGTTTTTTTTTCTTCTGTGACGAGTGTACTGCAGGGACCGAGGAAGTGAACGAGCCGATCCCCGTGCGTGGGTATGCGCCGAACTTATCAAGGTCATAATAATAATCATCATCATCAAGTGAACGAAGTGGCGCGTGATGGTGCGCGGCGGCGTGGCACGCGTGGGGAGCCCGCGCCAGGCTTCGAATTCGGACGGCTCGGCAGAACGAGAACGGGCTTCCAACGACTCGGTCCAGTATCCAGCGGCGATCGAGACGGATGCCGGTCCAGCTTTGCGCCTGCCTGTCCTTAGAATGCAACCGGGTCAACTCACGAGCGGCAGCCGGTCCGCTCGGCAGACGTCCGAGGCTCATCGGCAGTGGCGCGCGGCTCCGGCGGCTGACTGTCCGCCTTGTTGGCCGAGCCTGTGGTGCTGCCTAAGGCCCACCGCCGTGACGAGACAACGCTGCAGCTCGCGTGGCCGCCAGCCTGCACGTGGGCCGGAGCCAGTGGAGGTCGCCGCGTCCGGGCCACTCCTGCTCTACGAGCCCAGAGCGGCGAGCATCTTTCCCTTCCCCGGCGCCGCGGCGAGGCACGTTCGCCTGACGGCACAGCCGGGGTCTACCGTGGAACTTCACCGTGGCACAGCGCGTGGGTGAGTCGCCCGTCGAATGAGAGGGGACGTTGGAGAGCTTTAGGTTAGGCGGACGCTAGCATCCCGTAACCTAAAACTCTCTCGGCGAATTCTATCGCATGGCCACGGACGATTAGAGGCGCACCACGAAGCCGGCTCCACATTTAAGTGGTTTCGGTGCTCTTGTGTTCAAGTGTGTGTGTAAAGGCCAACCAGATATACTGCGGATAAAGGCAACGTCGGGTCGGCTGTCGACCAGTCGAAACCCCTACCTTTAGTTGGAGTCGAACCAACGACCTGTGGGGTGAAGGCACAGGTAATTAAGGAACAGGTAATTCAGATATAGGTAATTAGGACACTTACCAACGACCTTCGGTGAGAGCCGAACCGTCGACCATTGGTGTTTTCAATTTCGTTAGAAGAAAGTGTGAAGCCGAAGCGGAGAAGCGTTAGCATGACCTGATTGTTAATAAAGGCACAGTTAAAAGAGACTTAATTAAGGCGCTCGAACCCAGGACCGTACATGGGAATATGAGTGAACTGGCCATATGTAGAAGTTGGATTCTAATTGGCATGTTAAAGGACGAGATTCGAACACACTACCTTCGGTGTTAAGGCGAAATTAATTAATCTACGGTTAAATAAGAGAGTTAATTAAAGCACTCGAACACACGACCTTTTCTGGGAGAAAAAAAGTAACGAATAACAACGCATTAGAATGGAAATGTCAAATAATGCAATTAATGTCTCGTGAGCGGGCAGGATTTCGCCTTCATTTTCTTTGGTGTAAAGTGACTCTCAGCTCACACCTTACGTCATATGCAGAGCAACATGCAGTACAAATGAAGCGTGAGTGGCAGCATTCGCCACAAAAACGAGTCACAATCCACCAGGAATACACCCAAATGTATTTAGAGCCTTCATTCCATAGCGGCAAGCACTCCACCAATTCATGCGAGTTTCGCATGAATTCAGGCCAATTATTTCACCGACATTTCGAACTAAGCACCACATGCATGTACTCTTAGGATCAGCACGTATCGGTTATTTCGGTGTTAAGATAAGACCAACATTATTGAAATAATTCACAAAAACCACACTATAATATTCACTGATACAGCACGCGTGTCGCCTGTAGTTTTTCTTTGGAACTGTAGATACAGCTGAAATATATTCTTTAGTGAAAAGCAGTTAAAAAATAAAGTGACTGATCAAATCCTATAATATTAATATTGCCGGATAATAATATGCCGGATGATATTAGTGTTACCGGATTCGAGACCCTCGTTATACAAGAAACGACAAAAAAGGGGGTTAACCGAGGGGCCCGATTTTTATTAGTCACACCATATGAAGCCAACAAACACTGACGCCAAGGACAACATAGGGGAAATTACTTGCGCTCGATAAATGAAATAAAGAAACGATAAATTATTGGAAATGAAAGTGGATGAAAAAAAAAACAACTTGCCGCAGGTGGGGAACGATCCCACAACCTTCGCCTTCAGGTAGCATGTGTGGATTTGTTGACCGGTTGCCTGCACCCAAAAAGATGCCGTTCTCGTTAAGCCCGCAGGAGAAAGGATGTCCCACATCCGCCGCCAAGGTTTGTGAGTGGTGGCGCTGGCTAACACTCCCGGGGTTCTACTAGGAAACATAAATACCCAAGAAAGTGGATGAAGCTATTCCGTTGTTACTCTACGAAGTTGTAAAGCTGAGTTGTAAAGCGATTTTGTCAATCTTTAGCAATTTTATGTAATGATTCTAACAATTATTTTGGTCGCAGAACAACTGCGTCACTATTTATGGTCACTGCGATGGCCTTGCGAGAGCGAAGGAACCTAAAGAGGGCTTCTTTATTACCACTTTTCGATAACATATTATAGCGTTTGTCATGATAGCTATCCTTCCCTGATTAAATTGTTCTTTTAAACATAGAAGCTGCATACTTATAGTTACTCCGACTAGTAGGGCACTGATTGAAAACAGGTTTTTTTCCATGCAGCTTTTCGGCCTGTATAATCTCGTGCGCGATCACTATTCCACTATACAGACTTTCAGTACCCCCTTTTGTTGATGATACTAGAAACTGATGGTAGCTTTGAAGGTTCCAAAAAGGCTAACCATTTTATTGTCTTTTTCTAGACCGGTAAATTTTTTTCAAATTTTGAATATTCCACAGACGTCTGCGCGCGTTCATTAAAAAGAAATTGGGGGATTTTTAATATCGATGAATATCGGGCGGAGGTCACTACTTGCAGGTTCCAGGCGATATACGATGAGGGAATGGGGTTCTCGCCGCCTAGTGCACTTCGCTTCTGAGAATGGGGACCCGCAAGAGACGCAGCTCCGATCACGTCGACGGGTACCAAGAGCGCCACGAGCTGACACGTAATAGTGCACATGGTGCGGATTACTCTTCGCGTATCTACCTAGCGCGAACTTGAAGGTGGCCATACTTTTTTGCAATGGGTACTTGCTTTTCCTAGGGGAAAAGGAAATTTAGCGTCCTTTCTGCAACCGCTGTGACTGCCGCTTCTTCAGAAAGAGATGTCCTCGCGACTTGGCCGGAATCGTTAGATAGTTAACGCTGAAGTTGAGTCAAAGCTTGAGTTTACGCATGAGACGCCATATACCTGGCGTGATCTGCGCAAGCCAGTTGGTAGTTACGCCACCATTGGTCTTTAACCTAAGTAATTAAGACGATAGTGGGTCTGGAGGTGCGTTTGTGCAAGTTGCGAAAAAATTCAGACGTCTATGTATACTGAGCCCTAATCAAGCAACAGAAAGTCAGTGCTGGTTTCTCAAGACAAAGTCGAAGTGAAATTGCGCAGAGTATTAGTGTTGGCAACAATTGACCGCGCGAGAAAGGGATATTGCGACTCCGTAATTGGAAACATGATAATGGATTTCGGCGCGAAGACAGCGCCTTCAATTCCCCTTCCACCCAAATTGATTGCCACGCGTACTGACGCCACATTTCACCGCATCGGTGCATGAAATATTTTACCACATGCATCAGCAAACCACGTAATTTGCGCGTGAATGAAGACGTTATCGTTCTTTTTTAATGTATTAGCATTAGGAGTGTAAAAGTGGAGAAGGTTTTTCTGTGCGAAGTATGGCCAGCTGGTCACGTGGTAGATGCAGCGAGAGGTTGGGCAAGCTTAGAAGAGCGCGAGATATATAATAATGTGCAACCTACGATGGTCCGGTCTCTGGCAAGGCGTCTCGTCGTGACCAGAGACAAACCTAAATTTGTTCATCACTAAACGGACAAGATCACGACAGTAATTTCTGTCCCATCCTGCTCTGTAAGTCACTAAATTAGACAAGGCCACGCAGTTTGCATCCATGCTTTGTGCCACAGTGACATGCGTTGCACAACGAGTAACCGCGGCAGGACCCGGTCCCCCTCTGTATATATAGGAATTGACAAAATAAAAAGAGGCATCGACATGTTTGTATTCATGGACATCTGAGAGTGTAACGAACGAAAGCTCTGCCTGAAAACTATATTGATGGACGTCTCCTCCTTTTTTTTTGTGTTGACCTTATAAAAATCGTCCAAAACAGGAAAGAGACATCGCAGCATTTGTATATCTGGAAATGTATCTTCGATTTCACGTGAAAGTCGATCGCAGAACTCCATTTCAGATTGCTCGGGTGTTTTCGCTTATTCCGAATGCATTGTGACGCGGGCAGAGATATATAGGGTAAATGGAACCGTGTTTACTCAGCAGGAGATATGGCCGGTACAATCAGTACGGCGGAACGATAGCCTATCCCTGCTACGTCGTCCTTGCTGTTATGTCGGCGATCGCCTTCTTTGTCGCTGTCATGGCACCGTGACACAACCCCCGATGCCGAATGCGGCGACCCGGCGTTTACTAGACGGCGGCTTGAGATGACCCACATGGACGGCATCAGATGACCTGGACGACGGGGAAGCATCGGCTGGAGCTATTTCATAAGTGACATCACTGATTTGTCGGGAGAAGCGGTAAGGGCCAGAAAGAATACCGGGAGAGCAGTTTTTCAGATAAGCCCACACTTCGTGAACGCGTTCAGAGGAGGACGAGGTCGCCGGCAGAGAACTGGACATCACGATGACGATTGTCGTAAAGAAACATCTGTCTGGCCTGCGACTGAGAACGGCGACAATAGGTGATCTGGCGTGCCTTTGTGGCTGTAGCTATGGCATCGCGAGCGTACTCAGACGGGGACTCAATAGCAGTTGGCAGGAGCGTGTAGAAAGACAATGTCGTGTCTAAAGAGGAGATAGAAGGGGGAGTAGAGAGCGACGAGTTGCACGCGAACGTCACATATGGGAGGGTGGCGTCCCAGTCAGGATGAAACCGACGTTTCGTTCATTCACTGATTCCTTTACTGGAGAAAGCTCAAGTGAGCACTGCTTTCTGACGATGCGTTCTCTTTCTCCCGTGTCACGCTAGGTGAACTGCCACGAGCGCAGAGGGGTAAGGTTAATCCCCTGCTTACTGACTGCGTCGGTATGGGATCAGCTTGCACCTATTCCCTGCCTCTTTTCTCTCCCTCTCTAACATTCTCCCTACCTCCTTGCTGGACTGTAGTTGCTGTTGCGCTTGAGCGTATAGGCAAGTGCGGCAACTCCTGCAATGCTCTTGCGCGGGGGGGGGGGGGGGGGGGCGGTGCACGGCTGATTAGTGCGCAGAGGGCATCGTGGGGTCCCCCAGTACGCGCGAGAGGGCATTGTGGCCCTACTCTTAACGTTTTGCTCAAAAGTCGTTGACGTCGCATATGTCGCCTCATGCAGCCCTCCCGTGAGCTCTTAACCACTCGCCGAAGAGACGCGCAAGGCAGCAGCAGCAGCAGTGGAAAAGTCAAAGGAAGAGGCAATGAAAGCTTCGTTTAAAAATAATATACATGGCACAGCAAAAAAGCTCAGCCGACTGTGTCCCTTTTATGTGTTGCATAAATCGCTTATCAAGCGGATATCAGTAATTTACATTAAACGTTATTAGTAAATTCAGAAATTTATTTTGTATAGCCTAAGGCCTTGTCCTAAACGGACTGTCAGACAAGTATTGATTATGCTATGTGGTCACCATTTTTCTCGACCATAATGTGAAGCTCTGCAACAACACACTTACGCTCTTATAATTGCAGGATCTGGCAGCGCATTGGGAGGGCCCTTGTGAGATTCTGCTGCTGGGGACCTGTTTGCCAATACCTGGTACATTCGTAGCGCCATTCTACAGGCGCCTTGTGGGACTTCCGAACAACGCGTCATGAACTGGGTGCGCCTGTGCATCTTTGGAATACGCAACGGTATGCGACGGAAACCCGCGCACCTCATAACGAAACGTTTAGCCAAAGTCGACCTTTCTCTTATTTGACGGTGGCTGGAGATTCCACTAGGCGTTGCTGCATAGTTCAGGCCAAATGGTCACTTACTAAGGTCTTGCTATTTTCGTGGTGAATGCTTCGTGTTCTGACGCTGGATAATCGTTCCTTGGACTTGCCTCCCGACGTTACTATGTGACAGGTGAACGAGGACGACGGGCCATGGGCGTCAGGAGACCGGGGGGGGGGGGGGGACGAGACGTTGTTTATCGCAGCAAGAAGACAAATTTGAACGATTTAGTTGTAATACGAGTGAAAAATTTTGATAGCAGAAGAGAGAGACAGAAAACAACAGTGTGCACAACGGAGCCGCGTATGTAGTCTCGATGTTACAACAGAAGTCGTCATGGGACCTCTGGTTGGTGAGAAGCTTGGCATAGAAGTACGTTACAGACGCCATTTCCTGTGCCCTCTGGTTTGTCTTATGCATATCAATTAACTAGCACTCATTGCGTGAACAGCAGCAGAACGAAATTGGGAAAAAGAAAATTTTCAAGGGCGACGTTTACAGAAATGCTTGTGGCGCGCTCAGTTTTTGATGCTGGCTGAAAGGCCATAATTTCGGCTTTCCAAGGCAACTAGAATAGTGTTCTTGGTGCGAATCATTGCTAATTTTTTCAGGTTGAATTCTTTGTGGTTCACAATATTTGTAGCTTTTTGTCCCATTTGGATAGATACCACAGTTTCGCTTGCCTGAATCCTATCCCCAGGCCGAGAACCTCTATGACCACAACGTCGCTCCGCTGCCGTGTACGTCGGGGGAAGTGCCCTGTGTCCACCCGTTGTGGCAATCAGTCGCGTGCAGCGCAGATGCGCCTTTATCTGCTCGTCAGCGATTGTCGGAACCATCGCTGCATCCCTGGTGACACTAATGGTTAGTACCTACTGCATTGATCATAGAAAGAAAAATTATAGGCTTAAGAGGGAGCTTTAGCTCGGGCCAAACTCCAATTCCGCCTATTCCAATACTCAGATACTCAGATAAACTCCTGTGCCGACTTCAATTGAATTGTTTGTATTTGAGAGAGAGGTTTAAGTTATAGTGAATGCAGGAGGCGGAATTTTGGTTTAGGATTTATTAGCTTGACTGAAATATAAACAGCATGCGTACGTATTTGTACCTCCACACGAAAAACGGATCTCGCAGTTCTGTGAAGTGCATCTGTTGCATTAAGTTACAGTTTGCATGGATTTGTTGGGATGTTTACAAGGTTTCTTGAAACTTTGTACTTACTAATAACCAACATATTGCACGGGTGTGCATAACCAATCAGTTTGGGAAGCTTTATATTATCATTAAATGGATTTCGCAAAGTTTCGGTATCGCTTTTCATTGCTGAGGTAGAGATTTGTAACCTTCATAGTTTATTCTGTTAAATTATGAAATTTTCAAAAAGTTTTACGAATAATTCCAGGGCTGAAATAAAAACTTAGGTTAATCAGGCTTCATTACATATCGCCTCCCAAAAAATGCGGCTTCTGTGGGTGGAATTTGATCAGGCGCCCTCGGGAGTAGCTTCGCGATTCCAATTCCACTAAGCCACCACGGCTAGGATGCATACATTGGTTCATCTTTGCAAATTGCTGTGATCCTGGTATGTTAGTGTAACTACCAAACAGACATCTTCTGGTACTTTGCACTTGCTTCTAATTTATTTTTTATTGTGCAGATTTTAAGCCCGTAGGTTTTATGTATATTCAATTCCATCTTTATATTCAACAACCATGTGATCAAATGCATCTCAAATTGTGTCCACAGTTTTCATATTTCTGCCTACTTTTGTTCAATTGTTTGTTGTAATACTACAATGTTTACTATTATTTTGTTGTTTTAGCAATTGCTGTTTGTAACTGCTGTTGAGGAGGTCCTCCTAGGATATGTGTGTTAATACTGTCTCCTGTAAGTTTATTTTCACGTTCCTTCCTCCTATACAGCAGAGGAAGTCCATTGGTCCGGATAGCGAGGCCGTTCTGCTCTGAAACCTGTATGAGATATCCCCGTAGCTTCATATTATCGTCGGGTGGATAATTTTTTCCTTTAATAAAAGCTATCTGTGGTCTCGATTTTCCACATAACGGGTTGCGCACTCCTAATTGGCTTTTTTTAGCTTTACAATGTTCTGTACTGCCTCACTGTATAACAAACCAAAAGAAGCCTACATTCTTTCTGGAAGCTTAAAGGGGTCCTGAACCGCCCCTCCTCGAACTACGTGAAAAAAGAAACGATTCTGTGGGTACCTTACGCTGCTGTGAACATCGCATCCAAATCTGTTACTCGTATGCGGCACGGCGCCTGGGGCTGAAACGCTCTTTTCAACAGACGCCTTCTCACCCTTTTTGGGGCTGCCATATTTCGTCAGGTCGCAGATTCGTACACACAGTTCCTATTGGCCAGTTGCTGACATTAATCAATAAATGTTAATTTACCGTCGTCTGCGCACGCTCGGCCGCGCATGCTCACATAGGAATGAAACTTTGGCGATACTGCTTATCGGTGTGTCGTAGGAGTCAGCGCTTGCTAATTTCGATTAGAACTAGAACACTCTACTAGCTTCGAATTAGGCGAAACTTAAACCCAGACCACATGCACGGTGTGCCTACCGCGCCTCGCGTTTATTGACGGTTAGCACTGTTGCGTTTCGCCTGCGACACGCGGTTTTGCCGGCGCGACTGCGGCAGGGCGGCAGACATTTTGGCCCGTTCGGCGTCGCCGCAACGCTCCCCGCCAGGCATTTCCAGGCGTTTCCAGGCATGTTCCGATGCCACGTGTCTTCATGTGCGTGTGTGAGTGTATGTGCCATTGTGCCTGAACCAGGCGGTGCGACAGCAGGGGTCACCCTCTCATTCCAGTCATTGTGCCCGAACCAGGCGATGCGACAGCAGGGATCACCCTCTCATTCCAGTCATTGTGCCCGACCGGCAGCGCTACGACAGTGTGCGTCACCATTAGCCCATTGTACATTCACGTGCTCGTCTATTGAGGGGTTCCTTCTTGCCCTCAACTGCGAGAGTATAAAAACAGCTGCCCCCGGACGCCAAAAGGAGGGCTCCGATTTCTTCTGTTGAGTAAAGTGCTCTCCCGTCTCTCTACTTCGGTCAACCTGACCGCCAACTCTTTGCGATGTTAAAATAAACAAGTTGTTTTGTTGTTACCAGTCGACTCATGCTTTGCCGGGACCTTCGGATGCTTCCAGTTGTACCCCAGGCCGCCAGGCCAACGCTACCCTTGGGGCTTGCGACCCAGGTACAACCACGGGCGTCAGCGCCGAGTTCCCAACAACCGATGCCATCGGTGGGATCCAAACAGCACGTATACAAAAAAAAGACGTGCCAGTGTGCACTCACTTCTGACAGCTCGTGGCTAAACTTGCTTCGTATGGAGCTTCGTGTTGAGCACTACACAATGCGCAATCTGGATTTCCCTACTATCCGTGTGAGGCAAAGCCGGGCCGTAACATACAGCGCGGCCAGGTTCGAGCCCAGGAGTGGGCACTCCAGTCCTGCTGTGAACTTACATTTGTGCGTAACCACACACTCTGCTGCATAGCGCAAATACGTCGGCTTGCCGTACGTCCCACTTGCCGTACGTCCTAGGTGGAGTTCGGTCACTCTGTCGCCGCTGGCGTTCCTCTACTCTTACGTAACAGGTAATTGCGGGCGAACGGAATTATTTCCGTAATATACTCCTGCTAGGTACCGTACTCGCTCAAAATTAATTTTAAGGCTTCAAGAAATGTGGTTGATGGCTCCTGTAATACATAGTAGTGAACACGAGCTATTTGCTGGCCCCAAAATGATCTCCTATTTCCGCACCTTGTACAATTAATGAACTTGCCTACTGTTTGGTGCAGGTCAACTACACAGGGTGCAAGAACTGACAGTCCGGGTGTTCAGAAATTTTGAGCCTGCATTGCATGGCCGCTCGTGAAAAGTTTCGTACATTTCGGTAAGCAAGTTTTTGAAGACGCCGTCATGCTAGGGTCACCACCTTCTCTCACACAATTTGAGGGTGTGTGTATGCTCTACCTGTGGCTAGCTTCTCGGAATTTAGCAATTGCTTGCTAGGGAGCACAGCGGAAAGCGACTTGCAATCTGAAAGGCTCGTTTTAGATCTGTAAAACGTCGAAATTACTTCTGATCACTACAATAAACATGATTGTTTATAGTAAGTGTGACACTTTGTGGTAGTACATTACAATCGACGCTATTTAACCGCGAACTCTCTTGCTGAATATTCTTAGAGGCGTAGACATAACAGTTTTCTTTGGGAGGTATTTTATAGTCCAGGCGCAGTTCTCACCGAATAAAAGTACCCAATCAGATTGTTGCCCATCTCTACGTCTATCCCAATTCGGCCATACGGGTGACACAACTGTCAGACAACACAAAGTAGCTTCCTAAGCTCGCAGACCACGTCTAAGCAGCCACGGGAAAGGGTACTTGAGCACACACAGAAACCTCAAGAGATTGATTGCGGCTATCATTATCGTAACTGTGCGACACGTGCTACACATTCTAAGTGCTCATAGAATTGGCTGATCAACGAATGCCGGCTTTCGCGTTTTCCTTCTGCCAGAAGGCAGGGAAATATAGCTAGCATGAACATTCACGTGAACACATGATTCACATGAGCATGTACACATATAGCTAGCATGAACATTCAAGCGTGTTTATGAAGGCGATTGTCTGGAATAAGCGAACATATTGTACCGCGTGTAACTGCATTCGTGTCCGTGCTGCGTTGTTTTGCTTAGTAAATTTTGTCGTCGTTGTATGCGTGGCTGTTGCGTGGCTGCACCTCGTATTGCAGGACGTACGCGACAGTGACACGTTCGCCATGTTATTCGCTAACGGCGGTATCGCTCTTGACGCGTAGAGCGGCGAACGCAACACGCATCGTTGGGCGCACCATTTCTTACGCCGATCTTGAAGGCGGCGAACATGTGAGGAGGGCTCGTTCAGATACGTTCGGTAGAGCACATCCGGCGACCATTCTTAGCTTTGACTAAACAAAGGTGTCAGTCGTCTGCCGGAGTACCGATGACAAACAAATCTATCTTTGCATTGCGAGAAAAAATTTTGCTTTAACGAAAAAAAAAAATATACAGAAGCGACCTGTCGGTCAGACGTGGTTTCTGTGGGTGTTGCCGCGGAAATTCACCTTATGGTTAGCGTCCAAAGAAGAGCTGTTGTGTTTACTGCTTTAAGAATATTTAGCAAGAGAGTTCGCGGGCAAGCACGATCGATTCTATCATATTTCCACGAAGTATAAGAGCTCCCATTTTGAGAAAAAGAAACAAAATATGCGAAAAGGGAACGTAGCGCGAAACTGGCGAAAGTTTAGATATCTTTTCATCCGCTGATAAATAGAACTGACTTTTTTAAATTTCCAAGCCACGAAACTCGGCGCCGGGAAGCTTGTTATAACTTGAGGTAAAAATTTTGCTCTCGCTGGGGAAGAAATTCACAAGAAGCGCTAATGTTCAGGCATGTTAAAAATTAAAAAAAATTCACATCTCTTAATAAAAAAAGAACAAGAGCAATCGTGGATTCTGCTATTTCCAAAATTAAGTGCTTTAACATAAAATAACGCAATATGCAAGAACATTGTCATTGAATAACACAGAGAGGAATGTGACAGACAACGCTACCACTGGAGCCTCAAATTCGGTAGGTAGTTACACTATTAAAACGATTGAGAATGGTTCGAAAAGTGCTCCGTGAAAGAACAGGGAGTTTCAGTTTGAAAAAAAAAAAAGGAATTGGTGGATCATACGCACTGTGGGAATCGATGTAAGCGAAAGTTCGTGTGCTGTTTGCTTTGATTGAATTATGCGGCTGTATGTAATTCAATTGTTTTGTAATTGTATGCATACATTGCATAAATACATGCGTGGTCTTCATCACGTTTCGCTGCGAAGACGCCGCCGTTCCACGCGACGCTCTTTTTGGGCCTGGGTGCACTCGACGATGAGTGCATGCTTCGGAGCCAGTTTGCTGGCGAGCATTTTAAGTCCTCCTTCTGAACACGTGACCTGGACGCTCTTAAGATGACAGCTTCAAGCGCTCTCTTCAGGCTATGGACGATTGTAATGTCTAAGCTATCACAGCCCACCTCGCGACCTCCACATCCTACCACCGGCATTTTTGTCCTATAGGAAAGCAAACACAGCACGTGCTGTACCCACAAACTGCGAAACGCTGCCGCGGCGCACGCGAGCCGACTAGGAGGCTCATTTGAAAGAACCGAAAGAAGAGAGCGAAAGAAGAGAGCGCATAAGAGTGGACCCCGTAGGGGTTACTGTGGTGAAGCACAGAGGGTCTCCAGAGGGTGTGCAGGTAACTGGTTTCATGCGCTTCTCGGAGTTAGCCTCTTCGCGTCCACGAACATAAGGGTGAATGCTGGAGGACACTGAACCATCTCAAGGCGCTAAGCTGCGACATATGAAACGTCCAGTGACACCAATCGTAAGACACAATTAAGTGCGAGGAGAAGCTGGTGGCTAACATTAGGCTTTGCGTGGGCAGGGCTTCAACCAGCTCCCCTGCCATTAGTATCAGAATTCTCTTCTGTGTCGTCCGTGTTCTGGCATAGGGATTCCCTCTGAAAAATCGTAGGATCATACAAGCAGCAGACGAACTTATTTGTGTACGGTGCATTTCGAAGCTTTCCCATTGCAGGCAGCGGGAATGGTTATTGGTGGTTGGGGCGTCCAAGTCAGAAAGCAGTGTGGCTGATCAATTCTAGAGGCAGATTTGACTATATCAAGTTTCCCATTAGAGTTGTTTCTGGCGAATAACTAGGTGAAGAGGAAAGGAAAAAAGTACTTCCTTTCTTCATTATGCTTGCGTTCTTTGAGCTCCCGTACTACATTTGTAGAATGGTTGTAGAGCAATATACGTATAGCGAAGGCAAAGGTTACCACGTTTGTTCACCCAGCCGGCCATCCAAACTGAATTTTAAATATTAACAGGTGACCCATTCGGAACTTTGCTTACGCATAACCCATAAACCATAACCCATTTTAGCGAAATATTCGCAGGGTGCCTAGTCTTGTTTACCGAAGGCACGGGACTACGAACCACGTGCAACGCATGAACCGATATGAAAACGTGGGTTCAACAAATATTTTAGGATCTACTAATTAATTCGCCGAAATTATAGCTTGGCCACAAATTGCACTTCTCCCCTATTTCTGCCAAATATATATCCGGTGTAGCGCAGAATTTTCTCGCGGCTTTGGGAAATACAACTCATTCCCACTCTAATAGACCTTCAGAAATTTCTTTGCAAAGACAGCATTTTGTCCACAAGCATTCAGTTCCATATAAAGTTTCTGTATAGCGTTCTCCCCCTATCTTCGCTTCGGAAACATGCGGTGCAATTTGTTATTGCGGTTCAGCAGGATAGATATCGCGCTGCTCATTGAACTCACTCATAACGCTCTGGAGCATTTGAGTAACTGATTTATTGCAACGGCCGTAATTGCCGGACAGTCTTTATTACTTGCCTGCAGTTACACATAACGTGTCTCCTTGTCACCAAGTATAAAGAACGTGATTTTTTATTTCACCGAGAACAACGGTGACTCCAACAACATACCTTGTATAACGCTAAATATAGGGGGGGGGGGGGGGGGGAGGCGGTTGAGTTACTTGCAACGTGTCCACTTAGCCTGCGAACATTTAAGTTTGGAAACGCATTCAACTTACTACACTCTTAAACAAATGTACAGGCTTTGGCTCGTATCTTGCCACACAGCGATAATGGTCATCTGTCGTGCTTGCGTTTCCTTTCTTGAAAACGCTGCGTTAGCTACTTTCCTGTCGAGAATGCTCGGTCATGCTAATAACGTGCATGCCTTCCGTGATTTGGAAGTACCACGCGCGCAGCGTTAAAGGCAGGAAATTCTGACAATACAGATGATTATTGTTGTGCACCAAGATAAGATCCAAAGGGTGTAATGTTGTCTAAGAGTGTATACCGCTGAATTCGGTCGATATTGAACTCATTGTCAGTTTGTTTACAATTGCATGAAATACATTTTTGATAGCCGCTGTGTGACGTTGCGCATCATTTCAATAAGCATTTCTGCACAAAGGCTGTACTTAATCTCCGCAGATGAAACATTGATCGTACATTACACACAACACGCATATATGCCTGAATGAAAATGAAACTGCATGTTTTGCATAGGTCTCCAAGACGACTGGGAAAGCCAAGTACGCGCTTCGTAGAACGTATCGAAATAGGGAGTGAACAAGTATTATAAGTGCTCAGTAAATATTTTTCAAGCACATAACTAACCAACACATTAAGAACGTTAGATATGCGTTAATGATAGCCATGGCGTTATTGACTTTTTCAAAATATGAAATCGCTGCACTTCTTTGCTCCGTCCCCACCAGGAGTTTCATATAAAGCTTCTAAACGAGCTAGTCAGAAAGATCTAGCAATATTCAATAATTTCCAAACAACCAACGCAACTAAAGCTTTGCCTCAAATCACCCCTAAAATGTATCCTCTTTTCTCAAGATCTAAACTTCAGGAATTATCTGTATTTCTGAGAAAATTGTGTAGCAGGCATTAAAGGTGTTGGACAGCTTCGCTGAAAAACTAGTTCGACTCTGCTCTACAACTACTCTGCTCTAAACTAGTTCGGCGCTGCTTCTACACGAGGTCGTGCGGTTGGATCGGGCCAGTAAAAGACATACCGAACCACCTCATAGGATCCCATGGCACCTCGTTTTATCCCATTGACAGTAAGTCAGTATACCAAGAAAGAAAGTGCCAAGTGTGTTCCAACGTAATAACCACACGTGATTACTTGCGCGCAATGTCGCCGTAACATCAACATGAAAACTTGCCTTTCTAGTGTGGAGATAGCCGTAAGGTAGTATCGTGCACAGGTGCCAGTCAGAATACGGAAGCGTGATGCGTTCACTTCATCCTTTAGACAGAAAGCAGTCAGTGATATTGTCACGTGCTAGTGACGGTGAATAATAAAGCTGCAAAGCTGTGAATGACGCAACTAACTTTTTATTGCTCGAACTTGTTCACACAAAAGCAAGTTACACTCAAAGCACAGTAATAGCGACGAACGCGGTCGGCAGTCGTCGAAAACTGATCTGCCGGTCAAGCCCGTCTGCTTCTATACGCGAGTCGTCGAAAGTTCCAGAGTAATCTGTGGTGCCCGCGTGTCCTCCAGAAAGTTCTGCAAAATTCGCGTCGCACATGCAATCAGATCACACAAACTTTGGTGACCGCAGAAACATCGATAACATTCGAGAAACTTCCGATACATGCGGGCGCGTCCCGCGCTGAGCGATACCATTTGTATGGCGGTGAAAAGCGCTCACCCGTAAAAGATAAACAAGTCCACGTGTCAATATACTGCAGCACTGACGGCGAAAGAAAAATTACTTATAATCCCACGCATAGACTAAACATATGGTAACGCGCAAAAGACATGTGAGGAAATGTTTGGATGTTTCGTGTTCTCCTGCTAGGACTCGCTAACCTTTAGTTAGGAATCACTAAGCATCAGGAGCACACTGATGCATACCCCCTAAGCTCCAGGCTTAATATAGCCCAATTGTGATATGAACCCACTTAACTATAGTTGTAGTGAAATACCATCTCGCATCTTAGGTGCAAAGGACGACACATCGGCGCAATGAGAATGAGTAAAGGCCGCACACTCACGGCACGGCACATAAGAAAGGATGTAACAGCTCGTAAAACCAATCAATATTATTTTTCTTGGTTTTTCTTCCCGGGCGGTACATTGGGGAAGAACAGGGCGGTCATTGTAACCTACCGCTTGAAAAATATCAATCAACGAATAACGGGTTTGATCTCGGTGAGTGCATGCGCTCTGGAACACAATCGGTCATCTAGCATAACTTCTATTAGTGTTATGCTTGACAGATGGACACATTTTAAGCTATTTCATTACAGTTTGCGGATAAAAAAAAGTACTTACGTTTAGGCATGGTAGTATGATACGATGATATGTATAGTATGATACGACATGAAAGTATGATAATAAGTTATCCTAGAATTATAGTAAAGCTCGTTGCTGAATGCAAATTAACCATAAATTCCGCATGCTCGAATGCACAGTACTCACGGCGCGTGGAAAAAAAGAACACCTAAGAAAGCGTTATCTTCCTTAAAACTAAATATACCATTGTAGAGTGTTTTGGAGCTAAACATTGAAGTTCATAAAAAGCACATAAAATGTGACTAAGCACATGCGCGCAGTGAGATTCGGGCTCCCAGACGAGCTACAAAGCAGTAATGGGTGTTGTGACTAGGCCATGTCGTGTTCCTTGATTCCAGTTCTCGCCAAGTGTCCTCTCTTAAAAATTATTTTTATATTTATCTAACCAACCTTTGCAGGCCAAGGAAGGCACCTCATCATGGAAGATGTAGCCTGTCAGGCTAACCCAACAAGAGCCACTTTGTTGGCGCTTGACAACGTTCTTTTTGCCTTGGTTGTGAGACGGCGTAGGCAGTTCCTAGGCCAAGTGTCATTACAGCTGTTTGTGTTGAACGAGGTTTCAAGAAGCTACTTCTACTCTGTCGAAGTCCACAGCAGCGTTGGCAATAACATCTGGACGTCGGCCGCCACATGTCCAGGAACAGCATCGAAAGGCGCCTTCCGAATCACAGAGGACTTCTTGCTTGACCTCGCGATCGATGGGAACCTGTGCATGAAAGTCAAAATCTGGCCGTCGCAATAAATTACCAACGGAACCGACCAAAACAAGAACCTGCATATTGTTCTTATTTGATCGTCCCCTGGCTTCCAAGCTTGCTAGAATTAAGCACTTAGCTCGAAGTGGTCGTCCTCTCTCTCTCTCTCGTTTGCTTCCCCCGAGACGTTGCAACGTCTCGGGGGAAGCAAATATGGACAGCGTACACTAAAAAAATCCAAGTTAATCTAAACGTGCGTTTGCACGTTTTTTACAATCTACGCGTGATATCTTTCCACGCTTAAGGAATAACGCCTACTAGGAGTGATCAGCAACCCCTATTCATGCTTAGCCGGCGTGATAGGGACCCCTGTTCCCACGATTAGAGACGGGCCCGGGGGGCGAAGGGGGATGGATTGAGGAGAATCGCCCAGCCCTCCGCCTCCCCTATTCTCGCCATGCGAGGGAGGCAACGAGGAACCACCAGCGCTTGACGGCTTGGGTCTCTTCTCCGAATTACGCGAGCTTTGCTCACTAAGCTCTTCGCAGTCCTCCTCTTTATGGTTAGACGGTGACAGACCAAGACGCTATGGCAGTGGCAGCAGTACGGCTAAGTAGCAGCTCAATATGCTGCAGAGATCGCGCAAGACGTTCCCGCGGGTGACACTGAAACTAATTAAGAAGGGGCTTTAAGGCCCAGCAGGTTTCAACAACGCCAAGGAATGTAAAACGTAAACAAGCCTCGTCGGTATCCTTGCACAAGAAGACGAACGCCCCCTCAACCGCGCTCAGCGGCGTCACGCGTCTAAAGACGGCGAGCCGCCTGCAGGATAGGGACGTCACGACAGCATTTCCCGTAATAAATCTTAATATTTTTGCACTCTTTTCCCGATTGTTGTCTCAAAATACCTGACGAAATTATTTTTGTCTGGCCTCTTTCTCTAGAAAAGGCGAATATCCTAAGCAGCGAAACAACAAAAGAGAAAGCATTTTCAGATGGCACAGAAAGGCTTTGTCATCATATGAGCATGATTTAAATATAGAACGCAGTGAATAAATCTCCTAATCTTGTTTGTACCATGATATATTCTTTGATTGTTCTGGCTTTATAAATATTCTTTGATTGTTCTGGCTTTATAATGGCATGCATAAGAATTGGCCCTATGCATCTGGATATGTAATATATTTCGTACATTCGTATAGGCACATCACTAGTGCGTTATTAAGGGATGTGTCATCACCCAACGTTTTCCTGCTCACTACCACTGACGAGGAGCCTTGTTCCCCTCAGACAATGAGAGTTCGTATGAGGTCACTTAGCGGTGTCAGAAAAAAGGTATTTATAACTAGAGTATAATTCTCTAGAGGTGAAAACATGTTTCCTTTAGGCAAAAACGGCAAGTAGTGACCACATGCTTTTTCACTGCTTTAGCACTGATTGCAGGTTCCCATGACATTTCAACAACTGAGCGCTCTTGAAATGTTGTAGCTCGCAAGTTTTTAGAAGCACGCGATCTATGAAAGAGGGTCGACTCAACGCAGTAATGAGAGCACGCTTTGCAAGCCTGCGTCGCAGGCATGCTTTTCAAGCGATGTGTGACGGCTCACAAAACTTCAGTATTTTTGATGCGATCAGAAGGAATCTTTTCCATTTTTGTTGATTTTTATCAATCCTACTTCGAAAGCTCAGTTCGCTTTCAAATGCGACCCGAAAAACAAAGGAACATTGTGCAAAATGCATTTAACTGAGAAGCATAGCTGAGAATGATTTTAGTTTATTATGCTCGACATGAAAATAAAGTTTAAATGTTCGAACACGAATGGCAACGCATTTGATGGAAGGGAAAAACGAGTCAAAAAACACAAAGGACAAGAGGAGAGGTTCGCACCACAACGACTGGACTATCAACTGGACCAGTTTGTGTTCTTTGACTGTTTTTTTTTCCTTCAACTATGTACCAACTGGCCCGGATTTCAACCCTTCGGCAACGCATTCGAATTTGAATGTGGAAGCACAAATGAGCTAGAGAAACGTAGTTATGCATTATTGCATGACATTCTGCGTGCACTTCTCATGTGAACTTCCATTGCGTGCATAGATGGCTTTCTGCGGCTGCAAATCTATAGCTGCATAATAAGTACATTTGCAACAGACAGAGTATATTCATGTTCATTGAACACAGTCACACTTGCTCTCTTTGAAACCTTTAAACGAAGTCCTGCGCGCTTCTGGTACCACCCACAAAACAACTTCGAGCTATCATCCACAGACTAACGGGCTGACAGAGGGATTTCATCGCACGCTTGCCCGCATGGTCGCCGTATATATTCAACCTGACCAGAAAAATTAGGACAAGCTTCTACCATTGGGCACTTTCGCTTACAACACGGCCGTTCAGCGCACCACCGGCTACTCGGAATTTTGCCTGGTTTACGGACGCTCACCTACTTCCCTTCTCGAGGTTTCTTTCTTCCCTTTTCAAGGTTTCTGTCAACCCACCTACATCGTTTAGCGAAGAATTCGTTTTACGACTCGCTCAGTGACGCCAGGGTGCTCGCGTTAACACAGCGGCGAGACAACAAGTCGGGAAGATAATTTACAACTTATTTCACCGCGTTCTGTCCTTCCGACCTGGTGACGAGGTACTCCTATTGACGTCCCTTCGAACTCCTGGCTTGTGTGACAAGTTCCGACTACGATTCATCGGGCCATACATAGCCAGGGGGCAGAATTCGCCCATCAGTTATCGCGTGACTCCTGTTGCCGCCACAACAGACCGCCGTGGTCGCAGCGCCGAAGTCGTTCACGTTTCCTGCATTGAACTCTTCACGGGGACGTTCTCCGTCGACTTGACCTGCCGCCACGATGGCCGCTTACGCGTGGGATTAGTGTGGGCGTTTATTTTGCACGCCTTCTTTATCTGCATATTATCTTCATCATCCTACGTTGATCGATCTTCAACTTTAGTGCCGTGGGATCATCATCATCGGGTGTGTACCTCTGCCGGTTCGATGCCGTGTACTCGGGCCAATTGAACGTCCTTTCAACAGAGATGTCATACTATATTTTTTCTGAAAAATATTCAGTTTTGAAACGTATGCAGACGAGTTAGTTGAGCGGGCAAGTGCTGTCGTGAGAAGCCGAGCCGTTTGCATTTCAGCTGCTCGTGACATTGTATATGCTTGCGCCCCTGCTGATAAAGCGCTAAGAATTCGAAGGCCCCTCCTCACGACTATATTGATGAATTTAATGAATATTCGGTTTGTTGAACACCGAAGTGAATTGGACGATCAGTTCGAGAGTTGCTCTAGAATCCGTGCGCGCGCGCATATTGCCCAGCGGGCCTATCGGTTGTAGCGATTAGTAGGAAAGACGGGAATGGTTGGCAGTCGGTCTCGCGGAAGACGTTTTCGGTGAACTGGTGCGTTCCCCGACCGCGTTGTCCAACAAAGGCAGCAGCGGGCCAGTCGTGCTCATTGACAGCAGGACGCCAGCTACCAACACCACCTTGATGGCCACGCCCACCATTAGCTGCAAAATAAAGCAAGAGAGCAATAACGTCTAGGCTTATTCTGTCTTAGAGTGGCTGCTTTAACGCTAGAAATTCTCAGATTGAAAAATAATTCAAATGTCTAACGTATACAAGACGGGTGATTCAGTTTGACGTGGAGGTTTCCAGTGGTGGCAGAGGAGAAGCTCCTCAGAGATCTGAGCGTAGTTTGTCGCACTGTATAATCTGGTGTAGAAATCTCATAGGAAATAGGACTCATTTTCTAACGTGAGTTATGCACCTTTAGTTAATATATCAATATGCCGGTTTCAACATTTATATGGCGTTCTATTTAGCAAACGCCGTAGTGGGAACATTTCATTTTCTATCATGTTTTGCTCCGTCAGTTATTACATATATACACCAGTTCCCACGTTGGTACCGCATGGTCAGTTTTACAGCTCTCCTGATCATGTAATGACAACTACTTATAGCTATTTCATTGTGTTTATCTAATGAGCAATTTCATAGATGTGAAAAGAATACTGCCTGGAGAAGTGCAATCCCTATATTGTATTAAGTAGTCGGCAGCCTTAGTTACAATATTCATACAGAAGATTCTAACATAATACTAATCATTTAGTTACAACTATATATTCCTATTGATTGTATTTCAGTTAATCTCAAATTCTATTGTGACTTTTATACCTGTGATAGAAAACCAATGCGCCTCTGCCAAAATTGCTGTGGTACTCTATTTAGCAATTTCACAGGAAGTAAATTCCACTTCTTAGCGTGTTCTTATGCCATCAGGTATTACGCAATATTGAGATTGTGGAACTTAAACGCAATATTAATCAAGCAATTACCGTTGTCTGTCCATATTTCATTGTCCTTCAGCAATCTCGTAGAAGTATGTACAAAGCGTACTGTACTAATTCCCATGTTGTATGCACGCGTGCGTTTTGCATCATCAGTGTAATTGTTACGCCAACATACCACCCCTGATAAGGTGGACACTGATTTGGCTTTGCCAGAAGTAGGCCAGAAGCTTAGAACCAGCGGCTCAACCACCCGTACCAGCTGGGTGAGATCGAGTTCCTTGAAGCCGTGTACGAGGACTATAGGCAGCGACATGGGGATCACCAGATTAGTCGAGGCGCACAGCGCGAAGGGCAGGGCGAAGAACTGCGCCTCCTTGTCCGTGCGTGACGCCTGCGCAAAGTGGAATGCACTGCTTCGGCATTGGAACAATCTGGGTCAAAAGTGGAATGCACTGCTTCGACATTGGAACAATCTGGGTCAAACGTGGAATGCACTGCTTCGGCATTGGAACAATCTGGGTCAAAAGTGGTATGCACTGCTTCGGCATTGGAACAATCTGGGTCAAAAGTGGAATGCACTGCTTCGGCATTGGAACAATCTGGGTCAAAAGTGGAATGCACTGCTTCGGCATTGGAACAATCTGGGTCAAAAGTAGAATGCACTGCTTCGGCATTGGAACAATCTGGGTCACAAAGCCCCGCCGGGCACGGGCACCTGTCTACAGCACGGAGTTTGTGGCAATTTTTACTATTTACATCGTTATAGCGAAAGAAATACTGACAATTGAAGGGAAAAGCACGAAAGAGGCTTCCGACTTTCAACTGGACTCAGCGTTTGTGCTGTCGTCATATCATCGCTCGTACATGTTTTTCCCCTTAGTTTCTTTTATGACAATGTTTAGTTGCAACCAGAACCTACTATACTCGATGAAAACTTCCTGTGGCAGCACAGCCAAAGCTATCTGCACGCGCCCTCACGTGTGGAGCTTCTGCTCTTGTGTTACTATGCCATGTAGTGCCAACGTTTCGTTGGCGGCTTACAGGACCAGGAGAACCAGACGTCGACACCGCAAAACCAGAAAACTAGGAACCGCAAGAAACGGAAATCGTTTTCCTAAGCAAGAATTTTTTCTGCTACAAAATGAATCTTAAACAAAAAAGAAGAATTGTAATTGGCACGCTTTGTTTTACGCTGCGTAACTTCCGGTTGCTTACATTCGCGGACTGCCTCCAGATGCGCAGTGAAGAAATGCGTGCTTCGGCTCCATAGCGTTGGCTGCGCTGCCATAAAAAGCTGTCGCCAGGCACAGTGTGCGTCCCTTTAACTCTTACAGCGACCTGCGCGTTAAGGTGTGCGTTTTCGCCGTTGGTCGCACAAGAGTGCGCCTTGAGGCAACTCGTTTTTTGAGCGCACGTTGCCAGATCGTATCGCCGCCGTCGCTGTTCCTGTCTCTCGTAGTATGATTAGCATCGACATCTCCTTTTCTATATCAGCGGCACCGCACCACGCCATGCGGGGCCCCAGATGGCGCCCAGTCTTAATCCCCTTGTGTGCCATAACTACAACCGGAATAGAATAACGTGAAGGTTGCTTGGCTATTCAGAAACCCTTATTGGATGGGCATAAAGCTATCTCGACCCAGCTCTCGCAAAGTTCCTGTCTTGGGCTTTTTAATTGTCCCGCTCGCGGCGGACAGAACAACTATTCTACGGCATGTGACACACCATGAGCACTCAGGCGTTGCCAAAGGGTTTCACAAGGACTAACAGAGGACATCGCTGTTAAGCTTCGGTGATTTGTCAGGGGCAGCGTGTATTATTCAGCGCTACATGCGCGATGGCCGTAGACGAAGAGAATGCGGAGTCTCTCACGACGACGTGTGCCAGAGGAAGCAGGGCCTCGGCGATCGCGTCCGCCGTGCTGACCTCGGCGACAAGACAGATGGCCAGGCAGAGCAGCGCCTGGTTCATCAGCGGCGACCGCTGCTGCCAGAAGTTGTCACTCACGCCACGCACCAGGCCGCCCAGAAGATCGCACTCCTGCGCCACCCAGCACGTACACCATCAATGTACCTGTCGCATAACTACTCGTAGCGACAAGACATATATAGACAAGAAAATAGCCGGAAACGTCGGAGCCTTGACGTCACTCGAGCAGTGGGCCGATGCTTGGCCTTGAAAAAACAAACTTCGACGAAAGCAATTAACGCGCACACGCCTACAAAAGAACCCACTGGCATTTATGTGTTCTTGGTCAGAATATAGCATCACGTCGGGGCTCCGAGCTACACATTAAGCTATTTCGCAACCACGGAGCCCCAGATGACAACGTAACGTCATCGCTGACTGAGGACTCGGAAAATAGACCGCCTTATCGATAATGGTTATTCCCTCACAAAATAAAAGGCGAACCCGATATTAGACAACGACAACACAATTCGTCTGTATGTTTTTTTTTTTTTTCGCAGAGAGGTGTGACGTACAATCCGCACCAGCACGCTCAACAACGTGCACCCCCTGTCGTGTACCGGCACTATCTGTAGATAACACTGCCCTTGCGCTCCGAGTAGCGATGTCACACATGTGCACCGGCATTTGATACAATAAATTAGGCCAGCGACCCGCATTCATGATTTAGTCCTTACCATGTGACCTGCTGAAAGCGTCCCCCCGTTAATTGAAATTCTCCCTCCGTGCGCCAATTAAGCGCGCGGCCTTTGAGTCGCGGGTGTATGATGCCTACAGGAAGCGTTGCGACAACCCTTTTATAAACTACACAGGCCGGTTCGCACTTTATACATTGGCCCCGTTTGTCACATTTTCGACACGCACGTGCGTATCACAAAAGGTATTGGTGCACTTCTAGTGCCCCTCAGTCGACCGCGCGGTACCTACCGAGGTGAATCGTGAGATGGCTTGTGCACCGCCGGCGATGAACACTACGTCCCAGGGCGGAGTCACACGCCTACCGTCGGGTGCGAGGCTGGTGGGTGCACGAGACATCAGCTGATACAGCGAAGCCGCCGCCAGATTCAGCACAGCTAGGAAGCTGAGCTGGCTGTGGGAGGAGCGATGCGTGCGCGTGGAGTACACGCTTTAGCGCTTAACAGCGTACAACACTCGACAGCCGCGATAGCCACAGCAACATGCGTACAATCAACATATTTCATAACACCAGCGGCTGTGTTCTCGATAGATTTCTCTCTGTATTCAGCGTACCGGTGACTGGTGAGCAATTGACAGAAATGGTAGGGGCGACATTCTTGTGCGTGATTGCCGGCTCCTGCTTTCGTAATAATTATCTCACGTAGCCGTCGAGTTTATCTCTGAGCAGCGCTGGGCATAAAGGTAATGGCGTCGGCGAATTGCCATTAATACGCGGCGCGGTGCATTGCGATTGTGACGCTGCGTACAATTAAGCCAGAGGTAAGTAACGCATTGACTAAACGGTACATTATTTCTGGCGTGGCATTGCGAGGTGGGCGCGAGTACATATTGCACCGCGTGCCAGCTATATATACAGCTACGCGGTGGCTGTAGCAATGGGTACCGTGTTTACTCGAACCTAGGTCGGCCTAGGAGTCGGTCTGGGAGTTAGCCTAAACCAAGTTATCGTAAGCCAGCAAGATGAAACGGCACATCTCTACACTGCACTGTATTTGCAGTATACAGTGTAAAAATGTTGACAGTCACTCTAGCATACGCTAAGGAGGATGAAGGAAAGAGCCTGCGAGCTCACGAAACACACATTAAATTATCTCACATTCTCAGTCGAATGCGTTGTAACTTCCTATTACGTATTTTCTCCCACTAATTGTCGTGGGTGCGAGTGACTTAATTAACTCCATCCTATTAACGGTGCCTTAATTAATTTCGCCTTCGTTAACACCAAGGACGCTGCGTAGGGCTCCCACCAACGGTCCTGCGTTCGACCATCAATAGTGGCACCATCAATGTTGGTGCCTTTGAATTTTAGACCCACCAAAGGTTGTGGGTTTGAGTGCCTTAATTAATTTTGCCTTAATAAACACCAAAGGGTGGGGGTTCAACTCTTACCATAGGGTGGGAGTTCGAGTCCCATCAATGGTCCCGAGTGGCACCAGCAATTTTGGTGCCATAACGCCGCATAATAAATTTTTCGATAACGCCGAACAACGGATTTTTCGACGCATGAGGCACAAAGGCTTTCGCCTTAATAATTTACACCCACAAAATGAAAAAAAGGGTGTAAATGTGTCTAAAACCCAGGCCTTGACTCCCAAAAAGAATGTAATGGTGTACGGTATAGACAGATTTACAAACTCTTTTTCACTTTTGAGGATGGAGAGTGTTTTACAGCGATGTATAGTACAGGCACCTCAGTACTCGCGGCACATGCTTGATACCAGCGTCTGGTCGAAAACGAGCTTCAGTAAATAATGGCTGCACGCATTCAATTCAGTCAAAATGGCAAATTCCGTCGTATTGTCAAATTCGGTAATGGCGTCACATTGCAGCCAATCAGAGTGGTCGCGGCAGCCCCCTTGGCTCCTCTGATTGGCTCAAAAATGGCGCCATTACAGAATTCGACCACGTCCAGAATAGCACCCCGGCAGTGCGCGGCTGCGGATGTGGATAGTAACTGCTACAGTACTGTCTTTTGGTGCTGGCGTTAGCTTCGTGCCATTTTTTCCAGCTAGTTCCGGCGACTCCTATAACGAAACCTCCAATCTAAGGCGACCTAGATATTTTGTTAGCCACGTTTTATTTACATTCTTCCCTTTTCTTTAACGAGCAATCGGCTTAGATTCAAATAAACACGGTATACGTTTTAATTGGTATGGCCATGTGTAACTCCGAAATTACAGCGCCGTTACCGGGCATCGCGAAATGGGCACGCCGATGTCCACGAAAATACTCTGCGAATACGCGCTGTACGAAACACTGCGCAATGCGTTAAAGTTGTCGATGGAGAACGGGTCCCAACAAGCTCAGTTCAAGAGTATTTTCGTTTCTAGTACATTTCGCTTATTCTTACACAACGCACAGGTACGCAATCGCACGATATGTACACAGAGCCGCATACGTGTGCCACTCGTCGCAGTCGTCGTGCTGCTCAGTGGTAAACAGATGTCGTAACAACGAGCCATAATCTTAGGAGCCTTTGAATTTTCTTCGCCGACCAGCCGCCTTCGCTAAGGTTACGTCCGCTGTCGTTTATCTTTGACGTGTGCTTACAACAACACCTGTACGATATGTACGGCATGAAAACGCCTTTAGGTTCATGATATTCAGCTGCCACTGAAAAGAGGGTGACTGCGTCTAGGCAGGCGCTAGATATATCTATATACGTATACCTAAACTAGGCAGCCTGCATGCTTGCAGGCTCTCTAACTAGAACGCTTGAGGCCACCAGATGTTTCAGCGTTTCCAGCGGCGTCAGCTGGTGGTGTTGTGTAACTCGGCGTCGATGCTAAAGGAGGCTATTAAACCCAAACGCCGAAATCTGGATATAACGAATCTTGTGTCGAGATCTCGCATGTTCGGCCAGCCGACAGCGAGATTTGGCCTGTCCTCGTGTGCCTTCATGTAAGGTTGCTTTTTTCCCCCCTAAGGTTTAGTGGTGTATGACTTTCAGTTTACGCAAGAAATGAATATTCGGAAAAATCATATCAGTGCATCATTTTGGACACTGTCAAGTGATGCGACTTATATTGGCAAAACTGGCGGAAAAAGGTCAATGAGATTGAAAGAACACAAAGTAGGCGTTGTCAAAGCCACCCATGCAATGCGTTCTATCTTGTTGAACACTACTGAACGACAGAACATAGCTTCGACCTTGACAATGTGACGACGCTGGCCCGAGAGCAAAAGTGGGGGAAAAGAAAACACCTGGAATCGCGGTTCATCCGTAATGGCGAATCGGCGTGCAAAGCTAAGCGTGGACCCCTGCCGGACGTTTACAAGGACGTGTGGGACGAGTAGACTGGGCCTCCTCTAATGTGTGTCAGTGTATACTGAAGTTACCACCTTACTTATGTGGGGAAACGTCTATACCCTTTTGTTTTAATTTGTTAAGTCGGAGTAAACCTATTTTCAATCATGAATTCACCCGGCTTTTGGGGCATTTTTACATTCGCCATCGTGTCAGTTCTGATTGGCCCGCGCTGCTGCTACGGCCTCTCTGATTGGCTGAAACGCCACCCAGAATAGCACCCACTCGCGTGCATGAAGCTTCCCCAGCATGTCGAGTTTTCCATGCTTATAGACTTGGTGGCTCTCACCACGTCAACGCCAAGCGACGCCAGTGCTTAATGTCAAAAAAAGGGGAGGGAGGCCCTGCCCCTCTCCTCTACTCTTTAATTAGGGGCTCGACCCTCCCCCCTCCCCTTCAACAGGCGAACCCATTCGACAAGCACTGGACTTTAAGCCCTGAGGGACGCAACGCCGCTTAACGCCGGCAGAAAAGCTGAATGAGGGTTTAACTTCAGGAAAGCTTTTAGAGCTATAGCTCTACTATTCCAGGCGCAAATCCAGGAAACGCCTGCTTTTGTAAATGCGACCTTCAAGCTCAGCCAAAGTCAAAGTGGGACTTAGCCTTTCACTATCGGCGGCTACCGCTTACGCCGCTTGGGTGTAATGATCAGCGACGTTGACAAAGTGTGCGGTCGGGCGGGTCTATCTTCAAAGCGATTTGCGATGAGTACAAACTGCGCTGAGTGCTGGCAGCTTCGCATGGGCTGTGCTTTCGACGCTTAGTTCGCGTTGAAGCGAGACGTAGCATGAAGGTCGATTCGCTCGCTGCTGCTGCCGCGCCGAGCAGCGAGTGTACGTTACCTTGTGGTGCAGTTGTAGATGCGGTAGTTGCTGACGGCGCGGAGCAGCATCTGTGTCCCTTCCCAAAGCAAGCAAAACCGTGCTATTGCTCGACAAACTTGGTTTAACCGCGTTCGACCATGGCAATTTTTTTCTTAGTGCTTTAGAGTACTACGACGCTGCCTCGAGGTTACTGCTGCCAACAGTTTGTTTGCGCAGTAATGAAGCCGGATCGAAAACTACAACTCCATGGGGTAAGATATACGTAATGGATCGCTTCGCGTTTATGTCGGCTTCGGTGATTCTCAGCGGCGCGTTGCGTAATTACTTACAGAGCGAGGAAGTCGGAGAGGACAGATATGACGAGGAGCATTAGGTACGTTGATGCGGCCCTGCTGATGTAATGGCTTTGACTCCTGCATGAAAATGAATTGCGCTATATATACGACCACGTGTAGTGTACCCAATCGTCAAGCTTTCTTTTCTCACATGATTTTGTAATTTGAAAAAATTCGACGGAAATTATGCGCTCGTAGCGCCTTCAGAGGTCAGCTTCGAATTTTTACCACGCCGATATAGAAAAGTGAGAGAGATAATTTATTGTCCGTGGTTTATCTGTTTGGAGCTAACCTTTAAACGCTTACCCGCATTATTTATCCGTACACTTAACCGAGGGACAATACACGTCAATGCGAAATTTCGCTCACCATTGCTGTTGCTTGATCTTCCCAGGACTGTAAAATGAAAAAGAAAGATACTTCATGATCAAAAATATCGCAAGCTCTTAATGAACCTAACTTAGAGGTCGCGTTCCCGATCTATAGCTTTAGGGTAGGCTTTTATAATTGCATGACTCGTCAGTCATAATGCCTTGCCGAGTGACAGGAATCCTTTCAATGCAGCCGACTTCTTTGCGGCGTGAAAATAATGGTACCCAATCAATCAGGGTCCCAACCCAACCCAACCAGGGTCCCAACCCAACCCAACCAGGGTACCCAACCAATCAGGGTCTAAAGACGCCTTTTAAGCTGCGGTACAAACGCCTATATGCAAACAAAAAATGTTACATGTATGATGCTTCCGAGAATTCCGTCTGCGAGACGCCTTCCTTTCACTCCGACACCACTTCGCCAATTACCGATGCCCTTTCCCCGAGGGCGACCCGCTCAGGCCGTGCCTACTCTGCCGCTAGCTAGGACAGTGCGAGGGGTGGTGGTACCCCGTCAGTGCTTTCCGTGCTTTCTACAAATATTCGCAGTCTTATCCCGAAAAGAGACAATCTAAGCGCCTTAACTAACGATACAGATGCTGATATAATATTGCTGACTGAAACTTGGCTATCTGACAAAATTTCAACCCATGAACTTCTTCAGTGCGAGAAAAGATTCACCGTATATCGTCGTGATCGCGCTGAGAGAACGGGTGGCGGTGTCATCATTGCCGTGAATGAATGTTTTGAATGCACTCTTTTAAACATACCATGTAATTTAGAAATAGTGTGGTGTTGTATAACCATTGCTTTTAGAAAAATGGTTTTTGGAATTTGTTACCGCCCGCCTAACTCCAACAGCTCTTTTTGCGAGGCAATTCATGATTGTCTAAGCCAGATTTCAGCCAGATTTCAGCCAGATTTCCCGGTATACCAGTTTTTCTTCTAGGTGATTTTAATTTTCTATCAATCCAATGGTCTCATTTATGTCCGCTTGCAGAACCTGCTTCCGCCGAAACTAGTAGCTTCCTAGCCACATGCTTGGATTTCAGCTTATCGCAACTAGTCCGCCTTCCTACACGTGTTACTTCTACGACATCATCCTTACTAGATTTGATACTAACGTCATCACCTGAAATTGTATCAACAATAACTCATCTGCCAGGGCTCAGTGATCACGACGTGATACATTTTTCTGTCTCTGTACCAACTGCTAAAAGGAACAAGCGCTTTAAACTTATCAGAGATTATAATAAAGCTAACTTTGACGCTATCAACACCAATCTTTCTTCCTTCCTCGACAGTTTTTGTATATCTTACACTGACGCATCAGTCGAAGAATTGTGGGCATCATTTAAATGTAAAGCAATGCATCTAATAAATAAATACATTCCCTTAAGAAAGGTTTATCAATCATCTAACGCACCATGGTACACCAGACACCTTAACCGACTATCTAACAAAAAAGGCAGACTTTTCCGTGCTGCAAAACAATCGTCAACTACTGACAAGTGGTCCGCTTATGCCGTCGCAGCAAAACTCTACTCCAGTGCTTTAAAAGAAACTAAATTTAATTTCTATAACACCACGCTTCCATCATTACTCAGAACGAATCCGAGACGCTTTTGGAACGTCGTTAAAAACCGCGATAGTCAAGGTATAACCCTTACTAATGAATTAGGTGAGATAATACCAAGCCGTTATTGCGCGTCTACACTGAACATCGCTTTCACCCATTCATTTTGCCCCACTCACTCTGGCAGCTCTCCACCATTCATAGCACCTAGTTTCTTTCCAATGGAACCGATTTTACTCGACTCATCTGGTATCTGCTCTATTATTAACAAACTAAAAAGATCCTCTTCGTGCGGTATTGATAGCATTACGTCCAAATTCTTGCAAGGTACTACCGAATATAGTTCCATTATATTAAACTTGATTTTTACAAAATCTCTGAACAATAGCTCCTTGCCCAGAGACTGGAAAAAAGGAAAGGTGATTCCACTTCACAAGTCAGGCGACACCCATAACCCATACAACTACAGACCTATTTCCTTGACATCAGTACCATGTAAAATATTTGAACACATAATTTTCTCTCATCTTGTCAACTTTTTGGAATCAAACCAGTTCTTTCATAACAGTCAACATGGGTTCCGTAAGTCCTTCTCATGCGAAACGCAGTTATTAACATTTTGTAGCGATCTCCATGCTTTCCTAGACGCTGGCTTTATAGTAGACTGTATATTTTTAGATTTTGCAAAAGCCTTCGACAGAGTTAACCACCACTTACTCCTACTAAAACTCGGCCAGCTAAATATTGATCCCCTGGTCTTCAACTGGATTCGAGAGTTTCTTTCTAACCGTACACAATATGTAAGCATTAATGATAATGATTCTCCTGAAGTTCCGGTCGGTTCAGGGGTACCTCAAGGCTCTGTTTTGGCACCCTTACTTTTCCTAATTTATATCAATGATCTTCCTAACCAAATTGCAAGTTCCATTTGTCTATTTGCTGACGACTGTGTTATATACCGCAAGATTGAAAGCACTAACGATACTTTTACACTCCAGGATGATCTCGGTAACACTGCAGCATGGTGCAAGCTTTGGCTAATGGAACTAAACACTTCTAAATGCAAAACAATGAGAATTTCCCGTAACCAGTCAGCTTGCCCCGCCTACATACTTAATGATACTCCCCTTGACCCAGTACTTTTTTACAAATATCTCGGTGTGTATATTGCTAACAATCTTTCATGGAAAAGACACATCGAATGCATCACGTCGAAAGCTAACCGCATGCTAGGTCATCTCAGACGTAACTTTTCTTTAGCTCCACCGAAACTAAAACAACAACTCTACGTCACTTATGTCCGGCCTAACCTCGAATACGCATGCTCGATATGGGACCCTGGGCATGCTACTCTAATACATATCCTTGAAAGTGTCCAAAATCGATCGGTCCGTTTCATTCTTAACAATTATCACCGTACTTCTAGCGTTACTAACATGAAACTTAGTCTTGGCATTCCCCTTCTCTCTTCCCGAAGAAAATTACCTCGTCTTTCGCTCTTTCATAAAATCTACTATCATAACCACGAGCTCAAGTCCCGGTACATTACACCAGCATCTTATGTCTCCGCACGTATCGATCATCGCTTCAAAGTTCATGTACCTGCGCCGCGCACAGTTACCTACTCACACTCGTTCTTGCCGAGAACATGTCTTGAGTGGAACCACCTGCCTGCGTCACTAGTCGCTATCACTGATACAGACCGTTTTCACAGAGCACTATCAAACGAATTATAAGCCTACTTCAAAACTGCGTCACTATCACGTTGTCACCTATTGCTATCGTTTTCTTTCATTGCTATTATTCCATGTTTTCGTTTTTTATATTCTTGTTACTTGATGTTTAAGTGTTTATTTTTGCCTTGTTACTTTTGTGCTTATTTACTTGTTGTTGCTGTATATTATTTGCGGTATAGCTGTTCTTCACTTCTCCTTGTATTTATTTTATATGTACTGATATTCTAATGCCCCTCCCCTCTGTAATGCTTCTTGTAAGCCCTGAGGGTAATAATAAATAAATAAATAAATAAATGGTGGTATGTGGCGAACATTGCATTCGCCAATGAGTGAGACGGGTACACAAGTCAAGATAATGTGCCGACTACTACTTCGTGTCCTACTGCTTCAGCGTATCCTGCTGTGCGGGTGTTCAGCTGTGAATCAGAGTGCGTGGCTCCTAATGTGTCGTCGCGAGTCCAGTGAGCGCGCGGTGATGTAACCAAGCGCACCCTAAGGGCCGGGATGGAGGAAGGGGGGCCGGTGAGCGCACATCTCTCCTTCTAGCCTGGCCGTTACTACGCGTGGCGCGTCTTATCGCGACACCGCGTGCATTATCGTGGAAGTACTCTGCGGCGAGTGCAAACATAGGTCAGCCGAGATGACTGGTGCCTTAGTGTGCGCTGTGTTTTCGTGCGCCTAATGTGCAAGTCGCATAATTTCGAGTTTCGGAGACGCGAGAGGCTGTAAGGCAACACGAAGCGTTCGCTCCCCGCTGCTGCCGCTCTTCCTCACGCCAGCTTTGTGACAGCGAGTGTCCGCAGTAACCCAGTGAGTTCACGTTCGCCTGTGCACGCACGACACCTGGCTTCTAAATTTCATTAGTAGGCGAAAGTTTAGCGCAATTTATATAGCTGATAGAACTAAAACTAATGAATTAAAACTTTATTGATATTAAGAGGTGCCGCTAGGACAGGAGCCCTCTGACCCACGCTCTGAACTTTTGCAGTCACTTCTGGCCATAGTCCACCAGGTAGCATTGGAAGTCTTGCGCCATGGCGAGAATAAGCCACTTCGGGGGTGGGGGGGGTATAAAACAATAACTCCCACTTCGTGTGGTTGTCTAATACGTTGTTATAGCAATCAATGCTTTACTCTTCGGGTAGAGCGCTACTTTTAAAGCAACGCATTCTTTGCGAACCTCCCTGCGCCTCTCTTGCTGACCGTGGCTGCCACCTCCTGCTGCTGTCTTGCCGAATAGCTCACACTATTCTGTGGGATGGCGGCTCCATGTAGGAGCGATGGCTCACGCTACTTCGCCCGCAGCGGTAGAAGGTAGAGGGGGGAAGCCAGCCTGCGCATGCGGGTCATTTGCCGCTGGTGGAAATGGCGAGAGGCTAGAAACGTGGAGAGCGGGGAGGAGACGGGAGAGGGGGCAGGAGGAGATGGCTTCACGTTGCGCATGCATTGCGCCACCTGTCAACTGCGTGGACGGTCGCATCTGCGCCTCTATGCGGAGGTCGGGCAAGCCAAAGAAATGGCGCAAAAAGCCATCTTGCCTCTTTCTCACCTCTATAGCGCTGGTTGCGTTCAAAGATGCATTGCATTGCAGAGCTCCTCGTTCGGGGAACTGCTGAGCCACATGAGAGGCGCATGAACACTGCTTCGTAAGCTTCGCTGCATAAAGATTCCAACAGGGCACGTTGGATCTGCTGCATTTTTTATATTTCTTACATTTAGCCGACCCCATTCTTGGGGTGTACAAGTCTTAAATGTTGACGTCTCACCGTGTGGACAACTGCGGTCCGCATTTCTACATGCCTTTGAATGACGAAGTTAGCGGAATATTTATATACACGTCATCGCACGTACTTCTACAACATGTCCTGGAGACAATCTGTAACGTACTACAAATGGAGCGAAATGTATAAAAATACTAATGACATGCACTATTTCGAAAAACCTCCATGGTTGTTCTGGTCAGTCTGCAGTTTTAAACTGCCCGTGTAATTAGCATTACTTCCAACTCCAAGAAAAAAGAAAAGGTCGAAAGATCAAAACTCCTCACTGGGGTATTGTCATATAATGGGCAGTATTATTTGGAATAATTACTTGTAAAGCTTATGCTCTACCATTGAAGCCAAGACTGTCGCATTTTAAGAGCTAAGTAACTCCATAGATACTACGCACTACCACGCACACTAATTACAATCTCCCCAATATAATCTATATAGTATATATCATGTAGTTAGCGAATTAGTTATATACCCGTCATTTCATGTACTTTTACATTTACTGGAGCCCATCTGTAACGTACTGCGAATGGAGTGAAATGTATAAAAGTACACAAGACATACGCTATTTCGAAAAACCTTCATGGTTGCTCTGGTGAGTCTGCAGATTTAGACTGCACATGTAATTAACATTGCCGCCAACTACAAGAAAAGAAAGGTCAAAACATCAAAACTCCTCACTGGAGAATTGTCATATAATGCGCAGAATTGTTTAGAATAATTACTTAATTCTGAAGCTTATATTATTGAGACCAAGACTGTCGTATTTTATGCGCTAAGCAACTCCAAAGGATACCACACACCACCACGCACACTAATTACGATCTCCTCAGTATAAACTCGTTTTTACCGCCAATCTTCTGTTTGGTAAATGAAATACATTTGTTGTAGTGCGTTTTTTCTAGGGATATTTGCTCGGCGACACGCTCTCCTGCATTGCAACATGTCCTCTTCAGAAGCTTCCCTCTGCTCCGGAAGACGCAATTCTCTCGTTGTTTGTGTTTTCCGCGTGTACCGTTCCCCCGCACGCTCTCGCCTGTGTTCCAACTGCACTTTCACAAAAGGCTGCTTTTCGTATACGTTTCCTGGCCGCATTCTAAGGTCTCCGTTCCTATGAGCAGTTTCTTATGGCGCGTCACTGTCGTAGAATTGGAATCATAGTTAGTAAATGGATTGGTATGATGTTCGTGCTTGTGGCTTCAGACGTTCCTGTGGCTTTGTGTATTACGCTTTATGTGCCTTCACTGTTCTATATTTCAAAGCATTCTATACTTGTATAAATAGAGAAAACCCTATGAACACGTGTAATTGCTACTGATTGCAGCGGTTCAGCTTGTAGAGGTGGCCAAGTCGAAATCTCGACGCACCCGCTTACCCGCAAGAAATTCATAAGCGTGTTCTATGCGACTTGTGGATGCATGTGACGCATGCGTAGCGTGGCTGACATGATTATGCTTTTTTTGTCTGAGCGGTGTCCGGAAAACGCGCATGGATGCCCGGAATGCCCGCGTAGATACAGGGTCTGCGAGGCCACACATAATTGAAAAGCTTACGTACACGCGCGATGCCCTAAAGCGCTTGATCGAACGACGAAATTGGTTTCGGAAGCTTGACGATTCGATGTCTGCGATGGCCTCGTTGAAGGCCATTTAACCGACTACAGTCTAGTCAAATGATGTAAAATGTTGTTTATAGCACCAAGTGACCCGCTTTGTATTGTTGCTAAGAAGGTACTAAAGAAAAAGGAGAGCGACGTCCGTTGCGTGATGGTTCATTTTATTGTATACAACACAGTATTTTGTATGAAATAGTAAGTTTGCTAAGTCAGGAAGATCTCTGGAGGACGAAGTTCAGGCAAATTCGTGTACAAACCATCACTCGCATTCTGTCTGAATCACACCGCTTGCAGCTCCCCACCTCTAGTAGGCTCTTGCGCCAGGATTCGCTTTAGTAATTATTGAAATAAAGTGTATGGTTTGGGCTATGGGCGGATCTGTGTTGGCACCTGGAAGCTTTCTGACAAAATATCGCGTCGGAGGTTCGTGCGTACAGAAGTAGGTTCCGGTAAAAGTACAGAAGTTTAGGTATTCACAGAAATTCACCCATTCAAGTCTAGACGGCGTTGCGGGCTTCTTATTTGGGACACGAAACAGAAGGTCTAACGGAACACAGCAGAAATGACCCCGGGCATCTAGCGAAAGCTTGCTACGCTTTAGGGAAAAAAACAACAACGAATTATTCAGTGTTTGAGAGTGTTGACTCGTAGGGCTTCTTTTGGAATATCCTAATCTGGCATCATTCGTTTCTCGCACAAATCGAGCTGTAAGCGTCTCCCTGCCATGCTGCTACGTAAGTGAGAATTAGAGCATTTACTGAGTGTAAACAATATACCTTTATAACATTATGTGGCGCGTTAAGCAATACTTCGAAATGCGTAACTGTGAAAACTTACATAGGCGTGCTTAGGAGTTTCAGTCTCGTCTTAGCCGCCGACTGCACCACGCTGTTCTCCTCCGGATTGTTGGGCTCGCTGCTCGGTTGAGGGTTGTTGACAGGATGGTAATGTCAGCAATTAGTCTTGTCAAAAGAAGCATGGTTTCGTACCACGAATCGAAAAAAAAAAGGAATAGCGACATGAAAGCTACACCCTGACAATATGTTATCCCCGCCCTGTAGGCACGTCGGAAAGTCATCTTCTCGTCATTGGAAACCTAGCCTCGCACACAATTTTGAACAAGTAAGCGTGCTTCTTAGCTTTACACACCAATAATACAATAATATTATTTTGCTGTCGTCATCGTCGTCTTTGATGATAGCGACGGCGATATTGCATTATACGGGAGAGAGAATAGAAAACTTATGGCTTCGAGGTGAGCAATAACATAAATTAAGAATAGCTACACAGCCACAGTTAGGTTGGTAGTCGAGGAAGCCTTCTATGCGGTACGTGGATTCATTCTACAACCTGTAAAATGGGAAGGATTCCTTGAATACCTAAATAGGCATGTAATCCTTTTTACTCCTGCATGTTTGCAGCTCCGCAGTGCTATCAGCAAGAAATTATGACAGAACCTCTCTAGTTAGACATGTCAAATAGTGCGTAAGCACTCCTTCCAGTCGCTCATCTTAGATACATATGTCTCTGACGTATGCGAACGCGTCTTGTCGTATGATGGCGACGTATGCTTTGTTAATTAATTATTGAGTGTATTAGTAAACATGATAAGTCGGATGATGCCATTGTTCGTTTCGATATTAAATAAGTGAATTGACAATTGAAATTAAATACTTGGTTTACTAAGTGTGCTTAAATAATCGTATGATGACGTCAGTCACTTATTTAATTAATTCGTTGGGCTATTCATATCAGTCACCCTAATTTCATATTTCTTACCATTATTATTTACCTTGATTAGACTTAGGCTAACTAATTTACCCTCAATTATTCGTCATTTCGCTTATGTAATTTCATTGTAATTAATATCCACTAGCCTTCCTTAACGCACATTAGCATTAAGAGGAAATTTCAGCTCAAGCCCCCAACTATTCTATGCTACCTATTCAAATACATGTAAAAGCAAAATGCTTTTCCGAGGTAACTGCTGGACTTATTTAATGGAATTTTTGCATTTGCGAGAGAAAGTTAAATTGTAGTTACTGTTGGAAGCTGACCTAACCTATATATAACTAATCTAAGCTAGCCTAATCTAACCTATCTTAACCTAATCTAACTCAACCTAACCTAACCCGAACTGACCTCACTTAATCTAACCTAACCTAACGATTGTCGTAGTAGTATAGCGCAATCTTTGCTAAGAAATACCACCACATATACTTCGCCATCAGACAGCCATTTTACGGAGTTATCGTTCATCAGCGGCTGTGCGAGAGACTTACTACGGCGACAGGTTCTTGGTGTAGAAGTAGCAGCAAGATAAGAGGAATGCCACCACAGAGCCAGGAATGGCTATGAGCATCCACTGCAGCTGTCCCATTGGACCTGTCGATAGCAACATTTCGTCCCTGCTGCCAAAGCACAGGCGACGAAAGAGAGAGATCAAGTCAGGCTCACCTGTAGTGGCTTGGACGAGTTCGCAGACCACATTAAAAAGGAACGCGAATGCGTCACGTAAAATAGTTTTAGACAAAGGAGCTGTTCCTTTTTCTTTAGTAGTTCAATTGAAATAAGCTGTTTACTAACGGCGAAACTGAAGGCGAAATTTCCGTCGTCTTGTATTCTGTGGCGAAACCAGAGTGCCATTGCGTCAGTGTGACGTAACGTATTTGAGCCGTTTTAGTGCAGTAGGGCCTATTAAAATTAGCTAGGTTGACTTTTTTGTTAACGCGAAACATTTCTGCACGTACAGTTGGCACTTTGACAGTGTCTATCTATGTAGCCGCCTGCGTCTAAGTGCTCTCATGGTCGTTTCGTTAACTTGGTAGGTACCAAAATTTGCACAGTGTGTCGAGACTGTATGACGAACATAAATGATACGTCATGACATGACTATCATGATATGCGTGTCATGTGCTTCATGAAACAGCCGCGTACGTCTTGGTGCTCTCATGGTCGTTTCGTTACATTGGTGGGCTCCCCGCACACTGCTTCGCATAACATCGATTGCCACAAGGCGTCCGACTGGCCGGCATTGTTTTTTTTTTGATGCAGTAGGATTCTTTTTTATGGCTAAATAATCAACTAGACCCGAGTAGTCGCTGCCAATATTTGTGACGTTGCAGCGAGCTGCCCTACAGACCTAATACCGTGGCCGCGGCTGACCGCAGTGCAAGTTCTTCCATAGCGACCTTCGTAACCAAACTCCATAAAGAGAAAACGTCATAACAGAACTCGAGTGCGGCAACTTTCGTGTTATTCACCTGGTCAGCTGTCTGATCAACATCTTCCGCGTGGGCAGGCGGGCGAGACTGACAATGTTGCCCAGCGCGGTCACTATGGCGACGGCCAGGAGAAACGCGCTTCGAATGGCCACGTGCTTTCTGTAAAATAAATAAATAAATAAATAAATAAATAAATAAATAAATAAATAAATAAGTAAATAAAATCCTGCGGCAATTTGTTTTGAACACACTGCAAAGTACCTATTCGCTATAGGAAATAATTCTGCGATTTAGAAATCGTTGAGAAATATCGCCTGCATTGTAAAATAATTTACCCCCTTAAAAGTGAAAAGGGGTGTAAATCTGTCTATAACTCACCCACGAACACGCAAAAAGGGTGCAAGGGCATGAGTTAACTATCTTTATTTATTTATTTACTTACTTATTTATTTATTTATTTATTGCACCTTCAAGGCCCGAAGGCGTTACAGAAGGGAGTGGAACGAAATATACAACTTGTACAGATGACAGATTATTATAATAAAAGAAGAAAAAAAAGTTATATTTATAGACAGGTTTAAACCACTTTTCACGGGTATTAATTATCTCCAACGTATGCGCTGCATTGCAGAACTTACATTAACGCTGGGATGTTCTTCAGTCATGCTCCCACCGTTTAGCACCACGGCATTGAGGAAACAAGTGACTCCTATTGGCTTAATTCCTTCATTAACTCGCGCTCCAGACTTGATTGATTCACGTAGTGGCGCAGCCCAAGAGGAGCAGCAACAACACAGTTGCTGCTCCTCTTAAATTAAACAAACAAAGGAAAGGAAAGGTTCCAAGGGGGCTATTTGGGCTCTTCATTTCGCTTATCCAAACCGCTTTTGAGAAGTGATTACCGAAGTACTTCTCTGCTGATAAACTAGACATGCTGTCAAAATCAGATTGCGACGGTGTAAGCTCGTACGGAAAATCGACGCGAAGCCGCCCACCATAAAGCTGTTTAATGCGAGAGCATCATATGCCCCATTACGCAAAAATGCGGCGTAGTCGGCGGCGTGGCCGAATTGTGGTACCAGAAATGACCAACGGCGCAAATAATAAAAACACGTCACGGAAATGCTCGGATGGACGTCAGATTCCTGGGCAAGGTTCCCTTAAACAAGGTAACTTAATGGCTTCGAAAAGTAAATTTTGCTAAATTTCGGTCTGGCCGGGAATCGAACCCGGTACTCCGGGGTGCGAGACGAGCCTGCTTCCCTGGCGACAGGGCGGCTGCACGGTTCTGATTGGCTAAGGGTGCGGCCTAGTGCGTGCGTCGTTGGACACGTGACGGCGCAGCCAATGGGGATGAGGTGGTGCCACGTCACGAGCGCATAATATCAGTGCATAAAGTAATAAGCATTAATGTCCAATTGAACGCCTCTGAGCGGTCCTTCGAGTTAAGACCTCATCGCGGGTAAGCGAGCGAGTTGAGGCGCTTGGCGCGTATTTATTTGGCCTTACCGCGGCGCAGTTAGAACGCAGGCGAGAGCTTGTGCCGACGAGGAATTCGGCGAAACACTTCACCAAAGGGGCTCTAAAAGTTTTGGCATTCCCAGACGTAGGCATTCTTAAGCGTATCTGGTGAATTAAAACGATAGCGTGAAGGACCCCTTTGCGCAGTGACCACGGCGAAAGCGGCGTGGAGATTGAGTTCACCGTGAACGAAACGTGTCCACGAATCACAGCGCGGAGCTCAGGCCTTTACTACCAATTGCAGAGCGGCGCGCGGCGCGTTCCTACCATCCACGGCAGCGGCGGTGCCGGCCGGGGTAAAAGAAAAAGAAAGAACCAGAAAGCTCGCCTTCGCGCACAGCGTTCGCCGCAAGCGCTTACCGGTAAAGATAATCGTTGCGTAAGCTGCAGTCACCGGGAAGCGTGAGAAACAGTCAGGGACGCCATTGCGTTCTAGTCTTAAATGCGAAGCTTAAGCGACTCCCAAGATTTTTTTCCGTTTTTTTTCCGCCTTTCTTTCTTTATTCAGTCTAAGCTTCCCTTCGCAGTAATGGTGACCGTATTGTAATAGTAGAAACCTATAAATTAATAATAAAACCTTGGTGAATAATGCTGCTTAATGGATTCAATGGAGAGGACACGTTGCAGTTTGAAGGTCTTTTGTGGATTGAATTGGCTGCACATTGAAAGAACGAGCGCTCATCATGTGTACGTGTCCCTGGGTAGCGTTTGCTTGCGCAGCGAATTCCTTCACTAAGAAATGTTAGTCAACGCTGTAGATGCTGTCGCAGACAATAGCAGCACTGGAATGAGGAAGGATGCTTTCTTTAATTATATGCGGCATTTTTATTGTTACTTCGAACACTTAAATAAAAAGCTTATAAAATGTACTGAAATCCCGACACTACAAAGGAATCATCTGCCTAGGTGGACATAATTTGCAATGGATACTAAAACAAGCCATTCGTTGATTAAACTAATTAAATCAATTAACTTCCAAATTACCGAAATGTACGGCACATGTATATAATCGAAAGTTGAAGGAAGCAATCATAAAAAGAGCAGTTCCCTGTTTCTACATATTAAATTGGTCGTTTAGGTCCGACATAACTGACGTCAGGTTACTCGTGCAATTTGCCCGGCTACGTGCGCGGCTCGCGGCGTAAACCCCCGTTACGTAATATGCTGCGTAAAATAAACTCATCATATACAGGGTGTCCCACATAACTTGAGCCAAGAAATTAAAAATGAAAGGCGCATCGGAAGCTAATTCAACCGAACGCACAGTATTCGCAATAGCCTATAATGACTCAGACACTTTTTTGTTTTACCCATAACTATCTAATAAATTAAGTTTGATTACCCTCATGATGCCTCATGACCTCGAGCGTACCGGAATCTTGGAAGAACGCTAACATAATCCTAATCCATAAGAAAGGGGACGCCAAAGACTTGAAAAATTATAGACCGATCAGCTTACTGTCCGTTGCCTACAAAGTATTTACGAAGGTAATTGCAAATAGAATCAGGAACACCTTAGACTTCTGTCAACCAAAGGACCAGGCAGGATTCCGTAAAGGCTACTCAACAATAGACCATATTCACACTATCAATCAAGTGATAGAGAAATGTGCAGAATATAACCAACCCTTATATATAGCTTTCATTGATTACGAGAAAGCGTTTGATTCAGTCGAAACCTCAGCAGTCATGGAGGCATTACGGAATCAGGGTGTAGATGAGCCATATGTAAAAATACTGGAAGGTATCTATAGCGGCTCCACAGCCACCGTAGTCCTCCATAAAGCAAGCAACAAAATCTCAATAAAGAAAGGCGTCCGGCAAGGAGATACGATATCTCCAATGCTATTCACAGCGTGTTTACAGGAGGTATTCAGAGAACTGGATTGGGAAGAATTGGGGATAAAAGTTAATGGAGAATACCTTAGTAACTTGCGATTTGCTGATGATATTGCCTTGCTTAGTAACTCAGGGGACCAATTGCAATGCATGCTCACTGACCTGGAGAGGCAAAGCAGAAGAGTGGGTCTAAAAATTAATATGCAGAAAACTAAAGTAATGTTTAACAGTCTCGGAAGAGAACAGCAGTTTACGATAAGTAGCGAGGCACTGGAAGTGGTAAGGGAATACATCTACTTAGGGCAGGAAGTGACCACGGATCCGAATCATGAGACTGAAATAACCAGAAGAATAAGAATGGGCTGGGGTACGTTTGGCAGGCATTCCCAAATCATGAACAGCAGGTTGCCGTTATCCCTCAAGAGAAAAGTATATAATAGCTGTGTCTTACCAGTACTCACCTACGGGGCAGAAACCTGGAGGCTTACGAAAAGGGTTCTACTCAAATTGAGGACGACACAACGAGCTATGGAAAGAAGAATGATAGGTGTAACGTTAAGGGATAAGAAAAGAGCAGATTGGGTGAGGGAACAAACGCGAGTTAATGACATCTTAGTTGAAATCAAGAAAAAGAAATGGGCATGGGCAGGACATGTAATGAGGAGGGAAGATAACCGATGGTCATTAAGGGTTACGGACTGGATCCCAAGGGAAGGGAAGCGTAGCAGGGGGCGGCAGAAAGTTAGGTGGGCGGATGAGATTAAGAAGTTTGCAGGGACGGCATGGCCACAATTAGTACATGACCGGGGTTGTTGGAGAAGTATGGGAGAGGCCTTTGTCCTGCAGTGGGCGTAACCAGGCTGATGATGATGATGATGACCCAGCCTTAAATTATTGGCTGAGGATCCCATGTGTGTTACGCAGATTTGTAGAGAACCTTCAGAAAAACCAATCCAGTTGTTTCCTTTACGATACATCTCACGTAGCCTTTCTTTTCCGGGTATCAAAGAAAGCCCGCGAAATACAAAAAAAAAAAAAAAACACGTGACGGAGCGCTTGCGCAGTGGTATCGTGCTCCTCTCAAAGGCGCGTTAAGTGAACAAGGACGGCTCCCGTCGGATGACGGCGAAAATGCATGCTGCCGGCCGAGTGCTGCCGATGAAATAAAGAACGCCCTGCTGCTGCCTCGTCGCCAGTTACGATACAGCTGTGGCCTCCGCGATCGGCAACGGCGCGCCGCCGGAGCCGATCGCGGAGGCCACGATACAGCCGACCTTGTTCCCCGAACGCACGCTTGAGAGCAGCACGATGCCACTGCGCAAGCGCTCCGTCACGTGTTCTTTTTTTTTAATTTCGCGGGCTTTCTTTGCAAACCAGAAAAAAGGACTACGTGAGATGTATCGTAAAGGAAACCAATCGATCGGTGGTTTGTGAAGGTGCTCTAAAAATCTGCGTATGATGCTTGAGGTAGTCAGCCGGTAATTAAAAAGGGTAATTAAACTGAATTAATTAGTGAGTTATTGGAAAACAATAAATTGTCTGAATTACTATAGGCTATTGTGAATAGTATGGGTTCGGTTAAATTCGCTTCCGACGTGCCTTTCATTTTTAAATTCTTGGCTCAAGTTATGCGGGATACTGTATAGCGGGGCAGTAAACCAGTCTCGTTCCTGCTGCTTAAGTGGTTATCTGTCCAATAGGGAGTTGAGCAAGGCACCAACTCGATATACATAGTATGCCCCGTGCGTAATTAGGTAAAAACTGTGCGAATGATTTGACACCAGGTATTTCGGTCTGCATGGTCATGCTGAAATGTACAAAGAAGTAAATAGGCTGTAAGGACGACTCCTTCGAACTTTCCAACACAAACTACGGCCGTTAAGTTTCTAATTTGGTATTTATTCGATGCTGCTTAATTAGCGAGCGAACCGTTTTGGCGTCTCTTGCAAATTATGTGCCCCTGGTCAGATAATTTATCAGAGGCAACGGAATTTGAGTAAATATTCTAGGTTTTCTAAAAATTATAGTGTCTGAAATACAAAGAAATCACTGCATACAGGTTACAAATAATTAGATAAAGTAAACTTTTTTTTCTAGCGATTCCTTACCTGTCTACGGCCTCTTTCCGACGCTGAATGTCCAACATTGCTTGATACTGACCTGTGTACAGAAGAGGTAAGCGTACGTCGATTAGGTTTGATGCTTTCTTCACGGTTTCATGTTGTGCATATACTTGGCTCTCCTAATTATGCAACCAGTGTGCACAAGGGTCGTTTTCTACATCGATCACTATCGGGAGTACTTTCACTGATGTCACGTGACATACAGATGTGTGCGTTTTGCATGCGCATAATAAAAAAAAAATTCATGCTTACCACATATCGGTTTTTGCTCAAACGTCGCAGTGAGATCACACTTTATGGTCCGGATGGCTCAATATCAGACTTAGCACTGTTGTCTTACCTCACTCTTAAGCAGAAGAAAAGAACAGTTTACTACCTTTAGGCCTCTTGCCATAAGTCTGCTGTACGACAGAGCGAGGTCTTCGCGATTGGCATCTGCTATATTCGCTGGGTGTGGCGATGTGGGCATCAAGACAGACGCCGACTAAGGTAAATTCGGCATTTTTTTTTCATATTGGTAACCAGACAAAAAATAACAGTGCGAACTATTACACTGAATGATCTGCACCATAAAACGCGATCGTGGGAACTATGAGCATGAACACAGTAGCGGATATAGTGAAATGACCTTTGTCTGGTGCAACGTTACTAGACTAGCTTCAGTTTTAAAACTCGGCGCCGTTGTGCGGAACCGCCACCCGCCCGCGCGTTTGTGGCGCTGCAGTCGCGCCCGGCTTCACTTCCTCACTAGCTGGCTACGCGGGCGGGCCGGACTAAGCACGCGGTGCAGCGTTGGTGTATTCTGTGGTTCGTTGCTGGCGGCGAATTTCAGCAAACATGTCATCCGCGAAACTGTAGCCTTCGCCGAGTTTCTTAAGAATACCAGCAGACGATGCCGACGTGCTGCGTACCTGGCTGCATAGGCCGCTATCGGAACGATATCGACAGTTCGGCGCACCACTTTTTCTGTGCTCCCAGCAATGCGACGATTCGCTCGGCGTGAAACAGAGCGATTCCTCGTGCCGACCGGGAACTCAGTGCGAAATCAACGGCACGCGCTCGTGCCACTGCTCCCGCGTTCGTCGTCGTCTTCCACAGCTGGCTGTGTGGCCATTCATCTTTCCAGCGTAGAATTTCACTTCACTTCTGTCGTCGTAATGGGGAGGCCGCGTTTACGGGGGTATGAGCCGTTGCTTAAGGGAGTATGAGCCACTCGTGGTCATACGTAACGGAAAGATTTAATTTTGAAGAAATTTAATTTCGAATAATCACAAGCAGCAAATCGCAGGCGAAGGCTGCTAACCACGCCGCCGAGCAAACTCGAGACATCGAACGCAAGCGACAACTGCGGACATACCGTCAGTGACGTCGTTCTCTGTCGCAGCCGATTGTGTGTGTAACCTCGTAACTGAGAAATACTTTAATGAACCCTCGGGATTAATCCAGTGATAAACACAGGGGCCGCACGTTTCAGCTTCGCTGATTAAGCATCTTCGCGGAATAAAAAAATCCGACTTCTTTTTTGCGTGTGTGGCTTGTGTGTACAAAGACCAACCTCACCTTTCTTTTTGTAGCGCTTCTTTGGCGTGGTGAGAAGCTTCGGTAGGGATGAAGATCATCCTACAATCACGCACTTTGGCCCGATATTCAGGGTCGTGGGCCTAAACTCCGCGAAACGTTAAGACGACAGGAAGAAACAACATTTCGAAACGCAGCTTCTGCGCTTCGCTGTATGCGTTTCTTCCTTTCGTGTAGTTTACCCTTCTTTCAGTATTAACGAACTGGCGCGATAAATCTTGTTGCTGTAGGTGGATACCGCTTTCTCGTGGTATCACTAATTCGGACAAGGGAGAACGCCAGCGAGCATGAAACACGCGCAAACTGCCCGTCCGCACGAGCTCAAGGCTGTGACGAGGCGTCTGCAGTGGAGCCCGATGGAACAGCGTTGCCCTCTGGCGGCTGTCACAGAAGTGGCGACAGCGGCTGTAAGCACGCGGGCGAGGAGTTTTACAACTGAGGCTAGTCTAGTAACGTTGGTCTGGTGTGCAGGAAAAAAACACACATCTCTGTAATCTCCGACGTGACGCCCGGGTAGAGAGAGTGACAGCAATACGGTCTGCTGTCTTACAGCCAATGACTCAACGCCAACTACAAGTGGTGTCCCTAAAGTGATCGATGTAGACAACACGGCCCATGGTCAAGCAACAGCGCGGACTCACCGATGCTGGAGGCACGCGCCAGCGAGGAGCATAACGAGTCGAGGCTGCTGTCCTTACGTCCTATGGCGACTCCTAGCTCCGCTTGGAGCAGCAGACGCTGCGCCCACGGAGGCTTGCGCATGGGCGGCACGAACGTGTTCACAGTGGCCAGAGTCGCAGACTCGCCTGTAGGGGATTCCGCCGCGGAGATGGCGGCAACGGTGACGTTCTTGGGCGTCGCTTCGCTCCTGCGTCGCCACCACGCGTCGCGATATGAGTGACTGAGTGAGTGAGTGAGAGTGGGTGAGTGAGAATTGTTAAATTTCACCGCCCTTGGGAACCTCATTAAACTGGAAACTTCTTGCTTCCTTGTGCTTACAAAGCTACGGAATAGTTCAGTGACCAGACGGACAGAAAAAAAGGAAGGAAAATGAAAGATAGGCAAGGCACAAAAAAAAAAAAGAAAACACAAAGAGTAAAGGAGAGCGATGAAATCTAGAGGACGAGCCAGAATGCTGCATCTCGGAATCGCATGCCTAAACAGTTGCAATTAGGCTTGCAATAGAGACCGTGATCCATGTTTGAACATGTCAGGTGATACATTTGGCGCCCTGTATGCGCCTTTTTTGCTCTGCGTTTGGTTTTACAGCGTGAGCTGTTATGGGCTCAATCAGATAGCCTTTTGAGTCGGTGATCCTGTCCGCCGCCACCGCCGCAGGTGTCCGTCGGAGCTATCGCCAGGAGTAGGAAAAAAAAAAATCGCAGTTGCCGCCGTTATGGAAGCCGCGCCCTTAGCATGTGAGTCAGCTTCTCTACCACTGCGCCACGCCAGCGCGCGCTAGCTGCTGCGGAAACATGATCTATGCAGGCGTCCTAACATGCGAGGAATCACGCGATGTGAGATGCACGCCGCGTAGCGTCGATACGTGCAAACTTTGCATTGCAGTTGCATTGCATTCTGCCAGGTGTCACGACATGTAGCGGTTGCATCGTATCGTGCCACGTGTGAAGGCATGTGACACGTGCGCCGCGTAGCCTCAATACCTCTGTTTACTCTTAGGCGCACGTTATGGCGTCTCCTCGCAAGGTACGAACCTCTACCGAAGAAGCGAGTCGAAGAGCTATGCGCGTGGCTGCAACCAGGCAACGTCGAGCTCAGTAGACCGCTGCGCAAAGAGCAGCGCAAGCCGCAGTTTGCCGTTCGATGCCAGCCAGAGAGTTCAGATTGTTCTCGTGAAAACGATGCCAAGATTCTTCACCGAGAACACCCTGCAGCTTGCGCTGTGACTGTGCTGACTGTGACGCAGAGAACAAGACCTTGAGAAAGGCCTGACGACCAGGTGTGCTACACAGGAAAGTCCCAGTTTGGCAAAGTTCGCGATCACCGAGAACTCTAGTGACACCCTCTGATGAATGCACATGTAGATTCGGGTGAAAGAGATAAAATTCAACCCTCGACACGTTTCCAGTTTCGTTGGCTTATCTATAGATTCACTTTTCGGATCGTCATTTGGGCGTTACTTCACGGGCAGCCCAAAAGTAGGTCACGTGGTCAAACCGTCGATGCATTATCTCATTAGTTTATCCTTCCACCATGTGCGTATTACCGGTGCAAAGAAGTGATCGAGAAAAAAAAAAACCTTTATCACTCAACGTATTCGAAATAAAAGAAAGGATCGGCGTGAGAATGCGCCCCGACTGCACTGTTCGCATTCGGCGGTGCATGGACAAACAATATGTCTGAAATAGGAGACACGCCTGTCACGCGCCTCAGAAAGGTGTGGCAAGCGGCTGGCGCCGAGTGTGTAGATAGATAGCTAGACGGTGTCGTTACTGGGGTATTACGGTGATAGCTATAGGCGCCGCTGGCGCGGATCATTGTCCAGTCTTTCGTGTTTGAAACGACGAAGAGGCATGCGCAGGGTTCACACAGGTTGGTGACATATGTGGCTTTGTCTCAACATTTTATCGACTGCTGCTTTCGCGCATTCCGGCACTATCTTTGTTGAGTGTCTGACCTAGAGAAAACTCAGTCGAGCGAAAGACAAAGGGAACCCTGCACACCACCCTAGAAGTCAAATTTGCAAAGCTTTTTGCTCGTAAGTCCTCTTTGCCGTTGGATGGCAGCCTTCGCTAATGATATGTCCAGCACTAGGACCGGCTGAAAAAATAGTCTCACGAAAAATTATATCCTATAAGCTTTCGTGAATATGGGAAAAGATGAACTTGAGCGGACCAGTGCTCAGGTCTCTCCAAACAGGTCCGATTCAGCAGGTCTGAAAATTCAGCCTTCGGTCTGAAAAAAGTATATTTTAAAGTCTGTTTTTTTTTCGACTAAGGTAACCTCTTGGATTGTATTATAACGAATGCGCTTAGTAATGTGGCTGGATTTATTGCAAAAATTGAGTGAAAGCTTTCCAGGAGCCATCGGCTCCCATAGATTAGAGTGCTATTTCTGAATTCTGACGAGCTATGCAGGCAATGCTGTTTGGCTTCCATTTCACGCGTCTACGAGAGTTTCGAAAACCAACAAGTGTTCCAGACCCTGTCACGCAGGAATTCGGTCATGAGAAAGCATTCGTGAACACTTGAAATGGATATATCAACTTCACTCGGGGGAGTTGCGAAAGGGTCGGGTGCCAGTGTGGTGGCGTGGGCCGTTTGCGCATATTTATTTACTCACTCCTTTTAGACAGAAAACATACGTTACGCACATATAAAACAATTAAAGTTATAGGTAAACCCGTAGCTATCGCAAGACATACCAAAGTCATATCAGCTACTTAGATCGTACGGGTACGCGAGCTAAAAATTAGTCCTTTATGACGCTTGACAAGGCAGACGCCCTATAGACCTCGAGACCTGGTGGTGTAAACCTGCTGTTATTAAAGAGTACGGCATATACCGCAGCCTTACTTCTGAATTACATAAGTGCGAAGCTGACTACAGAGCCAGCTGGAATTCCGTCTAACTTACGCGGGTGTCTGCTTGAAGTCGACGATGGACAGCCGTCTGTTGGTCTGCCGCTGCTGAAGCCCCTTGCTGGCCGAAGACAGCGACGAACGCCTCGTGGAACTACCGTCGGAGGCCTGTCCGCTATGCTCCTTAGTGGGTTTGCGAGCTGTCGCGGTGTTTTCTGCGGGGTTCGGCACTCCGCTGCAGTAATAAAGGGTTTCTTGGCAAACAGCGTGTGTAGAAAACGATAATATCACTCCATCTTTCGTTGCGGCTTCCAAACGCCGCGAGTAAAAAACGAAGGAGAGGACAGACTGCACGAGGATAAAGCTAAATGTTACGTTTTGTTTAGATTATGTAAGGTAAGCGGTGTTGGGATCGCAATCGCTATCAACCCAATTGCACAACAGAAAATAGAGACCTTGCCCAAAGAACTTCAGTTGCACCGGCCTGATTCCAGTTGATCACAACTGCCAATTTACTAATCACACCACTCCGTTTGACTGATGTAACGGTGCCGATTATGTTTTCATTATCCGTGGCTCTCTATAGCGTTAGTCTCATAGACTGGCAGTTGGTTGATCTGTGTGCGGCGTTACCTGCCAAGCTCCACTAGTGCATTTTGATCTCAACTAAATATTTAACTAAAGCTCCGAAAAAATATCGCAGTTACAAGAATCACTAATCTAGATCATTTACAGCTCGTAAAGCATACCGCTCTGGAAGCTAACTGCAACAGTTAGAAAAATGAAACACAAAGAAAGGTTAAGGGCTCGGCCAAGGGCGGCCAAAGTGTCGTACGCGAAGAAAGCGTAAAGAAAAATTGTCTGTTTACCGCTTAATGGTTATCATCATCAGTTAAACAGTGTGCACGTCCTGTATACAATCGAGGCAGTGATCATCAGCGCCAGTGAGATCTGAGAACATCGTTATATTGAAATCTCGGTGAAAAAGTTGATTTAATTCTGGATAGGAGATAGTGCAACGTGATGTGTATTGCGGAATGTAGCTCCACTGGACACAGTACATGGACACAATTATCTTGCGATATAGGACAAAAATGTGGCCGCGGTCCTCACATTAAGATATAGCAGGGAGAATAGTGCAAGATTTGGGTGATCTGAAAACAGACACCAAAAAGTAAGCAAGCAAGTGTGAGTGAGTGAGTGAGTGAGTGAGTGAGTGAGTGAGTGAGTGAGTGAGTGAGTGAGTGAGTGAGTGAGTGAGTGAGTGACGGACTCACTCACTCGCTGACTCTCGCATTTACATACACATATCATTTCATTCGCTTTATCACAGACTTGCACTGGCTCCGTCACTATAAGGTCTTTCATGATTTACTCAATAACTAGCTCGCTCACAAGGGCCCTGGTTGCTTAGCGCCTTTGGTGTTGCTCTGCTAAATCCGAGGTCGGGGGATCAAGTCCCAGCCGCGGCGGCAGCACTTCATTGAGGCGAAATGCAAAAACGCCCATGTACTGTGCATTGGGGCCACGTTATAGAACCCAAGGTGGTCTAAATTGATCTGGCGCCCGCGACTACAGCGGGCGTCATCATCAGATCGTGGTTTTACCTCGCAAAGCCCCAGAATTTGTTTAATTTTATGTTTTGCGTTGTCGCACTGGTTTTCTTACTCGCTGCCTGATTCACTCACTAATTACTCACCCTGGCGACGACTCACGAGTGAGTCACATACATACTCAGACAACAGTGACAATCCTAACAGCCGTAACCCCACTATGAACTCACTGCATTGCTCTAGTCGACTCGTTGACCGGCACGCCAACGGCGCGGCGTATGGAGGCCGCGATGGCGTCTTGGCCCTGGGGTGGGGAGATGGCTGCGTCCTGCAGTGTCGGCTTCATCGTGTTACCCATCAGCATCGCTGCCCATGCCGTCAAGCCTTCGGGCGAATGGTCGCGGTGAGACAGCGCTCTGGGTACCGAAATTTGCTTGAGCACCTACATGCCCGCCAAGAGGTAGGTATGGTATTGAGAGTTTATCCGACGGTAGAAATGAGCGCGTCTAGAAGACAGCGGCGCTTGGAGATTCTGAAGCTCAGTGAAATCTTAGGCTTGACGAAAACCGGTCTTGACGGGGATGCTTACGGCCACGGAATAACGGACACCGACAAAATTAAATGTTAAAAGAAAGAAAAAGATGTTTCGGCTCCCGTACGCGATCCTTGTTCACTTGCTACGGGTGACGTTTGCACGCAATATAATTCTAAATATAGACACAGACAGCGCCCGTAATCAGTGAGTACTACGCCATCATTGTGATTGAGCGACTGCACAGTCGTTTGAGTGTGCAATAATTATGCGTACTATATGAAGGCATGCCATCTGGTTGCGCTCAGTGTCGATGATGCGTGCAGTATCCCAGTTATTATTTTGGCCAGAGGTTTGAGCCTTAGCGATAGCATTTTGTCGATGAATTTTCTTTCTTGATATCGTATAGCAGTGCTGCTTAAGTCTTATATCAATATCACCGGTTTCCCCTAACGTGTGTATACCTTGCATGCAGCCAGTGCACCGGACCCGGTACACCACAACCGGAAAGTTATTCTCTGGTAATCTTTCCTTCCCCTCATTAGTTTCTTCGCTGGTATGTTCGCTTCGCACGTTGTGCATGCGTAGTACACGAGGAGGTTAAAGCGAAGCTGCTGGAGTGGAAGTCGCCTAAGCCGGCCTATGGACTCGGGTGAAGCCGACGGCGGCCATCTTGCGGGGGGCAAAAAGCGGCCTGCCAACAGCTTCGCAGCGCCGTTCGCCGACTTTTCCAGCGGTATTTATTTGCTCCACGTATTTTCAAGTTCCAATGCAACAGTGTGTGCAATGTGGCGAGCCATATTGGAGGTCCCCGGATCGGAGATATCCGATTACTGGGAAATTTTTCCATTTTATCGGCATGAATATGCAGCTGCCACAAAGTAGGAAAAATACGCCCAATAATTAGCGCTTATTCACCTTATAAATTGCTGTGTAGAAGTTGATCAATCATGAAAGCTGGCAGAACAAAAAGCTATTAAGAACTGAAAATGTAGCTTGAGAAATAGCAGGGCATCCAACAAACATGAGCATTCATCATTATCTTCATTATCGTCAAGTGTTGCCGGTGCTTTAGCATCCTCATTGCATGGAGGGTCTCGGCACGTTTGTGGCGGCCGTTTCATTTCAGGCTGAATTATAAGATTTTCCTTTATCCTACAACAAGGCAATGTTAATATGCAACTTTATTTAGATGAGAAGGATAACGCTAACATGTCAATTGGTTGTACGTCAACTTTCCCAACGACACCGGATCGCGCTAGCACATTTAGGGATCCACACAGCACCGCCACGGCAAGATGCGACAACCCGAAACACATAAGCTTCCGCGACAGGCGTGCTTTTGCCCCACGCGAGATGGCGACGCTGTAGCTTCACGTGACGGGCATTCCCTCCGCTGCAGCTGTTTAACTTCCTTAGCAGTACACAGGCCAAAGATTCACTAATACCTGGTGCGTATGGCATGATAGTGCGTTTACAGGCTTTCGACGCAGAGGTAGCCAGGAGCGAGCGATTCAACTGGTGCTGCACTTACGCCATGAGAGAAACCGGGTACTCCTTGGTCCTTGGGTCCCGGTGCACGCACTTCAAGAACGCCTCGCGAAGTTCGGCTACTTTAAACAGAGAAGTGCAGCGAATGCATCACGCGCTGGATCTCGTGTCTGCAAATATATCACCCCTGCAAGAAATATCACTAGATGGCGTTCCAGAACTTCCCATGCATAACCGAAATGTTCAGTAGGGCCTGGCGAGTGCCGTTGAGGTGGGCTGCGAGATCGCTCCGCCACGTCAATATCATCTTCGAGCTCGCATGGTCAGCGTAGAAACAACGGTGATCTTGTGGGACGAAGGATGAACAGACTTGCGGCTAAGACGGTGGCGCGTGCGCGTTGACTTCCATGATTTTGACAGATTTAAACCGCATTGATATGATGTCAAGAAAGGAAACTCGTGGACAAATTATATGGCTGAGCACGCTGGAACGTCTCTTACTGGGATAACGCAGGCATCACTGGCACTGAGCGGGGCCCGATGGCACGCCTTCATCTGTAATCATATTATATGTTCAAACGACTGCGCAGACGCTTAATCGCAATGACGGCATAATACCGACTGCTTACGCGAGCTGTCTGCTCCACCTTTCTTTAGATTTATGTTGCATGGAAACTTCGCCCCTAACAATTGTGACCAAGGCTCCCGTACGGGGACCGACACGCCTTTTGTTTCTTTCAAAATTCTATAGTGTGGTCGACGCCCGTTATGCTGTGCCATGGAAGCGCAGTTGCACAATCAAAGTCTGCAGCGTAAATTTGGAGTCAATAACTTTAGAAATATAATTCGATACATTAGAGTACTCAAAAGAGCAAGTGTCGAAAAAGAAACACTTTAACGAATTTTCGATTCAGACTACATGCCTATATGTTCAAAACTGTGGGCTATTCCTTTTTTTCGATTGGACAACTGCGTGCGCTAGCCCCGTTTTTTTTTCTCCGATATATCCCACTGGTTAGCCAGAACTATGTGACAGCATATCCCGATGGCTTAGCAGAAAAAACAGAGAAATCGTGATTTGTACGCAAAGAGATATGAAGTGTGAACCATTATTGATGGGTTACAAAGTACAGCAGTACGAAATGAAGATCTATCACGCGGGCCAGGCTTATAACACTTTTTTTCTGTTTGCCAGAGAAATAACTTCATAATAAAGTGCATGCACATCTTTCACACTATGCACGAAGGCTCTATCCTTAACGCACTCACACAGTATGGTCAGTGGACCTTCGAGGAAAAATCGTCAAGGAGGGATGAAACAAAGTCTGTGTAACTTTTATCTCTGACTCGACCGAGTCCGAATGGTAATCAAACGCTATCGTTGCTGATGTTTCGGACGCGCGTTTGAGTTGAGCAGGAATGGCAGCCTTAACAACACCTTCCAATACAGCCACATCGATGCCAGTTTTCAAAGCGAATCTTTCTTTGCCTACTTTCCCGAGTTGGCGCGGCTGCCTGGCTGTTAATTGGTTGGTCGCTGTCTCAGCGGATGTATGTGTAAATATATATAAGCAAAGGCTATATGTCAGCAGAGTGAAAGTTTCAGCGAACGGATTGATTTGAACCTTGGGTACTGACAGCGCATGCGCGCTTCTGTTCGGCGTAACAACAACAGCCTTCGTACGTAAAACCTGAAGATATAATGTCAGCTCACAGGCATCTCTAAAGGCCGCCAGTCTGTTAATGGAGTGGTAAATTATATTTTACTTATTCTTTCATTTCCTTTAGTTCCTTTGATTTAGCCATTCGGTGTGTGCCACCAAGGGTATGCCGGGCCGTTCTTGATTCGTTGCTTGCTGCGTGTCCTACTTTTCTGTGCACATACCTGTTGCCACCAGGCTTCTGCATCGACAAGCATCATGCATCGCCTTCGTCCTTGTGACATCCTTGCGCATGCGTCCTGTACTATGCACCTGTCTGATTCAAAGTTTGTATTTAGGTATAGCTTGTGAGCGATGTAGTGTTGATATAAAAATTCAAATTCCGTGAGAACACAGTTGTGACATTTGCGATCGATAAAGGTAAACATTCGACGAGATTACGCGTTTGCGTAGCGCGAAAGTAAGCAAATTGCACGCATCGCTGTTTGTTGTAGAACATTTCATTTGCTGCTTTACTAAAGCTTCCCTTCACGTAGATTCCTACACGTGAGTTGAGCCTGCGTATTTTTATTTGTTTTTTTTATTGGAGCTGGGGTACTGCGTTTCAGAACTTTACATAGCCCTTGGACTTAAATACCTACGTGAGTTACCGACAGGCTCCGAGGACCGTCTCGAAAACTACGAGACAGCCGTAGTCGCGATGGTTACCGTGCTTGGTTTTGTGAAAGCGTATACTTGGTATTTTTGTGAGAAATTGAAAACAACGAAAAAAAAAACACGGCAAGCATTCGCTTTGTTTTCCTAACTTGCAATTACAAAGAGGTGAACTGGCCTTGTTGCTTAAGCATTCTGAGTGAAACAGCGCCTTAACTGGAACAAGAGGAAACGAAAGAAGCAGATAGAGCTGTCTACCTTATTCTCTCGCTGTCTCGATCTGATTGTAGTTGCCATTTTTTTGTAGCATTGTGTTTCACTTAATACAGGTTCAAGTTCATTCAAGATGAGTGGTGCAAATAAGTGCGCTCGCAGTTAGTGTCGTACAAGGGGTGCCGACATTAAGAAACCTCAAGAAAAACTCCGTACAAAGGAGCGTGATTAAACAAAAATTACATCACGCATTTGTTCGAAATATTGGGATAACTGAAAGATGTACTTAGGTCAGAATATATGCGGGAGTTGCGTGAATAATAACAGAAAATAAATTCCATAATTCAAGCAAAGAACAATGGCGTGCAGCCTTTTTCGATGCCTAATTCACACGGCTTACGTAAATTCAGCCATTAGGATTCGGAGAGATGTCTCTTTTAACAACGTTTCATGATAGTTCTTGAATGCCCACTTCGCAGCCTTATTGAATAAGGCGTATAGCTCCACAGTTCGCTTCCAACAAAAGTAATGATAAAGTTGCCCTGATTTTTTTATGTAAGCTAATATAAAATGCCTTATACCATTTGGCCGACGTCTCAGCAGTTGGACATATATTGTAACCTTGGCCAGCTACCACATTATATATATATATATATATATATATATATATATATATATATATATATATATATATATATATATATATATATATATATATATATATATATATATATATATATATATATATATAATGTCACCATTCTGGCAGTTCTTAAAACTGGTAGTTAAAGAATCACAAAACCGCCTTTGACGTCAGCCAGTCTGTCTGAGGCACTTTAGGTACCCTGATTATTTCATTTCTTTTTTATCGCTCAGGTGAATTAATGTAACCTGCGTACGTATCCGTCAGCTGCATTGTCAGCGAGGCTGCTCGATCTTGGCGCCATTTTCCTGCTGTCGTCGGCCATCGAGGAGGAAGGCCGCGCATCCGGGCGAACCTCGCTGGCTGTGGCCCCGGTCGGTGTAGCAAGGCTGCCCTTGCGTCGACGATGGCGTGGTACCCGCTGCTCGATCCTTGTCATGGCCTGAGTATCGAAACACTTCAGAAATGCGCGCTATTCGTGACATGGGCAACACTTCGCGAGTATGCTATGAGACCACGGATAGATGAGCAAACGTATATACGCCCGAATGAAAAAAAAGAAAAATTACGTGGAGAAGGGGACACTATGGACAATGTTTTGGGAAAGAAAACTGTGTATTGATCACTTACTGTCTTAGTAAATATTTCTTCACAAATATTGCTTCACAAGGTTTGAGACATATTCAACATTCATGTGAGGAACCAGCGCTGGAGTTCTGAACTCGGGTGCTTCGATGTACTCCTCGGCCGCCGCTAGGGTGAGGAGGATATCGAGGCATCGAGTTACTCCATAGGCTCTCTTTAACGAGCCTATCATATACAATAGCTGTAATTCGAATCAACACGCGGTGCCTCCTTGCGGACATCACGGGCATTCTTTCATACAAGCAGAAGAAAAGGGCGAGCAGCGGTATGGCAGGGGACGTACAACAGCCGTCAAAAAATTGTCCGCCCACCATCGATGATGATTGTCAATGTAAGCGAATAGCCCGATCGAACCAACGACCAAAAGAAAGAAAGCACGAGAAGCAGAGAGGGAGAGCGAGAGAGCGAACGATCAAACGTTAAATACGTTAAAACTCGAAACTGCGACTGACGTGCCCGTTGACCGCTCTTTCTGACGCGCCGTCTTCGTCAAGATACCACGGATGTCGTCGTCAGCATGCCTCGTCATCCTCCTCTTCATCCTCGTTGCGCGGCATTGAGAAACAAAACTTAGCCCGCCAACACCACCAGAAGAGAATAACTTCATTTCCCTGCGGCAATAGATGGTGTCAAAATCCTCGCTCCATGTGACCTCTGAGTAACAGAATGAGGTCTCAAAAGCCATTCTGTTGTTAACTGCATCCGCCTGAAGTGATTGCAGAGCTCGAAACACGTCATAGCCATGGTGTTTTAGGGGTCACTTATGTGAAGTTTGTAGCCGGACGCGCCAACCATGAGCTATCACACAACAGTGACGCTTGGCAATTTGTGTGAGGTTTTCCATGGGCCTTGTTGATTCCGAGTAGGGTGCCGTCTGCTTAAAAGTTTCGGAGGCCACTGCTAGAAACATTGCTTAGCCAAGGAAAACTTTTCGTTTTTGCCGCGCAAGGAAATGCAGTTGTCCCTGAGAAGGTGGCGGTGTCGATCCACTGTGACAGTCCGCGGCTGTCGCAGCAAATGTGTCGAGAGTCAGCGAAATGGCTAAAGTCTGCCGATTTTTCAGTTCCTTGTTGGCACTGCAACTGCGCAATATTGCGACAAAATGGCGTAAGCGTACACCTTCAATAACCGCTCACTACGGGTTGAGCATACAATGACTATGATACCTTCGCACATGTATGTTAATCCGGGCCACTGTTACATCTAAGACAGCGAAGCTGGAGTTCTCGAACTTTCCGGAAGTCCTATAGGACTGTTTTGCCACTACCCTAAATGTAGACGAGGATTCTCATATGGTTCACTTCTTTTTCTTTATTACCGACATGGCAACATACAAAACAAGACATTTTAACAATAGATAACAGGCACGATAAAATTCTCTGCCATTGGTTGGCGGTCATGGGGCTAAAAACGCTTGAAATTCGCAAGCTCAGTCATCGCACTTAGCCATGTTAGTTTTTCTTTTTGCAAATTATACATTTCCTTAAAGTAACAAATGTTTTTGATGAAGTATTCTGAAACAGGCCGGGCGCTTATTTCGGCATGTCTCACGGCCATTCTAGTTTTCCATAAACTATGTAAGGATACACCAGCATGAACATGTCATACGGTACGGTATCTTCATTTAGAGTAGGCAAGAAACGAATCCCATATGGCGTAATCGGCAAGTCCTTCTTTAGCGTTCTATGTAAAATGTCCCAATGAAATACAGCATCCCCGCAGTTAAGAAATATGTGTTCAACGGTTTCGGGTTTCAGGCATAGTAAACAGTTGACGCTCCAAGGCACAGAAAGTTCTTTTTCCTCTAGCCACGCTTTTACAGGTAAAGTATTGGCGTGGAGCTGGAAAAAGGAGGACTTTACCGACGGGCGTACTGACACTCGTTTTACTCTCTTTAGGACGTCCTTTTCAGGTCCAATGCAGAACATCGAGCGATACAATGGCATCGGCAACATTGTGTCTATCAGGTCCTTATATATCGATCGGCATCTGGGAAGCCCATCCGGGTACATTTGCAAATATCCGCTGGACAGTCACGCCGGCAAAGTCCCTAGGGGTGCCGCTTGAGCAATAACGTGACGCGGTTGATTACTGGAATGCCGAAGCTGAAAGGGTTCGTGAGTGTACACTTAAATGGGGAGGCCGCAATTTCTCAATGTTTGCTCGTGCGACAGTGTGCAACCTGTTTGTCGTTGCCAAAATTTCTTACGTGCTCCAAGCGTGTGCATATCAAGGGCCAACATTCAACGTTTACACAGAGTACTCGCGGTGTTTGTATGGGGTTCAAGCTGGGAGCGCACCAGTCACAATAATCTCTTTCGTTCCGTTAAAAGTGGAGGATTAGGTCTGGCACATTTGTTCATTAGGCAGATTGTGTCGAGTTTTGTTTACTTACGAGACCAAAATGACCCATTTTTATTATCTATGTTTCAAACAAGGCTGAGCGAAGCTTTACTTGAATTCATTGTATCGTCTCGTCGGTGCAGTCAAGTCAGAGTGCGTGATTTCTCACATGCTTCGCTGCAGTATTCGAGCTTAGAACTTTTATGCCCTCTATGTTCCTGCATGCTGCACTCAGACGCCGGCGTCTGGCTGCCCGTTCTCACCAGTGCCTTGGCCATATTCATGTACTGCTGATGAAGAATCGTGCGATAAACAAGGGACGACAAAGTACACCGTAGATAGCTTTAGAATAGCGTTTGTTGGCTTACGGATACGTTAAAGGAATGTGTCTTATCGGGACGTCACGCTGCGTGTCGTTTCAAGACATTTAATTTAATGTGCGAAACGCAGACTTAAGGAAGACGTTAAAAGACAGGGCGCTGTCTGGTGCCCCGCGTCAAACATATCCAAGCCAAGACAATCCATTAGCAACCGTCCCGTCGTTTCTATGCGGACGCCGGCATTGCCGAACAAATCTCAGAGATTTGACGCGGTGTCATCTCATATATACGTTTCACGTGAGTTTAAAGCAAGTGAAAAATTCATTTCTATAGTAGATACTGGTGATCAACGAGAGCGAGAGCGTAGTCATCACGAAAACTCATGCTGAAGCGGGAGCCAATGGTTCCGCCATATTTGACAACGCGTATCTAACGTACGTTATCAAAGCGCACGTAAACAACAACAACAAAAAAAGCCCAATAGCGTTCTGGGCATGCGCTGCGAAGACAACGCTATTTCTTTACGTATACGTAATGCACTTACGTTAAATGTAAATTGACACGACACGAGCGCAATGTGGCTCGTTTATTGCACTACTCCTCGTCAGTATAGAAAACCAATTCACCACCCTTCAGTACTTCAAAAGTCATGCAGTACAGCCGCTCCTATTCAGGCTTCGCCACTCGCTTGTTCTATGAGTGACATCTGATACCAACCTCGCCGACGCACGCCGCCTTCGGCCTTCATCACTGCCAAACGAAAACCGTTCGTGAACTCCCCGCATAAACTTCGCTGTAAGAATGCTTTCACCACTTCTATTATGAGGTGCGGCAGTGAGGCGAAAACACGTACCGTGGCGAGCTGCGTGAGAAGGGCCTCGGCGTCGCGGACGCTGGGTGCCGACAAGCTGTCCAGAGACCGCCTGGACGGCCTTCGGTCTGAACTGGGTGTCTGAGCAGTGAGAGAGGCAATCGGATTGCTAGTTCAAATTTCCCACAAAAGAAATTTCCCACAATGCGTGTTGGGCGAAAGTAGTAAATTACGCTTGCAATGAGCGAGTACTTATGTCGTATTTACCAATGTGATGAGCAAAATGAGAGCAAGGGGAAAGAAGGAGTCAACATTTCGACAAGTGGACTTGTCTCTTTGAAGGTGACATATGCTCTCCTCGGCACAGAATACATAGGTACGGTTCTTGTAAAAAATAGAGGGGGTAAGGCGCATGGGCGAGGTAACGACCCAGGGAGTCTTAGCGGCAAGGGTTTAGAATTGAAAAGAAAGATAATGCGCTACTGAACGTTCGTGGAGAAATGTGAGGTAGCGCTCTGGTGTCAGCCGGTTGACGTGTCATTGTAGGTTCCTCTTTTCGTGGAAGGGGCCTGGACGGCGACGAAGGGGGAGGATATCTGCTCCTAGTTTCGATGTAATTTATATGCTTGAATGGTCGTTCTGTAAGAAACAATATATGGGTGAAACGGGGCAATCAATGAACGTCAGGTTAAACAGACACAGCTAAATAGCTTCCCAAAGCCGTCGTCGAGCATTTCAACCAACCAGCTCACAACTTTGATGAACATAAACTCTACATACTACAGTCAAATTTCCGTTCTACGCGAGATTCAAAACACAGAAAATCAAGCATAAGTTGAAGACATTGCAACCAATAGGCATAATCGTTTCAAAGTGAGCTTTAGAATCTATTCACTATGCTAAATTTCAAGCTATAGGCAATAGCACTTAGTTTTTTTTTTCATAGAGTTGCTTAGTCCCCCCCCCCCCCCTCCTCCGCTCTATTTTTTTGGTATTAAACTGTGAACAATGTTCCAGACTTCCTTTTCTCTCGCTCATTCCTTTTGTTCTTTTATTGATATATTTATTCCTTCTTTTTCGCTAGCACCATTTCCTGCCGCTATTTTTATTCACTCTTTTTGAGAGACGATAGTTCATTGACATCAAGCGGAGTAGATATCCCTTCCCCCACTCTTGGTCGCCCCCCGTCTAGGCCCCTTCCACGAAAAGAGAAACCCACAATGATACGTCAACCGGTTGACACACGGCACTAGCTCACAATCCTCCACCGACGCTCACTAGCGCATTATCTTTCTTTTGAACTGTACGTCCTCGCCGCTAACACATCCTCCGTCGTTACCTCGCCCACACGCCTTGTCCTCTCTCCCCTTTACAAGAACCGAACCTATATATACTATGCTGACGTGATCATATGTCGCCCTCTAAAAGACACGTACACTTGTTGAAACGTTGGCTCCTGCTTTCACCTTATTCTGAGTTTGCTCATCGTCTTGAGTTTCCATCTCCCGCGTTCCCCGTGTTTTCCCTGGATTTACCAATGCGGTAAGATAAATAGAGCGGCAAATGTTGCGCGAATGAATGACATGGGTGGCAGCGCTACCCCCGATTACCGTAAAATCTTCGGAAACCGAAACTATAAAATATGTCCATTGTAAGAGAGAGCATAGAAGAAGAAAATGTTTAGAAATTTATCGCCTGTATTGTGGATTTCGCACTGCTGTGTCTTGATTCCCCGAAGTGCCACTTCGGACGTCGGGAACTTGCAACGCTTGGCCATCTCGTCGAATAATTCAGTGTTCACCCCGATCTTGACAAAGTTCCAGGCAGTGCAGGTTCTCCCCGTCCCGACTTCACAAAGTAAGTTTGTAGCTGTAGCACTTTGGTCGTTTTCTCAACAATTTCGCGATCACAGGCCCTCTCACTAACATACTGAATAAGGTGCCGTATGTTCAAGGAGCGCTGCACAGGCCAACGTTGGCCTTCTCTACCTTCATCACGTCGCTCAATACTCTACCTACACTGGCACGCTCTACGTGACCGCTCCAACAGACATCTATACCAATGACAGTGGTCACGGATTCGGAGCTGTTTTGGTTCAGCACCAGAATGGGCATGTCCGTGTTATCACCTACGAAACCCTCTCCTTTCGCCAGCCGAACAGAACTGCTCCATCACCTAACCAGAGTGTCCACCGTTTTGAGCAGGACACAGTGAAACATTAAATGATATAGTGTCCCTGCTACAAAAAGAAACAAGCATGCGCACACAAACCCAAATATACATCGCTGTGAATTTTTACTTTCTGCCTCTTCTAATTTTTTCGTAAAGGTTCCGTCTTCCCTCACCAGCTCCGAGAAGCGAATAAGCCAGCAGTTACTATAAAATTTTCAATACAGTATACGCAAGGCGTCCGTCTTGGAAAGCATTATCCAACCTGATCGTCTCGGCAGGATACAAACTCTTTTTTTTCCACGAGACAGCGACACTTACGACGACCAGTGCGACGCGAGTGTAGAGGCGCAGCATCGACGCCACACCTGCAGACCTGGGAAATGCACTTTTTGCCTGCTGATAACTCTGACAAAGGACAGTGCCGAACCCAATAGAACTCGCACGTAGCTCGGCGTCACGGTAACGTGCATCACCTGCAGAAGAAGTGCCCTGTCCAACTGCTCGACGTGAAGAAACTCCAGGACGCGGTCGGTGATCCACATTAGCGGCAGGGCCAGGGCGGCGCCCGAAACCATCGTGGCGCCGAGGAAGGCCACCGAGCAGACGAACGCGAAAAGCGCCCGACGCCGCAGCCCAAATCGGGCGCACAGTGTCAGGCTCAGTCGGGGAACGAGGTCTGTTCGCTGCTCCACGGCCGACAGCAGCATCAGCGTCAGCGCCAGGCTAAGCACGGGCTCCTGCGTGGTGTGTTGAGTCATGTGAGTGTTGAGAGAAAGAAAGTGCAAATGATTTTTGTCACGGGAGAGGTGGACTGTGCCGACAGAGCCGTCCAGCTCGGCGACAGAATGAAAGAAGAGGAAGCAGTGCCTAGTCTCATGCGCGGAGTCGCCATCGTGCATGCGGTTGTAAATAATTGTTGTAACCATATTCCACCTCTTTGTTTCCTCGTTACATCTTGGTAGAGCTGCAGGATAAAGCCACGGCCACACCGAACTCCACAGTGGTCTCCTCGTACGAACCCAGCTGACCGTGTCGACTGATTGGCGTACATCACCTACCACTACTTCCACTTCTTCATTCAGTCATCCTGCTCGGAGACTGTCGGCATAATTGAACTGTACCGTGACCGCATAGTCTTCAAAAGCTGCCTCCAAGATCTGCAGCACCCTGAAGATGACGAAAGACGTGTTAATAGCATAGTTCTTTTGCAATAAAATCTAGACAGACATCTGGGGCCACCGGCGGTGCGGGCAATGTTACAGAGCAGTAATGCCGAGGATGGGTTACCGGGGATGCTGTTCTAGACGCTGTGTAATTCCTCCATATTGTCAAGCTCTCCATCTATTCATCTCCGATTAGCTCACAGGGCGGCTACGCCTTCTATGATTCGCTCAATACGCCGACGGGCCGGAATTTGACAGTATCTAGAAAAGCAGCCTGGGATATTAAAGTTGCAGGCGCTTTCCTTGATGTGGCTTGGCCTAAAGCATAGTCAATGCCAAGCAAACGAAGCTTCAGTGCGAAGTAAACCTACGTAACAAGTTTTGGTTATCTCAAGTTGGTCTCTGTTTAACGCTACTTATTCCTGCGCAGAATACTTGACCAGACATTTGATGCGCGCACCGAGAGGTACACGGGCGCTACGCTGCCGGTGGTCATGATGCCGAGAAGAGGTCCATCCACCAGTGGCAGCAGTCCGGCTACCGCCTTGGGGACCACGTGCAATGACCACATCAGCAGCTGCAGCAGAAGGCTGTACACGCACCGGCTTGCCTGCGCGTACAAGGAACGGCAGATACCACACGTGCTGCAGTTTGGCAAAAAAGCACTTGGACGAACCTCTCGAATTGAAACAAGCGATTTTTGGTAGCCCGTGGTCCACGCGAAAGAAAATGTCGTGAAGAGGAAGCCTAGGCTCGGCGTCAACTGTGATTTCCCTATTCACGTAGACCGCAGAAATTCTTTTATAAGACGACTAGTCGTTGGACCATTCTGAATAAAAGTTGTGGCATGTGAGACAAAAAAGTTGAATTCCAGCAGACGTAACCTAGGAAGTCAAAGTTCGATTTAAAACCTCGAAATTTTTTGCACAAAGTGTCAGAAATTTAAAACATGGAGTACGTAGCTTAAAACTGTAACTCTGCACCTAGAAGAGATATCGCATTTCAGTGAATTCTGCATCTATGGCAACGTCTCAAGCGCTCAAACTAGATATACACATTTGCAGGTTGCGTGAAGTAAATATAACGTTTACAAGGATTTTGCGTAAAAGCTACGCAGAGATCGGTGCTATACTTTAAAGTGGTGCATACATCTAGTACGCGCGCTTGATATGTAATATTAGGCAGTTTACAGGACTGTGATATCGCTTTTTATAGCAATAGCAATTGCACGAACCTTCCAGGCGCATTCCTGCCATCGGCGTCGCATTGAGGTTCCGTATAAAGTCAACGCCGTCGCCGCGCGTCGTATTCTGTGTGTGCGAGGGAAGCATGCGAGGGAAGCCAATGTTCGCGGCTCCATCTGGCGCGTGCGAAGGAAGAAAGCGGAGAACAAACGCTCCTCTTCCGTAGCCCGAGAGGCCGTGGGGGGTGACGGGAGGAGGGGCGGGAGGGGTGGGACAGCGTTGTGTGCCGCCAGTAACTGCGCATTTCGCGACAGGGCGCAAGGGCAACTGACAACCGCGGCTGAATCTCGCGCACCATATGTGGAGGAAAGCGGGTACGCAGCGCGGAAGGGAGGGGCGGCGGCTTCAATTCCGCCAACAAATGCGTATTTGTAAGGCCGCGCGCGCTCTCGCCGCTCTTGCGTTGAAGCGATACACCACCCGAAGGTCACTTCGCTCGCTGCTGCTGCCGCGCTCGCTCACACCAGCGTTTTGACAGCGAGTGCCCGCGCTCATCGAGTGCGATGGGTTCGTGTTCGCTTGTGCGCGCTGGCCCCATTCTCGTTAATTCAGTTATTAAGCGAGTTTCCACATTTATACGGCCGATAAAATTACGATCCTTACTTCGCATAGGTGTCTACTAATTTGCTATCGCAATCGACGCTTCAGTTTTCAGGCGAAACTGTGACCTTTTTTTACAGCGAAAGCTGTATATGACTAAGCTTCCGTAGTTTCTGCGGCGTCCGGCAACAGAAACGGACTTAGCGATTTCTAACAAACCCATATGAGTGCAGTGCGGCGGCGCAGATGTCAAAATGCGGAACGGACAAAAGCGCTCGCCGTCAATAATAGCGTGACGCCAAGGTTATCGCAGTATATAAGCAGGAGAGGCATCGGCGCTAAAAACAGCTGCGTTATCAATGGGGAGGACACGTATATTTCGTACACCCGAAGGACAACGTGTGTACGAGGAGCGCTGGAGAGAACATCAATGAGAATGTAAACGGCGCCGGCGCGAGACGACCTCCGATGAAGAACGTTCCCGCGATGCTGAACAAAAAAACATAATCGCGAGCCCGGTAATCTACGAAGGAGCAACGACACCAGACTCGGAATGCAAGAAATGGCAACCATTCCACTCTGTGAAGAAGGAATGGCAGCGAAAGCACTTTGCTTTGCGTTTGAGAGCTTCGACTGTGTGCAGCTTTCGCTGCCATTCAATCTTCGCAGATTGGAATTGTTGACCTTGCCTTTAAAAATGGAACAAACCTTACCCAAAAATCAGTGCAGTGTTTGCCGAAAATATCATCGTCTTGGTTCCCACGTACTTAGATAGGCGCCCCCGTAAATTAGGCTTTATTTTTCAATAATTTTTCGCCTGTGAGGGAAGTGTGTTGAGTACCCGTGATTTTCGTTTGTTCCAGTGAGTTTTACATCATAGCCCAAGGGTAGGCTAAAACATGGTTCGGGCCGAGTGGCACTGCCCACTGCAAGAACCACACGAGATATACACACGCATGCATTTTCGCACTCAACAGTTAATCATCGGGCAAACGCTTGGTGTCCTAAATAAAAAATTTATTTACAGCCGCTCTGACCAACATTTTCACCTACAGCTGTTCTTTGGGACCACTGTTCCCTACACTAACACATCTTGAAGAATAAAAAAAAAACTCGCTGTGACTTAGCGCAGCTAACCCTGGATATGGAAAGCGAAAGCTTGGTTTTCGCTCTTCCTCAGTCTCCGACGCTAGCTTAGCGCGCTTGGCATTCCAGACCCTCTCCATTGAAGCAGTTCGCCGAGCGATATCCGTGGTATAATCAGACGCCACTTGGCGACGACGGCTCAAAGCCTCACACGAGGGTGCTCACACGGCTCACACGAGGGTGCGCCATGACCGGTTCCGGCTCTGGGTTCCACTGAGCCAAACAAAACCCTGTAGATCGGCTGGCACACACGGTTGAGTCAAGCGACCTTAGGAGCATGCATAATAACTTAATGGAGAGCTTTCCACCTGACTCATCAAAAATCACGGCAGGACGAGCCCCCACTTCGAGAAACTTCTTGTCGCCCAAGCGATGCCGCTCCCGGGTGAGATGGAACCAGATCTCCTTCCGTGCTTTCGCAAGCACTTCGTGAAAACCCGACGCCCATACCCCGAAAATTGCATCAGAGCGTGCCGACCAAACTTGGTATGAGCACTCGGCGAGAAGAAGCACGAACTGGTTGATCGTCTGACTAGGCAAAGGGTGCAAAAATCGAACCGTCTGATATGGAACACCTGGGAGCTTAAAAAGAGACTAGCAGTCCTTTGGAGAAGAGCTGCAGGAAGCAACACTGCATAAAGACATGAGCCGAGTCCTCACGACCGCCACAAAAGGGGGCACACTCCACGAGCCGGGACGGCTGTGAAGGGCCTGTAACTCAACAGCAGGCACCCTCGCGCCAGGCGGTACATGAACGTAGCTCGCCTAGCGTCGAGGAAACTGGCCTTAATGAACTTCCTGTTTCGCCTGTGGATGGTCCCATCGTACCTTTGGCATGCGGGGGGAGACCTGAGGTGAGGATATCGAGTAGTTCTTGGATTGGAGTTGAAACTACGTCGATGCCGGGGTGAACCTCGTGGAGGCTTACCAGAGAATTGGCAGCCGCCGCATAAATGGTGGACGGGGAACCTGAGTGAGGCACACAGTGAGAAAATGTGCTCGGCGGAAACAAGCGGAGTCGGGTGCTAAGAAAAAATGGAGGTTAAGCTCCGAATTAGGAGCATATCCGAGTTAAGAGCGACCTGGGTCCACCTGACCTGTAGTGCAGTAGCCACGATGCCCAGGTCGGGAATTCCGAGTCCTCCCTTATCGCTGGGCAACTTGGGCACCTTCCTAGCTGCACAACCAGTTCTCCCCTTCCAGAGAAAGCGAAAGAAGACCCTCTCCAAGGTAAGCTTGGTTCGGGTTGGAACAGGAGACACAAACGCCACATACGTCAGGAAGAACAACAGAAGTGAGCTAAGAATTGCCGCTCGAGCAGTCAATGGGCATGACAACGCGCTGAATTCCTGAATCCTGGTTTCAAGTTTCTCTTTAGCTTGTTGCCAATTTTCAGGAGAGAGATCGCCTGGTTCGAACAGGAAACACTATGCGCAGCCGCGTTTTCACGGGGAGATCATGATCGGGCAGCGGACTAGATGGAGTGGAGTTCAAGTACATGGCTGCACTTTTCGACCTATTCAACCTTGCACACCTCTCGTCTCGGAGTAAGTGTCCATGACCTCCAAGACACTGCAAGCTGATGCCTCGCCCGGGACGACAATGGACAAGTCATCCGCAGAGGCAAAGAGTGCAACCGGAGGGGAACCTGGTGGGAGGAGGAACATGCCAATTCTACTGTCACGGGACAACCTCTGCGAGTTCGTAGAGGGCAAGTGAGAGAGGGTACCCCTGCCGTACACCGCGTCCCACAAAGAACGCCTCCGAGACGCGGTCCCGTATGAGACCAGCAGAAGTCGGTCGAGAATACAAAGTTTGGACCATCTGCCGAAAACCCACACTAAAAGCAGCCTTTTCCAGTACACGGGAAAGGTACCTAAGGCTAATGATGTCGAAAGCCTTCCCTTGATCGAAGGAGCAAAGAATATCTGGAAGTTTCCTGGTATTTGCCCACAGGAGAAGGTCCCTCACTGCTAAACCGTGAAGCTGAGTGGAGCGCCCCTGGACACAACATGCCTGGTGTAGACCCAAAACAGTATTGAGTACTGGCGTGAGTCGCATACACAGACACTTTGCTACGAGCTTATAAACGCAGTTCAGAAGTGTGATTGGACGCCATGTTCTCAGATCGGAGCTTCTCGGCTCGTCCCTACAAAGGAGAGTGATTAGCCCCTCTCGTTGAGATACTGACAAGGTCGCTTCGCTGAGTAGCCTGTTCACCAGTGATGTGAACGGCTTCCCTAATAGTGTTCAAAACTTAACATAAAGCTCTACTGTCAGACCATCGGATCCTGGACTGCAATTATGCTTCACAGAATTCAAAGCCGCAAATAGCTCGTCCTCATCTGTGGCTCAGTCACATACTGGTGCAGCTCAGCTGGTGAAGCAAAAGGAAAGACAGCTGGAGAGGCAAGTGGTTCGGCATACAAGGTCATGTAAAATTGCTTCGCCAGTGCAAGGACTCCATCTGGTGAATCGACTGTGGTCACAACACTTGGATCTACTAGGGAAGAGAGAGTTGTACTCTTCCTTGAAAGATGCCTACGTAGGAAGTTTCTGCTGCACCACACTTCCATTTCCCACTGCTCTGCTCGGTTTGTGGCCCTTAAGCCATCCCAGCGTCGCTGCAGGAGAATCTGAAGTTCCTTTCGGAGTGAGGCCAGCGCCGGAGCAACACCGGGCCAGCCAGAGAGTGGCCTCGAGAGGAGGAGCATCGCGTTGGAGACAATTTTAATCTCCTCACGCTCCCTGCGCGCTCGACGCTTGCCCCAAGACCTGAAGCACTCACGCACTCTGACCTTCACGTCATCCCATTCTGCGCCATCTAGTTTCTCTTTGTTGCGCAGCGATCGAAAGAGAATGGATGATACCTCTGCGGTTGCCGGCCTGTCTTTTAAGAGACGTGGATTTAGGCGCCACGGTCTCTTCCCTTGCGAGACTATGTTAGAATCGGCAAACTGCAGAATTATGAAGCTGTCGTCGCTAAGAGCAGAAGGCATCAACCAAGAAGAATGCATACTGTTGCGTTTCGCCTGCGACACGTGGTTTTGCCGGCGCGACGGCGGCGGGGCGGCGGACATTTTGGCCCGATCGTCGTCACCGCAACACTCATCGCCAGGTGTTTCCAGGCGCGTCTGCGGCGATGCGACCGCCTAGGGATTTCGTTCCAGTTATTGTGCCCGAAACAGGCGAGGCCAAAGCAGGGATCTCCTTCCAGTTATTGGGCCCGAAACAGGCGATGCCAAAGCAGGGATCTCGTTCCAGTCATTGTGCCCGAAACAGGCGATGCCAAAGCAGGGACCATCTTCTCGTTACAGTCATTGTGTCCGACCGGCAGCGCCACGACAGTGTGCTGCGCAGCGCCACGACAGTGTGCTGCGCAGCGCCACGACCAGGTGCTACGAGATCGTGCGCAGCGCCCCGACATGGTGCTACGGCGTCGCTACGACAGTGTGCGTCACCATTAGCCCATTGTACATTCACGTGCTCGTCTTTTGAGGGGTTCCTTCTTGCCCTCAACTGCGAGAGTATAAAAACAGCTGCCCCCGGACGCCAGAGGAGGGCTCCGATTTCTTCAGTTGAGTGAAGTGCTCTCCCGTCTCTCTCCTTCGGTCAAACCTGACCGCCAACTCTTTGCGATGTTAAAATAAACAAGTTGTTTCGTTGTTACCTGTCGACTCATGCTTTGCCGGGACCTTCGGATGCTTGCAGTTGTACCCCAGGCCGCCAGGCCAACGCTACCCTTGGGGCTTGCGACCCAGGTACAACCACGGGCGTCAGCGCCGAGTTCCCATCCGATCGCTCCAGTGTCGCGATCCAAACATCTGGTTGGCAGCGGTGAGATCGCCTACGACTTCAAACATCTGGTTGCCAGCGGTGAGATCGCCTACGACTTCAAACAACGGTCTGCCAGCGGCGAGATCGCGACAACGGAGGCCAGCAGCAAAGAGATGCAGTTGACTGTATGCTGAGCAGCTCAACGTCGATCCGGGAGCAGTGCAACGAGCCCTGTGTGACGACTGGTTGCCTGCAGCGGAACGACTGCGCGGAATTCCTGCCTGCGAGGTTCGGTGAGTGCGGGACTTTCTTCTACTGAGCTTTGCCAGGCTTTTTGTTAGTGTCAGAAACAGAGCTGGTAATTGTGGTTGTCGTTGCTGCCGGGTTAGTTTGCGGCAAGACAATAGTAAGCAGTAGAGAAAGCAGCATTCAGAGCAGCCATGGATTTGAAGTCGTTGCGCAAACCGAAATTGTTGGAGCTTGCAAGAGAGTTGGGTCTGGATGTCTCAGACAAACTAAGAAAACCGGAACTGATAACGGCTATTCTTGAGTTAGAGGCTGAGGATGACGAGCTGTCGGAATGCCTTGAGACTATTGAGGAGAGGTCAAAAAGACAGGAGCGCGAACTTAAAGAGCAGAAAGAAAAAGAAGAGCGCGAACACGCTTTGGAAATGAAGCGTCTCGAGGTAGAGATGGAACGCGCTCGTAATGGAAGTCAGGCACACGGTGCAGGAGAACGCGTATTGTTCAAAATGACTGACCTGATGCGGCCGTTTAAGCTTGGAGAGGACATTGGTTTGTTCCTGGTTAACTTTGAGCGAACGTGCGAGAAGCAGGGGTTCTCTCGGGAAACGTGGCCACAGCGCTTGCTCACTTTGTTACCCGGCGAGGCGGCCGACGTAGTCGCTCGCTTGGATAGAGAGGAAGCAGAGGATTTCGACAAAGTAAAATCGAGTCTGCTAAAAAAGTACCGGCTGTCTGCGGAAGCGTTCCGTCGGAAGTTTCGGGAAAATGAGAAAGGCAAAAGTGAGTCATATACAGAGTTTGCGTATAGGCTTATGTCGAACATGCAGGAGTGGCTCAAAGAAGAGAAAGCGTTTGGTGACCACGATAAAGTTCTGCAGTGTTTCGGGCTAGAACAGTTTTATAGTCGGTTACCGGAGAACGTGCGATACTGGGTCTTGGATAGGCCAGACGTGAGTACGGTGGCTAGAGCCGCTGAGCTAGCCGAGGAGTTTGTGACGCGTCGAGCTCGCGGAGCTAAGGACGGTCAAAAGGGTGAATTTGGCTCCAAGTCTGAGAGGCCAAGGTTCACGCCCATGAGATTTAAGGGGGACACGCGTAGTGAGGATGCGAGTGAAAGCAATCCGACCAAACGTAAAGAGACGGCAGCCGAAGCCGAACGCAGAAAGCGGTTCGAGATGAGGCGAGCGGGCGTTTGTTATACGTGCCAGAAGCCGGGTCACTTTTCGGCGCAGTGTCCGGAAACAACACCAAAAGTTGTGTTTTTTTCAATAGGCAGCACTGACGAGAACATGAAGCTTCTTGAGCCTTACATGCGAGACCTCCTCGTAAACGGGAAAGAGTGCCGAGTGCTTCGCGATTCCGCAGCTACGATGGATGTAGTTCACCCGTCTTACGTAGAACCCCATATGTTCACGGGCGAGTGCGCGTGGATCAAGCAAGCCGTGGAAGCTCATAGCGTGTGTCTGCCGGTAGCAAAAGTGCTTATTGAAGGACCTTTCGGAGCGCTTGAGACGGAGGCGGCAGTGTCATCTATGCTGCCACCCCAGTACCCGTACCTATTTTCAAACAGGTCCGATCACCTCCTGCGCGAGAAGGGGCTTTTGTTTGGTGAAGCTAGTGTTCAGGCCTTAACCAGATCGAAGGTTCGGGAGCTCGCTGCAAAGGCGGTAGTTGCGGGGCCGACGTTATCAAACAACGAAAAAGGGTCAGAGGCGCAGCAAGCTGATATTCAGAGCACGCCCGAACAGAATAAAATTGAGTCTGTAGCGTTGAAGGCGCCAGATACTGGAGAGGAAAATCCCGACGCGGGAAAGTTAGAAGAGCTATCTACTGATTTGCTCATCGCGCCTACGTCAGACGGACTTGATAGGTTGCTAAAAGTCAGCCGGACGGCTTTGATAGCCGAGCAAAAAAAGGATGGCAGCCTGGAAAACGTGCGCTGCAATGTCAAAGAAGGTATCGCCAGGAAAACTGCGCGTTTTGTGGAAAGGGGTGGAGTCCTGTACCGGAAGTATCTAGACCGAAGAGGAGTGGAGTTCGATCAGCTGGTCGTGCCTCAATGCTATCGTCAGGATCTGTTGCGCTTGTCACATGGGGGTTCGTGGTCCGGACACCTAGGAGTTAAGAAAACTAAGGACCGTCTCTTGCAAGAGTACTATTGGCCAGGGTGTTTTCGGGACGCAGACCATTTCGTGAGGACATGTGACACTTGTCAGCGGGTGGGCAAACCAGGGGACAAATCGAGGGCGCCGTTGAAATTGGTACCTATCATTACGGAGCCTTTTAGACGGCTCGTTATTGATACAGTGGGACCTCTGCCGGTAACAGCCACGGGGTACAGACACATTTTGACTGTGATCTGCCCAGCGACAAAGTTCCCTGAAGCAGTGCCGCTTAAAGAACTCAGCTCAGTTGAGATAGTTAATGCACTACTGTCCATATTTGCGCGAGTTGGTTTTCCTGCAGAAATTCAATCAGATCAGGGCACAGTGTTTACTAGCGCTTTGACGACAACTTTTCTCGAAAGGTGTGGGGTAAAGCTGCTACACAGCTCAGTGTACCACCCACAGTCGAATTCCGTTGAGAAGCTCCACTCCGTCATGAAGCGCGTGTTGAGAGCCTTGTGTTTTGAACATCAAACTGACTGGGAGCTGTGTCTGCCTGGGGTGATGTTTGCTTTAAGGACCGCGCCGCATGCGGCTACGGGGTTTTCGCCAGCTGAACTGGTGTACGGTCGCTCGCTTCGATCTCCGCTTCGCATGCTTCGAGAATCATGGGAAGGTAGGGGCGACGACCCAGTCGTGGTGGAGTACGTGCTTAAGCTCCTCGAACGCTTAAGAAGGGCACAGGAGTTGTCAGGTGAAGCAATGACAAAGGCCCAGCAGAGGGCCAAGGTTTATTATGATCGGACAGCCAGGGCCCGTCGTTTTGAGGTTGGCGATGAGGTCATGATATTGCGCACATCGCTAAACAACAAACTAGACGTGCAGTGGGAGGGCCCAGCGCGAATTGTTCAGAAACTGTCGGACGTTAACTACGTGGTAAGTCTGCCAGGAAAGCGGAAAGCACAGCAAGTTTACCACTGTAATCTGCTCAAACCTTATAGACAAAGGGAAGCAGTGGTGTGCATGATGGTAAACGTTCCTGAAGAGCTTCCGGTCGAGCTTCCGGGACTAGGCTCAGTGACGAACAGGGAAGACACCGGTCAAGTCATTAGTGACCTTATCAGTAAAGCACCGCTGTCGCTTGAGCAGAAAACCGAACTACACCAGATATTACAAGAGTTTCAAGGTCTGTTCTCTGAGAGGCCTGGTAGGACTTCTGTACTTACTCATGATATAGAACTTACCTCCACAGAGCCAGTACGATCCAAGGCGTATCGGGTGTCACCCCGCCAGAGCGATATTATGGAGGCTGAAGTAAAGAAAATGCTACAGCTCGGTGTTATTGAGGCAGGTGAGAGTGATTATACCTCCCCTTTGATTTTAGTTGAGGTACCGGGCAAGGAACCTCGTCCTTGCGTCGACTACCGCAGGCTTAATTCCATCACTAAGGATCAAATTTATCCGATCCCTAACATCGAGGAGCGCCTTGAGAAAGTTAGTAGCGCTCAGTTTATTTCCACCCTAGATCTTGTCAGGGGTTATTGGCAGGTTCCACTTACAGAAGAGGCTAGTAGGTATGCGGCGTTCATTTCACCAATGGGAACATTCCGTCCTAAAGTGTTGAGTTTTGGTTTGAAGAACGCGCCATACTGTTTTTCAAGTCTCATGGATAAAGTGTTGCGGGGACAGCAAGAATTCGCTTTACCGTATCTAGACGACGTAGCGATATTCTCCGCATCCTGGTCTGAGCATATGACACACTTGCGGGCAGTGCTAACCCGCCTGCGCGAAGCAGGCTTGACAGTAAAGGCTCCTAAGTGCCAGTTAGCACAGGCCGAGGTTGTCTACCTCGGTCACGTGATTGGTCAGGGTCGTCGCCGCCCCTCTGAAATAAAAGTGGCCGCTGTGCGAGACTTTCCGCAACCGCGCACAAAGACCGATATTCGGTCGTTCTTAGGTGTCGCCGGCTACTATCAGAGGTACATCCCTAGGTACTCTGATATCGCGGCTCCCCTGACGGATGCTCTAAGAAAGACAGAGCCTCAAACAGTCGTCTGGGACGAGACAAAGGAAAGAGCTTTTAGCGCCCTAAAGAGTGCCCTAACAAGCCAGCCTGTGCTACGATCGCCAGACTATACAAAAGGGTTCATTGTTCAGTGCGATGCTAGTGAGCGAGGCATGGGCGTTGTACTGTGCCAACGGGAAAATGGAGAAGTAGAACACCCCGTCCTGTATGCTAGTCGTAAGCTGACCAGTCGTGAGCAGGCGTATAGCGCCACCGAGAAAGAGTGTGCATGTCTCGTGTGGGCCGTTCAGAAATTGTCATGCTATCTAGCCGGCTCGAGGTTTATCATTGAGACAGATCACTGCCCTCTCCAATGGCTGCAGACCATCTCTCCCAAAAATGGCCGCCTCCTGCGCTGGAGCCTCGCTTTACAACAATATTCCTTTGAGGTGCGTTACAAAAAGGGGAGTCTCAACGGTAACGCCGATGGCTTAAGTCGAAGCCCCTAACGTAGGAATCAGCCTCAAAATTGTTTGTTACTGATGTTTTTCTTCCTGAGGCAGGATTTTTTTTAACATATTGCTTTTGTTTAGTGTTTCAAAGTGATGATATGCTTTCTAGTGCAATTTTTCAATTTGTGGACGCGTTCTGAGTGATGCTAGACTACTGTAAGGAACTAGGCAGTGGTATAAAAAGGGGAAAGAGCCTGGCAGGGCTTAGTGAGGGTTGTGCCGTGCTTGCTGACTGAGCGGTTGAGTTTTCAGCGTAGTTCTAACGCTTGCCGGGAACGAGAACAAAAATGTGAACTCTCCCGAAGTCACTTTGCAGTGTCCCGTGCGAACCTGAACGAGAGAACGAGGCCTTCTCTGTGCGCTGCGCTCAAGAAACGTCAAGGGACGCCCGACTTCGGTTATGAGCATCATCGAGCGACATCCCTCCGGACAGCGGATGCAGTCCCCTGTCCATCGGGATCTCCTTTCCCCGGCGGGGCGGTCTGTTGCGTTTCGCCTGCGACACGTGGTTTTGCCGGCGCGACGGCGGCGGGGCGGCGGACATTTTGGCCCGATCGTCGTCACCGCAACACTCATCGCCAGGTGTTTCCAGGCGCGTCTGCGGCGATGCGACCGCCTAGGGATTTCGTTCCAGTCATTGTGCCCGAAACAGGCGAGGCCAAAGCAGGGATCTCCTTCCAGTTATTGGGCCCGAAACAGGCGATGCCAAAGCAGGGATCTCGTTCCAGTCATTGTGCCCGAAACAGGCGATGCCAAAGCAGGGACCATCTTCTCGTTACAGTCATTGTGTCCGACCGGCAGCGCCACGACAGTGTGCTGCGCAGCGCCACGACAGTGTGCTGCGCAGCGCCACGACCAGGTGCTACGAGATCGTGCGCAGCGCCACGACATGGTGCTACGGCGTCGCTACGACAGTGTGCGTCACCATTAGCCCATTGTACATTCACGTGCTCGTCTTTTGAGGGGTTCCTTCTTGCCCTCAACTGCGAGAGTATAAAAACAGCTGCCCCCGGACGCCAGAGGAGGGCTCCGATTTCTTCAGTTGAGTGAAGTGCTCTCCCGTCTCTCTCCTTCGGTCAAACCTGACCGCCAACTCTTTGCGATGTTAAAATAAACAAGTTGTTTCGTTGTTACCTGTCGACTCATGCTTTGCCGGGACCTTCGGATGCTTGCAGTTGTACCCCAGGCCGCCAGGCCAACGCTACCCTTGGGGCTTGCGACCCAGGTACAACCACGGGCGTCAGCGCCGAGTTCCCATCCGATCGCTCCAGTGTCGCGATCCAAACAATACTGGAAGCTAGTGACGACGAGATGTAAAAACGATCGATGCGGCTCGGCAGGCCCCTCCCTGTCCAAGTCATTCCTGTCTGTCCAGGGTGAAGCACATGCCAAGCATCGACCAGTCCACGCCCATCGACGAACTCTCGCAATACAGCAGTACCACGGATATCTCTAGCTGATGGAGTCCCTCTACGGGAGACGCGATCAACCTGTTCTAACACACAGTTGAAGTCGCCTACAAGAATTAGCCGAGAGGGACCTACCAAGTAAGGTTCTAATGCAGCGAAAAACTCTATCTGATCTCTAGACTGGTTTAGAGCATAAACACTAACAATTTGAATGCCACAATCAAGATGCACCGACAAGATACGGCCGTCGGCATCCGGCGCTGGCATGACGAAGAACAAGGCCATCGAAATTCGGGATCAAAACGATGGCGGTACCCCGGCTGCCTGACTCGCCATAACTCCAGAAAGACCTGGTGCGAAAAATCCTGTCAAAGTGGATGATCTGGCCTGACCTATGGAAATAAGTTTCTTGGAGTGGGAGAATATCTACCTTTTTTGGATTTAGCCAAGTTGACAACCTCTAACTGTTTGGAAGCTCCGGACAAACCTCGAAAATTCGAAGAAGCTATAGAAAGTGAAGGAGCCATGTTGGGGGAGAGAAAATTTAGCGGAAAGTTAATTAAAGCAAAGGAAGCAAGAAAAAGCTAGAGAAAAATAAAGCGCAGGCTAGTATTGAGTAATACTAACCGCATAAGATACATAAGCTAGAACTACTTATGAGCGAGTTTCCGAAATCGGAGACCCCTCATTAGTAGAATCATAGTATCTGTCTGACAGTTCCGAGCAGTCGCATCGAACCCCTTTACAATGCACACAAGGAGTAAAATCCTCCATGTTCGAAGGGATGTCAGTACCAGAGTTGGAATCTGTATGGTTCACGGCAGTGCTCTTGGATTCAGGAGCGCCAGGCTTTTCGAGTCATGAGAGCCACCGTCGTCCGAGCCCGACGCACGCTGCGTGGCCGCGTCCTCGGCAGCAGAGCCAGCGCACTTACTGCGCTGTGTTTACGCTTCTCGCTCGACCGACGAACACCGTCGGCCGCGTCAGTCAGCGGCTCCGGCCCGCCAGGGGCCACGGCCGTCGCAGCGGGCGGCGCAACAATCACGGAGGCGGTAAAGCCCCTTGATAATTATCGAGGGACTTTGGGAGGCGGCAGTGACCTTCGCGTTAACCCCTTCGCTCAAACCCCCCTCGCAAGCTACTGTGAGACAGACGGTAGAGTGTTCACGGCGGAATCCACGGCATCATCGCCGCCCTCGACCACGCTCAAAGAAGCCCAGCAGTTGTCGTCCTTCGAGGCAGCTGCCGTGCTATCTACCGGCGAAGCAACCGCGTCCGCTACTGTAGATTCCTGCTGGTCCGGCCTCCCGGTTACTGACGAGTAGGTGCGGACACTGCACGCAGAGACCGCGTGGTCTCCACCACATCGTGCGCACGCCGCGTCGCAGGCCGCGAGGCCGAACTGCTCGCAGTGCGTGCACTTCGGCGTGTCGTACAAGGCCGCGTGGTGACCTGCCAGGTTACACCTACGGCACAACAGAACGACTCACTCGTACTCGCACTGGACGACATGCTCTAGTACTCGAAGAAAGTTTGGAACGGGCCGCACCATCTCCATCCTAATGCGCCGGTTCCCTGTACCAATGGCAGAGAACCCCGGCACGCACTCTTCGGAGATCACTTGGACCCTTTCAAAGACCTCTAGCTCAGTGACATGAGCCTGGTCTGAAAGGTCCGCGGGGTAGCCAAACCCCGATCATCTTTAAACGAACACCTCGATACTCGAACCGGACCTCGATATCACGAAGCTAAAAAGCGGGATCAGCTGAAAAGCGATCAACCGCGGCCTTATTCTTCAAGGTAAATTCAAAACGACCCGCACCAAAATCCTGCACTCAATCCAAGACGGACAACGAAAAGCGCTGCACAAGCGCTTTGCACATGTCGACATTGGTCGCGCCTTTTGCAACACGACCAAAGAAGGTGAGACGAAGCCGCGAAGGGGCCATCATCGCGGTGAAAACCACGTGGCGCCCGCGCCCAGCTGAAGTTAAGCTAACACTACAGGAGTGCAAGAAGCTAAAAAACCTCAGCTAAACGCAGGAAAAAAAAACAGGAAAATAAAGACACAAGGGCACCTCACCAAACGGATGGACAGTAGCAGACTTGTTGCGATGATAAACGTATTCCACTTATGCGCTCAGAAGTAAAAATACCATCACAGAGGTACTCTTGCGATTTTTTTCTTTCGAAGATTGAGGGCAAATGCAAGATAAAAAGATTTACCGCACATTATGATTGACTACAACGTCGCAAAGTGTCGTCAGAAATCACCATCACCATAACTGAATACGTCAAGCGCCATCTTGGAATAGGTCTACGATAGTAGGTATCCGTTGTGCTATATCTCCTCGCGGGAAGCATGGTCGGTATTGTCGTCGGATCCTGTTGTGTTACGGTGGATCCTGCCGTGCCGGCAGGATAACATGGAAGGTCACTCGAGCCTATACCTTAGAGCCTTCGATGAGAATCGGAGAAAGGTAGAGCGGCAGCAGGTATCCCACGCGTCGAATGCCGTCGCTGCGATTCGGCGATGGTGGAGACCACCTCGCCTTGGCTGCATCGCTGCTGCTGCGACTTGAACCTGAAAGCATGATAGAAAAGAGCACGGACCGCCACTTTGAGCCCGATGGACGCAAATGTGTCGTGAGCAGAACCATATATTGAAGAACGCAGAACATAATTCGTACTGGCGCCATCTTACGAAGGACATCAAAAGCCAGCCCTTAATTCGTACAAGTGGCAGTGAGCGCTCTCTCCAGGCGTTTACTCCGAGTTGAGAGCAAAACAATCCCGAGATGTCTATAGATCCCTTTTTCATCCCTTGATGGAAGGCGCGCGAACGCTAATTTAAGTGGACGCTCGCTGACTGAAGCTTGTTTTGGTGTTCGCTTCGAGGCGGATCTTATGAGGCGGCTGCGGCGAGTGCCACAACCACCCAGCAGAACGAGCGTTTCGATAGCGTGTTTCGAGACAGTCTTGCCAGTTCAAGGTGAATGACTCAGCTTGCGCATCAGATTAAAGGCATTATATATAGGATGTGTAGAACAAATGAACGGAGCACATCAGCCAACGACAGCGGCTATATTGGTTTCATATAAGATGTTTACTTCATAACCATGGGCACTGCCATGCACATGTCAAGCGAAGAGGATCAGCCGCCTTGGCGAGGCGGAGGTTAGCCGATAAGAAAAAAAAAAAAACACACACTCAGTAAAGGGGTTCTTAGGGCACAGGTTTCGGATGACCCGATCGGAAGGGTTTCGTATTAAACCGTGCCAGTTACATGTCCACAAATATTGTCCACAGCAAGGAGCTTTAGAGGAAGCGATGTGCAAACTCAGTCTTCTCACCACACTTCACAGTGACCAACAATATATAGGCGAAAAGTAAGCAAAGTGGTTGGTGTCTATGATACAGCGTGAAGAAACAGCTGTCAGGACAAAATATAAGCGGAGCTATGTTATGTGTTTAGAGGTGGTACACTGTCTTGTGGATCGTTTATTTACGATATTCATCTCAATGATATTCATGTAACACTGCCATATAGTGTCCTCTAGAGAGTTGTGCCTGGCGTGATAGAGGGATTGAGAGGAATTATGTTATTAATATGCACAATAAATTAGATTTCCGGTACCCACCGCTTTCAGGCCGTTCGTTCATGGCTCACCCTTCTTCTTCCTCTTCATCAGCCGGCGTGATGATGATGATGACGACGACGGTGATGGTGGTCTTCCCTTTTCGATCAGGTAGCCACCGAACTGTTTCCAGCTGGCCGGATAAAAAGAAAAGAATTAGTACGATACCACGATACTCACGATACCAGTGACCCCTAGCGATAAGTTCCTCAGAAGCGGCTAATGAACGGCGGCAGAAGATCGGTGAGCGACTGCGCTTGTTGCGTGGAAGAGAAACGAAGAATGGTACGATTAGTGAAGTTAACCATAGAGACGTCCGCTTTGTTACCCTAGAGATGGAGAAGAGGCATACAGTATATAAAGAGAAAAAAATTACGGTGTAACCCATCTCACGAATAATTTCCACTTTAATAACATTAATGCAATTCGCATCGAGGCAATGCAGCCACGCAGCGTCTTGCCACCGAAACGCGTCGTCCATAAGGCATGTATGCAGCCGGGTTCCTCTCTCGCACTTGATGATGATAATAATAATGATCACCTAGTGCGGCTAAAACCTTTACAACGGGCAGGCATGTCAATTGCCCCCGTAGCCATGAAAAAAAATTAGACATATAAAAATAAAATAAAAAACAAACATAAACACAGAAAAGCAAGCATAAATAATAAAAAAATTAGGGGAGAGGAGGAAGTATTCACAGTGCTGTGCGCACCGCTGAACACGCTGCGTCATCTAGTGGCGCCACCGCAAAGTTTGCGCGTGGTGCCTGTGTGGATATATATTCAGACGAAATTGCCTCAATATATATATGTCGCGGACCTGATTCGACCCAACACCGAAAAAAAATTTAAATGTTTTTTTTTCTCATTGAATAGTGGCACATATCCGGTGACCCAAGTTCGCGTCAGAGGCTCATTGAAGAGCGGCAAATACCCCGGTGTACATCGTTAGTTACCCGAGTTGCTGTTGAACAAGTTCATTGAAGAGCGGCGCACATCCAGTGACACATACCCAGCGAACCAAGTTGGTCCGACGGTTGGCTTCAAACTTTGTTCCCTCAGTACAGCAGCCCGATGCTTTACCCATTAGACCATGTACTACCTAGTCACCCAGGTTGGCGGTTGATCTGTTAGAGGCCAAGACAGAACGTGCGGAATAAACGTGCGGAATGCTCGCAGGAGGCCTGATTAAGAGACAGAGCTAAAATTGCGCGGAGAAACGATTACTGCGTGGAAGGGGAATTTATGGCCATGTGATGAGAGCGAAGAAGATCATTTGAACTTCAACCAGTAGGGCTAAGAATAAACATTCCTCTCATCTTGTAGCCAAATAGGTGCAAGACGTAAAATTCTATATATTAGGAAGTCGCTGAAGCGGTTTTAATAGCGACTGTCACATTTCAAAGGAAAAAGAAAGAAGAAAAATTGGTGGCTCACCCATTTCTTGGAAATGATTGGTGACTTTGTGCTATTAGCAAACTATGTTATGGCACTACACAGTGGCACATGTCTAGAGCCTCAAGTTTGTTTGACCCGCCGTGGTTGCTCAGTGGCTATGGTGTTGGGCTGCTGAGCACGAGGTCGCGGGATCGAATCCCGGCCACGGCGGCCGCATTTCGATGGGGGCGAAATGCGAAAACACCCGTGTGCTTAGATTTAGGTGCACGTTAAAGAACCCCAGGTGGTCAAAATTTCCGGAGTCCTCCACTACGGCGTGCCTCATAATCAGAAAGTGGTTGTGGCACGTAAAACCACAAATATTATTATTAAGTTTGTTTGAAAGAGAGTCATTGAAGAGGAATACATACACAGAATTCATAAGTGCAAGGTTTAAGGAGACGGCAAGGATAAGAAAAACATTACATACAAAGATCGGCGAAAGAGAGAATGAGATAAATGTACCTGTAACAACGCCGAAGTTGGGTAGCATTGGTAGCATTAAAAATTAAGGAGAAAAATAAAACCAGAGGACAACATTCATTATGTTATATCCATCCGACTAAATTTATCTGTTCTCGTAATAGCCCAAGTGAAAGTAAACTTCCATATTAGTTAGGACTTACCCAACCGAGTCTTGGCTAATTACTTACCTTGGATATGAACCAGATGGCATAATAATAATAATAATAATAATAATAATAATAATAATAATAATAATAATAATAATAATAATAATAATAATAATAATAATAATAATAATAAACTCCTTTATTATTTCTATAAAACCTAATACATAAGCCACATTGGGCTTGAGTGGCAGAGCGTGACAGGCAGCATACAAACTGTTACAATATCAACGGAAGAAAAGAGACAAAAAAAAGAAATAAAGAAATAAAGGAAAGTGATAAATGTATATAAATACATTGATACACACATTATACGCATTTATAATACTTGTACGTATATGCACACATACACGTTCGAGAAGCGCATCTGGCGCGCACAATTATCATCGTTCACACACGGTTAGTTTGCATTGCACAATAAAAATGAGTACATTATTATAAACAGAATGAGTTAAAAAAAAACGGAAAAGCTCCATGAAACCTTTGCGGAAACAAACGGCCTCGTTATATTTTTGACCAAAGCCACTTTTTAAGCATAACACAGGCGGAGGTAAGTGAGGTCTTTTTTTTATATATTATAACCGCTAAAGCCCGCACGTTTTAGTGCTTTCTTGAGTTTGTATTTTGACGTGGACTGCAGCAAGTTACAAGGTAAATAATTAAACAACACGGGAATATAGTATTCACGCATTCCTTTGCGGTATTTTGTTGCACAACGAGGTATTTGATAACGCCATTTTGGTCTTAGGCTACGGGGAGTTACATAACGTACTATATATATTAAAGCGATTGTCCCAGAAATGTCTCAGGGCTATTGTATGCAGTAAAACCGAAGAAAAATTTCGCATTGATAATACCTTAAAAATGTCGCTGTTGCCCTATAAATTAAACCTTAAAAGTCATATCCTATAACTTTTAAATGGGAGCGCATTAGTGAGTTAATTCTTTTTTGCCACGAAGAGCGCAATGTCCGTAGGCAGTAATTCCGTGTCGGACAACACTGTAGCATAACGCATGCGCGGTGCTTTTCCTGACTGATATCGGCACATGAGGTGACGGATTTTACAGAGTAAGCAAAGCACTCAGCGAATTATCTGACAGACATAAGAAACATGCGAATTCCATGACAGATGGCTGTCAAAACGCAAACCGACATATTTTACGGATGATGTGTAGTCGATAGGATCGCAAAAACATGGATTGACATGTGAATTATGGAATACTAGTTCCCTAGTCAAGTTTACTCTCTTTAAAGGACTTCAAAAGCAGACAAGTTGAGTCTTTAATACGTTAATGTCGATTAAATTTGTGGAGAACCAGTCCTTGCCTTCGTTGCTGCTTCTTGTAAATTAGAAGCTGCATCACAATATTGATTTGTACGAGAAACTAACACTGCGTCATCTGCATGCTGAAATATATTAATGGAGACTGCGTTAGAGAGATCATTAACGTAAAGGTGAAGAGGGCTTAATACTGAACCTTGTGAAGCACCGGCTTTGATTGGCGAAAGGCTGCTGTGAAAGTTTCGAACTGAGACGTACTGAAACCGGTCCCGGAGAAAATTATCGAGAAGTGACAGAAACAAACCACGGAATCCCATCATCGAAAGCTTTGTTAAAAACTCATGGCAGACACTGTCAAATGCCTTGCTTACATCAAGAAACAATGCGCACGCTACCTGGTTAGTTTCGAAACAGAAACTCAGGAAATCCAAAAAATTACCCAAAAGTGCCTGAGTGCCTTTGTCTTTTCTAAAGCCGTACTGCTGCGGTGATAACATGTTGTTAGAATCAAGGAAGCTATTCATAGTGAGCAGCATATGTTTCTCTAAAATTTGTGTTATGCAAGGTAAAACTGATATAGGGCGGTAGTTTTCAACTTTGCCTCGAGATCCTTTTTTATAGAGTGATATAATGATTGCCGTTTTCAGTCTGATTGGAATAGCGCCACATGACAAGATATGAATAATTATGGCTATCAAAACGTTCTTGATGTAGCTGCAGTTTCTTCGAAGCTCGATGACGGAGAGAGAGAGAGAGAAGGGGAGATGACGGAGATGCCATCGGTACCTACGGACTTGTTCAGTTTGAGACTAAAGATAATTTCTTTTAAGTCGCAATCAGTCAGAAAATCAGTCAGTCGCAATCAGTCAGATAAGCCGATTGCAGGTTACTTGTTTTTAGTGTACATGTATCCGTATGTTGTCTGGGAAAACCCGATATTCGGGAAAAGAAATCATTAAAATCATTTGCTATACTCTGGCCATCACATGAAAAGTGGAAAAGAAAGTAGTTATCGTTACGTAGTTTTTTACCAACACCTCTGAGGTCATTTATTAGGGACCAGGCTTTACGGCTGTCAAACCGGGCATTCCTAAACTTGTTGCGAAAGTGATTGCATTTAGCGAGGCGAATAGCAGCATTACCTTGTTTCTGCAAAGTTTGAAATTTAAAAGAAGTGTGTTGCAGTTAGGGGTTCGGCGACACAGACTCCAAAGCATATCTTTTTCTTTCATAGCAGCAAGGATTTCTGCTGACATCCAACCATCATTAGCGCTGCGCTGTTTAACTGTTATAATTCGAATGGATTCCCTCCTAAAGTCATCGAAAAGAGCAACGAATTTTTCATAAATTTCAGACGCGGGCACGGTTGATAGAAAACTGTGCCAATCATATTGTTGGACTAGTTCATCAAATAACCTTGGATCAGTCATTGAAATTTCTTTCTTGAAGGCGCTATAGAAGCAATGGTGACAGATGACTGTGTTAGAAAAACGAAGTAGTGATCAGCTAGTTTTGTTTGAACTACTATGGAATTAATAACTGGATTACATGACCGAACATTTATGTGGTCGTGATACATGAAACCGTAAGGCTATCAGCCAAAAATTCTTCGCGTGTGGCAGAATGGATTGTTATTTCTAGGCCCCATTTTGAAATCAAGGTAATCACTGACAGGTGCCTCCATAGGACAGAGTGTGTCTATATTTATATCACCTGTGAGGCACACATGTTCATCTAGAGAAAGGAACGATAACGCAGTATCTAGCTCAGACAGGAACAACCGTGTGTTGAAGCGCGGAGGACGATCAACTGCAAAAATGGCAACTTGTAGCCCAGGAGTGCTCAGGCGAAGTGCTACCGCTTCAGCGTGAACGAAGGAAGCAGTAAATTCCGAAACTTACCTCTTATTCTTAACAAAAAAAAACAGCGATGCCTCCCCCTTTTCCTGCAGGATGTGTGTATGTAAACATTTGATAGTCTGGCAGAGTATATTGCGCAGTACATTCCAATGAGATGTTTATTTCTGTCACGACGAAAACATCAAACAAAGAGCGGACACTTGAGGTTGCAGCAACGAACTGGCCCCAATGTTTCTTAGTGCTACGTATATTGACATGGCTTATGCGCAAAGCATTTCCTTGTGGCTCACATAAAATTGCTGAGCTGCGGAAAAGTTAGCAGTGACAAGAAAGCCGCAACCTGTTCATATTCAAACAATTTTATCAAGAACGGATTTGCTATCTATTCTGAGAAGCGACGCCCCTTCTGATTTCTTTGCAAAAATTCTGCCGTTTTTTGTCCAGCAAAATTTATATATTTTTTTCCTTGCTCTTTAACCATGCCACCCTAAATGGCTCTCGGTTCTCACGAGTTAAATTATCATTCAAATGCAGGCGTGGAAGCACTCCCAACTGCGTTAGACCAAACAGAGCTCTGCGTGCCCTGAACCATTTCTGCTTCGCAGCAAAGCTCTGCAAGTGGACAAGAATAGCGGGCGGGGTGACGCCTCGACTGCGCAAACGGTGTACGACAGCAACGTCAGCTGCTTTGAAATCGGATATCTTCAATTTCACAGCAAGTTCCGAAATGAAGGAAGTCAAATCTTCATTAGATTTAGTTGGAAGGCCGTGAATTTCAAAATTGCATCTGCGACTGTATTGTTCTAAGTCATTCAACCTTGCGTTTGCTCTGTCAAGTTGCTCCGCCTGGGTAGTCACCGTCGACGACAGAGAGACAACCTGGGCACGAAGCTATGTTATTTACCATTTGGCGGATTCAACGAAGGATGTTACGGAGTCATATTTAGCGGAGAGAAAATCAACATATCTCTGCATTTCCTCAACAGCATCTGAAATTCTAGCGCAGGACTCCCCAAACGTCGACAGCTCACCCACTTTCAGAGCAAGCGCACTGACTAATAATAATAATAATAATAATAATAATAATAATAATAATAATAATAATAATAATAATAATAATAATAATAATAATAATAATAATAATAATAATAATAATAATAAGAAAAACAACATAAACGGAAGCAATAACGTAGTGTTGGCAAATAGCACGACAACGTGCCTCATAATCTTATTGGGGTTTTGGCATCTAAAACCCCCTTACTTTTTAAGTTGAAAGCTTTAGATCTCTGTATTTAAAGTTCGCGTTGTCAGGTACAGAAACTATCACGTGACCCAAAGAAGGCCAGAAGCGAACGAAAGCTTGTACAGCCGTGTATGTGGGATGATTATTGATTACCGACGTTAATAACTGATTAATTAGTGATTTGCTGAGTGAGTGTTAGGATGGATTAAGGTGGATTAAGGTAGATTACGGTCAATTAATGTGGATGAAGACGTATTAAGTACGATTAAGGTGGACTAGCCTGGATTTAAGTGTATTCCGGTTGATTAAGCTGGAGGAAGGAGGATTAAGGTAGACTAGAGTGGATTAGAGTGGAATATAGCTGACTAAGGTGGATTAAGGTGAATTGCAGTAGGCTTTGCAAGGAATTTGCCTTCGCTAAGGATACCCGAGAATTAAGGATACCTGAAAACTTTTTTTAGACTTACCCACATGAAAATGACGGTACGTGTGAAGCGAAGTTTCTAGGCGCTCTTACAGAAAAGAACCTACTATAGCAGAAGAAAATGTATGATTTCGCCTTCCTCTCAAGACTTACAAGTGTTGCCCAGGAAAAACAAATTAGAGCCGCTATGCGGCAGCGTCCTTGAGAGGGAGAACTCAGGCATCTGCATTTGAGCAGAATGTAGTACCGCACCTCGTAAGCCGTAAGCTTTTTTAATTCAGAATATAATTAGGAGGTGGGCCCAAGGGCTAGATTGATGCGTCTCTGAAATGTAACCGTTGTCAAGTAGGCTTCACAGCGGCACAGGAGAACTGAAACAACTGGGCCAACCACTGCTGTGGCTCCACAGCTTCGGTGTTGTGCAGCTGACGGCGAGGAGGCCCGCACGATTCGCTGTCGCGGCGGTACCAGTGAGACTGTCGCGTGTCGTGCTCCGTAGACACGCTGAAGAACCTCGCGTGACCTCTTAGCTTATTCGGAGCATTCCACAACAAGTAGTACGCCTCAAGATTCCGGGAATAACGAAGAAGACCCGTCATTCAACAGTGCCCCTACGTCAGTTCACACTGTCGTTACTGAACCAGGAACATGAACAAAGAACGCACATCTACACCGATGGATCTGCCTCAGCCACCAGCTTCACAGGCGCTGTTATCATCCAGGCCTTACAAATTACAATTACTTTCAAAGTATCCCATATAACGACCTCTAAGGCAACATAACTTGCCGCTTTACGTGCCTCTGTTTATTACATCGCACAAGCCAAACCTCGAAAGTGGGTCGTTATTTGCGATTCCAAGGCCGCCCTTCAGAGTCTGCATTCAGCCTTACGACACAAGACCCATGACCAACTGGCGTTTGAGATCAGAGAGGTCCTCCATCAAGCCCTCATAAACGGACATGACATCATCTTCCAATGGCTTCCGGGGCACTATGGCATCGACGGAAATGACCTTGCTGACGATGCCGCCCGGTCGGCCGATAAAGAAACCCTGACGCTTTCTATACCTTTATCAAGGACAGACTTGCTCAAACCAAGACTGAAACATTATGGAACGTTCCGATTTTCTACAACTGCCGTCTCCACCGGTTGGATCCTACATTGAAGCTGCAGATTGCATCGAAATTTTCCCACCGTGATGCAACTTTACTGTGCCGCCTCTGGTTAGGGGTTGTTACGTTTCGCCTACGACGCGCGGTTTAGCCGGCGCGGCTGCAACAAAGCGACAGACATTTTGGCCCGTTCGGCGTCGCCGCTACGCCTCCCCGCCAAGCGCGTCCAGGCATGTTCCGATGCCACGTGTCTTCATGTGCGTGTGTGAGTGTATGTGCATATTGGTGCCCACGCTTGTCGAAGCGCGGCAGCCGGGGAGAGGAGCTCCCAACCCTTGTGAAGCGAGGGGGTCTGACAGGCGACACGACAGTGTGAGCCACCTTCTCCTCCCCATTGTGCCCGACCGGCGGCGACACGACAGTGTGCGTCACCTTCTCCTCCCCATTGTGCCCGACCGGCGGCGACACGACAGTGTGCGTCACCTTCTCCTCCCCATTGTGCCCGACCGGCGGCGACACGACAGTATGCGTCACCTTCTCCTCCCCATTGTGCCCGACCGGCGGCGACACGACAGTATGCGTCACCTTATCCCATTGTGCCCGAGCGGCACAGTCACGTGCTGGTCTATAGAGGGGTTCCTTCTTGCCCTCAACTGCGAGAGTATAAAAGCAGCTGCCCCGGACGCCAAAGAAGGGCTCCGATTTCTTCTGTTGAGTAAAGTGCACTCCCGTCTCTCTACTTCGGTCAACCTGACCGCCAACTCTGCGATGTTAGAATAAACAAGTTGTTTTGTTGTTACCAGTCGACTCATGCTTTGCCGGGACCTTCGGATGCTTCCAGTTGTACCCCAGGCAGCCAGGCCAACGCTACCCTTGGGGCTTGCGACCCAGGTGCAACAACGGGCGTCAGCGCCGAGTTCCCAACAACTCGCGCCAGCGGTGCGACCACAACAACTGTCTGCCAGCGGTGAGATCGCGACAACGGAGGCCAGCAGCGAAGAGATGCAGTTGACTGTATGCTGAGCAGCTCAACGACGATCCGGGAGCAGTGCAACGAGCCCTGTGTGATGACTGGTTGCCTGCAGCGGAACGACTGCGCTGAATTCTTGGCTGCGAGGTTTGGTGAGTGCGGGACTTTCTTCTTCTGAGCTTTGCCAGGCTTTTGTTAGTGTCAGAAACAGAGCTGGTAATTGTGGTTGTCGTTGCTGCCGGGTTAGTTTGCGGCAAGACAATAATAGGCAGTAGAGAAAGCAGCATTCAGAGCAGCCATGGATTTGAAGTCGTTGCGCAAACCGAAATTGCTGGAGCTTGCAAGAGAGTTGGGTCTGGATGTCTCAGACAAACTCAGAAAACCAGAACTGCTAAAGGCTATTCTTGAGTTAGAGGCTGAGGATAACGAGCTGTCGGAATGCCTTGAGACTATTGAGGAGAGGTCGAAAAGACATGAGCGCGAACTTAAAGAGCGAAAAGAGAGACAGGAGCGCGAACTTAGAGAGCAAAAAGAGAGACAGGAGCGCGAACTTAAAGAGCAGAAAGAAAAAGAAGAGCGCGAACACGCTTTGGAAATGAAGCGTCTCGAGGTAGAGATGGAACGCGCTCGTAATGGAAGTCAGGCACACGGTGCAGGAGAACGAGTATTGTTCAAAATGACTGACCTGATGCGGCCGTTTAAGCTTGGAGAGGACATTGGTTTGTTCCTGGTTAACTTTGAGCGAACGTGCGAGAAGCAGGGGTTCTCTCGGGAAACGTGGCCACAGCGCTTGCTCACTTTGTTACCCGGCGAGGCGGCCGACGTAGTCGCTCGCTTGGATAGAGAGGAGGCAGAGGATTTCGACAAAGTGAAATCGAGTCTGCTAAAAAAGTACAGGCTGTCAGCGGAGGCGTTCCGTCGGAAGTTTCGGGAAAATGAGAAAGGCAGAAGTGAGTCATACACAGAGTTTGCGTACAGGCTTATGTCAAACATGCAGGAATGGCTCAAAGAAGAGAAAGCGTTTGGTGACCACGAGAAAGTTCTGCAGTGTTTCGGGCTAGAACAGTTTTATAGTCGGTTACCGGAGAACGTGCGGTACTGGGTCTTGGATAGGCCAGACGTTTGTACGGTGGCTAAAGCCGCTGATCTAGCCGAGGAGTTTGTGACGCGTCGGGCTCGCGGAGCTAAGGACGGTCAAAAGGGTGAATTTGGCTCGAAGTTTGAGAGGCCGAGGTTCACGCCCATGAGAGCAAAGGGGAACAAACGTAGTGCGGATGCGAGTGAAAGCAGTGCGACCGAACCTAAGGAGACGGCGGCAGCCGAAGCCGAACGCAGAAAGCGGTTCGAGATGAGGCAAGCGCGCGTTTGTTATACGTGCCAGAAGCCGGGTCACTTTTCGGCGCAGTGTCCGGAAACAACACCAAAAGTTGTGTTTTTTTCATTATGCAGCACTGACGAGAACATGAAGCTTCTCGAGCCTTACATGCGAGACCTCCTCGTGAACGGGAAAGAGTGCCGAGTGCTTCGCGATTCCGCAGCTACGATGGATGTAGTTCACCCCTCTTACGTAGAACCCCATATGTTCACGGGCGAGTGCGCATGGATCAAGCAAGCCGTGGAAGCTCATAGCGTGTGTCTGCCGGTAGCAAAAGTGCTTATTGAAGAACCTTTCGGAGCGCTTGAGACGGAGGCCGCAGTGTCATCTATGCTGCCCCCCCAGTACCCGTACCTATTTTCGAACAGGTCCGATCACCTCCTGCGCGAGAAGGGGCTTTTGTTTAGTGAGGCTAGCGTTCAGGCCTTAACCAGATCGAAGGTTCGGGAGCTCGCCGCAAAGGCGGTAGTTGCGGGGCCGACGTTGTCGAACAATGAGAAAGGGTCAGAGGCGCAGCAAGCTGATATTCAGAGCACGCCCGAACTGAATAAAATTGAGCCTGTAGCGTTGAAGGCACCAGATACTGGAGAGGAAATGCCCGACACGGAAAAATTAGAAGAGCTATCTGCAGATTTGCTCATCGCGCCTACGTCAGACGGACTTAATAGGTTGCTAAAAGTCAGCCGGTCGGCTTTGATAGCCGAGCAAAAAAAGGATGGCAGCCTAGAAAACATACGCTGCATTGTCAAGGAAGGTATCGCCAAGAAAAATGCTCATTTTGTGGAAAGAGGTGGGGTCCTGTACCGGAAGTATCTAGACCGCAGGGGAGTGGAGTTCGATCAGCTGATCGTGCCTCAGTGCTACCGTCAGGATCTGTTGCGCTTGTCGCATGGAGGTTCGTGGTCCGGACACCTAGGAGTTAAGAAAACTAAGGACCGTCTCTTGCAAGAGTACTATTGGCCAGGGTGTTTTCGGGACGCAGACCATTTCGTGAGGACATGTGACACCTGTCAGCGGGTGGGCAAACCAGGGGACAAATCGAGGGCGCCGTTGAAATTGGTACCTATCATTACGGAGCCTTTTAGACGGCTCGTTATTGATACAGTGGGACCTCTGCCGGTAACAGCCACGGGGTACAGACACATTTTGACTGTGATCTGCCCAGCGACAAAGTTCCCTGAAGCAGTGCCGCTTAAAGAACTCAGCTCAGTTGAGATAGTCAATGCACTACTGTCCATATTTGCGCGAGTTGGTTTTCCTGCGGAAATCCAATCAGATCAGGGCACAGTGTTTACTAGCGCTTTGACGACAACTTTTCTCGAAGGGTGTGGGGTAAAGCTGCTACACAGCTCAGTGTACCACCCACAGTCGAATTCCGTTGAGAAGCTCCACTCCGTCATGAAGCGTGTGTTGAGAGCCTTGTGTTTTGAACATCAAACTGACTGGGAGCTGTGTCTGCCTGGGGTGATGTTTGCATTAAGGACCGCGCCGCATGCAGCTACGGGGTTTTCGCCAGCTGAGCTGGTGTACGGTCGCTCGCTTCGGTCTCCGCTTCGCATGCTTCGAGAATCGTGGGAAGGCAGGGGCGACGACCCAGTCGTGGTGGAGTACGTGCTTAAGCTCCTCGAACGCTTAAGAAGGGCACAGGAGTTGTCAGGTGAAGCAATGGCAAAGGCCCAGCAGAGGGCCAAGGTTTATTATGATCGGACCGCCAGGGCCCGTCGTTTTGAGGTGGGCGATGAGGTCATGATATTGCGCACATCGCTAAACAACAAACTAGACGTGCAGTGGGAGGGCCCAGCACGAATTGTTCAGAAACTGTCGGACGTTAACTACGTGGTGAGTCTGCCAGGAAAGCGGAAAGCACAGCAAGTTTACCACTGTAATCTGCTCAAACCTTATAGACAAAGGGAAGCAGTAGTGAGCATGATGGTAAACGTTCCTGAAGAGCTTCCGGTCGAACTTCCGGGACTAGGCTCAGTGACGAACAGGGAAGACACCGGTCAAGTCATTAGTGACCTTATCAGTAAAGCACCGCTGTCGCCTGAGCAGAAGGCCGAACTACACCAGCTCTTACAAGAGTTTCAAGGTCTGTTCTCTGAGAGGCCTGGTAGGACTTCTGTCCTTACTCATGACATAGAACTTACCTCCCCAGAGCCAGTACGATCCAAGGCGTATCGGGTGTCACCCCGCCAGAACGATATTATGGAGGCTGAGGTAAAGAAAATGCTACAGCTCGGTGTTATTGAGGCAGGTGAGAGTGATTATACCTCCCCTTTGATTTTAGTTGAGGTACCGGGCAAGGAACCTCGTCCTTGCGTCGACTACCGCAGGCTTAATTCCATCACTAAGGATCAAATTTATCCGATCCCTAACATCGAGGAGCGCCTTGAGAAAGTTAGTAGCGCTCAGTTTATTTCCACCCTAGATCTTGTCAGGGGTTATTGACAGGTTCCACTTACAGAAGAGGCTAGTAGGTATGCGGCGTTCATTTCACCAATGGGAACATTCCGTCCTAAAGTGCTGAGTTTTGGTTCGAAGAACGCGCCATACTGTTTTTCAAGCCTCATGGATAAAGTGTTGCGGGGACAGCAAGAATTCGCTTTACCGTATCTAGACGACGTAGCGATATTCTCCGCATCCTGGTCTGAGCATATGGCACACTTGCGGGCAGTATTAACCCGCCTGCGCGAAGCGGGCTTGACAGTCAAGGCTCCTAAGTGCCAGTTAGCACAGGCCGAGGTTGTCTACCTCGGTCACGTGATTGGTCAGGGTCGTCGCCGCCCCTCTGAAATAAAGGTGGCCGCTGTGCGAGACTTCCCGCAACCGCGCACGAAGACCGATATTCGGTCGTTCTTAGGTGTCGCCGGCTACTATCAGAGGTACATCCCCAGGTACTCTGATATCGCGGCTCCCCTGACGGATGCTCTAAGAAAAACAGAGCCTCAAACAGTCGTCTGGGACGAGACAAAGGAAAGAGCTTTTAGCGCCCTAAAGAGTGCCCTAACAAGCCAGCCTGTGCTACGATCGCCAGACTATACAAAAGGGTTCGTTGTTCAGTGCGATGCTAGTGAGCGAGGCATGGGCGTTGTACTGTGCCAACGGGAAAATGGAGAAGTAGAACACCCCGTCCTGTATGCTAGTCGTAAGCTGACCAGTCGTGAGCAGGCGTATAGCGCCACCGAGAAAGAGTGTGCATGTCTCGTGTGGGCCGTTCAGAAATTGTCATGCTATCTAGCCGGCTCGAGGTTTATCATTGAGACGGATCACTGCCCTCTCCAATGGCTGCAGACCATCTCTCCCAAAAATGGCCGCCTCCTGCGCTGGAGCCTCGCTTTGCAACAATATTCCTTTGAGGTGCGTTACAAAAAGGGGAGTCTCAACGGTAACGCCGATGGCTTAAGTCGAAGCCCCTAACGTAGGAATCAGCCTCAAAATTGTTTGTTACTGATGTTTTTCTTCCTGAGGCAGGATTTTTAACATATTGCTTTTGTTTAGTGTTTCAAAGTGATGACATGCTTTCTAGTGCAATTTTCCAATTTGTGGACGCGTTCTAAGTGCTGCTAGACTACTGTAAGGAACTAGGCAGCGGTATAGAAGGGGAAAGAGCCTGGCAGGGCTTAGTGAGGGTTGTGCCGTGCTTGCTGACTGAGCGGTTGAGTTTCAGCGTAGTTCTAACGCTTGCCGGGAACGAGAACAAAAATGTGAACTCTCCCGAAGTCACTTTGCAGTGTCCTGTGCGAACCTGAACGAGAGAACGAGGCCTTCTCTGTGCGCTGCGCTCAAGAAACGTCGAGGGACACCCGACTTCGGTTATGAGCATCATCGAGCGACATCCCTCCGGACAGCGGATGCAGTCCCCTGTCCATCGGGATCTCCTTCCCCCGGCGGGGCGGTCTGTTACGTTTCGCCTACGACGCGCGGTTTAGCCGGCGCGGCTGCAACAAAGCGGCAGACATTTTGGCCCGTTCGGCGTCGCCGCTACGCCTCCCCGCCAAGCGCGTCCAGGCATGTTCCGATGCCACGTGTCTTCATGTGCGTGTGTGAGTGTATGTGCATATTGGTGCCCACGCTTGTCGAAGCGCGGCAGCCGGGGAGAGGAGCTCCCAACCCCTGTGAAGCGAGGGGGTCTGACAGGCGACACGACAGTGTGAGCCACCATCTCCTCCCCATTGTGCCCGACCGGCGGCGACACGACAGTGTGCGTCACCTTCTCCTCCCCATTGTGCCCGACCGGCGGCGACACGACAGTGTGCGTCACCTTCTCCTCCCCATTGTGCCCGACCGGCGGCGACACGACAGTAGGCGTCACCTTCTCCTCCCCATTGTGCCCGACCGGCGGCGACACGACAGTATGCGTCACCTTATCCCATTGTGCCCGAGCGGCACAGTCACGTGCTGGTCTATAGAGGGGTTCCTTCTTGCCCTCAACTGCGAGAGTATAAAAGCAGCTGCCCCGGACGCCAAAGAAGGGCTCCGATTTCTTCTGTTGAGTAAAGTGCACTCCTGTCTCTCTACTTCGGTCAACCTGACCGCCAACTCTTTGCGATGTTAGAATAAACAAGTTGTTTTGTTGTTACCAGTCGACTCATGCTTTGCCGGGACCTTCGGATGCTTCCAGTTGTACCCCAGGCCGCCAGGCCAACGCTACCCTTGGGGCTTGCGACCCAGGTGCAACAACGGGCGTCAGCGCCGAGTTCCCAACAACTCGCGCCAGCGGTGCGACCACAACAGGGTAGCTTTTACGAAAGCCGACTCATTCCTTATTGGAATTTCCGACACACCGATATGTGACACGTGCAACTGTGAAAAGACGATTGAACACGTTTTGTGTTTTTGTGATCTCTATGACAACGAACGCGACTTTCTTCAGAGGGTGTTAAACCGATTAGATAACAGACCATTTTCAGAGACCAAGACTAAGACTAAGATAAGACAAAGCGACGCGGGCACTGCTACGTTTGATGAAAGCGACTAGCCTCAGTGACCGACTATAGGCGTGAAGTTACGCACATCTGCATCTACTCACACCTATAGTACCTTCTTCTCTCGTTCTCCTTTCTTTTCTTCCCTTAAACCTCTTCCCCTGTGTAGGGTAGCAAACCGGACGTGCGTCTTAGGACCTCCCTACCTTTCCTTCCTTCCTTTTCATCCTCCTCCTCCTCCACTACTGCCCCACCCCCTCCTTTCAACAGTGTTTGTGCACTCGTACAGATCAATAAAATAATTAATTATTCAGTCAGACGATATATCACTCAATCAGTCAAGAAAAAATAATTACTGTGAAGCTGTTTATGGCTCAGGTTCCGTGAAATTTTCAAGTGTGCGAACAAAACTATCATCATCAGCAGCAATGGCTCGCGCCACTGTTCGCACGTTCGTCGTCGTCTTCTTCCACAGATGGTTCGTTGGCGCTCATCATGCCATGGTTACCGTACTGCCCTTCCCTTTGCGAAGACGCTGATCGCACTAGTCCACTGCCAGTCGGTGCGGTGGTTTCGGTCTCAAATTCTTTACCTCAATATGGTATGGTATGGTATGGTGTGCTTCATAGGATCATTTCTATAGTACGATCGCCGAGAAGCATCGGCGATCTCGGAAGCTCAATATATCGCTTGGCCTTCGTTGTCGTCTTCTTCCACAGCTGGCTCCAATGCCGCTCTTCATGCCAGCGTTCTCATACTGCCCCTGCCCCTGCAAAGGCACTGAAGGCACAGGCCCGCTGCCAGTCGGTGCGGTCTCAGATTTCGGTCTCAGATTCTTTGCCTCAGTATACCCCGAAACGAAAACACGAATGTGTACAACGAATGTGTATAACGAATCTATGACACGAATGTATAAAACTAAATGTGTGCGCGTACCTTTCGTCGCGATGACCACCGATCAAGACAATAGTTAATTGTGTTCGTACCTTTCTTCAAGGTTCTGTGTCACTTCTTTGTCGTGTGCTACCAAACACTGCTGCTCATCCACCTTCACCGGTTAGAATGGCTCATTATTTTTACTCATTTCTTTATTTCAAAATGCGCTTCCACGTGGGCTCCTGATATGCCCTTTGTATAACATGTGTGAAAGGATCAAGTAGCACACACCCAGCCTATATACGACTATTTTATGGGAAGGTCGTGCTCCCCTGAAAAGTCCAGCAGCAGACGAGTATCAGGAGGAACTGGTAGGGATAAGCTGACTTAGGAGTTTGACAATTGCCCATCTGTGTCATCCATATAGTAAGGGTTCGTTTAAGGAGTGTCACGCGACCGTACAATAATTTGAGGGACTTGGATTTTGGACTTGGATCAACCTCACCAAATCACCTGGAGAAGCGCAGGTATACCGCGCGAATAGCACGAACCTCATGCGCCCGAACAGCCAGCGATACGCAGCGATACTCTAACGGAAGAGGAGCAAGAACGTTTACCTCGAAAACGTGCAAATAAGGTGCCAGTATACGATGATTCGCCGTGCAATAAATTCCCTTAAGGAAGCTTCGGCTATCAATTTCCTTTTTAACGCGACAGCGTTAAGGAGCTCGTGTCGCAGAAAAGCCGGTGTCGTCGGCGTCGGCGGCGTTGGCCGTAAGCGATAAATCCCAGCAGGCACTTCATGAATAAAAAACAATTTGCAAGCTGGGCTGGGTGGGAATCGAACCAGGGTCTCCGGAGTGTGAGACGGAGACGTTACCACTGAGCCACGAGTTTTTTTTTCTTTATTTCTACTGAGCCACGAGTTCGATGCTTCAAAGCGGTACAAAAGTGCCTCTATTGAACGCGGTGTTGCCTTAGAAACGAGCTGTTTCTAAGGCTCAGGCGTGCGTCGCTTGCTCAGGCGCACATTTCGTTGTCGCGCCGAACGCTGCGTTGCTCGACGCTCACCGCGTCCGATGCGGGGTGCGTAGTCGCTGCGCCGTAGCCCATTGTCTTACACCCCTTGGCGGGTCGACGGGAACGCTGTCGCGTTCCACTCTTGAAGGCGAAGCTTAAGCGTCCTCCAATTTTTTTTTGGAATTGCGACCTACATTGCTCATTTTTCATTTTTATTGTTTCTTTTGTATCACCATATAAATTATTATTTCATGCGTTTTTAGTAAACGCTCATTTGTTAGACAGCGCTTGACCCGTGTGTTTCTGCTTCTTAGCCAATGCAATGCAGGTTTGGTGAGCTTAGATTTGTTCGCTTCCCTTATTTTCGACCGCTGACAACTATAGTCTATCCTCGGGATAGCATGAGTGGCTTGCACCACTTGTGAAGCTCCAGAAGGGATAGCTTTCGAATGGAATCCTTCCGTTATCCCGACCTTGTTTAAATCTTTATGTGCACTAGTCATCACGAAGGCTGAATAGTGGAGCTATAATGGCTAAAGCAACACGGTAATATCAAAGTAAAAAGTTTGCCTTTCACGACTGCAAAAGTGATCTTCTATTTTATTTGTTTTCCTTCCGCCCATAATGTTATCTGGTGATTCATATATTCTGATTCCTTATCAGCTTTCACATTCACCCACGCGCAGCGAAATTCAGAGATGTCATAATCATCATCGTCAACAACGGCAGCAACATCGATATTGCTTCAAACGCTTCGCACGAACGTAGAAAGAAGAACAAGAAGAAGTCATGATCACGTCAAGGAAGGGAGCCATTTACCTCATCGGAATCCACATGGTAAAATTTGAGCTTGCGAAACACTCTTCTGTCCCATTTTGCGCACTTTTACCCTTTGAGCATTTAGGCATCTGACGACAGAAAATGTGGCTTCCTACAAAGGTTGTTGACCTTGTCTCGGCGCAGGTGCCCAACATTGTCGGCATCGTTCGCTTTTCTTACGGCTTTCACAGGACTGGGGCGCGTAAGTCTGCTCTATGGCGTTTGCATTTGTACTATGCGGTGTAGCTTGTCGCAAGTAATTTCTTTAAAGACATGCACTATGGGGACGGAAAGCCAGTACGCCGATTCCAAAGAGCATGAAAAATGACGTAGCAGTTGGCTACCCGTAAGGTATCTCTTATAGG